>NW_027362768.1:349086759-349711759 GCF_046119375.1 Phyllobates terribilis | reverse complement strand
AGATCTCGAACATGACACATATGATAACATAACATTTGGAATGCTTTAGACATTGCTTTTCAGACATTTGTTAAACACCCCCATAGCTTTTGGAACAAACGATCTCCTGTATTTTTCCTTTTTACACCTTAGTTGTATTAGGCGATTGCTGAATGTGCTCTTCTGTTTCGCAAACAGTTCATAAAGCGGGTGTGTGTTGTTGCCCATTATAGCTCTGCACTTCTTCTTAATCCTATCCTCTACCACCTCTTCAAAAGTCCCAAGCTGTAGGCCCACCGTCGCGCTAGCCTTCTTTATAAGTTTGTTGAGCTTGTTGGCGTCAGCAACACGCACACTGTTACCCCAGCAAATTATTGCCTCAAAGGTGGCACTAGCCACAATGGATTGGTAGAACACCTCAAGCATTTTGCCACACACATTAAAAGACCTTAACTTCCTTAGGAAGTACAATCTACTCATCCCCTTCTTGTAGACCTTCTCCATGTGGCACTTCCAGTCTAGCTTGCTATCCAGGTAAACCCCCAAATATTTGAAACTGTCCACCATCTCCACATCCTGACCGTCAATGGTAGCAGGTAGGCATACCTTCTTGCACCTTCCATAGCTCATCACCAACTCCCTGGCCAGCTTACTAAACTGGTCCCTCACGTCATTTTTGGAGACCGAGAAATGATCTATTTCACCCCCTGTTAATTTAGCTAGTTGTTCCCCGGCCTCCTCCCCCTTCCCTGCTGCTACCGCACCTTTATTGCTGAATCTATTGAAGAACTCATTAATTTCATTAGCCATTCTAAGTCCACCACCCCCCTGCTCCGACCTTGCCTTAAACCCAGTCACTAGCTTCATTCCAGCCCACACCTCTCTGGAGCTTTTTTGTGCAAATTGATTTTCTAATTTAACTCTGAATGCCTCACGGGCAATCTTAATTTTCCCCTTTAGGTCTCGCTGTATAATTTTCAATGCCTCCTTGTCCTTCCTTTTAAAAGCCAGTTTTTTCATGTTTAGTAAATGTTTCAACTCTTTTGTAATCCATGGCTTATTGTTTGCATAACACCGAATCTCTTGAACAGGTACTACAAGGCCGAAAAAAGACAAGCGTCCATCCAGTTCAGCCTATTTCTTGTGCACTGCAGCTATTCCGCAGCGTTGATCCAGGGGTATGCAAAAAAAAAACCCATGCGGTATAGGCCAATTTACATCATTGAGGAAAAATTCACTTCCCGACTCCAATCTGGCAGTCAGATTAAATCCCTGGATTAATTAACTATCACTAAACATAAGATGTAATTTTATTGTTCTCAAGAAAGGCGTCCAGGCCTCTCTTGAACTCATTAAGTGAGTTGGACATCACCACTTCCTCTCCCAGAGAGTTCCAGAGTCTCACGGCTCTGACCGTAAAGAATCCCCTTCTATGCTGGTGCAGGAACCTCCTTTCCTCCAGACGCATAGTGTGCCCCCTCGTCTTTGTCACCATCCTTGGTATAAACAGGTCATGGGAGAGATCTCTGTACTGCCCCCTGATGTATTTATACATGTTTATGAGGTCTCCCCTAAGCCTTCTCTTTTCCAATGTAAATAGGCCTAATTTTGACAACCTCTCCGGGTATTCTAGCCCCTCCATTCCCTTTATTACCTTAGTCGCCCTCCTTTGTACCCTCTGTAGCTCCAATATGTCTTTCCTGAACACCGGAGCCCAGAACTGTGCACAATATTCTAAGTGCGGCCTTACCAGCGCTTTATACAGAGGAAGAACAATGTTCTCATCATATGCCCCTATTCCTCTTCTGATGCATGCCATGACTCTATTTGCCTTCGCAGCTGCTGCCTGACACTGGGCACTCCAATTTAATTTGCTGTTAACCAAGACGCCCAGGTCCTTCTCCATGTCAGATTTCCCCAACGGTTTCCCATTTAATATGTATGGGTGACTGCTGTTTTTCTTTCCCATGTGCATGACCTTACATTTATCGGCATTGAACCCCATTTGCCATTTTTTGGCCCAACTCCCCAATTTATCTAAATCCTCCTGTAGCTGTGCCCTATCCTCATCTGTATTAACTACTTTACAAAGTTTAGTATCATCTGCAAATATTGCTATTTTACTATGCAACCCTTCCACTAGATCATTAATAAATATATTAAATAATATAGGGCCCAAGACAGACCCTTGAGGCACCCCGCTACCAACCCTGACACCCCCTGAGCTTACTCCATTGATAACCACCCTCT
Source organism: Phyllobates terribilis (assembly GCF_046119375.1). NCBI lineage: Eukaryota > Metazoa > Chordata > Amphibia > Anura > Dendrobatidae > Phyllobates > Phyllobates terribilis. The sequence continues at coordinate 349,709,530 of NW_027362768.1, read as the reverse complement.
GCTTTCTATCACTCAGCCAGCTATTTACCCACTTGCACACATTATCCCCCAGACCAAGCATTCTCATTTTATATACCAACCTTTTGTGTGGCACGGTATCAAACGCTTTGGAGAAGTCAAGGTCTACAACATCCACTGACTCTCCGCGGTCCAGCTGTGAGCTCACCTCCTCGTAGAAGGCCATCAGGTTTGTTTGGCAGGAGCGATCCCTCATGAATCCATGTTGATATGGAGTTAGACAGTTATTATCATTAAGATATTCTACAATAGCATCTCTAAGAAATCCTTCAAACAATTTACCCACAACAGACGTTAAGCTTACTGGTCTATAGTTCCCAGGGTCACTTTTAGACCCCTTTTTGAATATTGGTGCCACATTTGCTTGGCGCCAGTCTAGTGGGACAGTCCCTGTCCATAAAGAGTGCTTGAATATAAGATACAGCGGTCTGTCTATCACATTACTTCATTCTTTTAGTACCCGGGGGTGTATGTCATCTGGGCCTGGTGACTTGTCTATTTTGATATTATTTAGGCGTTTCTGAACTTCCTCCTGGGTTAGGTGGGTGATATTTAGCGGAGGGTTTACTTTATCACTCTGCATTTCCTCCGATAAATTGTTTTCTTTTGTGAAAACAGTGGAGAAGGAGCTATTGAGTAGGTTTGCTTTACCCTCATCGCCCTCTATGATTTTACCCAGGTTATTTTTCAATGGGCCAACTCCATCAGTTTTAATCCTTTTACTGTTTATATAGTTAAAGAACAGTTTGGGATTCGTTTTACTTTCCTTGGCAATTAGTCTCTCTGTCTCCTCTTTTGCTATTCTTATTTGTTTCTTACAGATTTAGTTTTTTTCCCTATAAGATATTAGCGCTTCCTCGCTGCCTTCTTGTTTAAGTTTACCGAAAGCCCTTTTTTTGTTTTTCATTGCCCTCTTGACTTCCTTATGTAGCCACATTGGCTTCCTCCTATTCCTCGCCCTTTTATTCCCATAAGGTATGTACCTTCTACAGTGACTATGTAGGACAGTTTTGAAAATTTCCCATTTTCTATCCGTGCTCCTATTACTGAAGATACTATCCCAGTCTATAAGGTGAAGGGCATCTCTTAGCTGATCAAACTTTGCCCTCCTGAAGTTCAGTGTTTTTGTGACTCCCTTGCTGGGCACCTACTGAAGCACATGTGGAATTGTATAATGTTGTGGTCACTATTTCCCAGGTGCCCCCTGACCTGCACCTCAGTTATTCTGTCTGGCCTGTTAGTTAATATTAAGTCTAAAAGGGCCGTCCCTCTAGTTGGTTCCTGCACAAGTTGTGACAAATAATTGTCTTTGATAATTGACAGAAACCTGTTTCCTTTCTGAGATCTACAGCTTTCGGTTTCCCAGTCTATATCGGGGTAGTTGAAGTCCCCCGTAATAATCACCTCGTTATTTTTTGCTACTTCGTCTATTTGTCTCATTAATAGACTTTCCGTGGCTTCTGCTATATTTGGTGGTTTATAACAGACTCCTATGATAATTTTATTATTGTTTTTTGCCCCATGTATCTCCACCCATAAGGACTCGACCTCCTCATTTCCCTCCCATACATCCTCCCGTATTGTAGGCTTTAGAGACGTCTTTACATATAGACAGACTCCACACCCTTTCCGATTTCTTCGATCCCTTCTAAACAGACTGTAACCCTGTAAGTCAGGCATGTCCAAAGTCCGGCCCGCGGGCCATTTGCGGCCCGCGGTCCGGACTAATAAGGCCCCCAGGTATCCAGCAGCATGTACCTTGCGGCCGCTGCCGCTCTCGTCGCCACCGCCGTTCTCGTCGCCACCGCCGCTCAGTACTCCGGCGCAGGGAGAAGAGCCGAAATCTCGGACATCGCGAGATTTCGGCTTTCCTTCTCCCTGCGCCGGAGTACTGAGCGGCGGCAACCGGCCAGCCAAGATCTCGCGACGTGCGAGATCTCCAGCCCCCAGGGGTTGTAAGACGTTCAGAGGTCAGATAGGCTGAAGACCTCAGCTTAGTTGTGTAAAATTATATAAATAATATATATATTAAGTTATATATAAGTCCCTGCGCCACCTTACACCTCCAGAAAGGTTAGGCCAGCAGGGCTCTCACACAAGCTTGTGGTAGCAAGCTGTCATACCCTTCATTAACCCCTGACTGCCTGTCACTGTGCTATAATTCCATTATCTGATGTGCGACTGTTGCACAGCTTGCTATTCTCTGCCTGTGTTATAAAGCATATAGCAGTATCTTATTTTTGCTGTTCCACCCTCTGCGCCTTTTAATCTCTCCCCTTCTGGCCAATTTTTATAATGGCAACTACAAATAAGAAACGAAAAGTTGACAGTGAGGGCCGCCGCTTCCAGGACAAGTGGAAAGTAGAATATTTTTTCACTGAAATAAAGAATCACTGTGTTTGTCTGATATGCCAAGAGACCGTTGCTGTTTATAAAGAATTTAATGTCAAGCGACACTATCAGACGAGACATAGCACATACGACAAGCTAACAGGGCACGACCGAAGTGAAAAGTATAAGCAACTTGAAGCTGTTTTATTGTCACAACAGCGATTTTTTACAAGAGCCCGTGAGTCAAATGAAAATGCCACAAAGGCGAGCTATGAGGTGGCAGCGTTAATTGCTAAAAATTGCAAATCTTTTGCAGAGGGTGACTTTATCAAAGAATGTGTTATGAAAATGGTAGAGAATGTCTGTCCCGAGAAGAAGCAAGAGTTTTCCAACATTTGCCTGGCTCGTAACACTGTAGCACGGAGAATTGAAGAAATTTCATCGGATATTAAGAGACAGTTAATGTCAAAAGGAGCTGATTTTGACTTCTTTTCAATAGCCTGTGATGAAAGCACGGACCTATCTGACACGGCTCAGTTGCTGATTTTTTTAAGAGGGGTGGACGATGAAATGAATGTGACTGAAGAGCTACTTGACCTCCAGAGCCTCAAGGATCAAACAAGAGGGAAAGATTTATTTGATTCTGTTAGTTCTGCCATAGATGACATGAAACTGCCTTGGAACAAAGTTACTGGGATTATTACTGATGGGGCACCTGCCATGACTGGTGAACGAAGTGGATTATCAACCCTAATCTGTAACAAGGTGAGCGAAGAAGGAGGCAAAGCTATTAAACTTCATTGCATCATTCATCAACAAGTTCTCTGTGCTAAACATCTCCAATATGATCATGTTATGAAACCGGTACTAAAGACCATTAATTTTATCCGCTCTAAAGCCCTGTGCCACCGCCAGTTTAAACAGTTTCTACTGGATATCCAGGCTGAATATGAAGATGTTTCATATCATAACGATGTAAGATGGCTCAGTCGGGGGTCTGCACTGCAACGTTTCTACTCTCTCAGAAAGGAAATAGGAGAATTCTTGGAAACAAAGGGACAAACGATGCGAGAACTATCTGATCCAATTTGGCTGGCTGATTTGGGGTTTCTAGTCGACCTAACAAAGCATCTGAATGTACTGAACATGAATCTTCAGGGCAAAGATGCAGCGGTGAACCAACTTTATTCACACCTCAAAGCCTTTGGAACAAAGCTGCAACTTTTCCTAAGGCAGTTGTCACAAACACCGCCCAATACCATCCATTTTTCAGCGCTACAGGAAATAATTAACAGTTTTCCACAGGATGATATCCATGCGCAAATAAGCAGGTATGCAGCAGACATCACATCTCTGGCTGGGGAGTTTCAACGGCGCTTTCAAGATTTTGCAGCTATTGAAAAGGAGATCAGCATTTTCTCCTCTCCATTCTCTGTTGACCCCGACAATGCTCCTGATCAGTTGCAGCTCGAGCTCATTGAGCTACATTGTGACAGCGAGTTACGCAGTCGTCATCAACAGCTCTCTCTTGTTAACTTTTACCGCCAACTGGATAAGAGCCGGTTTCAAGAGATTCGAACATTGGCTAAGAAAACCCTGAGCTTGTTTGGCTCAACATATTTGTGTGAGAAGACATTCTCTGTTATGAACTTTAACAAGAACCGCGTGAGGACAAGACTAAGTGACTCTCACCTGCGTGACATTTTGCGCATCAAAACCACGGCCATTGAACCAGACCTAGTCTATGTGCTGCAGTCCAGATCCCAGTTTCACCCTTCACATTAGTGCAGGCTAGTTTCTTTTTTTTAATTGAGATTAATATGTTGTAAAATCTCAATTAATGTCAGTTGGATAGACAGTTATATATTTGAACACATGTATACTTGCTGTTATGTTCCTGTTCACATTTTTTGAACTTATAAGTTGACAGACAACCTTACATTACTTTGTGTAATGTACTTTAAAATGTTCCTGAGATATCTCAGTTTCCTGTTTTTATTATATTAAAGGGGTTGTCCAAGTTCAGAACCCAGACATACCCCCTTTTTCACCCAGGCAGCCCCCCTGCCATGGGCATCAAAGCATCTCATGCTCCGATGTGCTCCCTTGCCCTGTGCTATTTACAATGACACACTGCCGGTAGGAGGCTTCACCGGCTCTAATGTGCAGGCTTTAGCGCTGCTCTAGCTGGTTTACTGGTGATAAAGCCCGCCCATCAGTGCCGGTGACGTCACTGGGCTTTCTGCCAGCCCCGTGGAGAGCCGGGTATGTCACTAGAACTCCAGAAAATGCCTTTCCTCTGCGCAATTTAGTGCAGGGCAAAAGTAGGACATTGGAGCATAAACTGCTTCGATGCTCAAGTCGGGGAGGGGCTTCCTGGGTGAGAATGGGGGTATGTCTGGGTTAACCCCTTTAAGGCAGATTGATTAAACACCTGTTTAGATTTGTCATCCAAGTCACAAAATAAAAAGTATGCCGTTTTCAATAAACTTTGCAAAAAAAGTTTATTTGCATTCATTTTAATGGTCCAAAGAATGTCAAGCAAAATGATCGGCCCTCGCACATGTTCACTTCATCAAATTTGGCACTCTTAGAAAAAAGTTTGGACACCCCTGCTGTAAGTTAACTGCCCAGTCATAGCTTTCATCTAACCATGTCTCGGTTATTCCCACTATGTCATAGTTACCTGTAGATATTTCTGCTTCCAGTTCATCCATCTTGTTTGTCAGGCTTCTGGCATTTGCTAGCACGCACTTTACACGATTTACTTCCAAGTATCTTGTCTTGGACCTTCTTTGTCGCACTTCATATCTTTCATTAGTATGTTCTCTGGTTGCATGTTCGTGTCCGGCGTTTTTCTTCCCATCCCCTCTTCTTCTAGTTTAACGCCCTCCTGATGAGTGTTGCGAGTCTCCTGGCGAATGTGTGTTTCCCGGGTTTGTTGAGGTGTAGTCCGTCTCTGGCAAGGAGTCCGTCATAGAGGTAATTCACACCGTGGTCCAGGAATCCAAATCCTTGTTGTCTGCACCATCGTCTCAGCCAGTTGTTCACATCAAGGATCCTGTTCCATCTCCTGACGCCATGCCCGTCTACTGGAAGGATAGAAGAAAAAACTACCTGCACATCCAGTTCTTTTACTTTCTTCCCCAATGCTTCAAAGTCCTTGCAGATTGTCGGTAGGTCCTTCCTTGCCGTGTCATTGGTGCCAACATGTATCAGAAGAAATGGGTGGACATCCTTGGAACTGATGGGCTTCGGTATCCTATCGGTAACATCCTTGATCTTCGCCCCTGGGAGGCAGCATACTTCTCTTGCGGTTATGTCCGGTCTGCAGATAGCTGCTTCTGTTCCTCTCAGTAGTGAGTCTCCCACCACCACCACTCTTCTTCCCTTCTCGGCTGTCCTTTTTCTTGTCGCTTCTGGGTGTTTCTGGGTGCTCTTTCCTTTTTTGCTTGCTGGTAGTTCCTCATCCTTAGGTGTGCCATCTTCATCCTCCACAAGTCCTTGGAATCTGTTTCTCAGTTGTGTGGTTGGTGGTGTCTCCATGGTCTTCTTGCTTCTTTTGGTCACTTGCCTCCACTTGTCTGCCTCTGGAGGTTCTCTGACGCTTCCTTCACTTTCCGTGACCAGTAGTGACGCTTCTGTTCTGTCCAGGAAGTCTTCATTTTCCTTGATGAGCTTTAATGTCGCAATTCTTTCTTCCAGTCGCCACACCTTTTCTTCTAAAAGAGCCAGTAGTCTACACTTCTGGCAGGTGAAGTTGGTTTCATCTTCTGGTCGATCTGTGAACATGTAGCACATGTTGCAGCTCACCATGTAGGTTGTCACATCTGCCATGCTGCTCCTTGTCCCTGCTGACTTGATGTCTGTCTTCTTTCTTGTGATACCCTAGGATAAACAAATTCGCGCGGTTTGGCGATGCTTTCCAAGCAGCTGGTCCCGGCTGTACCCAACGATCTTCTAGCTGAGGGAGACTCTTCGCTTTTCCCAGAAGGCACCTGGAATATGCAAATTGTCCTCTTCAAGCTTCAATCCCTGGCTTCCTGATGACCTGATGTAAAAGCAGAATAGAGACTGCAGCACTAGAGGTGACTGGAGGATAAGACACGATGTAATAGCAGAATAGTGACTGCAGCTCTGGAGGTGACTGGAGGATAAGACACGATGTAACAACAGAATAGTGAGTGCAGCCCTGGAGGTGACTGTAGAATAAGACATGATGTAACAGCAGAATAGTGACTGCAGCTCTGGAGGTGACTGGAGGATAAGACACGATGTAACAGCAGAATAGTGACTGCAGCTCTGCAGGTGGCTGTAGGATAAGACATGATGTAACAGCAGAATAGTGACTGCAGCTCTGGAGGTGGCTGGAGGATAAGACACGATGTAACAGCAGAATAGTGACTGCAGCTCTGCAGGTGGCTGTAGGATAAGACATGATGTAACAGCAGAATAGTGACTGCAGCTCTGGAGGTGGCTGGAGGATAAGACATGATTTAACAGCAGAATAGTGACTGCAGCTCTGGAGGTGACAGGAGGATAAGACACAACGTAACAGCAGAATAGTGAGTGCAGCTCTGGAGGAAACTGGAGGATAAGACATGATGTAACAGCAGAATAGTGACTGCAGCTCTGGAGGTAACTGGAGGATAAGACATAATGTAACAGCAGAATAGTGACTACAGCTCTGGAGCTGACTGGAGGATAAAACACAATGTAACAGCAGAATGGTGAGTGCAGCTCTGGAGGTGACTGGAGGATAAGATGTGATGTAACAGCAGAATAGTGAGTGCAGCTCTGGAGGTGATTGGATGATAAGAACTGATGTAATAGCAGAATAGTGACTGCAGCTCTGGAGCTGACTGGAGGATAAGACACGATGTAACAGCAGAATAGTGACTGCAGCTCTGGAGGTGACTGGAGGATAAAACACAATGTAACAGCAGAATGGTGAGTGCAGCTCTGGAGGTGAATGGAGGATAAGATGTGATGTAACAGCAGAATAGTGAGTGCAGCTCTGGAGGTGATTGGATGATAAGAACTGATGTAACAGCAGAATAGTGACTGCAGCTCTGGAGCAGACTGGAGGATAAGACACGATGTAACAGCAGAATAGTGACTGCAGCTCTGGAGGTGACTGGAGGATAAGACACGATGTAACAGCAGGATAGTGAGTGCAGCTCTGGAGGTGACTGGAGAATAAGACACGATGTAAAAGCAGAATAGTGAGTGCAGCTCTGGAGGTGGCTGGAGGATAAGACATCATGTAACAGCAGAATAGTGACTGCAGCTCTGGAGGTGCCTGGAGGATAAGACATGATGTAGTAGCAGAATAGTGACTACAGCTCTGGAGGTGACTGGAGGATAAGACATGATGTAACAGCAGAATAGTGATTGCAGCTCTGGAGGTGAATGGAGGATAAGACACGATGTAACATAAGAATAGTGTCTGCAGCTCTGGAGGTGACTGGAGTATAAGACACAATGTAAAAGCAGATTGGTGAGTGCAGCCCTGGAGGTGACTGGAGGATAAGACACGATATAACAGCAGAATAGTGAGTGCAGCTCTGGAGGTGACTGGAGGATAAGACATGATGTAACAGCAGAATATTGACTGCAGCTCTGGAGGTGACGGGAGGATAAGACACGATGTAACAGCAGAATAGTGACTGCAGCTCTGGAGGTGACTGGGAGGATAAGACATGATGTAACAGCAGAATAGTGAGTGCAGCTCTGGAGGTGACTGGAGGATAAGACACGATGTAACAGTAGAATAGTGACTGCAGCTCTGGTGGTGACTGAAGGATAAGACATGACGTAACAGCAGAATAGTGACTACAGCTCTGGAGGTGACAGGAGGATAAGACACGATGTAACAGCAGAATCGTGACTGCAGCTCTGTAGGTGACTGCAGGATAAGACACGATGTAACAGCAGAATAGTGATTGCAGCTCTGGAGGTAATTGGAGGATAAGACATGATATAACAGCAGAATAGTGACTGCAGCTCTGGAGGTGACTGGAGGATAAGACACAAAGTAACAGCAGAATGGTGAGTGCAGCTCTGGAGGTGACTGGAGGATAAGACACGATGTAACAGTAGAATAGAGAGTGCAGTTCTGGAGGTGATTGCAGGATAAAACCTGATGTAACAGCAGAATAGTGACTGCAGCTCTGGAGGTGACTGGAGGATAAGACATGATGTAACAGCAGAATAGTGACTGTAGCTCTGGAGGAGACTGGAGGATAAGACACGATGTAACAGCAGAATAGTGACTGCAGCTCTGGTGGTGACTGAAGGATAAGACATGACGTAACAGCTGAATAGTGAGTGCAGCTCTGGAGGTGATTGGAGGAAAAGAAACGATGGAACAGCAGAATAGTGACTGCAGCTCTGGAGGAGACTGGAGGATAAAACACGATGTAACAGCAGAATAGTGACTGCAGCTCTGGTGGTGACTGAAGGATAAGACTTGACGTAACAGCAGAATAGTGACTGCAGCTCTGGAGGTGACTGGAGGAAAAGATGTGATGTAATAGCAGAATAGTGACTGCAGTTCTGGAGGTGACTGGAGGATAAGACACGATGTAACAGCAGAATAGTGACTGCAGCTCTGGAGGTGACTGGAGGATAAGACACGATGTAACAGCAGAAAAGTGACTGCAGCTGTGGAGGTGATTGGAGGATAAGACATGATGTAACAGCAGAATAGAGACCGCAGCTCTGGAGGTGAACGGAGGATAAAACATGATATAACAGCATAATGGTGAGTGCAGCTCTGGAGGTGACTGGAGGATAAGACACGATGTAACAGCATAATGGTGAGTGCAGCTCTGGCGGTGACTGGAGGATAAGACACGATGTAACAGCAGAATAGTGAGTGCAGCTCTGGAGGTGACTGGAGGATAAGACCTGATGTAACAGCAGAATAGTGATTGCCGCTCTGGAGGTTACAGGAGGATAAGACACGATGTAACAGCAGAATAGTGAATGCAGCTCTGGAGGTGGCTGGAGGATAAGACATGATGTAACAGTAGAATAGTGACCACAGCTCTGGAGGTGACTGGAGGATAAGACACAATGTAACAGCAGAATGGTGAGTGCAGCTCTGGAGGTGACTGGAGGATAAGACACGATGTAACAGCAGAATAGTGAGTGCAGCTCTGGAGGTGATTGGAGGATAAGACAAGATGTAACAGCAGAATAGAGACTCCAGATCTGGAGGTGACTGGAAGATAAGACACGATGTAACAGCAGAAAAGAGACTGCAGCTCTGGAGGTGACTGGAGGATAAGACACGATGTAACAGCAGAATAGTGAGTGCAGCTCTGGAGGTGACTGGAGGATAAGATGTGATGTAACAGCAGAATATTGACTGCAGCACTGGAGGTGACTGGAGGATAAGACAACATGTAACAGTAGAAAACAGACTGCAGCTCTGGAGGTGACTGGAGGATAAGACACGATGTAACAGCAAAATAGTGACTGCAGCTCTGGAGGTGACTGGAGGATAAGACACGATGTAACAGCAGAAAAGTGACTGCAGCTGTGGAGGTGATTGGAGGATAAGACATGATGTAACAGCAGAATAGAGACCGCAGCTCTGGAGGTGAACGGAGGATAAAACATGATATAACAGCATAATGGTGAGTGCAGCTCTGGAGGTGACTGGAGGATAAGACACGATGTAACAGCATAATGGTGAGTGCAGCTCTGGCGGTGACTGGAGGATAAGACACGATGTAACAGCAGAATAGTGAGTGCAGCTGTGGAGGTGACTGGAGGATAAGACCTGATGTAACAGCAGAATAGTGATTGCCGCTCTGGAGGTTACAGGAGGATAAGACACGATGTAACAGCAGAATAGTGAATGCAGCTCTGGAGGTGGCTGGAGGATAAGACATGATGTAACAGTAGAATAGTGACCACAGCTCTGGAGGTGACTGGAGGATAAGACACAATGTAACAGCAGAATGGTGAGTGCAGCTCTGGAGGTGACTGGAGGATAAGACACGATGTAACAGCAGAATAGTGAGTGCAGCTCTGGAGGTGATTGGAGGATAATACAAGATGTAACAGCAGAATAGAGACTCCAGATCTGGAGGTGACTGGAAGATAAGACACGATGTAACAGCAGAAAAGAGACTGCAGCTCTGGAGGTGACTGGAGGATAAGACACGATGTAACAGCAGAATAGTGAGTGCAGCTCTGGAGGTGACTGGAGGATAAGACACGATGTAACAGCAGAATAGTGAATGCAGCTCTGGAGGTGGCTGGAGGATAAGACATGATGTAACAGTAGAATAGTGACCACAGCTCTGGAGGTGACTGGAGGATAAGACACAATGTAACAGCAGAATGGTGAGTGCAGCTCTGGAGGTGACTGGAGGATAAGACACGATGTAACAGCAGAATAGTGAGTGCAGCTCTGGAGGTGATTGGAGGATAAGACAAGATGTAACAGCAGAATAGAGACTCCAGATCTGGAGGTGACTGGAAGATAAGACACGATGTAACAGCAGAAAAGAGACTGCAGCTCTGGAGGTGACTGGAGGATAAGACACGATGTAACAGCAGAATAGTGAGTGCAGCTCTGGAGGTGACTGGAGGAAAAGATGCGATGTAACAGCAGAATATTGACTGCAGCACTGGAGGTGACTGGAGGATAAGACAACATGTAACAGTAGAAAAGAGACTGCAGCTCTGGAGGTGACTGGAGGATAAAACATGATGTAACAGCAGAATAGAGACTGCATCTCTGGAGGTGACTGGAGGATAAAACATGATGTAACAGTAGAAAAGAGACTGCAGCTCTGGAGGTGACTGGAGGATAAGACATGATGTAACAGTAGAATAGTGACTGCAGCTCTGGAGGTGACTGGAAGATAAGACACGATGTAACAGTAGAATAGTGAGTGCAGCTCTGGAGGTGACTGGAGGATAAGATGCGATGTAGCAGCAGAATAGTGACTGCAGCTCTGGAGGTGACTGGAGGATAAGATGCGATGTAACAGCAGAATAGTGACTGCAGCTCTGGAGGTGACTGGAAGATAAGACACGATGTAACAGCAGAATAGTGAGTGCAGCTCTGGAGGTGACTGGAGGATAAGATGCGATGTAGCAGCAGAATAGTGACTGCAGCTCTGGAGGTGACTGGAGGATAAGATGCGATGTAAAAGCAGAATAGTGACTGCAGCTCTGGAGGTGACTGGAAGATAAGACACGATGTAACAGTAGAATAGTGACTGCAGCTCTGGAGGTGGCTGGAGGATTAGACATCATGTAACAGCAGAATAGTGACTGCAGCTCTGGAGGTGACTGCAGGATAAGACACGATGTAACAGCAGAATACTGTGTGCAGCTCTGGAGGTGACTGGAGGATAAGATGTGATGTAACAGCAGAATAGTGACTTCAGCTCTGGAGGTGACTGGAGGATAAGACACGATGTAACAGCAGAAAAGAGACTGCAGCTCTGGAGGTGGCTGGAGGATAAGACATGATGTAACAGCATGATAGAGACTGCAGCTCTGGAGGTGACTGGAGGATAAGACATGATGTAATAGAAGAATGGTGAGTGCAGCTCTGGAGGTGACTGGAGGATAAGACACGATGTAACAGCAAAATGGTGAGTGCAGCTCTGGAGGTGACTGGAGGATAAAACACGATGTAACAGCAGAATAGTGAGTGCAGCTCTGGAGGTGACTGGAGGATAAGACCTGATGTAAGAGTGGAATAGTGACTGCAGCTCTGGAGGTGACTGGAGGTTAAGACATCATGTAACAGCAGAATAGAGTCTGCAGCTCTGGAGGTGACTGGAGGATAAGACATTATGTAACAGCAGAATAGAGACTGCAGCTCCGGAGGTGACTGGAGGATAAGATATGATGTAACAGCAGAATGATGAGTGCAGCTCTGGAGGTGCCAGAAGGATTAGACATGATGTAACAGCAGAATAGTGAGTGCAGCTCTGGAGGTGACTCGAGGATAAGACACAATGTAACAGCAGAATAGTGACCGCAGCTCTGGAGGTGGCTGGAGGATAAGACCTGATGTAACAGCAGAATAGTGACTGCTGGAAGTGGCTGGAGGATAAGACATCATGTAACAGCAGAATAGTGACCACAGCTCTGGAGGTGACTGGATGATAAGACACGATGTAACAGCAGAATAGTGAGTGCAGCTCTGGAGGTGATGGGAGGATAAGACACGATGTAACAGCAGAATAGTGAGTGCAGCTCTGGAGGTGATTGGAGGATAAGACCTGATGTAACAGCAGAATAATGACTGCAGCTCTGGAGGTGACTGGAGGATAAGAAACGTTGTAACAGCAGAACAGTGACTGCAGCTCTGGAGGTGACTGAAGGATAAGACACGATGTAACAGCAGAATAGTGACTGCAGCTCTGGAGGTGACTGGAGGATAAGACACGATGTAAGAGCAGAATAGTGAGAGCAGCTCTGGAGGTGACTGGAGGATAAGACACGATGTAACAGCAGAATAGTGAGTGCAGCTCTGGAGGTAACTAGAGAATAAGATGTGATGTAACATCAGAATAGTGTCTGCAGCTCTGGAGGTGACTGGAGGATAAAACACGATGTAACAGCAGAATAGTGACTGCAGCTCTGGAGGTTACTGGAGGATAAGACATGATGTAACAGAAGAATGGAGACTGCAGCTCTGGAAGTGACTGGAGGATAAGACATGATGTAATAGCAGAATGGTGAGTGCAGCTCTGGAGGTGACTGGAGGATAAGACACGATGTAACAGCAGAATGGTGAGTGCAGCTCTGGAGGTGACTGGAGGATTAGACACGATGTAACAGCAGAATAGTGAGTGCAGCTCTGGAGGTGATTGTAGGATAAGACATCATGTAACAGCAAAATAGTGACTACAGCTCTGGAGGTGACTGGAGGATAAGACACTATGTAACAGCAGGATACTGACTGCAGCTCTGGAGGAGACAGGAGGATAAGACCTGATGTAACAGCAGAATAGAGACTGCAGCTCTGGAGGTGACTCGAGGATAAGACACAATGTAACAGCAGAATAGTGACCGCAGCTCTGGAGGTGGCTGGAGGATAAGACATGATGTAACAGCAGAATAGTGACTGCTGGAAGTGGCTGGAGGATAAGACATTATGTAACAGCAGAATAGTGACCACAGCTCTGGAGGTGACTGGATGATAAGACACGATGTAACAGCAGAATAGTGAGTGCAGCTCTGGAGGTGATGGGAGGATAAGACACGATGTAACAGCAGAATAGTGAGTGCAGCTCTGGAGGTGATTGGAGGATAAGACCTGATGTAACAGCAGAATAATGACTGCAGCTCTGGAGGTGACTGGAGGATAAGAAACGTTGTAACAGCAGAACAGTGACTGCAGTTCTGGAGGTGACTGAAGGATAAGACACGATGTAACAGCAGAATAGTGATTGCAGCTCTGGAGGTGACTGGAGGATAAGACACGATGTAAGAGCAGAATAGTGAGAGCAGCTATGGAGGTGACTGGAGGATAAGACACGATGTAACAGCAGAATAGTGAGTGCAGCTCTGGAGGTGACTGGAGGATAAGACACGATGAAACAGCAGAATAGTGACTGCAGCTCTGGAGGTTACTGGAGGATAAGACATGATGTAACAGAAGAATGGAGACTGCAGCTCTGGAAGTGACTGGAGGATAAGACATGATGTAATAGCAGAATGGTGAGTGCAGCTCTGGAGGTGACTGGAGGATAAGACACGATGTAACAGCAGAATGGTGAGTGCAGCTCTGGAGGTGACTGGAGGATTAGACACGATGTAACAGCAGAATAGTGAGTGCAGCTCTCTAGGAGATTGTAGGATAAGACCTCATGTATCAGCAAAATAGTGAATACAGCTCTGGAGGTGACTGGAGGATAAGACACTAGGTAACAGCAGAATACTGACTGCAGCTCTGGAGGAGACAGGAGGATAAGACCTGATGTAACAGCAGAATAGAGACTGCAGCTCTGGAGGTGACTGGAGGATAAGACACAATGTAACAGCAGAATAGTAAGTGCAGCTCTGGAGAAAACTGGAGGATAATGCATGATGTAACAGCAGAATAGTGACTGCAGCTCTGGAGGTGGATGGAGGATAAGGCATGATGTAACAGCAGAATAGTGACTACAGCTCTGGAGGTGACTGGAGGATAAGACACTATGTAACAGCAGAATACTGACTGCAGCTCTGGAGGAGACAGGAGGATAAGACCTGATGTAACAGCAGAATAGAGACTGCAGCTCTGGAGGTGACTGGAGGATAAGACACAATGTAACAGCAGAATAGTAAGTGCAGCTCTGGAGAAAACTGGAGGATAATACATGATGTAACAGCAGAATAGTGACTGCAGCTCTGGAGGTGGATGGAGGATAAGACATGATGTAACAGCAGAATAGTGACTACAGCTCTGGAGGTGACTGGAGGATAAGACACAATGTAACAGCAGAAAGGTGAATGCAGCTCTGGAGGTGACTGGAGGATAAGCCATGATGTAACAGCAGAATAGTGAGTGCAGCTCTGGAGGTGATTGGAGGATAAGACCTGATGTAACAACAGAATAGTGACTGCAGCTCTGGAGGTGACTGGAGAATAAGACACAATGTAACAGCATAATAGTGAGTGCAGTTCTGGAGGTGACTGGAGGATATGAAATTATGTAACAGCAGAATAATGAGTGCAGCTCTGGAGGTGACTGGAGGATAAAACACGATGTAACAGCAGAATAGTGACTGCAGCACTGGAGGTGACTGGAGGATAAGACATGACGTAACAGCAGAATAGTGACTGCAGCTCTGAAGGTGACTGGAGGATAAGACATGACGTAACAGCAGAATAGTGACTGCAGCTCTGAAGGTGACTGGAGGATAAGACATGATGTAACAGCAGAATAGTGACTGCAGCTCTGGAGGTGGAAGGAGGATAAGACATGATGTAACAGCAGAATAGTGACTGCAGCTCTGGAGGTGACTGGAGGATAAGACACAATGTAACAGCAGAATGGTGAATGCAGCTCTGGAGGTGACTGGAGGATAAGACACGATGTAACAGCAGAATAGTGAGTGCAGCTCTGGAGGTGATTGGAGGATAAGACCTGATGTAACAGCAGAATAGTGACTGCAGCTCTGGAGGTGACTGGAGAATAAGACACGATGTAACAGCAGAATAGTGACTGCAGCTCTGGAGGTGGCTGGAGGATAAGACATGATGTAACAGTAGAATAGTGACCACAGCTCTGGAGGTGACTGGAGGATAAGACACAATGTAACAGCAGAATGGTGAGTGCAGATCTGGAGGTGACTGGAGGATAAGACACGATGTAACAGCAGAATACTGACTGCAGCTCTGGAGGTGACAGGAGAATAAGACCTGATGTAACAGCAGAATAGAGACTGCAGCTCTGGAGGTGACTGGAGGATAAGACACAATGTAACAGCAGAATAGTAAGTGCAGCTCTGGAGAAAACTGGAGGATAATACATGATGTAACAGCAGAATAGTGACTGCAGCTCTGGAGGTGGATGGAGGATAAGACATGATGTAACAGCAGAATAGTGACTACAGCTCTGGAGGTGACTGGAGGATAAGACACAATGTAACAGCAGAATGGTGAATGCAGCTCTGTAGGTGACTGGAGGATAAGCTATGATGTAACACCAGAATAGTGAGTACAGCTCTGGAGGTGATTGGAGGATAAGACCTGATGTAACAACAGAATAATGAGTGCAGCTCTGGAGGTGACTGGAGGATAACACACGATGTAACAGCAGAATATTGATTGCAGCTCTGGAGGTGACTGGAGGATAAGACACGATGTAACAGCAGAATAGTGATTGCAGCTCTGGAGGTAATTGGAGGATAAGACATGATGTAACAGCAGAATAGTGACTGCAGCTCTGGAGGTGACTGGAGGATAAGACACAAAGTAACAGCAGAATGGGGAGTGCAGCTCTGGAGGTGACTGGAGGATAAGACACGATGTAACAGTAGAATAGAGAGTGCAGTTCTGGAGGTGATTGCAGGATAAAACCTGATGTAACAGCAGAATAGTGACTGCAGCTCTGGAGGTGACTGGAGGATAAGACACAATGTAACAGCAGAATAGTGACTGCAGATCTGGAGGTGATTGGAGGAAAAGACACGATGTAACAGCAGAATAGTGACTGCAGCTCTGGAGGTGACTGGAGGATAAGACACGATGTAACAGCAGAATAGTGAGTGCAGCTCTGGAGGTGACTGGAGGAAAAGATGTGATGTAATAGCAGAATAGTGACTGCAGTTCTGGAGGTGACTGGAGGATAAGACACGATGTAACAGCAAAATAGTGACTGCAGCTCTGGAGGTGACTGGAGGATAAGACACGATGTAACAGCAGAAAAGTGACTGCAGCTATGGAGGTGATTGGAGGATAAGACATGATGTAACAGCAGAATAGAGACCGCAGCTCTGGAGGTGAACGGAGGATAAAACATGATATAGCAGCATAATGGTGAGTGCAGCTCTGGAGGTGACTGGAGGATAAGACACGATGTAACAGCATAATGGTGAGTGCAGCTCTGGCGATGACTGGAGGATAAGACACGATGTAACAGCAGAATAGTGAGTGCAGCTCTGGAGGTGACTGGAGGATAAGACCTGATGTAACAGCAGAATAGTGATTGCCGCTCTGGAGGTTACAGGAGGATAAGACACGATGTAACAGCAGAATAGTGACTGCAGCTCTGGAGGTGGCTGGAGGATAAGACATGATGTAACAGTAGAATAGTGACCACAGCTCTGGAGGTGACTGGAGGATAAGACACAATGTAACAGCAGAATGGTGAGTGCAGCTCTGGAGGTGACTGGAGGATAAGACACGATGTAACAGCAGAATAGTGAGTGCAGCTCTGGAGGTGATTGGAGGATAAGACAAGATGTAACAGCAGAATAGAGACTCCAGATCTGGAGGTGACTGGAAGATAAGACACGATGTAACAGCAGAAAAGAGACTGCAGCTCTGGAGGTGACTGGAGGATAAGACACGATGTAACAGCAGAATAGTGAGTGCAGCTCTGGAGGTGACTGGAGGATAAGATGTGATGTAACAGCAGAACATTGACTGCAGCACTGGAGGTGACTGGAGGATACGACAACATGTAACAGTAGAAAAGAGACTGCAGCTCTGGAGGTGACTGGAGGATGAAACATGATGTAACAGTAGAAAAGAGACTGCAGCTCTGGAGGTGACTGGAGGATAAGACATGATGTAACAGCAGAATAGTGACTGCAGTTCTGTAGGTGACTGGAGGATAAGACATGATGTAACAGCAGAATAGTGACTGCAGCTATGCAGGTGACTGGAAGATAAGACACAATATAACAGCAGAATAGTGAGTGCAGCTCTGGAGGTGACTGGAGGATAAGATGCGATGTAACAGCAGAATAGTGACTGCAGCTCTGGAGGTGACTGGAGGATAAGACACGATGTAGCAGTAGAATAGTGACTGCAGCTCTGGAGGTGGCTGGATGATTAGACATCATGTAACAGCAGAATAGTGACTGCAGCTCTGGAGGTGACTGCAGGATAAGACACGATGTAACAGTAGAATACTGACTGCAGCTCTGGAGGTGACTGGAGGATAAGACACGATGTAACAGCAGAATAGTGAGTGCAACTCTGGAGGTGACTGGAGGATAAGATGTGATGTAACAGCAGAATAGTGACTTCAGCTCTGGAGGTGACTGGAGGATAAGACACGATGTAACAGCAGAAAAGAGACTGCAGCTCTGGAGGTGGCTGGAGGATAAGACATGATGTAACAGCATGATACAGACTGCAGCTCTGGAGGTGACTGGAGGATAAGACATGATGTAATAGCAGAATGGTGAGTGCAGCTCTGGAGGTGACTGGAGGATAAGACACGATGTAACAGCAAAATGGTGAGTGCAGCTCTGGAGGTGACTGGAGGATAAAACACGATGTAACAGCAGAATATTGAGTGCAGCTCTGGAGGTGACTGGAGGATAAGACCTGATGTAAGAGTAGAATAGTGACTGCAGCTCTGGAGGTGACTGGAGGTTAAGACATCATGTAACAGCAGAATAGAGTCTGCAGCTCTGGAGGTGACTGGAGGATAAGACATTATGTAACAGCAGAATAGAGACTGCAGCTCCGGAGGTGACTGGGGGATAAGATATGATAAAACAGCAGAATGATGAGTGCAGCTCTGGAGGTGCCAGAAGGATTAGACATGATGTAACAGCAGAATAGTAACCGCAGCTCTGGAGGTGGCTGGAGGATAAGACATGATGTAACAGCAGAATAGTGACTGCTGGAAGTGGCTGGAGGATAAGACATCATGTAACAGCAGAATAGTGACCACAGCTCTGGAGGTGACTGGATGATAAGACACGATGTAACAGCAGAATAGTGAGTGCAGCTCTGGAGGTGATGGGAGGATAAGACACGATGTAACAGCAGAATAGAGAGTGCAGCTCTGGAGGTGATTGGAGGATAAGACCTGATGTAACAGCAGAATAATGACTGCAGCTCTGGAGGTGACTGGAGGATAAGAAACGTTGTAACAGCAGAACAGTGACTGCAGCTCTGGAGGTGACTGAAGGATAAGACACGATGTAACAGCAGAATAGTGACTGCAGCTCTGGAGGTGACTGGAGGATAAGACACGATGTAAGAGCAGAATAGTGAGAGCAGCTCTGGAGGTGACTGGAGGATAAGACACGATGTAACAGCAGAATAGTGAGTGCAGCTCTGGAGGTGACTAGAGAATAAGATGTGATGTAACATCAGAATAGTGTCTGCAGCTCTGGAGGTGACTGGAGGATAAGACACGATGTAACAGCAGAATAGTGACTGCAGCTCTGGAGGTTACTGGAGGATAAGACATGATGTAACAGAAGAATGGAGACTGCAGCTCTGGAAGTGACTGGAGGATAAGACATGATGTAATAGCAGAATGGTGAGTGCAGCTCTGGAGGTGACTGGAGGATAAGACACGATGTAACAGCAGAATGGTGAGTGCAGCTCTGGAGGTGACTGGAGGATTAGACACGATGTAACAGCAGAATAGTGAGTGCAGCTCTGGAGGTGATTGTAGGATAAGACCTCATGTAACAGCAAAATAGTGACTACAGCTCTGGAGGTGACTGGAGGATAAGACACTATGTAACAGCAGGATACTGACTGCAGCTCTGGAGGAGACAGGAGGATAAGACCTGATGTAACAGCAGAATAGAGACTGTAGCTCTGGAGGTGACTCGAGGATAAGACACAATATAACAGCAGAATAGTGACCGCAGCTCTGGAGGTGGCTGGAGGATAAGACATGATGTAACAGCAGAATAGTGACTACAGCTCTGGAGGTGACTGGAGGATAAGACACAATGTAACAGCAGAATGGTGAATGCAGCTCTGTAGGTGACTGGAGGATAAGCTATGATGTAACACCAGAATAGTGAGTACAGCTCTGGAGGTGATTGGAGGATAAGACCTGATGTAACAACAGAATAATGAGTGCAGCTCTGGAGGTGACTGGAGGATAACACACGATGTAACAGCAGAATATTGATTGCAGCTCTGGAGGTGACTGGAGGATAAGACACGATGTAACAGCAGAATAGTGATTGCAGCTCTGGAGGTAATTGGAGGATAAGACATGATGTAACAGCAGAATAGTGACTGCAGCTCTGGAGGTGACTGGAGGATAAGACACAAAGTAACAGCAGAATGGGGAGTGCAGCTCTGGAGGTGACTGGAGGATAAGACACGATGTAACAGTAGAATAGAGAGTGCAGTTCTGGAGGTGATTGCAGGATAAAACCTGATGTAACAGCAGAATAGTGACTGCAGCTCTGGAGGTGACTGGAGGATAAGACACAATGTAACAGCAGAA
This sequence comes from Phyllobates terribilis, assembly GCF_046119375.1. NCBI lineage: Eukaryota > Metazoa > Chordata > Amphibia > Anura > Dendrobatidae > Phyllobates > Phyllobates terribilis. The sequence continues at coordinate 349,689,267 of NW_027362768.1, read as the reverse complement.
TAGTGACTGCAGATCTGGAGGTGATTGGAGGAAAAGACACGATGTAACAGCAGAATAGTGACTGCAGCTCTGGAGGTGACTGGAGGATAAGACACGATGTAACAGCAGAATAGTGAGTGCAGCTCTGGAGGTGACTGGAGGAAAAGATGTGATGTAATAGCAGAATAGTGACTGCAGTTCTGGAGGTGACTGGAGGATAAGACACGATGTAACAGCAAAATAGTGACTGCAGCTCTGGAGGTGACTGGAGGATAAGACACGATGTAACAGCAGAAAAGTGACTGCAGCTATGGAGGTGATTGGAGGATAAGACATGATGTAACAGCAGAATAGAGACCGCAGCTCTGGAGGTGAACGGAGGATAAAACATGATATAGCAGCATAATGGTGAGTGCAGCTCTGGAGGTGACTGGAGGATAAGACACGATGTAACAGCATAATGGTGAGTGCAGCTCTGGCGATGACTGGAGGATAAGACACGATGTAACAGCAGAATAGTGAGTGCAGCTCTGGAGGTGACTGGAGGATAAGACCTGATGTAACAGCAGAATAGTGATTGCCGCTCTGGAGGTTACAGGAGGATAAGACACGATGTAACAGCAGAATAGTGACTGCAGCTCTGGAGGTGGCTGGAGGATAAGACATGATGTAACAGTAGAATAGTGACCACAGCTCTGGAGGTGACTGGAGGATAAGACACAATGTAACAGCAGAATGGTGAGTGCAGCTCTGGAGGTGACTGGAGGATAAGACACGATGTAACAGCAGAATAGTGAGTGCAGCTCTGGAGGTGATTGGAGGATAAGACAAGATGTAACAGCAGAATAGAGACTCCAGATCTGGAGGTGACTGGAAGATAAGACACGATGTAACAGCAGAAAAGAGACTGCAGCTCTGGAGGTGACTGGAGGATAAGACACGATGTAACAGCAGAATAGTGAGTGCAGCTCTGGAGGTGACTGGAGGATAAGATGTGATGTAACAGCAGAACATTGACTGCAGCACTGGAGGTGACTGGAGGATACGACAACATGTAACAGTAGAAAAGAGACTGCAGCTCTGGAGGTGACTGGAGGATGAAACATGATGTAACAGTAGAAAAGAGACTGCAGCTCTGGAGGTGACTGGAGGATAAGACATGATGTAACAGCAGAATAGTGACTGCAGTTCTGTAGGTGACTGGAGGATAAGACATGATGTAACAGCAGAATAGTGACTGCAGCTATGCAGGTGACTGGAAGATAAGACACAATATAACAGCAGAATAGTGAGTGCAGCTCTGGAGGTGACTGGAGGATAAGATGCGATGTAACAGCAGAATAGTGACTGCAGCTCTGGAGGTGACTGGAGGATAAGACACGATGTAGCAGTAGAATAGTGACTGCAGCTCTGGAGGTGGCTGGATGATTAGACATCATGTAACAGCAGAATAGTGACTGCAGCTCTGGAGGTGACTGCAGGATAAGACACGATGTAACAGTAGAATACTGACTGCAGCTCTGGAGGTGACTGGAGGATAAGACACGATGTAACAGCAGAATAGTGAGTGCAACTCTGGAGGTGACTGGAGGATAAGATGTGATGTAACAGCAGAATAGTGACTTCAGCTCTGGAGGTGACTGGAGGATAAGACACGATGTAACAGCAGAAAAGAGACTGCAGCTCTGGAGGTGGCTGGAGGATAAGACATGATGTAACAGCATGATACAGACTGCAGCTCTGGAGGTGACTGGAGGATAAGACATGATGTAATAGCAGAATGGTGAGTGCAGCTCTGGAGGTGACTGGAGGATAAGACACGATGTAACAGCAAAATGGTGAGTGCAGCTCTGGAGGTGACTGGAGGATAAAACACGATGTAACAGCAGAATATTGAGTGCAGCTCTGGAGGTGACTGGAGGATAAGACCTGATGTAAGAGTAGAATAGTGACTGCAGCTCTGGAGGTGACTGGAGGTTAAGACATCATGTAACAGCAGAATAGAGTCTGCAGCTCTGGAGGTGACTGGAGGATAAGACATTATGTAACAGCAGAATAGAGACTGCAGCTCCGGAGGTGACTGGGGGATAAGATATGATAAAACAGCAGAATGATGAGTGCAGCTCTGGAGGTGCCAGAAGGATTAGACATGATGTAACAGCAGAATAGTAACCGCAGCTCTGGAGGTGGCTGGAGGATAAGACATGATGTAACAGCAGAATAGTGACTGCTGGAAGTGGCTGGAGGATAAGACATCATGTAACAGCAGAATAGTGACCACAGCTCTGGAGGTGACTGGATGATAAGACACGATGTAACAGCAGAATAGTGAGTGCAGCTCTGGAGGTGATGGGAGGATAAGACACGATGTAACAGCAGAATAGAGAGTGCAGCTCTGGAGGTGATTGGAGGATAAGACCTGATGTAACAGCAGAATAATGACTGCAGCTCTGGAGGTGACTGGAGGATAAGAAACGTTGTAACAGCAGAACAGTGACTGCAGCTCTGGAGGTGACTGAAGGATAAGACACGATGTAACAGCAGAATAGTGACTGCAGCTCTGGAGGTGACTGGAGGATAAGACACGATGTAAGAGCAGAATAGTGAGAGCAGCTCTGGAGGTGACTGGAGGATAAGACACGATGTAACAGCAGAATAGTGAGTGCAGCTCTGGAGGTGACTAGAGAATAAGATGTGATGTAACATCAGAATAGTGTCTGCAGCTCTGGAGGTGACTGGAGGATAAGACACGATGTAACAGCAGAATAGTGACTGCAGCTCTGGAGGTTACTGGAGGATAAGACATGATGTAACAGAAGAATGGAGACTGCAGCTCTGGAAGTGACTGGAGGATAAGACATGATGTAATAGCAGAATGGTGAGTGCAGCTCTGGAGGTGACTGGAGGATAAGACACGATGTAACAGCAGAATGGTGAGTGCAGCTCTGGAGGTGACTGGAGGATTAGACACGATGTAACAGCAGAATAGTGAGTGCAGCTCTGGAGGTGATTGTAGGATAAGACCTCATGTAACAGCAAAATAGTGACTACAGCTCTGGAGGTGACTGGAGGATAAGACACTATGTAACAGCAGGATACTGACTGCAGCTCTGGAGGAGACAGGAGGATAAGACCTGATGTAACAGCAGAATAGAGACTGTAGCTCTGGAGGTGACTCGAGGATAAGACACAATATAACAGCAGAATAGTGACCGCAGCTCTGGAGGTGGCTGGAGGATAAGACATGATGTAACAGCAGAATAGTGACTGCTGGAAGTGGCTGGAGGATAAGACATTATGTAACAGCAGAATAGTGACCACAGCTCTGGAGGTGACTGGATGATAAGACACGATGTAACAGCAGAATAGTGAGTGCAGCTCTGGAGGTGATGGGAGGATAAGACACGATGTAACAGCAGAATAGTGAGTGCAGCTCTGGAGGTGATTGGAGGATAAGACCTGATGTAACAGCAGAATAATGACTGCAGCTCTGGAGGTGACTGGAGGATAAGAAACGTAACAGCAGAACAGTGACTGCAGCTCTGGAGGTGACTGAAGGATAAGACACGATGTAACAGCAGAATAGTGATTGCAGCTCTGGAGGTGACTGGAGGATAAGACACGATGTAAGAGCAGAATAGTGAGAGCAGCTCTGGAGGTGACTGGAGAATAAGACACGATGTAACAGCAGAATAGTGAGTGCAGCTCTGGAGGAGACTAGAGAATAAGATGTGATCTAACATCAGAATAGTGTCTGCAGCTCTGGAGGTGACTGGAGGATAAGACACGATGTAACAGCAGAATAGTGACTGCAGCTCTGGAGGTGGATGGAGGATAAGACATGATGTAACAGCAGAATAGTGACTACAGCTCTGGAGGTGACTGGAGGATAAGACACAATGTAACAGCAGAATGGTGAATGCAGCTCTGGAGGTGACTGGAGGATAAGCCATGATGTAACAGCAGAATAGTGAGTGCAGCTCTGGAGGTGATTGGAGGATAAGACCTGATGTAACAACAGAATAATGAGTGCAGCTCTGGAGGTGACTGGAGGATAACACACGATGTAACAGCAGAATAGTGATTGCAGCTCTGGAGGTGACTGGAGGATAAGACACGATGTGACATCAGAATAGTGTCTGCAGTTCTGGAGGTGACTGGAGGATAAGACATCATGTAACAGCAGAATTATGAGTGCAGCTCTGGAGGTGCCTGGAGGATAACACTTGATGTAGCAGCAGAATATTGACTACAGCTCTGGAGGTGACTGGAGGATAAGACACAATGTAACAGTAGAATAGTGAGTGCAGTTCTAGAGGTGACTGGAGGATAAGACATGATGTAACAGCAGAATGAGTGCAGCTCTGGAGGTGACTGGAGGATAACACACGATGTAACAGCAGAATAGTGATTGCAGCTCTGGAGGTGACTGGAGAATAAGACACGATGTGACATCAGAATAGTGTCTGCAGCTCTGGAGGTGACTGGAGGATAAGACACAATGTAACAGCAGAATGGTGAGTGCAGCTCTGGAGGTGACTGGAGGATAAGACACGATGTAACAGCAGAATAGTGAGCACAGCTCTGGAGGTGACTGGAGGATAAAACATGATGTAACAGCAGAATGGTGAGTGCAGCTCTGGAGGTGACTGGAGAATAAGACATGATGTAACAGCAGAATAGTGAGTGCAGCTCTGCAGGTGACTGGAGGATGAGACACGATGTAACATCAGAATAGTGTCTGCAGCTCTGGAGGTGACTGGAGGATAAGACCCAATGTAATAGCAGAATGGTGAGTGCAGCTCTGGAGGTGACTGGAGGATAAAACACGATGTAACAGCAGAATAGTGAGAGCAGCTCTGGAGGTGACTGGAGGATAAGACATGATGTAACAGCAGAATGGTGAGTGCAGCTCTGGAGGTGACTGGAAGATAAGACACGATGTAACAGCAGAATAGTGAGTGGAGCTCTGGAGGTGACTGGAGGATAAGACCTGATGTAACAGCAGAATAGTAACTGCAGTTGTGGAGGTGACTGGAGGATAAGACACGATGTAACAACAGTATAGTGAGTGCAGCTCTGGAGGTGACTGGAAGATAAGACACAATGTAACAGCATAAAAGTGTCTGCAGCTCTGGAGGTGACTGGAGGATAAGACACGATGTAACAGCAGAATAGTGAGTGCAGCTCTGGAGGTGATTGGAGGATAAGACCTGATGTAACAGCAGAATTGTTACTGCAGCTCTGGAGGTGACTGGAGAATAAGACACGATGTAACAGCAGAATAGTGAGTGCAGTTTTGGAGGTGATTGGAGGATAAGACATGATGTAACAGCAGAATAGTGAGTGCAGCTCTGGAGGTGACTGGAAGATAAGACATGATGTAACAGCAGAATAGTGAGTGCAGCTCTGGAGGTGACTGGAGGATAAGACACGATGTAACAGCAGAATAGTGACTGCAGTTCTGGAGGTGATTGGAGGATAAGACATGATGTAACAGCAGAAAAGAGACTGCAGCTCTGGGGGTGACTGGAGGATAAGACACGATGTAACAGCAGAATAGTGAGTGCAGCTCTGGAGGTGACTGGAGGATAAGACACGATGTAACAGTAGAATAGTGACTGCAGCTCTGGAGGTGACTGGAGGATAAGACATGATGTAACAGCAGAATAGAGACTGCAGCTCTGGAGGTGACTGGAGGATAAGACATGATGTAATAGCAGATTGGTGAGTGCAGCTCTGGAGGTGACTGGAGGATAAGACAAGATGTAACAGAAGAATAGTGACTGCAGCTCTGGAGGTGATTGGAGGAAAAGACACGATGTAACAGCAGAATAGAGACTGCAGCTCTGGAGGTGACTGGAGGAAAAGATTTGATGTAATTGCAGAATAGTGACTGCAGCTCTGGAGGTGACTGGAGGATAAGGCACGATGTAACAGCAGAAAAGTGACTGCAGCTGTGGAGGTGATAGGAGGATAAGACATGATGTAACAACAGAATAGAGACTGCAGCTCTGGAGGTGACAGGAGGATAAGACATGATATAACAGCAGAATGGTGAGTGCAGCTCTGGAGGTGACTGGAGGATAAGACACGACGTAACAGCATAATCGTGAGTGCAGCTCTGGCGGGGACTGGAGGATAAGACACGATGTAACAGCAGAATAGTAAGTGCAGCTCTGGAGATGACTGGAGGATAAGACCTAATGCAACAGCAGAATAGTGACTGCAGCTCTGGAGGTGACAGGAGGATAAGACACGATGTAACAGCAGAATAGTGACTGCAGCTCTGGAGGTGACTGGAGGATAAGACACGATGTAACAGCAGAATAGTGAGTGCAGCTCTGGAGGTGACTGGAGGATAAGACACGATGTAACAACAGAATAGAGACTGCATCTCTGGAGGTGACTGGAGGATAAGACACGATGTAACAGCAGAATAGTGAGTGCAGCTCTGGAGGAGACTTGAGGAGAAGACACGATGTAACAGCAGAATAGTGACTGCAGCTCTGGAGGTGATTGGAGGATAAGACACGATGTAACAGCAGAATAGTGAGTGCAGCTCTGGAGGTGACTGGAGGATAAGATGTGATGTAACAGCAGAATAGTGACTGCCGCTCTGGAGGTGACTGGAGGATAAGATGCGATGTAACAGCAGAATAGTGACTGCAGCTCTGGAGGTGACTGGAGGATAAGACTCGATGTATCAGTAGAATAGTTACTGCAGCTCTGGAGGTGGCTGGAGGATAAGACATGATGTAACAGCAGAATACATACTTCAGCTCTGGAGGTGACTGGAGGATAAGACATGATGTAATAGCAGAAAGGTGAGTGCAGCTCTGGAGGTGACTGGAGGATAAGACACGATGTAACAGCAGAATGGTGAGTGCAGCTCTGGAGGTGACTGGAGGATAAAACACGATGTAACAGCAGAATAGTGAGTGCAGCTCTGGAGGTGATTGGAGGAAAAGACATGATGTAACAGCAAAAAAGTGACTGCAGCTCTGGAGGTGCCTGGAGGATAAGACGCTATGTAACAGCAGAATAGTGACTGCAGCTCTGGAGGTGACTGGAGAATAAGACACGATGTAACAGCAGAATAGTGAGTGCAGTTCTGGAGGTGGCTGGAGGATAAGACATCATGTAACAGCAGAATAGTGAGTGCAGCTCTGGAGGTGCGTGGAGGATAACACATGATGTAGCAGCAGAATAGTGACTACAGCTCTGGAGGTGACTGGACGATAAGACACGATGTAACAGCAGAATAGTCAGTGCAGCTCTGGAGGTGACTGGAGGATAAGACATGATGTAACAGCAGAATAGTGACTGCAGCTCTGCAGGTGACTGGAGGATAAGACATGATGTAACAGCAGAATAGTGACTGCAGCTTTGGAGGTGACTGGAGGATAAGATATGATGTAACAGCAGAATGGTGAGTGCAGCCAGTGTCGGACTGGGGTGTCTGGGGCCCACAGGAGGAATTGATCCTCGGGGCCCACCCTACAGCAATATGCAAGTAACTGTTAGCCGATATCCCCGTTATAGTGGAGCGTCGGCTGTAAATCACAGGCGGCTCCTGCACATATACTGTGCACCGCTAGAACTGGGATGTATAATTACGGTAGTTTGCATTAAAGCGGTTCTTTGGTCAAAACAAGTTATCACCGATCCATGGGATCCACAGGATCGGTGATCACTTATTGATCGTTTGGGTCCGAACATTGGAAAACGCACCTATCGGAAGAATGGGGAAGTTTTATCCCTGGCAGGACACTTATCCCAATTTTAAAATGCAGCGGCAGGTGGGACGTCTGACCGCAGTTTCATTCATTTTCTTTGTGGCTTCCAGAAGAAAAACAAGAACAGCGCTCTCAGCCACTGAGGGAATGTATAGATCCGTGGTCGAAACACACATGAGGTCCAGTCTAATGGGGAAAAAAGCTCCACATTCTACCAATCAGTGCGGGTCCCAGCAGTCAGACCCCCACTAATCAATAATTTATCACTTACTCTGTGGAGAGGTGATTACTTGTTTTCCCCGGAGAACCCCTGTAAGTGCATCTTGTTCCAAGTATTAAATCACTAATGGAAATAAAGAATCTTCTCCTAATTAATATCAGAGAGAACAAATGACCGCCATACACAACACAATCCACTATAACAATACCAATAGTACCACATGCAAGGGAGAAATACTGCCACAACATGACTGGACTACATATTACCACCACATAGTGACCGAATAATACTACATACAAGGGAGAAATGCCACCACACCATGACCAGACCACATATTGCCACCACATGGTGACTGAATAATACCACATACAATGGAGAAATACCACACCATGACCAGAACACATATTACCACAATAGTGACAGAATAATACTACATACAAGGGAGAAATGCCACCACACCATGACCAGACCACATATCACCACACCGTGACAAGACCAAATATTAACAGCAAATGTAGCACCCTGAGGATTCGGCTGCTACAGGGGTATTGCACCTCAACCCAGAGGTGTGATATTCCACTCCCGGGTAAGGATGGAGTGTGGAACTGAGCTCAGTAGGCTGCATGCACTACATACATCCCATTTCCGGGGGACAGACCAATGGTACTCCCACTAGAGAAATGTGCAGGTACGACAGTGTCTGTTCCTGGCTGGAGTGGGAGGGGGGTGGAACATCCCAGTAGTGTAGGGGCAGATAGGGGGAGCAGCCTGGGTAAAGCTAGGAGCTCATTGGGTGCTGGTCACCTGAGCTCACACATAGAGGGAGTATTTAAGGTGGGCACCATCTTAGATCAGGGTCAGTCAGTCAGTCAGTTGTCAGTCTGTGAGACGTCAGTCAGTCTGTCAGAGTGTAACCTGAGAAGCAGAGCAGAGGAGAAGAGAGAGAGACCCAGAGGCGCAGAGGGGACCCCAAGAGCCCATAAGAGAGCTAATAGGGTGAAGGGTCGGCAACAGGGTACCGGATCCCAAGCTGGCAGAGGCTACAGCACACCTTAGCCAGGAACCGGAGGTCGTGGGCAGGATCTGCCACGATCACCCACTAAATCCACCCGGAAGGCAGACCAAGAATAGGGTCAGGGAGCCCAGAGGAGGCTTGACCAACAAGAGGCCCGAGGGAGCCAGACTTAGGTGGATCCCTGGTGGGAACGGCCAGAAGAAGGGAGAGACAGAAAGGAGCTCAGGACCACACTCCGGAGTTGCCTGGGAGTTGACCGAGTCCAGGACCTGGTGGACGCAGCACGGCTTGGGTGGTCACTGCTGTACACAGTGACCCGAGCAACACCAGTAAGTAAAACCCTGGAACTGCATTTTATGTCTCTGAGTCTCCTTGCTGCACCTTCACAACCACCATCCTCCACGGCTGACCCCCTGAGGCTATACCCCTCCCGTTGGGGGTTATACTACCTAAGCTGCACTCACATCATCAGCCTCAGTGGACTCTGCTGCAGCGGCGGCCGTATTGACCGCAAATCAACGGGTGGCGTAGTCGACACAAAGAACTCTAATAACATCTGTAGGACTGCCACACACTGAGTTTGACACCCTGGGCACGGACCGGGTCACAGCCACTCGGAGACTACAACCCCCATCTGATCCGGCTCCGGGTATCCCTAACAGCACTGGCCCAGGGGGCGCGTCAACTTTGGCGTAGTCGGCAGGATTACGTGCCCGCAACAACCGGGTACTGCGTGCCTGAAGAAAAGTTCACCGTTACCTCAAAAAGAAGTCTCCTGCCAGTTCCGGAGGGTCCCCGCCAACGGACCCCATCACAGGTCGTTTCCCGCCGGTTGTCCGCCATTTGCAGCTTTTTCCCGCCATCCATGGAGTTTCCCGCCACTGGGAGACGATTCCCGCCATTTCCAAAGATTTCCCGCCTTGGAAGAGCGGACGCCATTATGGGCGTGCCAGAGGGTGGCAAAAGGCCACCTCCCATCGTGGGCCAGGTCGAAGAATGGCGCCAAAAGCGGAAACCGCGCCCACCAACAGAGACTGTGATGCTGGAAGTGTCCATCAGCGTGAGAGAACTGCCCCTGGAACTGACAATCACAAAGTTGCCCCAGGACCACCCTCGATGTGGGCGGAGACAGAAGAAGAGAACAAAGATGGGTGTCGCCTGGAGCAGTCTGGAGAGAGCGCACCCGGAGACAAGACGTCTGGAAGAGAGTCCAGAGAGAGCCTACCCGGAGATGGAGGGAGAGTCAGGCAGCACCGACCCAGTGGTCAGGAGCCTGTTGCAGGTCGCCACTCCAGAAGGCCTGCTGGAGATCCTAACACAGCTCCCCCAAGACCGGGAGTGTGCACAGACCGCGTTGGAGGGCCTCGCACGGAGGATGGCCCGGGTGCAGCGGGAGACGTTGGCGGAGTGGAGCCGAGAGATGGCCCAGCAGACCGAAACCCGACAGCGGAGCACGCCACCTGAGACGAGGAGACAGACCGCCTCTGAGGATGGCGCAGGAAGAATGAAGGCAGGAGACGGCGCCGAGAAGGGAGCTGAACGAATGGAGGCAGGTAAAGGGGACGTCTCTACCCCGAGCCGGGAAACCGCGTGCCTGCCCCAGCTCCCCGTCGCAGAGCCCGAAATTCCCCCTGCCGTGCCCGTCGCTGCATCGTCACCGCCGCCGACTAGGCCTCAACCGGAAACCGCGGCCGCGACCCCTGTGACGTCACACGCCTCGACCTCGAGCGTGGCCAAGCAGGAAATACCACCGGCCTGGTCGCAAGGCCTAGTACACCCGGGCGCCGCCATTCCAACAGCGCCCCCTACCTCCGCGGAGCCACCGGCCTGGCCGCAGGGCCGAGTAACCACGGGCGCCGCCGTTCTTACGGTGCCCTTTGCCTTTAGGGTGCCCCAAGCCTGGTCGCAAGGCCTGGTCAACCCGGGCGCCGCTACCATCAACGCGCCCTCAACATCTAGAGTGCCGCACCTGGGTGAAGACCTGTTCGCCCAGCATACGTGCCCGGATGGGCAGCCCTTTGTGTGGCCACCGGAGTTTCACCATCCCCGACTCCGGAAAGAAAGACCCCTAGATGAGCCCCTGATTCCGGTTTCGAAGCCCGTCAGGAGAACCCCGCTCCCGCTAGAAGAAGCACAATTCGAGTGGGACCCCACCGGAGGAGATCTCATGGGGTTCACTCAAGAAACGCGGGCAGCCGCAGCAGAGGGAGTGGAGTGCTGCCGCCAGCAGTTGGCAGACTTCGAGCGAGAACGGAGAGAGAGGCGGGTCCGAGAGCAGCGGCTGCAAGAACAGAGCGCAGGGCAGAAGAGCCGGACCAGGAGGAACCCCCGTGCAGCTCATGGTCCCCGTACCACCGGGACTGTGATTAAATTCAACCTGCAGCATGGGTGGGGCTTCATAAGAGACCATCATACCCCCGGCGACGTCTTTGTCACCCGCAGAGACGTAGAAAGCCATCTGCCGGAGGGACACAGAGGTCGTGACCTGTATGTAGGGGACGAGGTCACCTTCACCCGGCACAAGTGTGCCAAAGGACCCTACGCCCTCCATGTACATCGCCTGACGGAGGAGGAGCTGCGGTGTGAGGAGGAGCAAGAGGACCCGGACGGGTCTGAAGATAAAGAAGGAGCAGGAGGACGCCGTCGTTGAAGTACGGTAGAGAGAGACTGTATAAAGTTGCCCGTCGGGGTACCAAGAACTGTTACTTATTTAAAATATGTTCCCCGTTGGGACAAAGTGTGAACTGATGCCCGTGTGTCCCTAGTTCCTAATACCTGGCCGAGGACTGAGAGCGGCCATATTCCCCTTGTATATAGTTGCGCTTCCTAAAGCGCCCCCTACCGGTTTTATAGGGAACTGTTTTCTTCAAGAGACTGTCGCACTTTACCCGGTCACAAGTTGCACAGTGACCGGAGGAACCAGAAACAAGAATGTTATTTATATGAAAAGTTTATGCTGCTGATAATGTTTATATGTTTTATATGTTTATGTTATGAAAAAAAAAATTTGTATGTTTTGGATGTTTATATTTTACAGCCCGAGGACGTGCTGTGATTTACCAGGGGGGAATGTAGCACCCTGAGGATTCGGCTGCTACAGGGGTATTGCACCTCAACCCAGAGGTGTGATATTCCACTCCCGGGTAAGGATGGAGTGTGGAACTGAGCTCAGTAGGCTGCATGCACTACATACATCCCATTTCCGGGGGACAGACCAATGGTACTCCCACTAGAGGAATGTGCAGGTACGACAGTGTCTGTTCCTGGCTGGAGTGGGAGGGGGGTGGAACATCCCAGTAGTGTAGGGGCAGATAGGGGGAGCAGCCTGGGTAAAGCTAGGAGCTCATTGGGTGCTGGTCACCTGAGCTCACACATAGAGGGAGTATTTAAGGTGGGCACCATCTTAGATCAGGGTCAGTCAGTCAGTCAGTTGTCAGTCTGTGAGACGTCAGTCAGTCTGTCAGAGTGTAACCTGAGAAGCAGAGCAGAGGAGAAGAGAGAGAGACCCAGAGGCGCAGAGGGGACCCCAAGAGCCCATAAGAGAGCTAATAGGGTGAAGGGTCGGCAACAGGGTACCGGATCCCAAGCTGGCAGAGGCTACAGCACACCTTAGCCAGGAACCGGAGGTCGTTGGCAGGATCTGCCACGATCACCCACTAAATCCACCCGGAAGGCAGACCAAGAATAGGGTCAGGGAGCCCAGAGGAGGCTTGACCAACAAGAGGCCCGAGGGAGCCGGACTTAGGTGGATCCCTGGTGGGAACGGCCAGAAGAAGGGAGAGACAGAAAGGAGCTCAGGACCACACTCCGGAGTTGCCTGGGAGTTGACCGAGTCCAGGACCTGGTGGACGCAGCACGGCTTGGGTGGTCAATGCTGTACACAGTGACCCGAGCAACACCAGTAAGTAAAACCCTGGAACTGCATTTTATGTCTCTGAGTCTCCTTGCTGCACCTTCACAACCACCATCCTCCACGGCTGACCCCCTGAGGCTATACCCCTCCCGTTGGGGGTTATACTACCTAAGCTGCACTCACATCATCAGCCTCAGTGGACTCTGCTGCAGCGGCGGCCGTATTGACCGCAAATCAACGGGTGGCGTAGTCGACACAAAGAACTCTAATAACATCTGTAGGACTGCCACACACTGAGTTTGACACCCTGGGCACGGACCGGGTCACAGCCACTCGGAGACTACAACCCCCATCTGATCCGGCTCCGGGTATCCCTAACAGCACTGGCCCAGGGGGCGCGTCACATATAGCGTCCAAATAATTCCCCATCATTTCTCTCCCCCACCTCCATCATTGCTCTCCTCCCACCTCCTCCATCATTGCTCCCTCCAATCCCCATCATTGGGGATACTGGCCCCCATATAACGCTTCATTCGGAATACTGGCCCCATATAACACTCCATACAGGATACTGGCCCCCATATAGTGCTCCATACAGAATACTGGCCCCCATATAACGCTCCATGCAGGATACTGGCCCCCATATAAAGCTCCATGCAGGATACTGGCCCCCATATAACGCTCCATGCAGGATACTGGCCCCCATATAAAGCTCCATGAAGGATACTGGCCCCCATATAACGCTCCATACAGAATACTGGCCCCCATATAATGCTCCATGCAGTCTGTTTCCCACACCTAATGCCTTATGCAGGCTGTTCCCCCCACATAATGCCCCACGCAGGCTGTTCACCCCACATAATGCCCCACGCAGGCTGTTCCCCCAACATAATGCCCCATGCAGGCAGTTCCCCCCCATATAATGCCCCATGTAGGATGTCACCCCCCTTATAATGCTCCATGCAGGATAACACCACCTCTTCCTTATAATGCCCCATGCAGGATGTCACACACACCCCCTCCCTTATAATGCCCTATGCAGGATGTCACACACCCCCACTCCCTTATAATGTCCCATGAAGGATGTCACACACACCCCCTCCCTTATAATGCCCCATACAGGACGTCACACCTCCACCCCTTATAATGCCCCATGCAGGATGTCACACCCCCCCTCCATTATAATGCCCCATGCAGGATGTCACCCCCCCTTATAATGCCCCATGCAGGATGTCTCCCCCCCCTTATAATGCCCCATACAGGATGTCACACACACCCCTCCCTTATACTGCCCCATGCAGGATGTCACACAACCCCCCTCCTTTATAATGCCCCATGCAGGATGTCACACACACCCCTCCCTTATACTGCCCCATGCAGGATGTCACACAACCCCCCTCCCTTATAATGCCCCATGCAAGATGTCACCCCCCCCTTATAATGCCCCATACAGGATGTAACCCCCCCCCCCCTTATAATGCTCCATACAGGATGTCACACCCCCCCCCTCCCTTATACTGCCCCATGCAGGATGTCACACAACCACCCCATATAATGCCCCATGCAGGATGTCACCCCCCCTCCCTTATAATGCCCCATACAGGATGTCACACACACCCCTCCCTTATACTGCCCCATGCAGGATGTCACACAACCCCCCTCCCTTATAATGCCCCATGCAGGATGTCACCCCCTCCTCTCTTATAATGCCCCATACAGGATGTCACACACACCCCTCCCTTATACTGCCCCATGCAGGATGTCACACAACCCCCCTCCCTTATAATGCCCCATGCAAGATGTCACCCCCCCTTATAATGCCCCATGCAGGATGTAACCCCCCCTTATAATGCTCCATACAGGATGTCACACACCCCCCTCCCTTATACTGCCCCATGCAGGATGTCACACAACCACCCCATATAATGGCCCATGCAGGATGTCACCCCCCCTCCCTTATAATGCCCCATACAGGATGTCACACACACCCCTCCCTTATACTGCCCCATGCAGGATGTCACACAACCCCCCTCCCTTATAATGCCCCATGCAAGATGTCACCCCCCCTTATAATGCCCCATGCAGGATGTAACCCCCCCCCTTATAATGCTCCATACAGGATGTCACACACCCCCCTCCCTTATACTGCCCCATGCAGGATGTCACACAACCACCCCATATAATGCCCCATGCAAGATGTCACCCCCCCTCCCTTATAATGCCCCATGCAGGATGTCACCCCCCCTCCCTTATAATGCCCCATGCAGGATGTCACACACCCCCCTCCCTTATACTGCCCCATGCAGGATGTCACACAACCACCCCATATAATGCCCCATGCAGGATGTCACCCCCCCCTCCCTTATAATGCCCCATGCAGGATGTCACACCCCCCTCCCTTATAATGCCCCATGCAGGATGTCACACACACCCCCTCCCTTATAATGCCCTATGCAGGATGTCACACACCCCCACTCCCTTATAATGTCCCATGAAGGATGTCACACACACCCCCTCCCTTATAATGCCCCATACAGGACGTCACACCTCCACCCCTTATAATGCCCCATGCAGGATGTCACACCCCCCCTCCCTTATAATGCCCCATGCAGGATGTCACCCCCCCTTATAATGCCCCATGCAGGATGTCTCCCCCCCCTTATAATGCCCCATACAGGATGTCACACACACCCCTCCCTTATACTGCCCCATGCAGGATGTCACACAACCCCCCTCCTTTATAATGCCCCATGCAGGATGTCACACACACCCCTCCCTTATACTGCCCCATGCAGGATGTCACACAACCCCCCTCCCTTATAATGCCCCATGCAAGATGTCACCCCCCCCTTATAATGCCCCATACAGGATGTAACCCCCCCCCTTATAATGCTCCATACAGGATGTCACACCCCCCCCTCCCTTATACTGCCCCATGCAGGATGTCACACAACCACCCCATATAATGCCCCATGCAGGATGTCACCCCCCCTCCCTTATAATGCCCCATACAGGATGTCACACACACCCCTCCCTTATACTGCCCCATGCAGGATGTAACCCCCCCCCTTATAATGCTCCATACAGGATGTCACACCCCCCCCTCCCTTATACTGCCCCATGCAGGATGTCACACAACCACCCCATATAATGCCCCATGCAGGATGTCACCCCCCCTCCCTTATAATGCCCCATACAGGATGTCACACACACCCCTCCCTTATACTGCCCCATGCAGGATGTCACACAACCCCCCTCCCTTATAATGCCCCATGCAGGATGTCACCCCCTCCTCCCTTATAATGCCCCATACAGGATGTCACACACACCCCTCCCTTATACTGCCCCATGCAGGATGTCACACAACCCCCCTCCCTTATAATGCCCCATGCAAGATGTCACCCCCCCTTATAATGCCCCATGCAGGATGTAACCCCCCCCTTATAATGCTCCATACAGGATGTCACACACCCCCCTCCCTTATACTGCCCCATGCAGGATGTCACACAACCACCCCATATAATGCCCCATGCAGGATGTCACCCCCCCTCCCTTATAATGCCCCATACAGGATGTCACACACACCCCTCCCTTATACTGCCCCATGCAGGATGTCACACAACCCCCCTCCCTTATAATGCCCCATGCAAGATGTCACCCCCCCCTTATAATGCCCCATGCAGGATGTAACCCCCCCCCCTTATAATGCTCCATATAGGATGTCACACACCCCCCTGCCTTATACTGCCCCATGCAGGATGTCACACAACCACCCCATATAATGCCCCATGCAGGATGTCACCCCCCCCTCCCTTATAATGCCCCATGCAGGATGTCACCCCCCCTCCCTTATAATGCCCCATGCAGGATGTCACACACCCCCACCCTTATAATGCTCCATACAGGATGTCACACACCCCCCTCCCTTATACTGCCCCATGCAGGATGTCACACAACCACCCCATATAATGCCCCATGCAGGATGTCACCCCCCCTCCCTTATAATGCCCCATGCAGGATGTCACACCCCCCCTCCCTTATAATGCCCCATGCAGGATGTCACACACCCCCACCCTTATAATGCCCCATGCAGGATGTCACACAACCACCCCATATAATGCCACATGTAGGATGTCACACACCCCCACCTCACCCCCCTCCCTTATACTGCCACAGGCCTCCATACAGTAGAAAAAAAATCAAATACTCACCTCACGGCTCACCTGCTGCCGCTGCTCCGGACTCCAGCGTCGCCGGCTTCATCCCGCTCTGCGCAGTGACTGCTCAGGAGAGAGCGCCCTCTGACCTGAGACGTCACAGTGCAGCAGCAGCGGAGGATGCAGGAGCTGCTGCGGAGGCACGGGGAGTGGTAAGTATTGTGCCGGGGCCCTGAGCAAGCGGGGGGGAGCGGGTGCTGACACCGCTCTCCTCCGCTCACGGGTCCCATAGCGCGCGGGGTGCCCGACGGTGAGGGGCCCCCCGCCTGCTCAGGGCCCCGGCATTTGCCCGGGTGCGCTGGGTGCTGACACCGGCCCTGGTGTGTGGCGTGCGTCCCTGCTTCTAGGGGGGGCAGCTGCCCCCCCGCCCCACGGTGGGTACGCCCATGGGATGAGTTATACTTTTGAACAACACCATTGATTTTACCATATAGTGCACTGGAAAACTGGAAAAATATCCAAGTGTCGTGAAAGGGCAAAAAAAGTGCAATTCCACAAAAGTTTTTTTTTTAC
Organism: Phyllobates terribilis; assembly: GCF_046119375.1. Lineage (NCBI taxonomy): Eukaryota > Metazoa > Chordata > Amphibia > Anura > Dendrobatidae > Phyllobates > Phyllobates terribilis. The sequence continues at coordinate 349,671,731 of NW_027362768.1, read as the reverse complement.
CATGTTCACTAAATGCTAACACTGACCTGCCATTATGATTCTCCAGGTCATTACGAGTTCGTAGTTACCGAACATGTATAGGTTCTATTTTATTTAAGTGGTGAAATCAAAATCCAAAGCATGTAAAAAAAAAAATGGCGCAGTTTTCCGAGACCCGTAGTGTCTCCATTTTTTGTGATCTGGGGCCATGTTAGGGATTATTTTTTGCGCCAAGCTGACGTTTTTATTGATACCGTTTTGGTGTAGATATGATGTTTTGATCGCCTGTTATTACATTTTAATGCAATGTTGCGGAGACCAAAACAACTTAATTCTGGAGTTTAGATTTTTTTTCTCGTTACGCCGTTTACTGATCGGATTCATTCTTTTTATATATTGATAGATCGGGCGATTCTGAAGGCGGCGATACCAAACGTGTATTTTTGATTGTTTTATTTTGAATGGGGCAAAAGGGGGGTGATTTGAATTTTTATATATATATTTTTTTTACTTTTTACATGCTTCAATAGTCTCCTTAGCAGACTAGAAGCTGTGATCTTCCGATCGCTTGTGTTACACAAATGGCCGCCTGAGGCAGCAGATGCGCAATTGAGACCTCAGTAGCCGAGATCTCAGGAGACATTTACTTGGTTTGGCTTTCTACTTCTTTATCTAACTGTATTGCCCTCTGTATCATCCATTCTGTATGGACTGCTCTGTACTCATATTGGACATTTATGCATTTAGTAGGGCTTAAGGGGATTATTGTGCTCGTTACCCATCAAATCTGTAGATGCGCTCACTAATTAGATTTTGGTCAGGGCAATTTTAACCCCTTTACCCCCCCAGGGTGGTTTGCACGTTAATGACCAGGCCAATTTTTACACTTCTGACCACTGTCACTTTATGAGGTAATTACTCTGGAACGCTTCAACGGATCCCCCTGATTCTGAGATTGTTTTTTCGTGACATATTGTACTTCATGATTGTGGTAAAATTTCTTCGATATCACTTGCGTTTATTTGTGAAAAAAAAACAGAAATTTAGCTAAAATTTTGAAAATGTTGCAATTTTCAAAATTTGAATTTTTATGCCCTTAAATCAGAGAGATATGTCACACAAAATACTTAATAAATAACATTTCCCACGTGTCTACTTTGCATCAGCACAATATTGGAACCAAATTTTTTTTTGTTAGGAAGTTATAAGAGTTAAAAGTTGACCAGTGATTTCTCATTTTTCCAACAAAATTTACAAAACCATTTTTTTAGGGACCACATCACATTTGAAGTCACTTTGAGGGGTCTTTATGACAGAAAATACCCAAAAGCGACACCAATCTAAAAACTGCACCCCTCAAGGTGCTCAAAACCACATTCAAGAACTTTATTAACCCTTCAGGTGCTTCACAGGAATTTTGGGAATGTGGAAGAAAAAAATGAACATTTAACTTTTTTCACAAAAATGTTACTTTAGATCCATTTTTTTTATTTTCACAGGGGTAACAAGAAAAAATGGACCCAAAATTTGTTGTGCAATTTCCCCTGGGCACGCAGATACCCCAAATGTGGGGAAAAACAACTGTTTGGGCGCACGGCAGGGCTCAGAAGGGAAGGAGCGCAATTTGACTTTTTGATTGTAAAATTTGCTTGAATAATTCGTGGACGCCATGTTGCGTTTGGAGAGCCCCTGATGTGCCTAAACAGTGGAAACCCCCCACAAGTGACACCATTTTGGAAACTAGACCCCCAAGGCACCTATCTAGATGCATAGTAAATTGAGCCACATTATGAGACCAAATGATGTGTATGTATTGTTATGAATCACAGAAATGTATATACATTATGATCTATGTATATGTATTGTATGTTTTTATGCACTTTGCACGTTGCACTTTTTGCACTTTATAATATAATTGTACTATAAATGGTTGATCTGATATATACCTCACCTGTATACTCTGCACTTTGCTTGAAAAAGGCTATATCTAGCCGAAACGTTGCCACAGCTCTTGCTGAGCTAATAAATCATCTGTTTTTGGAGTGCTGTCTCTACTATTTTTTCCATATGTAAGAAGGTTTGGTATTTACCTGGAGGACGGGCACCCAGCCATTCACATTTTGTTTGTGCTGATTTTTTCTCTTTTTTTCCTATATGAATCTCTAGTTATATGGTTACATTTCTATATGTAAAACAAAAACTGCATAGATTTGTCCTCATATATATTAGAGTAGAATATACAGACTCCAGCCAATCGGCAGGATCTATTGTAAAACTTCTTCGGCTGGTATTCAGACTGAAGCATCTTGGATGTATGTAGCATTTAATACAAGGGCACACTAGTTCTTGATCGACTGAATAACTTTACTTGCCCCTGATCCGATTCCCATGGAGTCCTGTGAATCTTTTTGTTCACCTCTACATTACACTATTATATATTGATGCTGGTTATCCAGTGATTTTGGCCATGGCTCAGGTTGTGCGGCTTAAAATCATTGTAAGCTGCTGCTACATTACATAGCAGCAGAAATGAACTGAATAGGGTCACATTATGACGCGCCCCTGGGCCTGTGTCGCGCTGCGTTGCGCACGCGGGAGCTTACCCGGAGCCGGATCTCTTGAGGGTTGTAGTCTCGTGGCGGTGACCCGGTCCGTGCCCAGGGAGTCAAACTGAGCGGCGATGTAACAGCGGTAGATGTAGGACGACTACGCCACCCGTTGAATGCAGCTATGGAGCTGCCGCTGCAGGACAGTCCGCTGAGGCCGGTGGATGGATGGTGCAGCGTAGATGGTATAACCCCCAACGGGAGGGGTATGGCCTCAGGGCAGCAGATGTGGATGATGGGGGTAGCAGGAACCACTCAGAGACGGTGCGGTGTAATTCAGGGTCTTTACTGGTAACAACGATAGACCCTCCCGGAGTACTTGCTAGTGAACGGGGCCTGGTCAGTCCTTGAGCAGATGGGATCTCCCCTGGCCAGGCGGAGTTGTAGGCCTCCCAAACTGACTGTACTCTTCTGGCTACCTTGCTAGAAGCGGATATAAGTAGCCCACGTCCCTGAGTGTACCGTGTGGTGCTCACCCGTATGGCCGGTGACTCGGGGCCTTCTAATGGCTTCCGCTCCACGATGGCGGTGCTGGTCCCACGCGTGTGACCGTGCCTTCGGGTTTCTGGGCCTGAGGACCTGAAATCCCCTGCCGGTCGGCTTCTGCTGCTGGGTAAGAGTTAGTCCCCACAGCCTCGGACGCCGGGTCCGGTAAGAAAGCTTCTCAGTCAGGGCGAGCTCTGCAGCTGCCAGCCCCTGACTTGTAGTAGTATTGCTTCTGCTGTTTCTTGTCTCTACTCTCCTTGACTCCAGGCTCAGGCCCCTGGACAGGGCCTGCCTGTGGAGCAGAGCCCATAGAGCAGCTCTGCTCCCTGTCTTCTCCTCTCAGAACTCCCTACCCTGCCTCAGCCCCAGGTTTATATAGGGGAAGTCCTTCCCCTCCCAAGACTGGGCAGGAGGTGTGGCATGCACAGGATCCCTGACCAAAGGACCTCCCACCTGCTCTCAGACGTAATATCTCTATCACTGTGGCAACCAGACCCCTGGGGTGTCACATTCCCCCCTAGTGAAATTTAGTACTCCGGGACTAAACATATTTTTTTAGAAAAACATAACAAGGTATAACAATAACAATACAATAAGAAAAACACATAAGATGGTTACGGCGTGTCCGCAACCGGGTGCAGTTTTGAAAAGCAAGGTGTCCATTTCACCAAAACAGGGAGACATAACCAGGTAGGGGTCTGTCCTACCCCGAGTCCTTAACAGTCTTTTAGTCCATCCTGGGTTATGCTCCACTAACTGTACAAAGGATTCCCGGTAAATACACCAAGGACTCCTATAAATAACTGGAAACACATAATATTTACAAGATATGGCCGCTCTCAGTCCTCGGCCAGTGGGGATAAGGATTGGCTGCTCACAGTCCTCAGCCTGTGGGGAGATGGGATGGCTGCTCACAGTCCTCAGCCTGGTTAAGGATAGGGGACACACGGGAACAGTTCACACTTGTCCCAACGGGGACCATATTTTAATTAGCAACACAAGTACCCCTACGGGTAACTATGTACAGTTCCACTTTACCGTACTTCAGTAACGGCATCCTCCTGCTCCTTTTTGTGTGTAGGCTTCAGACCCGTCCGGGTCCTCTTGGCCTTCCTCGTATTGGTAGTACTGCAGCTCCTCCTCAGTCAGACGGTGTACATGGAGGGCGTACAGTCCTTTGGCACCCTTATGCCGGGTGAAGGTAACCACATCACCCGGATAGAGATCACGTCCGCGGTGCCCGTCCGGGCTGGCATGTTGTGCGAAAAGATCTGCGCCCAGGGGTGGCACTGTGGAGGTTGAGGGCGCCGTAGGGGCGGCAGCGCCCGGGGGTACTCGGCCTTGCGACCAGGCCGGGGGTGCTTTGGAAGTAGAGGGCACTGTTGGAACAGCGGCGCCCTGGTTCACTAGGCCTTGCAACCGGGCCTGGAGAGGGTCGCCGTTGATGACGCCCGGGGTCAGAGAGTGCGACTTTGGGCCTGGGCGCGGGCTGGTGGTGGCGGTGCCCAGGGCTGGAGGGCCCGGCCGCAGGGCTTGTTGCGGGGGCTGGAGCAGGTCGGTGTTCGCAGCGCCCGGGGTCAGCGGCTCCACCAGGGGGCCCGGGAGCAGGCTGACGCTGGCAGCGTCCGGGACAGGGAGACTCCTCTTACCTGCTCCCGCGACCGCTCCTGCGTCACACGTCTTCTCCTGGTGCTGGTCGGGGCCCGCGACGGCTGGGGCGCTGCCGATGCTGGGCAGCTTAGTCTGCTGCCGGTTCGCCATCTTGCTGTCCGTTCCTGGTGTCCTCCTCCCCCCTAGTGGACCGTGGCCTACCTTGCGATGATCCTGTTCCGTAGGCCGCGGCTCCGCAGTGGATCGTCAGGGTTGAGGACCTTCCGTCGCGCTCCTGTGACGTCGGCGTCTGCTGGGCTCCTTCCAGGACCCTACGCAACGTCCGGACGTGAGGCGGGGCTTCAGTTCTCGCGCGCTTTCAGAGTCCACGCCCCTCTTCTTCCCGCGCGGCGTCCTCAAGATGGCGTCCAATGGCGGGAAAACTCCACGGATGGCGGGAAGAAGGCAGAAGATGGCGCCGGATGGCGGGAAACTTCACCGATGGCGGGAAGAAGGCTGAAGATGGCGCCGGATGGTGGGAATCTTCACCACAAGTAAGTTTGAAAAGTCTCTTTTTCAGGCACGCAGTACCCGGTGGTTGCGGGCACGAAATCCTGCCGACTACGCCAAAGTTGACGCGCCCCTGGGCCTGTGTCGCGCTGCGTTGCGCACGCGGGAGCTTACCCGGAGCCGGATCTCTTGAGGGTTGTAGTCTCGTGGCGGTGACCCGGTCCGTGCCCAGGGAGTCAAACTGAGCGGCGATGTAACAGCGGTAGATGTAGGACGACTACGCCACCCGTTGAATGCAGCTATGGAGCTGCCGCTGCAGGACAGTCCGCTGAGGCCGGTGGATGGATGGTGCAGCGTAGATGGTATAACCCCCAACGGGAGGGGTATGGCCTCAGGGCAGCAGATGTGGATGATGGGGGTAGCAGGAACCACTCAGAGACGATGCGGTGTAATTCAGGGTCTTTACTGGTAACAACGATAGACCCTCCCGGAGTACTTGCTAGTGAACGGGGCCTGGTCAGTCCTTGAGCAGATGGGATCTCCCCTGGCCAGGCGGAGTTGTAGGCCTCCCAAACTGACTGTACTCTTCTGGCTACCTTGCTAGAAGCGGATATAAGAAGCCCACGTCCCTGAGTGTACCGTGTGGTGCTCACCCGTATGGCCGGTGACTCGGGGCCTTCTAATGGCTTCCGCTCCACGATGGCGGTGCTGGTCCCACGCGTGTGACCGTGCCTTCGGGTTTCTGGGCCTGAGGACCTGAAATCCCCTGCCGGTCGGCTTCTGCTGCTGGGTAAGAGTTAGTCCCCACAGCCTCGGACGCCGGGTCCGGTAAGAAAGCTTCTCAGTCAGGGCGAGCTCTGCAGCTGCCAGCCCCTGACTTGTAGTAGTATTGCTTCTGCTGTTTCTTGTCTCTACTCTCCTTGACTCCAGGCTCAGGCCCCTGGACAGGGCCTGCCTGTGGAGCAGAGCCCATAGAGCAGCTCTGCTCCCTGTCTTCTCCTCTCAGAACTCCCTACCCTGCCTCAGCCCCAGGTTTATATAGGGGAAGTCCTTCCCCTCCCAAGACTGGGCAGGAGGTGTGGCATGCACAGGATCCCTGACCAAAGGACCTCCCACCTGCTCTCAGACGTAATATCTCTATCACTGTGGCAACCAGACCCCTGGGGTGTCACAATTACGTACTGCAACAAGCAGATTAAAAAAAATTGGAGCTTGTCACCGCCGGAGTCGCAATGTGACCCTACTCACCTGCATCACGCTACCATGCAGCAGCGGCATAGAACGAAGTTTGGCAGCTTGACCTATGTTGTAACCAAACTTCGTGTAGCCCCAGCCTAGGCTAGACCATGTGTGTGGGCTTTAGTCACTGCCATGCGACACCAATGCCTGGCACATCAACGTCAGCTGCTGCCCTCTGATTGGCCGGCGGCATGTATCGCAGTGCAGGGACTCAACGATTCTCTGCACCGCAACACACTTCAGCTGATTGTGCATCCTGAGGTGCACATCCGACTGAAGTAGTCATATGGGTCCAGTTGCACTTTATGAGACCGCAATCATTACGCCCCTGGGTAATGTAGGGGACATGGGATGATACTGACATCATTGTGGATGGGGTGTGAGATGAAGTGATCGGTGCTGCACTGCCACAGATAAAAGCACAGGATCACTGCTCAGTCAGTTCCAATGCTGGAATGAATGAGGTCAGTGCTGAGGCGGATTACTAACAGCCAATGAGTGAGTATTGGGCGGGTAGAAGCAAGTGCTGGACAATTGAGCCAGGCAGTGCTAGCTCTGGTTCTGAGTCTACAAAAAAAAGCACAGGGAGCACAACCTAGTCTGGAGAGCAGCATGTAAACAGGGTGCCGTAAATAAAAAGAAATTCAGGAGTAATGAAAGGTAGAAATCAAGAACAAATTTTATTGGGCTGCCATCCAAAATTGGCATTAAAAAAAATAAAAAAGTTGTATCTATCAAGGCTGGTGGTGGTATCAAGGCGGCTGGTGGTGGTAGCAAGGCGGCTGGTGGTGGTGGTAGCTATGCGGCTGGTGGTGGTGGTAGCAAGGCGGCTAGTGGTAGCAAGGAGGCTGGTGGTGGTAGCAAGGCGGCTGTTGGTGGTGGTAGCCAGGCGGCTGGTGGTGGTGGTAGCCAGGCAGCTGGTGGTGGTGGTAGCCAGGCGGCTGGTGGTGGTAAGGCGGTTGGTGGTGGTACCAAGGTGGCTGGTGGTGGTAGCAAGGCAGCTGGTGGTGGTGGTAGCCAGGCGGCTGGTGGTGGTGGTAGCCAGGCAGCTGGTGGTGGTGGTAGCCAGGCGGCTGGTGGTGGTAAGGCGGTTGGTGGTGGTACCAAGGTGGCTGGTGGTGGTAGCAAGGCAGCTGGTGGTGGTATCAAGGCGGCTGGTGGTGATAGGAAGGCGGCTGGTGGTGGTAGGAAGGCTGCTGGTGGTGGTGGTAGCAAGGTGGCTGCTGGTGGCGGTAGCAAGGCGGCTGGTGGTGGTGGTAGCAAGGCAGCTGGTGGTGATGGTAGCAAGGCGGCTGGTGGTAACAAGGCGGCTGGTGGTATCAAGGCGGCTGGTGGTGGTAGGAAGGCGGCTGGTAGTGGTAGCCAGGCGGCTGGTGGTGGTAGGAAGGCGGCTGATGGTGGTAGAAAGGAGGCTGGTGGTGGTGGTAGCAAGGTGGCTGGTGGTGGTGGTAGCAAGGTGGCTGTTGGTGCTGGTAGCCAGGCGGTTGGTGGTGGTAGTAGCAAGGCGGCTGGTGGTGGTGGTAGCAAGGCGGCTGGTGGTAGCAAGGCGGCAGGTGGTGGTGGTAGCAAGGTGGCTGGTGGTGGTGGTAGCAAGGCAGCTGATGGTGGTGGTAGCCAGGCAGCTGGTGGTGGTGGTAGCAAGGCGGCAGGTGGTGGTGGTAGCAAGGTGACTGGTGGTAGCAAGGCGGCTGGTGGTGGTGGTAGCAAGGCGGTTGGTGGTGGTGACAGCCAGGCGGCTGGTGGTGGTGGTAGCAAGGCGGCTGATGGTAGCAAGGCGGCTGGTGGTGGCAAGGCGGCTGGTGGTGGCAAGGCGGCTGGTGGTGGTGGTATCGGCAAGACGGCTGGAGGTGGTGGTATTGGCAAGGCGACTGGTGGTGGCAAGGTGGCTGATGGTGGTGGTATCGGCAAGGTGGCTGATGGTGGTGGTATCGGTAAGGCGGCTGATGGTGGTGGTATCGGCAAGGTGGCTGGTGGTGGTATCGGCAAGGCGGCTGGTGGTATCGGCAAGGCAGCTAGTGGTATCGGCAAGGCGCCTGGTGGTATCAGGAAGGCGCCTGGTGGTAGCAAGGCGGCTGGTGGTGGTGGTATTGGCAAGGCGGCTGGTGGTGGCAAGGCGGCTGGTGGTGGTGGTATCAGCAAGGCGGCTGGTGGTGGTATCAGCAAGGCGGCTGGTGGTGGTGGTATCAGCAAGGCGGCTGGTGATAGTGGTAGTATCAGCAAGGCGGCTGGTGATAGTGGTGGTATCAGCAAGGCGGCTGGTGGTGGTGGTGGTATCAGCAAGGCGGCTGGTGGTGGTATCAGCAAGGCGGCTGGTGGTGGTGGTATCAGCAAGGCGGCTGGTGATAGTGGTAGTATCAGCAAGGCGGCTGGTGATAGTGGTGGTATCAGCAAGGCGGCTGGTGGTGGTGGTGGTATCAGCAAGGCGGCTGGTGGTGGTATCAGCAAGGCGGCTGGTGGTGGTGGTGATATCAGCAAGGCGGCTAGTGGTGGTGGTATCAGCAAGACGGCTGGTGGTGGTATCAGCAAGGCGGCTGGTGCTGGCGGTGGTATCAGCAAGGAGGCTGCTGCTGGTGGTGGTATCAGCAAGGCGGCTGGTGCTGGTGGTGGTATCAGCAAGGCGGGTGGTGGTGGAGATATCAGCAAGGTGGCTGGTGGTGCTGGTGGCATCAGCAAGGTGGCTAGTGGTGATATCAGCAAGGCTGCTGGTGGTGGTGGTATAATCAGCAAGGCGGCTGGTGGTGGTGGTATCATTAGCAAGGCGGCTGGTGGTGGTGGTATCAGCAAGGTGGCTGGTGGTGGTGGTATCAGCAAGGTGGCTGGTGGTGGTGGTATCAGCAAGGCGGCTGGAGGTGGTGGTATCAGCAAGGCGGCCGGTGGTGGTATCAGCAAAGTGGCTGGTGGTGGTGGTATCAGCAAGGTTGCTGGTGGTATCAGCAAGGCGGCTGGTGATAGTGGTGGTATCAGCAAGGCGGCTGGTGGTGGTGGTATCAGCAAGGCGGCTGGTGGTGGTGGTGGTATCAGCAAGGCGGCTGGTGGTGGTGTTGATATCAGCAAGGCGGCTGGTGGTGGTGATATCAGCAAGGCGGCTGGTGGTGGTGGTATCAGCAAGGCGGGTGGTGGTATCAGCAAGGTGGCTGGTGGTGGTATCAGCAAGGCGGCTGGTGGTGGTGATATCAGCAAGGTGGCTGGTGGTGGTGGCATCAGCAAGGCGGCTGGTGGTGATATCAGCAAGGCGGCTGGTGGTGGTGGTATAATCAGCAAGGCGGCTGGTGGTGGTATCATCAGCAAGGCGGCTGGTGGTGGTGGTATCATCAGCAAGGCGGCTGGTGGTGGTGGTATCATCAGCAAGGCAGCTGGTGGTGGTATCATCAGCACGGCAGCTGGTGGTGGTGGTATCATCAGCAAGGCGGCTAGTGGTGGTGGTATCATCAGCAAGGTGGCTGGTGGTTGTGGTATCATCAGCAAGGCGGCTGGTCGTGGTGGTATCATCAGCAAGGCGGCTGGTGGTGGTGGTATCATCAGCAAGGCGGCTGGTGATGTTGGTATCATCAACAAGGTGGCTGGTGGTGGTGGTATCAGCAAGGTGGCTGGTGGTGGTGGTATCAGCAAGGCGGCTGGTGGAGCTGGTGGTATCAGCAAGGCGGCTGGTGCTGGTATCAGCAAGGCGGCTGGTGGTGGTGATATCAGCAAGGCGGCTGGTGGTGGTGGTATCAGCAAGGCGGCTGGTGGTGATATCAGCAAGGCGGCTGGTGGTGATATCAGCAAGGCGGCTGGTGGTGGTGGTATCATCAGCAAGGCGGCTGGTGGTGGTGGTATCATCAGCAAGGCGGCTGGTGGTGGTGGTATCATCAGCAAGGTGGCTGGTCGTGGTGGTATCATCAGCAAGGCGGCTGGTGGTGGTGGTGTCATCAGCAAGGCGGCTGGTGGTGGGGGTATCATCAGCAAGGCGGCTGGTGATGGTGGTATCATCAACAAGGCAGCTGGTGGTGGTGGCATCAGCAAGGCAGCTGGTGGTGGTGGTATCATCAGCAAGGCGGCTGGCGGTGGTGGTATCAGCAAGGCGGCTGGTGGTGGTGGTATCATCAGCAAGGCGGCTGGTGGTGGTGGTATCATCAGCAAGGCGGCTGGTGGTGGTGGTATCATCAGCAAGGTGGCTGGTGGTGGTGGTGGTATCATCAGCAAGGAGGCTGGTGATGGTGGTATCATCAATAAGGCGGCTGGTGGTGGTGGTATCATCAGCAAGGCGGCTGGTGGTGGTGGTATCAGCAAGGCGGCTGGTGGTGGTGGTGGTATCAGCAAGGCGGCTGGTGCTGGTGGTATCATCAGCAAGGCGGCTGGTGATGGTGGTGTCATCAGCAAGGCGGCTGGTGATGTTGGTATCATCAACAAGGCGGCTGGTGGTGGTGGTATCAGCAAGGTGGCTGGTGGTGGTGGTATCAGCGAGGCGGCTGGTGGTGCTGGTGGTATCAGCAAGGCGGCTGGTGCTGGTGGTGGTATCAGCAAGGCGGCTGGTGGTGGTGATATCAGCAAGGTGGCTGGTGGTGGTGGCGGCATCAGCAAGGCGGCTGGTGGTGGTGGTATCATTAGCAAGGCGGCTGGTGGTGGTGGTATCAGCAAGGCGGCTGGTGGTGATATCAGCAAGGCGGCTGGTGGTGGTGGTATCATCAGCAAGGCGGCTGGTGGTGGTGGTATCATTAGCAAGGCGGCTGGTGGTGGTGGTATCATCAGCAAGGTGGCTGGTCGTGGTGGTATCATCAGCAAGGCGGCTGGTGGTGGTGGTGTCATCAGCAAGGCGGCTGGTGGTGGGGGTATCATCAGCAAGGCGGCTGGTGGTGGTGGTATCATCAGCAAGGCGGCTGGTGATGGTGGTATCATCAACAAGGCAGCTGGTGGTGGTGGTATCAGAAAGGCGGCTGGTGGTGGTGGTATCAGCAAGGCGGCTGGTGGTGGTGGCATCAGCAAGGCAGCTGGTGGTGGTGGTATCATCAGCAAGGCGCCTGGTGGTGGTGGTATCAGCAAGGCGGCTGGTGGTGGTGGTATCATCAGCAAGACGGCTGGTGGTGGTGGTATCATCAGCAAGGCGGCTGGTGGTGGTGGTATCATCAGCAAGGTGGCTGGTGGTGGTGGTATCATCAGCAAGGAGGCTGGTGATGGTGGTATCATCAATAAGACGGCTGGTGGTGGTGGTATCATCAGCAAGGCGGCTGGTGGTGGTGGTATCATCAGCAAGGCGGCTGGTGGTGGTGGTATCATCAGCAAGGCGGCTGGTGGTGGAAGTATCATAAGCAAGGTTATGGTATAATGGCAACACAGATTGCACCATACAGTATAATGGCCCCATATAGTGCTCAACATGGTATAAGGGCACTATATAGTGCACCATATAGTGCACCATACAGTATAATGGCCCCATATAGTGCTCAATATGGTATAAGAGCACTATATAGTGCACCATATAGTGCACCATCTATATATATAATCGTCTTATCCCGTCTGTCTGTCTGTCTGTCTTTCTGTCTGTCTGTCCTGGAAATCCCGCGTAGCTCATTGGTCCGGCAGCGGCCAATCAGCGCCGCGGGATTTCTGAAAAAAGATGGCGGCCGTTAGCGGCTCATCTGGCGGACGGAGGTCAGCGGCGATGCAGCGGGGAGATGAGCGGCGCTAGCTGCACAACTACCCCGACCGGTGCCGCTGACCTCCATGCGGCTAACGTCGGAAGATCAGCGGCTTGGCCCGCTGATCTCCTGACAGCAAGTGTGAACGGAGGACCGGGGAGCGGAGCCGCCGGTCGGGATGCTTCTGCTGCGAGCAGCCGCTCATCTCCCGGCTTCTCGCAGCAGAAGGAGCCACACAGACAGCGCCGCTCCCCGGTCCTCGCTAATACGGAGCCGCACAAGCAGCGCCGCTCCCGGGCCCACACTAATACGACGCTGATTGGTCGCGGTGGCCGGCCGCGACCAATCAGTGAGATGGGAGCCAAATTTAAACGCCGCTCTGCTCATTGGTCGTGGCCGGCCACAGCGACCAATCAGCGAGATGGGCGGCAAATTTAAAAGCCGCTCTGCTGATTGGTCGCGGTGGCCGGCCGCGACCAATCAGCGAGATGGGCGGCAAATTTAAACGCCGCTGTGCTGATTGGTCCCGGTGGCCGACCGCGACCAATCAGCGAGATGGGCGGCAAATTTAAACGCCGCTGTGCTGATTGGTCGCGGTGGCCGGCCGTGACCAATCAGCGAGATGGGCGGCAAATTTAAACGCCGCTCTGCTGATTAATCGCGGCCGGCCACCGCGACCAATGAGCGAGATGGGCGGCAAATTTAAACGCCGCTCTGCTGATTGGTCGCGGTGGCCGGCCGACCGCGACCAATCAGCGAGGTGGGCGGCAAATTTAAACGCCGCTCGGCTGATTGGTCGCGGTGGCCGGCCGCGACCAATCAGCGAGATGGGCGGCAAATTTAAACGCCGCTCTGCTGATTAATCGTGGCCGGCCACCGCGACCAATGAGCGAGATGGACGGCAAATTTAAACGCCGCTCTGCTCATTGGTCGTGATGGCCGGCCGCGACCAATCAGCGAGATGGGCGTCAAATTTAAACGCCGCTCTGCCGATTGGTCGCGGTGGCCGGCCGCGACCAATCAGCGAGATGGCCGGCAAATTTAAACGCCGCTCTGCTCATTGGTCGCGGTGGTCGGCCGCGACCAATCAGCGAGATGGCCGGCACATTTAAACACCGCTCTGCTGATTGGTCGCGGTGGCTGGCCGTGACCAATCAGCGAGATGGGCGGCAAATCTAAACGCCACTCTGCTGATTGGTCGCAGTGGCCGGCCGCAACCAATCAGCGATATAGGCTGCAAATTTAAACGCCGCTCTGCTGATTGGTCGCGGTGGCCGACCGCGACCAATCCGTGATATAGGCTGCAAATTTAAACGTCGCTCTGCTGATTGGTCGCGGTGGCCGGCCGCGACCAATCAGCGATATAGGCTGCAAATTTAAACGCCGCTCTGCTGATTGGTCGCGGCCGCGACCAATCAGCGAGATTGGCGCCAAATGTAAACACCGCTGTGCTTATTGGTCGCAGCCACCAGCCGTGACCAATCAGCGAGATTGGCGCCAAACTTAAACAACGCTCTGCTGATTGATCGCGGCCGCCGGCGACCGCTACCAATCAGTGATTTTGCCGCCAAATTTAAACAACGCTCTGCTGAGTGGTCGATTTTATCGCCAAATTTAAACAAGCTCTCCGGTCCTCACTAACACAGTTCGCTGATTGGTCGCGGCCGCCACCCGTGACCAATCACCGATATTGCCGCCAAATTTAAACACAGCTTTGCTGATTAGTCGCGGTTGCCGGCTGCGACCAATCAGTGATTTTGGCGCCAAATTTAAACAACGTTCTGCTGATTGCGCCCGGTCGGCCGCATACATATTCTAGAATACCCGATGTGTTAGAATCGGGCCACCATCTAGTACAGTATAATGGCTCCACGTAGTGAACCATATGGTATAATGGCCCCACATAGTGCTCAATATAATCAATACATAAGGATAATCTAGAATAAATCAAATGACCTGCTTACCATAAAATACAAGATTTTATTAGGTTACATTCATAATAAAAGCAGGTGAGAGTAACAACAATTAATGAAATAAGCAAATAGTAAATGGACAGGCTAGTGACTTTACAACAATGAAAATTGTGGCTCTTTGGTTGCTACAACTCAACAAAAAACGCATTAAGAAACAATCAAAGCAGCATAACTACTCCAAAATAGTATCAATAAATACATCAGATCACCACACCAAAAACCTGCCCTCACACAGCTCCAGGGACCAAAAAATAAAAATGTTATGAGCATTTGAAAATGGCGACTCAAGCTAATTTATTTATTTTTTTACAAATTTCTGAATTTTTTTCATAAAAAAAAAATGTGGCTAAATACTAACAGGCAGGCCACCTCTCTGTCATCCCTGTCTCCATTCTATACCGACACAGAGGGGCCCGCTGCCTAACTGGGGGGCCGGATGTCAATCAGCATGATGCCGGCAGTCACACCTCCTCAACAGAGCAGAGAAGAAACTGCCAATCTGTCAGCGTGACGTCAGCAGAGACCGACAGTTGAATGTGCCAGTGAAGAATGGCGCTGGGCACAACAGGCAGGTAGGTAGCAACTAGCCGCCTGTTAGTGTGTAGGCACATTTTTTTTTTACAAAGTCCCGGATATCCCATTTAAAGAAAACAAAGTCAAGTTTGGTGTCGTCATAATCATGCTGACCTGATTGGTCCAGGCATTTGGCCGTGCATAAAGAATGGACTTGAGACAACAGAAATTCATTTTTATCTAGATCTTTTCTTATTTTGGACTTACATAAATTGCTCTCCGTTGTTTGCTCGATTTTTTTCTGGTAGCTATAATAATCACAAATACCTAAATGGACAAATAGAGAGGTTTTCTTATAAATATCCTGATCTTAAATCCCAGTTTTATTAGTAGTACATATTGCCATAACTAATGAACAAATATAAAGTTTTCTCATTAAAAATATTTGGGATAAGAGAATTGGGAAGTAGAGGAAGCTTGTGATAAGAAATCAGAAACTTATATAGATAGGAAATGGGAAATAATAACAGGACAGGACAGAAGTGTAAGATACAGATACTCACTGTAAAACTTCTTCTTTAACCCTCAAAGGAGTTCCGGGCGAGCGATTGCTTATATAACCTTCATGATGTCATAATGTCCAGGCAGAGGTGACCATGGCGCCGGTCCTGTGATGTCACAACATTCTAGAATGTGCCCTGCAAGCCCTACAGCCAATGATATTCAATATAATCTATAATATAACCGGGTATGCGTCCCTCTGTCTGAAGCCTCGATAGACTGCGCAAGCGCGACGCGCCTGCATAGTCTGGACCCCACAGAGGCATGCATCCCCATCCTAAACGAGGATGTGGATTGTGGCGCCGGAGATCGCGGTATGCGTAAGCACTGAACGCATACCGCGATTTCCGGCACCATAACAACTTACCTATCCAGGAGGTCAGTTGCCGCAGCGTCTCTTCAGGCAGAAGGCCGGGATCCACCATCGGTACCGATGCATGCGCATAGCGCGCTACCAGCGCCGTTTAATTGAAGACACATTGCAATTGTGTCTTCAACAAGATGGCGCCGGAAAGCGCAGACTGAGCAGGCGCTGATCCGGAGTCACAGTTCTCCCCCACCCTATCATGACATCACTTAGAATTTAAATATGTTATGTACCCCTGCAACCGGAAAGCGAGGTCTGCGCAGGCGCTGATCCGGCGTCAGTGTTCTCCCCCGCCCTCCCTCGCCCTCTCCTGACATCACTAATAATTTAAATATGTAACGTACCCTCACACTTCACCGCCGTTTTAAAGACAGAAGATTTCTGTGTCACACAGCGCCTCCAGTCTCTAGCTTAAAAAAACATTTTGTAGTATATATAGATATATATATTACACATATATCTATATATATCTAAAGAAGATACTATATACAAATATACATATATATATCTACTATATAGAATAGTTATCAGAGTACTCCAACACAGTCAGCGGAGCAATCCCGCACAAAATACGTCAGCGGAGCAATCCCGCACAAAATGCGTCAGCGAGAAATCCCGCACAAAATACGTCAGCGGAGCAATCCCGCACAAAATACGTCAGCGGAGCAATCCCGCACAAAAAACGTCAGCGGAGCAATCCCGCACAAAATACGTCAGCGGAGCAATCCTGCACAAAATACGTCAGCGGAGCAATCCCGCACAAAAAACGTCAGCGGAGCAATCCCGCACAAAATACGTCAGCGGAGCAATCCTGCACAAAATACGTCAGCGGAGCAATCCCGCACAAAATACGTCAGCGGAGCAATCCAGCCACTTTCTACTTAATATAAATATATAACACGTCAGAGGAGCAATCCAGCCACTTTCTACTGAATATATATACAGTACAGACCAAAAGTTTGGACACACCTTCTCATTTAAAGAATTTTCTGTATTTTCATGAAAATTGTACATTCACACTGAAGGCATCAAAACTATGAATTAACACATGTGGAATTATATACTTAACAAAAAAGTGTGAAACAACTGAAAATATGTCTTATATTCTAGGTTCTTCAAAGTTGCTTTGATGACTGCTTTGCACACTCTTGGCATTTTCTTGATGAGCTTCAAGAGGTAGTCACCGGAAATGATTTTCACTTCACAGGTGTGCCCTGTCAGGTTTAATAAGTGGGATTTCTTGCTTTATAAATAGGGTTGGGACCATCAGTTGTGTTGTGCAGAAGTCAGGTGGATACACAGCTGATAGTCCTACTGAATAGACTGTTAGAATTTGTATTATGGCAAGAAAAAAGCAGCTAAGTAAAGAAAAACGAGTGGCCATCATTACTTTAAGAAATGAAGGTCAGTCAATCCGAAAAATTGGGAAAACTTTGAAAGTGTCCCCAAGTGCAGTTGCAAAAACCATCAAGCGCTACAAAGAAACTGGCTCACATGAGGACCGCCCCAGGAAAGGAAGACCAAGAGTCACCTCTGCTTCTGAGGATAAGTTTATCCGAGTCACCAGCGTCAGAAATCGCAGGTTAACAGCAGCTCAGATTAGAGACCAGGTCAATGCCACACAGAGTTCTAGCAGCAGACACATCTCTACAACAACTGTTAAGAGGAGACTTTGTGCAGCAGGCCTTCATGGTAAAATAGCTGCTAGGAAACCACTGCTAAGGACAGGCAACAAGCAGAAGAGACTTGTTTGAGCTAAAGAACACAAGGAATGGACATTAGACCAGTGGAAAATTGTGCTTTGGTCTGATGAGTCCAAATTTGAGATCTTTGGTTCCAACCACCGTGTCTTTGTGCGACGCAGAAAAGGTGAACGGACGGACTCTACATGCCTGGTTCCCACCGTGAAGCATGGAGGAGGAGGTGTGATGGTGTGGGGGTGCTTTGCTGGTGACACTGTTGGGGATTTATTCAAAATTGAAGGCATACTGAACCAGCATGGCTTCCACAGCATCTTGCAGCGGCATGGTATTCTATCCGATTTGCGTTTAGTTGGACCATTATTTCTTTTTCAACAGGACAATGACCCCAAACACACCTCCAGGCTGTGTAAGGGCTATTTGACCAAGAAGGAGAGTGATGGGGTGCTATGCCAGATGACCTGACCTCCACAGTCACCAAACCTGAACCCAATCAAGATGGTTTGGGGTGAGCTGGACCGCAGAGTGAAGGCAAAAGGGCCAACAAGTGCTAAGCATCTCTGGGAACTCCTTCAAGATTGTTGGAAGACCATTTCCGGTGACTACCTATTGAAGCTCATCAAGAGAATGCCAAGAGTGTGCAAAGCAGTCATCAAGGCAAAAGGTGGCTACTTTGAAGAACCTAGAATATAAGACATATTTTCAGTTGTTTCACACTTTTTTGTTAAGTATATAATTCCACATGTGTTAATTCATAGTTTTGATGCCTTCAGTGTGAATGTACAATTTTCAAAGTCATGAAAATACAGAAAAATCTTTAAATGAGAAGGTGTGTCCAAACTTTTGGTCTGTACTATATAATCAAAAGATGTCAGCAGAACATCGGTTGGAGTCAGTTTATTATCTGCAATGGAGCAGCTTAACATTGTATGTACCTTTGACATTGCTATGTAGTCCAAACCATCAGAGCAGTTAAAGACCACACACTGCACGGCCAGCGCCTTGGCCAAATCTTTGGTGGTCTCAGTTTTTCCTGTGCCGGCCGGACCTTCTGGAGCTCCACCAAGATTTAGATAAAAAGCACCGATCTACCAATGAAACATGAAAGAACTGGTATGAAATATCAATAAACTTGCTTGTAAGTTTCATGCATCATACAAAAGTCATTTCTGAGCATAACTGTTAGAACCTTGCTGTTAGGTTTTTTTTCCTTTGCTGGTCACATGACCTTGTTGGCCTATTTAATCCTGCTCCGCCCTTCTGGCTTTGCTGGACTTCATTGTATATCTACTTTCTAGCTAGCCTGTGCTCTGTATCTAACTCTGTTAGTTTGCTTGGTCTACGGACCTCTAGGTTCTATCTATTTTGTTTGTTCGTCTGTCTGCTGCTATTTCTGTTAGGAGGTGTCCCATATTCCTCCCAGTCCTTAGTACTTGTAGGGATTCCCTCCCCAAATCTATAGGTCTCCGTACAGACTAGATTAGGACTTTAGCAGGTCTGATCGCAGGATCAGGTTCCCTGTTACATCGTAGGGATTCAGCTGAGTCTTATAGTAGGGACAGATCTCCTCTCTTTCCTTAGCTTTGGTAGCAGAACATAACAGTAAGTCCAGCCTGTAAATTCTCTTAGGAAAGATTTTTTTTTGTTCCATCATGGTGTCGGTTCAGGATTTGGCTAAACACCTGCAGGGACTCTCTCTGGAAGTGGCCGAGCTCCGTCAGCACGTGAGTAACTGTCCTGGAGCATATTTCTTGGAGCCTAAGGTATGTTTGCCGGATTTATTTTTTGGTGAACATCGAGAATTTTTTTCATTTAAAAATGCTTGCTTATTGTATTTTCGTTTGAGACCCAAGTCCTCTGGGGATGAATCCCAGCGCGTAGGGTTCATAATGTCACTTTTGCGCAAAGAGCCTCAGGAGTGGGCCTTTTCTTTGCAACCTAGTGATACATGCTTCAGATCAGTGGATAGTTTTTTTTCTGCTTTAGGACTATTATATGATGATCCTGACCGTGTGGCATCAGCTGAGACTGAGTTGAGACGTTTAAAACAAGGATCAGGTAATATGGAAAAATATTGTACACATTTTCGTCGTTGGTCCACTCAAACAGGGTGGAACGATTCTGCTCTGAAAAGTCTATTTCTTGCTGGGCTCAGTGAAAAGGTTAAAGACCTGCTAATTGCTTATCCTACACCTGAGGATTTGCAACAGGCTATGCAATTAGCTATACGGGTGGACAGAAGACTGCGTGCTAGGGTTAATGAGAGCAAATCCTCTGCTATGTCAGTTTCTGGTTATGATAATGTGTGTACTAACAGTGGTGAACCGATGGAGATTGGATCGGTGGCACCTCGCTCTCAAGAAAAACACCGTCGTTTTTCAGAAGGCTTGTGTTTCTATTGTGGAAAATCTGGTCATTTGATTAAAGGCTGTGAGCTTCGTATGAAGAAAGAAAAAAAAATGGTCAGTCACGCCCGTATTGCCTGTTTAAATTCCAAGGGTATATTTTTAGCTGCTTCCACGATTGCTCAGGAAAAATTAATGGAATTTCGGGTGTTTGTTGATTGCGGGTCTACACTGAATGTTATTGATGGGGGATTCGTGGAAAAACTCAATTTAAAACCTGAACCTTTATCATCCCCCATTGCTGTGGTTTCTGTGGATGGCTCCCCTTTGAAGAATATTACTCTCAAGGTCAGTGAATTTCCTCTCACTATTAATGGTGTTCACCATGAGAAATTGGATTTGGTAGTGTTGAATAACTTGCCTTCTCCAGTAATATTGGGTTTGCCCTGGTTAAAATTTCACAATCCTGTACTGGATTGGTCTACCAGTGAAATTAAATCCTGGAGCCATAAATGTTATGACAAGTGTTGTAACGGGCGTATTGCAGCTTTGGATAGGGGAGAATTGCCTGTTCCTATTCAGGATTTTTGGAGAGTTTTTTCTGAGAAAGAATCGCAGGTTTTGCCTCCCCATAGAGACTATGATTGTTCTATTGAATTTGTCCCTGGAGCGACTCTTCCTAAAAGTCGTTTATTTAACCTTACTATTCCTGAGAGGAAGGCTTTGGAGGAATACATACAGACAAGTTTGGCCGCCGGTCACATTAGGCCCTCTAAGTCTCCTGTGGCGGTTGGATTTTTTTTTGTAAAAAAAAAGGACGGCGGTTTACGTCCTTGTCTGGATTTTCGTGAGATTAACAAAATTACGGTACGCAATCCTTACCCACTGCCATTGATTCCTGATCTGTTTAACCAGTTATTGGGGGCCAAGTGGTTCTCTAAAATTGACCTTAAGGGGGCATACAATCTGTTGCGCATGAAGGAGGGTGATGAATGGAAGACTGCTTTTAACACTCCTGTGGGTCATTTTGAGAATCTGGTTATGCCTTTTGGTCTTACTAATGCTCCTGCATTTTTTCAGAATCTGATTAATGACATCCTTAGACCTTTGATCGGTAAAAATGTGGTTGTGTATTTGGATGACATTTTGATTTATTCGCCGGATCTGGAGTCTCATTGGCGGAGCGTGCGTGAGGTATTACAGTTATTAATGGACAATTCGCTTTTTGCTAAGCTGGAGAAATGTGAGTTCGCTGTACAGAGAATTAGTTTTTTGGGCTACATTATCTCCAGCAAAGGTTTTGAGATGGATCCGGTTAAGGTTCAGGCTGTGCAGGAATGGCCTAGGCCTATTGGTTTGAAATCAATACAGAGGTTTTTGGGTTTCGCCAATTACTATAGAAAATTCATAAAAAATTTTTCTAGTATTGTCAAACCTCTGACTGATCTCACCAGGAAAGGTGCTGATGCGGTTCAGTGGTCTTCTGAGGCCATTGAAGCTTTTGTGTATCTCAAGGAGAGGTTCACCTCTGCTCCCATCCTTATGCAGCCTGATGTGACTAGGCCGTTTTTGGTTGAGGTTGATGCTTCCTCTGTGGGGGTTGGCGCAGTATTGTCTCAGGATAACGGGGATGGATTACATCCCTGTGCATTTTTTTCAAAAAAATTTTCGGAGACTGAATTGAATTACGATATTGGTAATCGGGAATTATTGGCTATTAAACTCGCATTTGAACACTGGCGCCACTTCTTGGAAGGTGCGGAATTTCCCGTTCAGGTTCTTACGGATCATAAAAATCTGATATATCTTGACGCTGCCAAGCGCCTGAATGCCCGTCAGGCTAGGTGGGCACTGTTTTTCTCGCGGTTTAATTTCTCCGTTACTTACATCCCTGGTACTAAGAATGTTAAGGCGGATGCCTTGTCTCGCAGTTTTTCTCCCATAGTCGGTGCTGAGAAAGAGGAAAACATTTTACAAGAAGGTGTTGTGATAGCTGCTTTAGACTCCGTTTTGGAAGATGAGATTCTTAAAGCTCAGGAGAATGCCCCATCTAACACTCCTCATGGGAGGTTGTTTGTGCCTGGGACCTTTAGGAGAGATTTGTTTGTTGAGTGTCACGAATCTCGGTTGGCAGGTCATCCCGGAATCTCTGAGACCAAGAGACTGGTGGGTCGCAGTTTTTGGTGGCCTGGATGGCAGAAGGAAGTCATTAAGTGGGTGCGCCAATGTACTATATGTGCTAGATCTAAGTCCTCACATACTCCTGCTGCGGGGTTGCTTTGTCCTTTGGAGGTCCCCAGTGCTCCTTGGACACATTTGGCTATGGACTTTATAACTGACCTTCCCCCCTCTGAGGGTTTTACTGTCATCTGGGTGGTCGTGGACCGTTTTAGCAAGATGTGTCACTTGGTTCCCTTCGTCAAACTGCCCTGCGCTAAAACTCTCGCTAAGGCCTTTGTCAAGGAAATTGTCAGACTTCATGGCGTTCCTACTGACATTGTTTCTGATAGGGGTCCTCAGTTCGTGGCTCGTTTTTGGCGTGCCTTTTGTGACAGGTTGGGAATTCATTTGTCGTTTTCGTCCGGATATCATCCTGAATCTAATGGCCAGACAGAAAGGAAAAACCAGGATGTTGAGCAGTTCTTGCGTTGTTTTGTGGCAGACAATCAAGAGGGGTGGTCTGAGTTTCTGCCACTTGCCGAATTTGCTCTGAACAATCATACATCTTCTTCTGCTGGTTGTTCGCCTTTTTTTTGTTGTTCTGGGAGACATCCGTCGTTTGGGTCGTTCTCCAAGTTGGGATCTGCCGTGCCTGAGGAGGAGAATTTTTCCGGTGATTTGGAAAGAGTTTGGACGGATGTGCGTGGTAATCTTCAGGAGGCCAACAGAAAATCTAAAGACTACTTTGATAGGAAACGACAGGAGGTTTTGTTCGCTGTTGGTGACATGGTTTGGTTGTCCTCTAGGAATCTGCGGTTGAGGATTCCTTCTAAGAAATTGGGTCCCAAGTTTGTAGGGCCCTTTAAGGTGCTTCAGGTTGTCAACCAATCTGCTGTTAGGTTGGAGGTTCCTACCTCCTGGAGAATTAATCCGGTCTTTCATGTCTCTCTGTTAAAAAAAGCTGTTGTGTCGGATGGTGACGCCTCTGCCTCTGTTCCTCCGGTGGTGGAGGACGGGGAATATGAAATTTCTCGCATCCTTGACTCTAGACGGTATAGAGGTAGTTTGCAGTATCTTGTGGCCTGGAAAGGTTTCGGACCCGAGGATAACTCTTGGGTGAGGTCAGATGATGTTTCCGCGTCCAGACTTATCAGAGCGTTTCACAGGAGATTTCCTGATAAGCCTGGTCCTAGGGGATCCGGAGGATCCTCTTAGAAGGGGGGGTACTGTTAGAACCTTGCTGTTAGGTTTTTTTTCCTTTGCTGGTCACATGACCTTGTTGGCCTATTTAATCCTGCTCCGCCCTTCTGGCTTTGCTGGACTTCATTGTATATCTACTTTCTAGCTAGCCTGTGCTCTGTATCTAACTCTGTTAGTTTGCTTGGTCTACGGACCTCTAGGTTCTATCTATTTTGTTTGTTCGTCTGTCTGCTGCTATTTCTGTTAGGAGGTGTCCCATATTCCTCCCAGTCCTTAGTACTTGTAGGGATTCCCTCCCCAAATCTATAGGTCTCCGTACAGACTAGATTAGGACTTTAGCAGGTCTGATCGCAGGATCAGGTTCCCTGTTACATCGTAGGGATTCAGCTGAGTCTTATAGTAGGGACAGATCTCCTCTCTTTCCTTAGCTTTGGTAGCAGAACATAACAATAACCCATCACATCATACCAGAGTCCGCTAGCATCTGTCAGTGAGCGGAGTGATGACCAGGCGTGGGGAGTTGCCCAGGTACTCATAGGCGGACTTCACATTGCAGTTGATGATTCGCACTCTCGCATTCTCATTCTCCCAGTAATAGCGGAGTTGGGCAAGCCACTGGAAGTCTGTCTCATGAGAAACTCCTGAGCAATGTAGGAAAAGATGGTCAACCTCTAAGACACTGCAGAATCACAAGGGAGAGTTTCTAAAGGGAAGGCAAATGCACATACATTATAGGACAAAACTCCGAGTCACCGAATTCTGCTTTTTTAATTTAGTCCCATTACCCACGGTGTATAACATCTGGACTCTCAGCCCCCAGTTTATAAAATCCGGCCTCTCGCCTCCCCCGGTGTATAACATCCACCCCTCGCCCCTAGTTTAGTATAACATCCGTCCCCTCGCCCCCCCGCCAGTGCATAAAATCCATCCCCTCAACCTCACTGTATAACATCCAACCTCAAGCCCTCCATTGCATAACATCCGGCCCCCAGGGTATAATATCCGGCCCCCAGCCCCGGTGTATAACATCTGTCCCCTAGCTCCCTCCCCCTGGCCTCTCGCCCCCTGGTGTATAATATCCGTCCCCTCGCCCCTGAGTGTATAACATCTAGCCCCTCGTACCCCCAGTGTATAACATCTGGCCCCTCGGCCTTGTATAACATTAAGACTCTTGCCCCCCACCAGTCTATAACATCAATCCCCATGCCCCCCGGTGTATAATATCCGTCCCCTCGCCCCTGGTGTATAATATCCGTCCCCTCGCCCCTGGTGTATAATATCCGTCCCCTCGCCCCGGTGTATAATATCCGTCCCCTCGCCCCGGTGTATAATATCCATCCCCTCGCCCCTCAGTGTATCACATCCAGACCTCGGACATGTATAACATCTAGCCCCTCGTACCCCTAGGGTATAACATCTGGCCCCTCGGCCTTGTATAACATTAAGACTCTCGCCCCCCACCAGTGTATAACATCAATCCCCACGCCCCCCGGTGTATAACATCCATCCCCTCGCCCCTGGTGTATAATATCCGTCCCCTCGCCCCTCAGTGTATCACATCCAGCCCTCGGACATGTATAACATCTAGCCCCTCGTACTCCTAGGGTATAACATCTGGCCCCTCGGCCTGGTATAACATTAAGACTCTCACCCCCCACCAGTGTATAACATCAATCCCCACGCCCCCCGGTGTATAACATCCGCCCTCCCATGCTGTGTGCTGTTACTAACATATGACAGAACGGCTGGTGGTGCAGAGCTCTCTGATACCAGCGCGGTCCTGTAATAGGAGCCACCGGGGTAACAAGTCTGGATATTACATTTCTTCCCTCCTAAATCTTCCCCCATCACATGTGAGTGATATTATTAAGGAGTGGAAGGAACTGCAGCAACTCAGGAGACCCCGGAACATTACAGAGCGGGGTCACTGAGTGCTGAGGAGCAGAGGGCAGAACGCTCTCCTGACTCCATAACTGCAGAGTCCAGATCTCCTTTGGTAACAACATCACCACAAATACTGCGCCCCCGCCAGGAGCTTTATGGCCGAGCAGCTGCATGCAGCCTTACATAATAATAATAAGAAGAAGAAGAAGAATTTTTATTTTTATAGCGCCAACATATTCCGCAGCACTTTACAAATTTTAGGGGGGACATATACAAACAATACAGAATAAACATAACTCATATCGAAAGGAGTGAGGGCCCTGCTCGCAAGCTTACAGTCTATGAGGAAATGGGGGAGACACAAAAGGTAGAATGTACATATATTGTATAATGCAGCCTTGATATACTATATAGGATAAATAATACATGGACTGGTCGCCAGCCAGTATGTGTGCAGTCCTGACCGAGGCTATTATGTGCATGGTTGGTATGAACCTGAAATTGAAGAAGATTTTAATATGAGGGAAAACTGGGACGGACAACTGGGATGGACAGATAATGTGTGGAGGCGATACGCCAGTCTAAAGAAATGGGTTTTTAGGGTCCTTTTGAAACTGTGAGTATTGGGAATTAATCGAACTGTCCTGGGTAATGCATTCCAAAGAATTGGCGCAGCACGCGAGGAATCTTGGAGACGGGAGTGGGAAGTTCGGATTATGGAGGATTTAAGTTTTAAGTCACTGGCAGAACGGAGGGCATGGGTAGGGTGGTAGACTGAGACAGGGGAGGAGATGTAGGGGGGTACTGAAGCATGGAGCGCTTTGTGGGTAAGCGTGATAAGTTTAAATTGAACTCTATATTGGATGGGTAACCAATGCAATGACTGGCACAGGGAAGAGGCATCGGTGTAGTGGTTGGCGAGGAATATGATCCTGGCTGCTGCGTTAAGGACGGATTGGAGAGGGGAGAGTTTAGTAAGAGGGAGCCCGATAAGTAGAGAGTTGCAGTAGTCCAGACGAGAATGAATAAGAGTGACAGTAAGAGTTTTTGCCAAGTCAAAGGTGAGAAAAGTCCTGATTCTTGAGATGTTTTTGAGGTGTAGATGATATGAACGAGCGAGTGATTTGATGTGAGGAGTGAAGGAAAGATCTGAGTCAAAAATTACCCCAAGACAGCGGGCTTGTTGCTGGGGAGTAATGGTTGAGCCACAAACGGAAATGGCAATATCGGGCACAGGTAGGTTAGTGGAGGGAGGAAAGACGAGTAGTTCAGTTTTTGACAGATTCAGTTTTAGACAGAGGGAGGACATAATGTTAGACACAGTAGAAAGACAATCACTGGTCTTTTGTAGTAATGCAGGGGTGATGTCCGGAGCAGCGGTGTATAATTGGGTGTCATCAGCATAGAGATGGTACTGAAAACCGAATCTACTGATTGTTTGTCCAATGGGAGCGGTGTATAAGGAGAAAAGAAGGGGGCCTAGGACTGATCCTTGAGGAACCCCGACAGTAAGGGGAAGGAGAGAGGAGGAGGAGCTGGCGAAAGACACAGAGAAGGAGCGGTCAGAGAGATAGGAGGAGAACCAGGAGAGAACAGTGTCCTTGAGGCCAATAGTGCGGAGCATAGTGAGGAGGCGCACCAAGGATCACCAAGCACGATGCCGAGCGTCGGATGGAGTGGTGTGAAGCCGCCACCACAGGACTCTGGAGGAGACCAGTTCTGTGCAGTGACGGATCACAGTTCTCTATCTGGCATCTGATGGACGAGTCTGGATTTGGTGAATGCCAGGAGAACGTTACCCTATTAACTGCATTGTGCCCGCTGTACAGCTTGGTGGTGGAGGTATGGCCTTGTTTTTAGGGGGTGGTCTAGGCCCCTTAGTTCCAGTGAAAAGATATCTTAATGCTTCAGCACAAGACATTTTAAACAATTGTAGCTTCCAACCCTAAGGGAATAGAAGAGCAGAACTGTTTCACACACGTTCTCAACCTCAACCCCACTAAACACCTTTAGGATGATTAATTAGAAAAAATACTGGACAATGGCAGCATAAATATGTCACCGCAACATAGGGAAGAACAATGTCAGTCACACATCAATTACATTGCCATATGTCTGCTCAGGCTTAGAATGGCTGACCACTCGGAGAATTACATAATACCTACAAAGAAACCGAATAAAAGGTCATTAAAGGAATTGAAATAAAAAACCCTTTATTAGTACATCCATGGTTATGGAATGACACTGCACAGAGGAGGGCACACACACCATTGATAGAAAATATTACAAACCGCACCTAGGCCATCCACAACATTGACTATAAAGAATATCAATTGTGGCAATGAGTCATATACAGGGGATGCCGACACATACAGATGCCAAAACATTCCTATATAGTGACCACCATCTCAATATGCATAATGACTACTGCCCCATAGACGTCATTGTAAGTACACCCCAAGATTGCTTTACTGTGTCAAGATCAATTGTGTCCTATGAAAACTCAAAGAAAAGAGGGGGGAATATAACATAGATATGGAAAGAACATAGGAATGTGGTGAAATGTATGACGGTGCTCGGCATATTGAGCTGTGATATCTGTAGAGGGACTGACTCCATATTAACATCCGGTATATGGATTTAGGATAGGAGGCCATAAAAGCTCCTGTGGGTGTAATGTGGAGGGGGCACAATACCTTTCTCCATGTAGTGTATAATAAATAGAACATGGTATTGGAAAGTTTGGTGCCAGCCATGATGTTTGCACAAACCTGTTTGGATCATTTCCATGACCTGGTCACGAGCGTGCCCCTCTATGGTGACGAGAGCCCCCAATGTGCTGCCAGTCTGCTGGGACAATTTGCCTCCTCGCACAAGCTCCACAATATCATTTAGCTGGAGCGGCAGATTATCATAGGAGTTTTTCAGGCCCTACAAGAAGGATGTAACGGTGAAATCATCTGCAGAAACATTCATAGAACATACCAATGGTATATCCGCCCCTGGAAACTCCTATAAGCTGCGTCCCTAGGTATGACAGTCTATTAGCAGGAGAACTCATGAAGTCTGTCTATGAATGTATATATATGTATTTCTCCCAGAAAATTATTACAATTACACATGTTTTGTTGTTCACATGTTTATTTAATTTGTGTGTATTGGAACAACACGAAAAGAAGATATTGGTCAACAATTTTGGTTCTCAAGTCCTCAGACAGTTCTCTTCTCCTCTTTCTGTTCTCCCTGCTTAGTGAGGCACGTAACAACGCAAAGATTGAGTCAACTTTTCCCCTTTGTATCGGGTTTCAGGTGTGATTTTCATATTGCCCACACCTTTTACTTGCCACAGGTGAGTTTGAACGAGCATCACATGCTTGAAACAAAATTGTTTACCCACAATTTTGGAAAGATGCCAAAAATTTTGTCCCGCCCATTTTTGGGGTTTTGTGTGAAATTATATCCAATTTGCCTTTTTTTTCTCTGTTTTTTTTTGTGTTGTTCCAATACACATAAAGGAAATAAACATGTGTATAACAGAAAATACACATGCAATTGCAATAATTTTATGGAAAAATACTTCATTTTCTAGAATAACTTCAAGGGTGCCAACACTTCCGGCCATGACTGTTTCTAGTGAAGCAACCTTGATGAGTAAAGGAGCTTATGCCGTACCTCTGGGCCACTGCCGATAGCTTCATGCACTTCACTTGTCCAGAACATCTGAGACACACAGAGCACGACCTGTCCCGGCCATTCCCTCACCCAGTCTTTTCTTGCAGTTTCGGGGTATGCCTTTTAAAAAACAAAGTTAAATTACGTTGACAGAAACATTTTAGAGAGGGACAACCTTACTAGTATTATCTAGCAAATTCATTTCTACCGATTGCAGGTAGAAGATCTGCTACCTGGCTCTATTGCAAGAGATGCATCATCCACAAATCATTCACTGCTGCCAAATAATCTTATACAAATATAAAAGTACTAGATTAGTTCCAATTAATGCTTTTGGTCTGTAGGTAGATCCGTACCATTCGTGGCCGAGCAATAGCATAATGCATGCTCCTTAACATGACATCTTCCCCTTGGATGAGCCGCTTCTCCACGGCCCCCCGAGCCTCGGAGGTGGAGATGGTCTGGATGAGTTCTACGCGTTCCCCCTCGGTGCTGTACATGGCTTTGATGTCTAGGTTAGGAAGGAACTCCAGCTTTGCGATGCCTTCCAAGCACTTCTTTAGATGTGGTTGGACCCGCAGAGGATCTTTAGTCTCAGAGAGAATTTCTAGCATTTCGTCGTTGGACAGGAAGAAAAAGCTAAAGCCAAAATGCACAATATGATAAAAATGTCATTAAAGTATTGGGTCAGGCGCCATTTGTATTAGTGTCTATGTGAGAGAAAATAGAAAAGCAAAGCTTCAAAGTAAAGATTCAGTCCCCATACACATTGGACTAAAATAGTTTAAACCTGACGATTGCAGCAGGACCGGCCTACCCACTGATGTGTATGGGGGTCTCCTGACTCTCCCCCGATAGAGGATGTCAGGGCCAGAAGGATCAGGCAGATGGGATTTCAATACCCGGTCTTTTGGTTCTCAGGGGAGATAACCCACTGCCGGAGGTGTCCAGTACCGACTTTCTCCTCTCTCCCCATTAAAAACACATGACTGTTCAGCAGAATATGTGGGAGTCAGGAGAAATAGCCAAATAACCATTCAGACCACGGGTATCTCATATCTCATGCGTATGGCTAGCTTAAAGTGTCTATCCAGCTTTGGGAACTTTTTTTATTTAACTGAAATGGGTATTCCCATTTCCAGGATTCTACCCCAATATGTAGTAGGCATAATAATAATAATATTAGCAAATAGCTCCAATTAGAAGTGTAGTATAGTTCTTCTGATTTGCTTTGTCGCTTACCCCATGTGCAGGGCATTGCAGTAGCTTAGGTTACGACCACTAGCAAATAACTGTCACTATATGAGTGGTCGTAACCATGGATACCGAAGCTACTGCAATGCCCTGCACATGGGGAAACCGACATATCGAATCAGGAGAACTATACTACACTTCTAATTGGAGGTATTTGCTAATATTATTATTATTACTACGCCTACTACATATTGGGATAGGATCTTGGAGATGGGAATACCCATTTAATTGCGAGTATTTGCGACAATTCAGTTTCATTAAAAATGTTGCACCGTTAGGCTTTTTGTTTCCTGCACATTCAGCTTTGATGTGATCTGTGGTCATAAATCGGCTAAGAGGAGCTGAAAAAAGACAGATTAAAAATAAGTCCAATAGCCAGCGCAACACAGATCCAATAGAAGGCAAACAGTGCAAAATGATTAATGAAATCCAATTACAAAAATGATTTCAATGCGTTTAAATAAGAAAAAAAAAATTTATTTAAGGAGTATATAGAATCATTGCAACAAGTGAAAGGACTATACCGTGGGAAAAAAGCCTCTTCTTCTCCAGATAGGCATTCAGCCCTTTCATGATTTTATCCAGAAGCACATTGCTGTCCTGAAGTTTCTCCAGAAGTCCGGTCAGAGAAGTGGCGCTTAAAACCTTAAACAAAGTAGATAGCCCATAAGTAAGATTCCATTATATAGTTATGGAGACTGAAAAAAGGTCACATTCATTGACTATTGTGCCAATAGTTCATATTAAAAAAAAAATTAGAACCTATTTGGATAGAAAATAGAAGATGCGGGAGGCTGGAGTCCAGGCAGTGCGGAGCCCCATAACCCGGGATCCTTGTGATGGAAGCATCAGGACACGGACTCTTGGAAAACATCAATCCTGGATGCAAGATGACCGTGCTTTCTTGTATCAGTCCACCATGAAGCATCCATTTACCTTCGGGTCTTTAACGCAATGTTTCATGATCTCTCTCCAGTTTCTGTCCACAGTCTGGAATAAGTGTCCTTCTTCAGGCATTTGCTGCATGATGTCCTCAGAAGAGAAGATGGGGTCTAGATAAAGCCACTGGGCCGGCACCTTCAGCCATTCATCAATGGTTTCCTGGATCCTTATCAGTCGTTCCTCCCATTGCTTAAAGGAGGAGAGCAAAAAGTTAATTACACATAAAATGAAAATGATAGAAAAAAATCCTATCATTTTAGAAGATAAATTATCAATGGATATGAATTCTGAATTGTTGGACATTTGTAGGGAAAGTTTGGTGAGACTCCTTGATACCATCCCCTTTACATGTAAGCTGGAGCCGCATGTAACTTTAGCCTCGGAGATCCTAATGAAACCTTAGCTTCTGCTAATAAGCAAGTGAAGATTTTATACCTTGATTTCTTTCTCATAGGGCTTGATGAAAGGCGATCCCCTCATTGTCTGAGTCTTCACAATTTGCTCATCCAGAGTGGTTTGGATTTCATCCACGGCTGATAGAATAGAAACGCCAGATTCTCGATAGGGACTGGTATTAAAGGATATGGAGTCCCACATTTCTTCCATGGTATGCATCGATTTCTCCAGGAAAACTCCTAATAAGAAAACACAGAAACTTTTCACTAGTAGCAGATTCCTCTTTGCTCTGACATTGGCCAACAGGGGATAGCGAGACGGCCTTCATTCACATTATATTGTTGGCTGATCAAGTTGACTTTTAGGTTGAGCTTTAGGTTGGTCATTAAGGCTACCCAACAGCTATCTATCCCACCCCATCTCTCAGAATATACATGCATGCCTATCTGATCTCAGCGTGCATATATCCTGTACATGAAGAGGGGAGTAAGCGGATGCCAGTCTGACAGTTGAAATTCAAGTTATCACCTCCACATTTGTGATCGTCATTCCCCCATCTCAACCCCAAGCACAATGGATGGTTAGTCCTGTCAAAAATGTAGGTTCGGCCAATATATCTAAACTAAGTGGGTAAGTGACCAATTTCATACTGTAAAAAAAGTTGATCTGGTTGCACTATTGAGATACCCATTGGCGAAACTGCCACACTCTTGAGAATGCCACTGGTGAAACTGTCATACTCTTGACAAATCCACTGGTGAAACTGTTATACCCTTGAGATAGCCACTGATGAAACTGTTATACTCTTGAGATAGCCACAGGTGAAACTGTTATACCCTTGAGATAGCCACTGGCGAAACTGTCACACTCCAGATGGCCACTGGCAAAACTGTTACACTCTTAAGATAGCCACTGGTGAAACTGTCACACTCTTAAGATAGCCACTGGTGAAACTGTCACACTCTTGAGATAGCCACTGGCAAAAAATCCACTGGTGAAACTGTTATACCCTTGAGATAGCCACTGGTGAAACTGTTATACCCTTAAGATAGCCACTGGTGAAATTGTCACACTCTTGAGATAGCCACTGGTGAAACTGCCACACTCTTCAGATAGCCACTGGTAAAACTGCCACACTCTTGAGATAGCCACTGTCGAAACCATCACACACTTGAGATAGCCACTGGCAAAACCATCACACTCTTGAGGTAGCCACTGGCAAAACTGTCACACTCTTGAGATAGCCACTGGTGAAACTGTTATACCCTGGAGATAGTCACAGGTGAACTTGTTATACCCTTGATATAGCCACTGGTGAAACTGTTATACCCTTGAGATAGCCACTGGTGAATCTGTTATACCCTTGAGATAGCCACTGGTGAAACTGTTATACCCTTGAGATAGCCACAGGTGAACTTGTTATACCCTTGATATAGCCACTGGCGAAACTGTTATACCCTTGAGATAGCCACTGGTGAATCTGTTATACCCTTGAGATAGCCACTGGTGAATCTGTTATACCCTTGAGATAGCCACAGGTGAAACTGTTATACCCTTGAGATAGCCACTGGCAAAACCATCACACTCTTGAGATAGCCACTGGCAAAACTGTCACACTCTTGAGATAGCCACTGGTGAAACTGTTATACCCTTGAGATAGCCACTGGCGAAACTGTTATACCCTTGAGATAGCCACTGGTGAAACTGTTATACCCTTGAGATAGCCACAGGTGAAACTGTTATACCCTTGAGATAGCTACTGGCGAAACTGTCACACTCGAGATGGCCACTGGTGAAACTGTTACATTCTTCAGATAGCCACTGGCAAAACTGCCACACTCTTGAGATAGCCATTGTCGAAACCGTCACACTCTTGAGATAGACACTGCAAAACCGTCACACTCTTGAGAAAGCCACTGTCGAAACCATCACACACTTGAGATAGCCACTGGCAAAACCATCACACTCTTGAGATAGCCACTGGCAAAACTGTCACACTCTTGAGATAGCCACTGGTGAAACTGTTATACCCTTGAGATAGTCACAGGTGAACTTGTTATACCCTTGATATAGCCACTGGTGAAACTGTTATACCCTTGAGATAGCCACTGGTGAATCTGTTATACCCTTGAGATAGCCACTGGTGAAACTGTTATACCCTTGAGATAGCCACAGGTGAACTTGTTATACCCTTGATATAGCCACTGGCGAAACTGTTATACCCTTGAGATAGCCACTGGTGAATCTGTTATACCCTTGAGATAGCCACTGGTGAATCTGTTATACCCTTGAGATAGCCACAGGTGAAACTGTTATACCCTTGAGATAGCCACTGGCAAAACCATCACACTCTTGAGATAGCCACTGGCAAAACTGTCACACTCTTGAGATAGCCACTGGTGAAACTTTTATACCCTTGAGATGGCCACTGGCGAAACTGTTATACCCTTGAGATAGCCACTGGTGAAACTGTTATACCCTTGAGATAGCCACAGGTGAAACTGTTATACCCTTGAGATAGCTACTGGCGAAACTGTCACACTCGAGATGGCCACTGGTAAAACTGTTACACTCTTCAGATAGCCACTGGCAAAACTGCCACACTCTTGAGATAGCCATTGTCGAAACCGTCACACTCTTGAGATAGACACTGCAAAACCGTCACACTCTTGAGAAAGCCACTGGTGAAACTGTCATACTCTTGAGAAATCCACTGGTAAAACTGTTAGACCCTTGAGATAGCCACTGGTGAAACTGTTATACCCTTGAGATAGCCACTGGTGAAACTGTTATACCCTTGAGATAGCCACTGGTGAAACTGTCACACTCGAGATGGCCACTGACGAAACTGTCACACTCTTAAGATAGCCACTGGCGAAACTGTCACACTCTTAAGATAGCCACTGGCGAAACTGTCACACTCTTAAGATAGCCCCTGGCAAAAAATCCACTGGTGAAACTGTTATACCCTTGAGATAGCCACTGGTGAATCTGTTATACCCTTAGGATAGCCACTGGTGAAACTGTCACACTCTTGAGATAGCCACGGGCAAAACTACCACACTCTTCAGATAGCCACTGGCAAAACTGTCACACTCTTGAGATAGCCACTGGCGAAACTGCCACACTCTTGAGAGAGCCACTGGAGAAACTGTGATACTCTTGAGATAGCCACTGGCGAAACTGCCACACTCTTGAGATAGCCACTGTCGAAACCATCACACTCTTGAGATAGCCACTGGCAAAACTGTCACACTCTTGAGATAGCTACTGGCGAAACTGTCACACTGTTGAGATAGACACTGAAGGAACTGTCACACTGTTGAGATAGCCACTGGCGAAACTGTAACACTCTTGAGATAGTCACTGGCGAAACTGTCATACTCTTGAGATAGTGTAGCATCGGCATCTCTGCCGCCTGCCAGGCAGAGACGCCGCCCCTCTCACCGCCGCGCTCCCCGCCCGGCGTCCTCCAGTGCTCCTCTTCCTGCTTCTGCCGGCGCGCACAGCTTCCGGGCACTGTGCTAAGGGTACAAGCACGCTCCCCTCCCTCTTAAAGGGGCCACGCGCGCCGCCCTAAGGAGTCCCTGGCCAATTGCCGGAGGTCCTCCCATATTTAAAGCACCTCCTCCAATATGGAGGTGCCCGAGCAATAGTTGATGCACAGTGTACTTACCTCTGCTTCAGCCCTCAGGTCCCGCTGCTAGCCTGACTACTAGTCCTGCCCACCAGCCTGACTATCAGTCCAGTCCGCCAGCCTGACTACTCTCCAGCCCGACAGTCTGTCTTCCGTTCAGTCCGCCAGTCTGTCTATGGGCTTTGTCCGCCTGCTTACCTGGAAGCACCTGCCTGTTACCTATCAGCCTACCTGGAGGCTCCTGCCCGTCACTTGCCGTGACCACCTGTCTGCCTACCTGGAGGCTCCTGCCCATCACTTGCCGTGACCACCTGACAGCCTACCTAGAGGCTCCCGCCTGTCACTTGCCGTGACCACCTATCTGCCTACCTGGAGGCTCCCGCCTGTCACTTGCCGTGACCATCTGTCTGCCTACCTGGAGGCTCCTGCCTGTCACTTGCCATGACCACCTGTCAGCCTACCTAGAGGCTCCTGCCTGTCACTTGCCGTGACCACCTGTCAGCCTACCCGGAGGCTCCTTCCCGTCACTTGCCGTGACCACCTGACAGCCTACCTAGAGGCTCCTGCCTGTCGCCTGCTGTCTCTGCCAGTTCATCTACCCGGACCTCTCGTCAGCCTGCCTGCTGTGCCCATCTGCAGTATCGGTCAGTCTCTGCCATCTGACCCGTGGGAGTTACCTGCTCTCTTACAAGGTCGTCCCCAGAGTAGCACCTGGTCCCTCTGCTCGGTCCCTCCCTGGTCACAGTGTCGTTAGCCGCCGAACGACCTAGGTCGGTCCGAGTTGATACTTAGTTACGCCCTTCTGGGTCCCTCCTTGCACCGCAGCACAGAGGTTCCACCACCCGGATCCGTAACAGATAGCCACTGTCGAAACCATCACACTCTTGAGATAGCCACTGGCAAAACTGTCACACTCTTGAGATAGCCACTGTCGAAACCATCACACTCTTGAGATAGCCACAGGCAAAAAATCCACTGGTGAAACTGTTATACCCTTGAGATAGCCACTGGTGAAACTGTTATACCCTTAAGAAAGCCACTGGTGAAACTGTCAGACTCTTGAGATATCCACGGGCAAAACTGTCACACTCTTGAGATAGCCACTGGCGAAACTGTCACACTGTTGAGATAGCCACTGGAGAAACTGTCACAGTGGTGAGATAGCCACTGCCAAAACTGTAACACTCTTGAGATAGCCACTGGAGAAACTGTCACACTGTTGAGATAGCCACTGGAGAAACTGTCACTCTCTTGAGATAGCCACTGGAGAAACTGTCACACTCTTGAGAAATCCACTGGTGAAACTGTCACACTCTTGAGATAGCCACTGGAGAAACTGTCACACTCTTGAGATAGCCACTGGCGAAACTGCCCTTTGGTAGACAGCTATTTCTCCCAATACACATTCACACCCTGCTCGGCTGAGCATGCATGCTTAATTAAACAGCGAGATGGGAAAAAGTCCCTGACAAACAGTTTGCAGCAATTTATTCCTTGTGGGAACTAAATGTTCAGCTTTCTAAAATGTAAAAAGCTCCAGCACTTTCCCCTGACAGCTATCGGCTTTCTTTTAACTCAATTCTCCTTTAGTTTTTTTTTGGTTTTCCATTGTTTGTTATTCATTTCAATAACAGGATAGTATTCTCGACCACCGATACACATTTATTAGCCAGAGATGCTTACCTTACTAGCTGCCGCACTAATCTGTTCACACTGGTGTAAGTGCGGATCCAAGCTCAGCTCCAGAACCTTCCTCAGGCTGGTGCCAGAATTCGGAGTGAGCTCAGAGCCAACTATCTCAGACATCTGGAGCCAATGTCGGGTTCTGATTCCTGGGTTGCAAAGGATGCTCACCAGAGGGATATATTCCTGAAAAGGAGTCAATCATAATCAGTGTCCCGGGATTACGGCTACAAAAATGAATCAAAGGGTTATTCCCATCTTCATAGATATTGTAAAAACCTGCACTTTGGCAATTTACTGCTTCTTGACATTTGCAGCCGTTCTTGAGATATTAACACTTTTCTTTTGTTTACAGATCGTTGCCTAGGAGACCGACCACCGCTGCTGTCTCGATAGTAACCACTGTGCTGAAGTTGGCTGGGATTGGGAGGTAACAGCGCGCTCCAGCAAACCTGGCCCAGATTACTGATATATCCATTATTTGATGCATCTACCTTAAAAGCCTTGATTTGCTCGGTGATGGCAGAACACATGAGAACTATGCGGCTTTCCTTCTTTTCCTCGTCCACCGAATCCTTATCTTCAGACAGTGTCCGGTGTTGAGCCGCCTTTTTCTTCTCCTCTTCTAACGTCTTCTGCTTCTGCTGAAATAGTTTCATCATCTTGTAGACCTCTCGGAAGAATTCGTCCACCTCGGCTTCCATGCTTTCTCCGTTCAGGTCAAGGAAAGCGCCGTCGATCCACCTGGAAGCGTGAGATTTTTCAAGACATATTTTGATAAATTTCATGTTTTTAGCTCATCTATTACTGTTTATTCTGCTTTTTTTCTCTTCTACATCTATGGCTATGGTTGTCCCATAAATAATGTTTAATCACCTATCCACAAGGTTGTTGATAAATGTCTGATCACTGGGAGTCCGACTGCTGCAGCCCCCAGCAGTTTTGAAAGCGGTGGTCCTAGATACAGCTTTGTGAATGAAGCATGTGTGCATCTATGGGAGTGATGGTTACGCATGCGCATGACTGCTCCCATGAATGGAGCGCTGGCTATGCATGCGCACGATCACTCCATTCACACAGCAGACTTAGGAACCTCTGTCCTCAGGATTACTGGAGGACCCTGTGGTTAGAGCACCCCTACCGATCATACATTTATTTCCTATTTTGCAGAAGGGATTGTCCGGCC
The DNA here is from genome assembly GCF_046119375.1 of Phyllobates terribilis. NCBI lineage: Eukaryota > Metazoa > Chordata > Amphibia > Anura > Dendrobatidae > Phyllobates > Phyllobates terribilis. The sequence continues at coordinate 349,634,233 of NW_027362768.1, read as the reverse complement.
TTGGGGTACAAGTCTACAGTCTATGTAACTGCAGACTTGTAAATCCTCACATTGCACGCACTGCGAGGATTTTCCGGTGCCGGGAACGGGCTGTTATGTGACCATAAGTATGTGATTTGCATACTTCTGACCAGGGGTGGATTAAGAGTAGCAAGGGCCCCGGGCAGTTTAGAAGGCGCGGGCCCCCCCCCCACACCTGATTTATCACGTGACATGTCACATGATCCCCTGTGATAGATCATGTGATAGTTCACAGGAAATTAATTTGGCACAATATTAATTGTGCTGCCTCATCTGAGAGCAGCACAATATTGGGGCAGATACCCTGATTCCAGCGATGTGTCACTTTTTCAGCTGCTTGTTGTCATTTTGAGAAAATCACCGTTTTATCTGCTGCAGATCTAGCAGCTCTCTGAATGCTGCGCTCTGTATAGCCCCACCCACACCATTGATTGGCAGCTTTCTGCCCATGCTCAGTGTACACAGAAATCTACTGATCAGTGATGGGGGTGGGGTCCTACAGAACTTACTAGTCATCTAGTGATAATTACCTTCTGACAAATCAATGATTTTATCAAAACAACACTAAGCAGCCCAGTAAGTGACACATTACTGGAATCAGTGCCTCTAACCCAGGGGTCTCAAACTCGGCTGGGTATATGGGCCGCACATGGAAAAAATTTGAATTTGGGGGGCCGCATTCTTTGTTCAATGTGACATTTTTAGTGATACCATTTTTTTTGTATACACCTTTTGAACATTTTTGCCGTGTTTATTTTTTTATGGCTTGGGTCGTTATGGATGTGGCGATAATAAACGTGCACTTTTTTGTGTTTACTTTAGTTTACACATAAAACAGCATTTTTAGTGCCCAATATTTTTTCATGCTTTATTTTATTTTTTATACAATTTTATTTCCCCCAATTGGCCACATACAGTAATATTGTCTTACAATTAGCATCATATAGTAATAATGGAAAACATCTTGTAGTAATGTTCCCCATCCAAGTCCCCATCTTGTACTAATGTGCCCCATCCAGGTCCCCATCCTGTGGCTATGTGCCCCATCCAGGTCCCCATCCTGTAGCAACGTTCCCCATCCTGGCGCCCATCTTGTACTAATGTGCCTCATCCAGGTCCCCATCTTGGGGCTATGTGCCCCATCCAGGTCCCCATCCTGTGGCTATGTGCCCCATCCAGGTCCCCACCTTTTGGCTCTGTGCCCCATCCAGGTCCCCATCTTTTGGCTCTGTGCCCCATCCAGGTCCCCATCTTTTGGCTATGTGCCCCATCCAGGTCCCCATCTTTTGGCTATGTGCCCCATCCAGGTCCCCATCTTTTGGCTCTGTGCCCCATCCAGGTCCCCATCTTTTGGCTATGTGCCCCATCCAGGTCCCCATCTTTTGGCTATGTGCCCCATCCAGGTCCCCATCTTTTGGCTATGTGCCCCATCCAGGTCCCCTCTTGTGGCTATGTGCCCCATCCAGGTCCCCTCTTGTGGCTATGTGCCCCATCTAGGTCCCCTCTTGTGGCTATGTGCCCCATCCAGGTCCCCATCCTGTGGCTATGTGCCCCATCCAGGTCCCCATCTTTTGGCTCTGTGCCCCATCCAGGTCCCCATCTTTTGGCTCTGTGCCCCATCCAGGTCCCCATCTTTTGGCTATGTGCCCCATCCAGGTCCCCATCTTTTGGCTATGTGCCCCATCCAGGTCCCCATCTTTTGGCTCTGTGCCCCATCCAGGTCCCCATCTTTTGGCTATGTGCCCCATCCAGGTCCCCATCTTTTGCTATGTGCCCCATCCAGGTCCCCTCTTGTGGCTATGTGCCCCATCCAGGTCCCCTCTTGTGGCTATGTGCCCCATCCAGGTCCCCTCTTGTGGCTATGTGCCCCCTGTGTTGTTCTTCACACACATAAAATAGAAAAAAAAAAGATGACTCTCACCTGTCCTCCGTTCCCTCGGCGGCCTTCCTGCAGATGTGGCCCGCAGGCACCACAGAGTCCGACCCCTTGACGATCCCGACCTGGTCCAGGAGGAGCCGCCGACAGCAGCGCTGAATTGCCGCACAGAGACTGTTTCCCAGCACTGCATTTCCAATGTCAGCCGCCGGCCAATCAGAGGCCAGCAGCTGACATCTGCATATGGCAATGACGTCATACTCGCTGCGCCGACACGCAGATATCAGCTGCTGGCCTCTGATTGGCCAGCGGCTGGCATTGGAAATGCAGTGCTGGGAAACAGTCTCTGTGTGGCAATTCAGCGCTGCTGTCGGCGGCTCCTCCTGGACCAGGTCGGGATCGTCAAGGGGTCTGTGCCCGCGGGCCGCGTGTTTGAGACCCCTGCTCTAACCCTACATTATGCTGCTCTCAGATTAGGTGGCAAAAACCTGATGACAGATTCCCTTTAAAGGAGCTGTAAAGACAAAAAAGTTTGTATTAAAAAAAATACAAGCCATTTGTGAAATTAACTTTTTTTCATTGTTAATTCACATTAGACTGTATCTTCAACACTTTTGTCAGCAGGTCTTATTACAGACTCTGAATAGGGCAGCTCTCTCCCTCTCCCTCAGCAGAAAGTCACAGCATGGTTAAAAAATGGGATCTTTTATGATTTTCTCATAATAAATAAAAAAGGACATGCAAGTCCTCCAAACTATTTTCCGTTTCTCTATAGGGGAGGTCCTAAATCTTTCTTGTTCTTTAGTTGATCTCATGTCAAAAAGGCAAAGCATTTACTATGAACTCGCCTAAAAAAATATACACTTGGAGAGTAATATCATCATCTGCATGTAAATATTCCTTGACTCTAAGGGCTCGCTCACACTGTCGTATAACACGGCCGAATGCTATGTGATGTTTTATCGGATAGGACTCGGCCCTATGTTATACTATGGGACAGTGCAGATCTGCTATTATTGGCATGAGAAAATAATCTCATTCGATATTCGGACCATGTGCACCCATACAAGTCTATGGGTGCACGTAAAACATTGGACTGCACTCGGATGTCATCCAAGTGCAGTCCGATGAACACTCACAGAGACTATGGAGAAGATGGAGAAATTAAGTTCTCCATCTTCTCCATATCTGTGCTGCGAGAGAATCGGATCACACTCAGTTGAAGCTCTGACAGAGTTTGAGCCGAGTGTCATTAGCATAATTGGGCCTATTCTCTTGCATGAGAGAATATATGGCTTAGTGAGTGGACCCTAAAACTGAATAGTAGTGACGGACAGGCACCTCACAAGCGGAATCCATGTAGCTCTCAGATGTCATGTAGGTAGGGCTTCATTCCATGGGGTAGGGCTTAATTTCAAGGTATATAAAAAAAATGGACTTCAAATAAAAATTAAATGAACACAAAAAGCACTAATTGAATTATTTTTTTCGTATTTATGTTTGCAGCCCCTTTAAAAACCCTTTGAGGACCAAGGCACATATATGTCCCATAGTTTTAAACTGGAAAAAAATTTGATTGAATAAAATTTAAGGTCCTCCAAGGTTTAAGTAGGTCATAAATTCATATGAATACTTGCTCATACAATTGCACATGCCAAAAGATGAAGAAGGACAGAATCAAAAATATGACATTAAGTGGAGCACTTACAGGTATTCAAGGTGAAAGAGACCAGCAAAGGCATCGTCTCGAATGACAGTAAATGAGATAGAATTCAGAAAGCTGAAAATGAAGACAGTAGGTTAGAAGCGAACCAGACTTTATGGTGCTCAGAATTAGTCAAGCAGCATTTATTGACTGCTTTTGCCAAGCGCTGAGACTCCCGCTGTGTATAGATGGTGCCGTGCGGCCTCCCGCTGTGTATAGATGGCGCCGTGCGGCCTCCCGCTGTGTATAGATGGCGCCGTATAGATGGCTACGTGCGGCCTCCTGCTGAGTATACGTGTATAGATGGCTACGTGCGGCCTCCTGCTGAGTATAGATGCCGCACGGCGCTCCCCCCAGAGACAGCAGGAGGCCGCACAGCGCCATCTATACTCAGCGGGAACCCGCACATAGCCATCTATACACAGCAGGAGGCCGCACGGCGACATCTATACTCAGCGGGGGGCTGCACGTAGCCATCTATACACAGCGGGGGGAGCACGTAGCCATCTATACACAGCGGGGGGCCGCACGGCGCCGTCTATACACAGCGGGGGGCCGCACGTAGCCATCTATACACAGCGGGGGGCCGCACGTAGCCATCTATACACAGCGGGAGGCCGCACGGTGCCCCCCCCAGAGACATCAGGAGGCCGCACGGCGCCAACTATACTCAGCAGGAGGCCGCATACAGTCATACACACACACACATATACAGACACGCATAAACACATTTGAAACACAAAAATACATACAAACAGACATCACACAATGACATCAGCCCACACACACACACACAGACAGACATCACACACACACCTGCCCACACACACACACCTGCCCACACAAACACCTGCCCACACACACACACCTGCCCACACACATACACCTGCCCACACAGACACCTGCCCACAAACACACACACACACACACCTGCCCACACACACACACACACACACACCTGCCCACACACACACACACCTGCCCACACACACACACACACCTGTCCACACACACACACACACCTGCCCACACACACACACACACACCTGCCCACACACACACACACACACCTGCCCACACACACACACACACACACATACACACATATACACACACACACCTGCCCACACACACACACACACACACACACACACCTGCCCACACAGACACCTGCCCACAAACACACACACACCTGCCCACACACACACACCTGCCCACAAACACACACACATCTGCCCACACACACACACACTCACCATCCCCCGGCTCCATTCCTCCTGCCTGCTCTCTCTTTTCCGGTGCAGCACTGCAGGCCGGGGCGCACGGCGTGAAGTCACAGCTAGGAGACACAGCCGCGCACAGGGCCGTGTCTCCTAGCAGTGACGCGGCCGGGCCAGCACAGGGAAGTTAACTGCTGCAGTGCTGGCCCGGCCGATGAAGAAGTAGCGGCGGCCGCTGCTGAGGGAGCGGTCCGGGGCCCCCCTCCCGCCACTGCTACCGCTATGTGCCGCGGCGGCCCGCACATATAATGAGGGCAATCCGGCATTAGACACCCCGCCTGGAGCCGCGGGCCCCCTGCAGGCTCGGGGCCCCGGGCGGTCGCCCGGATTGCCCTCATTATAATCCGCCTATGCTTCTGACCACATTCCGACTAGACGTGTCTGGCTCCACTCAATATGCTTGCATTGAGCAAGGCCGGATATGTCTAGTTGGGATGTGACCGTATGTATGCAAATCACATACTTGCTGTCACACGCCTGTGCTCCCGATGCTGGAGAATCCTTATAACGCGCACAGTACACATGCTGTGAGGATTCACATGTCTGCAGTCACATGGAGTGACTGCAGACTTGTGCCCCAAGGCCGGACAGCCCTTTAATAACACATAATGCCCTTGTAATATATGCAAGACTTTTGGTGCTTGGTTATTTCCAGGACTGAAGAACAGTGATGGGGACAGAACGATTGGTTATTAGATATACTTTGTCCCTATAACGTTACAAGGGGCAAAGTGCTGTAGATAAAGATGATTTTTGCTGCCATAAATGATTCGTTCCTGACGAATTAGTGTTTTGCTTGTTTATCGGGTGATCACTGGCACATTTACACGGGCTGATAATTGGGAATGATCATCAGCTTGTTTATATGCGCCATTTACTCTCCACTTCAGATCACGTATGGTGTTAATAAATAACGGCATGCCAAGAGTTAACTCAGAATTCCCCAATGGGGTGCACATACTTTTTTTCAGTTTTTTGCCATTTGTTAATCAGAGCAAAAAGTTTCTGGTAAGGTTCGATGTTGACTTTTGAAGAATCCAGCTGAGGGTATGTTGTAAGGTCCCATTTATACAGTGCTTCTTCTTTGTTAAAATAAGCCACCGCCTCCTCTGCGTCTGCTATTCGCTTCTGTACAGTCCTCACATCTGTCACGTACTGAAACCAGGCACAATAAACACAGATAAGTAAAGAGTTAACCGGACTGCCTCCATTAAAGAAAATGAGTTAGACGCAACGCATTTCAGGCCTATTGGAACAACGAGTTTCAGGCCTATTGGACGCAATGCGTTTCAGGCCTATTGGACGCAACGCGTTTCAGGCCTATTGGACTCAAATAGTTTCAGGCCTATTGGACGCAATGCGTTTCAGGCCTATTGGACTCAAATAGTTTCAGGCCTATTGGACGCAACATGTTTCAGGCCTATTGGACGCAATGTATTTCAGGCCTATTGGACGCAAATCGTTTCAGGCCTATTGGATGCAACGCATTTCAGACCTATTGGACGCAATACATTTCAGGCCTATTGGACGCAATGTATTTCAGGCCTATTGGACGCAACGATTTTCAGGTCTATTGGACGCAACGATTTTTAGGCCTATTGGACGCAAAGCGTTTCAGGCCTATTGGACGCAATGCATTTCAGGCCTATTGGACGCAACGCGTTTCAGGCCTATTGGACTCAAATAGTTTCAGGCCTATTGGACGCAATGCGTTTCAGGCCTATTGGACGCAACGCGTTTCAGGCCTAGTGGACGCTTTCATACGCCAGTGCTCAGGTGTGACGACTGCCACTGACCTGCCTTTGTTTGACTGCACTTCTGGTTAAGCACTAGGGACTGCCTCTATAAAGACTGTTCTGGATGATAATGGTGGTCAGTCGGGTTTATGTTTTTTTCATAGGTTTTTTTTGTATAGCAAAAATAATGCTGCAGTCAAGGGCGTAACTACAGTGCGTGCAGGGGTTGCAGTCGCATCTGGAGCTAAGGGGGGCCCAAAAGGTCTCTTTGACTCATATGAGAAGACCACTACTATTAAAGACCTGCAATAGTTGGGGGCCCTAATGGAGATTTTGCATTGAAGCTTCAGGTTACACTATTGGCTGTAGTCTCAATATTCTTGATTCTTGCCTTTAAAAAGGGATAGAACCCCCCAAAAAAAACAACATAAAAAAGGCCTAATGCAACTCCAAACCGGAGTTAGGGAGCATTTTATAACTACTTCCCAGGAACGCTCGTTTAAGGATAATTGTGCAGTATAAATAGGCTGCCAATCACCGACGAATGGCCAAACACTTGTTCGTCGGGTGAAATGATCTTTTGTGTTGGACAAAAAAATTATCGTTCACGACAACCATGATGCGTTTTGGGTAAAAAGGATTTGTACAAATATGAACAGAGTCTTAAAGTAATGAAAATAAGAAGAGGGAAAACTATAACACAGCCTGTGACTATCATACCTGCTGCATCATATCCAGCTCAAAGTACTCTGCAAATTCTTCCATCCGACGCGAAAGTTTCTCCAGTTCCAGCATAAGCTTCTCTCTTTTCCCCAGCAGCTCGCCCTCTCCTTTACTCTTGGCGTTTTCAATCAGCTTTTAGAAAGGAACAGGTATCAAAAAACGCTCCCAGAGCACCCCCTGTTTAATTACCTGGACACTGCAGGGGGCTGCTGCTTCATTGGAGCTGGCACCCGAGACCCCATTTTCAGAAATGAGCCCACATACCTGGTCATTTTCATCAAACACTGGGTTGATATTTTTTGGCCACAGTAACACTGTTGAGTTCAGGATGATATCTTCAGGTACAAATAAATGAACGTCTAGAAGATAATTCATCCTCCGCTGACACTCCTAAAATTAAAAAAATGAAACTCACTCTGTATTAATGTATCTAGCATCTACAATCACAGGGGTTGCACCAATTATATTTTTTCCAAAAACTTAGGTTATAAAATGATACTGATGCTCCACAACTACAGTTCCCTCCATCGGTTTGTGTTCTTCCTGCTCTATGTGGACATGTGATTTCTGTAGCCAATCACTGGCTGTAGCAGGTTACCACCGTAGTCACTGATAGGCTGCAGCAATCACATGATCATGTTGGGGATCTCATCACTGAAACCTGGAGGGGGACTGGTAAGTATAGCTAGTATGACATGACCTATATATGGAAAAATACATATTAACCAGGACACAAGAAATAGCGGAATAATCCTATATATTATGTTTTACACGAATTATACCCAGGGACGTACGTACAGCATTGATGCAGTAATTGATGCAAAAGGAGCCACGACCAAGTATTGAGGCATTTACTGAACAGACATTTCAGATTTTAAAAACATTTTTCAAGCTGTTGTTATAAAGTATTCTAATTTACTGAGATAATGACTTTAGTGTTTTCATTGGCTGTAAGCCATAATCATCAACATTAACAGAAATAAACACGTGAAATAGATCCCTCTGTGTGTAATGACTCTATATAATATAGGAGTTTCACTTTTTGTATTGAAGAACTGAAATAAATTAACTTTTTGATGATATTCTAATTTAGTGAGATGCACCTGTATATTATATACTGGAATGTGATGATATTTTATAGTATCATAAGTAAAGTAATGTGAGATTCTTAACTTTTACTGTAGCATCAGCATCTATAACTCACTGTATGAAATCATAGCAGAAGTAGCACTTGACCTCGACCCCAAGGGCCCCTGAACGGCACATGGCAGCTAGAGGCCCATTACAGATTATTTTTTTCTATTGTGAAACCTCCTTGAATCCAGGATTTTACTCACTCTTCATTCTCCAATCTGTGATTTGTCACCAGTCTATCTAGTAATATATTTCCAAAGCTTTTTGCTTTGTCAGCCAGGCCTTGCTTTAAGTCATCGCAGTCGAGGTGTACCATGGTGAAGTAAGCGCGGGTGGGCAGTCCCATGATATCTCTGGCCAGGGTGTGAAATTGTTCTATAAACTGGAATACAAATATAAATCAGTCTCGTTTATGACGCGCCCCTGGGCCTGTGTCGCGCTGCGTTGCGCACGCGGGAGCTTACCCGGAGCCGGATCTCTTGAGGGTTGTCGTCTCGTGGCGGTGATCCGGTCCGTGCCCAGGGAGTCAGACTAAGTGGCGCTGTATCAGCGGTAGATGTTGGACGACTACGCCACCCGTTGAGTACAGCTAAGGAGCTGCTGCTGCAGGGCAGACCGCTGAGGCCGGTGGTAGGATTGTGCAGCGTGATAGCATAACCCCCAACGGGAGGGGTATGGCCTCAGGGCAGCCGACGTGGACGATGGGGGTAGCAGGAACCACTCGGAGACGGTACGGTGTAGTTCAGGGTCTTTACTGGTGACAAAGATAGACCCTCCCGGAGTACTGGCTAGCGATTGGGGCCTGGTCAGTCCTTGAGCAGATGGGATCTCCCCTGGCCAGGCGGAGTTGTAGGCCTCCCAAACTGACTGTACTCTTCTGGCTACCTTGCTAGAGGCGGGTATAAGTAGCCCACGTCCCTGAGTGTACCGTGTGGTGCTCACCCGTATGGCCGGTGACTCGGGGCCTTCTAGTAGCTTCCGCTCCACGACGGCGGTGCTGGTCCCACGCGTGTGACCGTGCCTTCGGGTTTCTGGGCCAGAGGACCTGCAATCCCCTGCCGGTCGGTTTCTGCTGCTGGATAGGAGTTAGTCCCCACAGCCTCGGACTCCGGGTCCGGTGAGAAATCTTCTCAGTCAGGGCGAGCTCTGCAGCTGCCAGCCCCTGACTCCTTGTTGCACTGCTCCTACAGAGCTCCTGTAGTTTCTTCCTATGCTGCTTCTCTTCTCTACCTCTTCTCTACTCACTAACCCTGCCTCAGCCCTAGGTTTATATAGGGGAAGTTCTTCCCCTCCCAGGACTGGGCAGGAGGTGTGGCATGCATAGGATCCCTGACCAAGAGACCTCCCACCTGCTCTCAGACGTAATATCTCTATCACTGTGGCAACCAGACCCCTGGGGTGTCACATTCCCCCCTAGTGAAATTTAGTACTCCGGGACTAAACATATTTTTGGAAAAACATAACAAGGTATAACAATAATGATACAATAAGAAAAACACATAAAGGTGGTCACGGCATGTCCGTAACCGGGTGCAGTCTTTGAAGAAAAGCAAGGTGTCCATTTCACCAAAACAGGGAGACGTAACCAGGTAGGGGTCTGTCCTGCCCCGAGTCCTTAACAGTCTTTAGTCCGTCCTGGGTTACGCTCCAACTATGTACACAGGATTCCCGGTAAATCCACCAAAGACTCCTATAAACAACTAGAAACACATAATTATACACAAGCAACAAGAAAAACAGGTAACCACAAATAAAACAATTTATACACTTCAAATCCTCCAACGTGCAGGTAACTGGTCTCTAGTGGCCCTAGTGGACCTACGGAGCTGACTGTCTAGCCCTGAACTACAGGGTGTAGGAGCTGTCAAGGGTAAACTGGGCAGCTGTCTACCGGCTCCTTGGCTCACTAGGGGTACGGCAGGCTCACTATAAGCAGAGGGTTGATCCTCCTGTTCTGCTTGTGTGGAGTCTTCTGCCTCCTGGACCGGCTGCTCTTCCAGCTCTACCTGTCGCTTCGTAGGTGCTTGGGATGCTGGTTGGAGGAAGGTGAGTACGGGTACCACAACTGCGCCATTGACTTGAGTCCAAGACCGAGGGAAGTCTCCGAGCACAGTACTAACCATGTCTTCCCTTTCCTCTACGGGTCGAGGGTCTTCTTGTTCCTCTTCAGGGTTCCGTAGCTGTTCGGGACACTTCTTCAGGTGATCCCGGGATACAATGGTCGTGGTTTCCCCTCCGTCTTTACTGATGGTACAGACCTTTGGGTTGTCGTGGCTTGAGGGCAGTACGGTGTACGGGTCCTTCTCCCACTGGTCGTCCAACTTGTGGAGCCGTCTTTTTCTCTTCAAGACCTGCTCTCCGGGTACCAGGGGAACAGCGGGAGCATACTGGTTGTAAGTTTTCTCTTGTCTTTCCCTAGCCTGACAGAGACTTCGCTCCACACTCTCCTGTACTCTCCGGTACTGCTGCTGCCTCTCTGTGTCCCAGTCTGCTTCTGGTGAAGTGTCCTCGGGTGTCAGGACTCCCATTTCCAGGTCAACAGGTAACTTACCAGGTCTCGCCCTCATTAGGTAAGCCGGGGTACAGTTGGTGGAACCTACCGGGATGTGGTTGTATAGGTCCACCAGATCGGGCAGCTTCTCAGGCCACAGACTGCGTTCTTCCAGGGGCAACGTTTTCAGAAGATCCATTACCACCTGGTTCATTTTCTCACAAAGTCCATTAGTTTGCGGATGATAGGGTGTTGTCCTTATCTTCCGGCAGCCATACAGAGTGCAGAATTCTTGGAAGACCTCCGCTTCAAAGGCAGGTCCCTGGTCTGTCAACACTTGGTCCGGGTACCCGTGTGGATGGCAGAAATGCTGCTGGAAGGCTCTAGCTGCTGTTCGAGCTGTTAAGTCCTTGACGGGGACGACAACCAAGAACCGGGAGTAGTGATCCACGATGGTTAGTGCGTAGACGTAGCCACTTCTGCTTGGGGTCAGTTTTACATGATCCAAGGCTACCAGTTCCAACGGCTGCCGGGTGACGATGGACTGCAGGGGAGTCTTCTGGCTGGCACGGTCCTTCCTTCTTAGGTTGCACGGGCCACAGTCTCTGCACCACCTCTCGATGGTTCCCCTCATGCCTACCCAATGGAACCGCTCGCGCAGCAGGAACTCCAGCTTCTTCCATCCGAAGTGTCCAGCCCCGTCGTGGTATGCCTCCATCACCATGGCTGCGTCTCTTCGTGGCACCACTACTTGCCAGATTAGTTCATGCGTCCGGGAGTTAACCATTCTGCGGCACAACTTCCCCTTGTAAAGGAACAGTCGACTCTTCTCAGCCCATAGTTGCTTGGCTTCCTCCGGAGCGTCTGGGTCAAGGCGAGCCTCTGGCCGAGTCAGCATCTCCTTCACCAGTCGGACGGCAGGGTCACTGTCTTGCGTTTCCTCCCAGTTGTAGTGAGGCAAGGGGTTAAACGTAGCGGCTTGCTTACTCTTTACCCGATGGGAATACTGGATAGTCCCATGACGGTGGAACGCGGGGAGTTCAACTTCTTCCAGTCCCTCTGGATCTTCTCCTATGTCCGGTAGGTTTGGCATCCTGGACAGGGCGTCCGCGTTGGTATTGGAGCGTCCTGCCCGGTATTTGATTGTGAACTCGTAGTTGGACAGACGGGCCATCCATCTCTGCTCTAGGGCACCGAGTCTTGCCGTGTCCAGGTGTGTCAACGGGTTGTTATCCGTGTACACGATGAACCGGGAAGAAGCGAGGTAGTGCTTAAAGCGTTCGGTGACTGCCCACACCACTGCCAGGAACTCTAGCTTAAATGAGCTGTAATTCTCAGGGTTTCTCTCGGTGGGTCGCAGTTTTCGGCTGGCGTAAGCGATTACTCGTTCTTTCCCCTGCTGGATCTGGGACAGCACGGCTCCTAGCCCGATGTTACTTGCGTCGGTGTAGAGGATAAAGGGCTGGCTGTAATTAGGGTACGCCAGGATTTCATCCCCCGTGAGGGCCATCTTCAGATGGCGGAAGGACTCTTCTTCTAACTTCTCCCATCTGAAGGGTGGCTTCTGGTTCTTGGCCTTCTGGGACTGGCCTATCAGGAGGTCCTGCATAGGAGCTGCCTTTTTGGTGAAACCGGGGATGAATCTGCGGTAATAGCCTACGAACCCGAGGAACTGCCGCACTTCTTTTACACTGGAGGGACTTGGCCATTCCTTAATTGCGGTGATCTTATCAGGGTCGGGAGCCACTCCGTCAGCGCTCACCACGTGTCCCAGGTACTGCACCTTTGGTTTCAGGAGGTGACACTTGGAGGGTTTCACCTTTAGGCCGTAGCTTGCCAGAGCTTCGAACACTTCCGCCAGGTGTTTCAGGTGGTCCTCATACGTCTTGGAATATACGATGACATCGTCCAGGTACAACAAGACCGTCTCGAAGTTTCTGTGGCCCAGACAGCACTCCATTAATCGTTGGAAGGTTCCTGGTGCGTTGCAGAGTCCGAACGGCATGCAGGTAAACTCGCTAAGTCCCATCGGGGTGGTGAATGCGGTCTTCTCCCGGTCCGCCTCTGCTACAGGAACCTGCCAGTACCCACTAGTGAGATCCAAGGTAGAGAAGAAGTTAGCAGATCTTAAAGCAGCCAAAGACTCCTCTATCCTTGGTAAGGGGTACGCATCCTTGTGTGTGATACGGTTGATTTTCCGGTAATCTACACACATCCTCATGGTGTTGTCTTTCTTTTTGACTAAGACTAGTGGAGCTGCCCAGGGGCTACAGCTATCCCTGATCACCCCAGCCTCCTTCATGTCTCTAAGCATCCCCTTGGCGTGTTGGTAGTGTGCAGGGGGTACGGGTCGATACCTCTCTTTTATGGGAGGATGGTCTCCCGTGGGGATGTGGTGTTCTACCCCCTTGACTCGCCCGAAGTCTAACGGGTGTTTACTAAACACTCTCTCGTACTCTTGAACCACCCGATAGACTCCCTGTTTCTGGTGTGAGGGAGTGGAGTCAGTACCCAAATGTAGTTGCTGACACCAGTCCTCCATCGTTTTCTTAGAGCCATTACCTTCCTCCGGGGAAGATGGAGGCAAGGGTTCTACGGACTGTATGGAATCTTGATTGATGGTATACAATTTGGCTAGCGTGGCATACCGGGGCAGGTACACTTCCCTCTTCCCGATATTTATTATGCGAACGGGCACCCTCCCATGGCGTACATTGACCACCCCCCTTGCTGTCAAAATGGTGGGCCTACTGTCTGAGTAAACTGGTTCTACCATTGCCTGGTAATCTCTACCTCTCAGACCAATAGCTGCCCGGCACCAAATCATCATTTCACTTTTTGGGGGCATGGCAATAGGGAAAGGGTCACACATTCGCACGCTACCAATCTCACCACCGGAGAGTTCTAGCTGTTGCCGTCGCATCAGTGCCCGGATCTCTTTCTGGAGCACTCGCTGCTGGCCGGAGCTGGCGTTCTTGGCAACCTGCTGTAAAAGGAAAATCACCTCTGCAAGACAATTTTCAATTACATTAGTTCCTAGAGTTATCTTTGGGTGACTCTCGTGTTTGTCAATGTCTACAATGATCAGTCCCTGTGCTGCCAATTCGACTCTACCGATTTTAATGGTCACCTCTTTAAATCCAATCTGTGGCACGGGCTGACCATTGCTGGCGATGATACTCAAGTCGTCGTCAGGGTAGCGGGTGATATCCGAGTCATTCCAGTACTGCTTGAAGAGCACGTACAGGATGGTGGTGACCTGTGACCCGGTGTCCAGCAGGGCACTCATAGGAATGCCATCCAGTACCACGGGTAAGACTGGACGTCCTCCCACATATTTGTCGCGCCAGTTCGATGGGCCTGGTGATCTTTTTTCTGGGGGTTGGCCCTCTACTCCAGGTTGTGCCAGTTTAAAGGACAGTACCTTGCCATATGTCCGGGTTGATTGCAGCGGCGGCAGATGGGTCGTCCGTCCTCGTTGTATCGGTCGCTGGGTCTTCCTCTGGCCGGTGGGGTCCTCCTTGGTCGACGCCACGGGATGTCCTCCGGTCCGGATGCCAGCTGGATCTTCCCTGGAGTGGAAACCTGTAAAGACTGCACAGTTCGGGTTAACGCAGCAACGCTTTTAGCTAGCTCTTGGACCTGATGGTGCAGGTCTGGAGCCGGGTCATTGTTCAAAGCCTGCGCATCAGCTCCCACAGGCCCTGCCGACAAGGGCGCCGCCTCCTGGTGGTAAGTGGTAGTGGGGCGTCTGTGGGTCACAACGCCACCTGGTGCCGGTTCTCGAAGCACCCGGATGGCTCTGTCCTTGAACTGTGCAAATCCCAGATGAGGGTCCTGTAAGGCCATTGCCCGCAACTGGGTTCGGTGGGCATTGCAATATAAACCCTCTATAAATTGTTCAGTCAACAGCCTGTCCTCGTCTCCCACGCCATCAGGGTCGGTCTGCTTAATGGCTCTCAGGGCCTCTTGTAGGTTTAGGGCATAGTCCCTTATACTCTCATGTGCCCGCTGTTTGCACCCGTAGAATCTAAGCTTGATCTCGGCTGAGGTGCGGGTATCAAAGGTGTCCCTCAGCCGGGTTAGTATCCCTGCGACAGTCCTCCCCCCAGGTGGCCAGGACTTTACCTCCCTTTGGGCTGCCCCGGTTAATTGGGCCACCAGGATGCTCACTTTTTGCTCCTCTGTGAGGGGGTACACCTGGAAGAGGCTATCCAGCTTTTCTCTAAAGTCATGCAGGGTATGTGACTCCCCCGAGTACTGGGGTAGCCAGGCTGCCCCCGGGATATAGGGCATGGTGAAAGGCATGACCGCCATAGCGGTGGCGCTGGCGGGGGTTGAAGCGGTGAAGCTCTCCTCCGTATCCGACATCCTTCTCCCCCCTAGTGGACCGTGGCCTACCTTGCGATGATCCTCTTCCGTAGGCCGCGGCTCCGCAGTGGATCGTCAGGGTTGAGGACCTTCCGTCGCGCTCCTGTGACGTCGGCGTCTGCTGGGCTCCTTCCAGGACCTTACGCAACATCCGGACGTGAGGCGGGGCTTCAGTTCTCGCGCGCTTTCGGAGTCCACGCCCCTCTTCTTCCCGCGCGGCGTCCTCAAGACGGCGTCCAATGGCGGGAAAACTCCACGTATGGCGGGAAGAAGGCTGAAGATGGCGCCGGATGGCGGGAAAACTCCACCGATGGCGGGAAGGAAGCGGGAGATGGCGCCGGATGGCGGGAATCTTCACCACAGGTAAGTTTGAACAGTCTTTTTCAGGCACGCAGTACCCGGTGGTTGCGGGCACGAGATCCTGCCGACTACGCCAAAAGCTGACGCGCCCCTGGGCCTGTGTCGCGCTGCGTTGCGCACGCAGGAGCTTACCCGGAGCCGGATCTCTTGAGGGTTGTCGTCTCGTGGCGGTGATCTGGTCCGTGCCCAGGGAGTCAGACTAAGTGGCGCTGTATCAGCGGTAGATGTTGGACGACTACGCCACCCGTTGAGTACAGCTAAGGAGCTGCTGCTGCAGGGCAGACCGCTGAGGCCGGTGGTAGGATTGTGCAGCGTGATAGCATAACCCCCAACGGGAGGGGTATGGCCTCAGGGCAGCCGACGTGGACGATGGGGGTAGCAGGAACCACTCGGAGACGGTACGGTGTAGTTCAGGGTCTTTACTGGTGACAAAGATAGACCCTCCCGGAGTACTGGCTAGCGATTGGGGCCTGGTCAGTCCTTGAGCAGGTGGGATCTCCCCTGGCCAGGCGGAGTTGTAGGCCTCCCAAACTGACTGTACTCTTCTGGCTACCTTGCTAGAGGCGGGTATAAGTAGCCCACGTCCCTGAGTGTACCATGTGGTGCTCACCCGTACGGCCGGTGACTCGGGGCCTTCTAGTAGCTTCCGCTCCACGACGGCGGTGCTGGTCCCACGCGTGTGACCGTGCCTTCGGGTTTCTGGGCCAGAGGACCTGCAATCCCCTGCCGGTCGGTTTCTGCTGCTGGATAGGAGTTAGTCCCCACAGCCTCGGACTCCGGGTCCGGTGAGAAATCTTCTCAGTCAGGGCGAGCTCTGCAGCTGCCAGCCCCTGACTCCTTGTTGCACTGCTCCTACAGAGCTCCTGTAGTTTCTTCCTATGCTGCTTCTCTTCTCTACCTCTTCTCTACTCACTAACCCTGCCTCAGCCCTAGGTTTATATAGGGGAAGTTCTTCCCCTCCCAGGACTGGGCAGGAGGTGTGGCATGCATAGGATCCCTGACCAAGAGACCTCCCACCTGCTCTCAGACGTAATATCTCTATCACTGTGGCAACCAGACCCCTGGGGTGTCACATTTACCCTTGAGATTTCTGATTTGACCCTCAATTATTATCGGACACGTTGCACCCCTCGCTCTGTAGGACTTAGGACAGTATTGATTCTAATGGGAATGATAAGAAAATGATTCCAGCAACTTAGTCCTCGTTGCTGCGTCCACCCGACTACAGCTGTGATCAGCTTATTGTCAAGGGACCCTTCAAATGAACCAAAGGGGGTGCCCGTAAAGTGAACCTGTCAGGTTCTTCAGGCATGCCAAATTCCTGCATTGACATCCACGGTATATATCTGGCAAAAATGTTTCTACCTTAAAAAACTAAACTTTTTATGTGCCGGCCGTCATATGTAAATTGGGCATGTGAAATTAAGTATTATACACCTGTCTTGGGTATCCGAGCTCTGCTTCCTTCACTTCGGTCTGCTGCCCCGTGTTGTGCTACACGTCAGGTTTTACAGGTTATCCTGTGTAGCTCAGTGACATAATCTCCTAAATCCTATTTATGGACAGTTAGGACACACACCTCGGTCTTAGGATTGAGTTTTTAGACTTTTGTTTGGTGTGCTCCACCTTCTGCGTTAACTTTCTTCCATTCCTACTGGGTTACGCTACATCCATCCTGCAGCTCCCAAGATTCCTGAGTGCCAATTCCTTGTTGCTCATGTGCCTTCCTGCTTACCACACCAACGCCTGGGGTCCGTGTGGCCACCCGGACCTGAGGCTTAGAAGATCCACCTCGCCAGGTGAGACTAAGATGCCATGATTTGGGTGTGATCACAGCATCTGAGGTGGGATTTGTTTGTGGGAAGTGACGTCCCGCTGGACTAGTCCTAGATAACTTGCATATGATGAACGGCACATAAGCAGTCGATTTTTACTAGAAACATCAAAGCCAGTGTTGCTGTGCAGGGATGAGTCAATTTAACATAATGACGGTTCGAGATAATAAGCAAGAAAGTCCAATATGTAAAAAAAAAACACATTATGATCAGACATACGTACCTCTGTGTATTCATCAAAACTGTGCTCCTCGGATAAGAAAGTTTCTACTTTCTCCGCGGCTGAACCATCCACCAGCCAGCTGAAGCTTTCAACTATCAAATAATATAACACAGAATTTATAGTTGTATCTAGACTCATCTTAATGTCGAGCGGAGAAAACTTTCAAAGAGGATTATACAGCTGATCGGACATGGATTTTTGAAAGCAAGTACTCTGGCTTCATCAGGTCTAAGAGATCAATTTGATAATCTACATTTATATGGTGAAATCTAGAGACAGATCCTCTTTGAAGTGCTTGTTAGACCAATGATATATAGTATTTCTGCATGATAATGTCTGATAGATGAGGATCACACCCCTGGGAACCCCTAACACTGAGTTCAATGGCTTTTGGAAAGGTATCAGGATCAAAGCGTCCACAGGAAGATCACGCTGCAAGCGCCGGCAGGAGATTTCTGATTGTGATTGTTCCATCCCTTTAATACTAGATTCACGTCCAGCTTCCCATATGTTCCATCGCTTTAATACTTACGATTCACGTCCAGCTTACTGTATGTACCATTCTTTTAATTATTCGCGGCCAGCTTACCGTATGTACCATCCCTTTAATGATTCGCGGCCAGCTTACCATATGTACTATCCTTTTAATGATTCGCGGCCAGCTTACCATATGTACCATCCTTTTAATGACTCACATCCTGCTTTACTTATGTACCATCCCTTTAATGACTCACATCCAGATTACCATATGTACCATCCCTTTAATAACTCACATCCAGCTTACCATACGTACCATCCCTGTAATGACTCATGTCCAGCTTACCGTATGCACCATCCCTTTAATGATTCATGTCCAGCTTACAGTATGTACCATCCTTTTAATGATTCATGTCCAGTTTACCGTATGTACCATCCCTTTAATGACTCACATCCTGCTTATCATATGTACCATGCCTTTAATGACTCACATCCTGCTTACCGTATGTACCATCCCTGTAATGACTAATGTCCAGCTTACCATATGTACCATCCCTTTAATGACTCACATCCTGCTTACCGTATGTACCATCCCTTTAATGACTCACATCCTGCTTACCGTATGCACCATCCCTTTAATGACTCACATCCTGCTTACCGTATGTACCATCCCTTTAATGACTCACATCCTGCTTACCGTATGTACCATCCCTGTAATGACTCATGTCCAGCTTACCATATGTACCATCCCTTTAATGACTCACATCCTGCTTACCGTATGTACCATCCCTTTATTGACTCACATCCTGCTTACCGTATGTACCATCCCTTTAATGACTCACATCCTGCTTACCCTATGTACCATCCCTGTAATGACTCATGTCCAGCTTACAGTATGTACCATGCCTTTAATGATTCGCGGCCAGCTTACCGTATGTACCATCCCTTTAATGACTCAAATCCTGCTTACTGTATGTACCATCCCTATAATGATTCACGTCCAGCTTACAGTATGTACCATCCCTTTAATAACTCACGTCGAGCTTACCATATGTACCATCCCTTTAATGATTTACGTCCAGCTTACGTATGTACCATCCCTTTAATATCTCAAGTCGAGCTTACCGTATGCACCATCCCTGTAATGACTCACATCCTGCTTACCGTATGTACCATCCCTGTAATGACTCACATCCTGCTTACCGTATGTACCATCCCTTTAATGACTCACATCCTGCTTACCGTATGTACCATCCCTTTAATGATTCACGTCCCGCTTACCGTAGGTTTGGAAATGCCTGAATGGCTGGTGTAGATTGTGGCTGACGGCCTCCTTCAGCTTCAGCGCAGCAGAATCAAAGATGTAATCAGGGAGTTTGGCCTCGATGATCTGAACCGTGTTACTACCAGAAAGCCACGGCTGCACCGTCTGAATATTCTGGACAAAGAAGAACGTTCTATAAAGTGACATGAATACTGCAGAAGTCTCTAATATAAACCCCCTGAACAGTCACCTATTATGATATAAATAAATCAAAAACTCCATACAAAGCTCCATATCCTCAGCATAGACATAGAATAAAAGCTGCCATGCTGTGTATCCTCAGTGGCCACTAATGGGAGCTTAAAGGGCATCTGTCACCCCAAAAATTCAGATTTAACCACTTATACATTTAAAGCGCACCTGTCAGCAGGATTGAGCTCAGTAAGACACATACATTGTCAGGTGGGTGCCACTACACTGATTAAAATGATACCTTAGTTGATTAAATCCGTCCTGTGGTTCTTGTGTAACCTTTACTTTCAGTTTGGAGATAATGATATGCTCGTGCTCCGGGGCGGCCTGTGGGGGGCGCTCTATCTGGTGCTCTGCTTACATATTCATCTTTATGCTCTTATGACAGCTCACTGTGCCTTCACTGACCTGCCTCCTATTTTACATAATGCATCTAGTAGTGCGGGGCTAGGTAAAATAGGAGGCAGGTCAGTGGACAATCAGTGAGCTGTCATAAGAGCATACACATGAATATGTAAGCAGAGCACCAGATAGAGTGCCCCCACACGCCGCCCCGGAGCATAAGCGTATCATTATTTCCAAACTGAAAGTAAAGATTACACAAGAACCACAGGACGAATTTAATCAACTAAGGTATCATTTTACTCTGTGTAATGTCGCCCTCTTGACAGTGTATGTGGTTTACTGAACACACTCCTGCTGACAGGTGCACTTTAATAGGGGACTGGAGTGGAGAGCCATCCCTTCATGGGGGCCCACCGGAGGATTCTCCAGTTCTCCTGTTGGCCAGTCCGAGCCTGTAAAAGTGTTCATGCTATCCAACTCTTCTACTTATAATTCTCATATATTTTTGCAATGTGTATTACAGAGTCAATATACTCGTTGTCCTATCCCTGCATGGGGGCCCACCGGAGGATACTGCTGCGGACGCTCATATACTAGGTGACAGCCAATAGCAATTGTAAATCAGCCGGTACAATATTTTTTTTTGCTGTGATATTCCAAAATGGTGGCAGCAAATTTCCAATTTTTTTTACTGCAGTTTTTACCTGTGAGCCACACATGTACCTACTATAAAAAGTAAGTTGTTAGCATAGAAAAAAAATCCTGATACCTGAAGGGTCTTGGAGATCGGAGTTAATATAAATAGTACAACTTCTTCTACGTCCTGGCAGCTTGGATAGAAATCCATTTTCTCGTCATCAAATGTAAGTTGCATTTTGAAGACTGGTAAAAATTGCACGTCTATCAGGTCAAATAAACGGACATAAGTTTCTACAGTTTCCTGCAGAAGGTCTCTCACCTGTGGGGGGAGAAATCAGCAAGTATATATTAGTGTTTATAAGGAGAAAAAATACATGACTACGAGAGTGGTGCAGAAAACAGGGAGACGGACTGGGCCATAAGAGAAGAAAGCTGAGTGACAACATTTACTGTGGGTGGGAACTCCTTAATCCCTTCAGGACCGGATAATTGTTTGTTTTGCATTTTTTCCTTCCCTTCTTCAAAAAGCCATACATTTTTTAATTTTTCCATTGATATAGCTGCAAGAGGCTATGTAATGTGCTGTAGCTTAAACCCTTCCCAACATATGACATACTGTTATGCCATATGTCATGTTCCTGTAGATGTGCAAAATTTGGACCTGGGCCCCCAACCGCATGTTGGTCAGATGTATGGGCCCTTGTAGCGTTCTAGATCCGATAATGATGCGTGTGTTCGCCCCTGCCTTGGATGTTTCCCATCGTAGCCCCATCCTATAATAATGTCTCTCATTCTAGGCCCCTTCCTGGTATAATGTTCCCCATCCTGCGCCCCTTCCTGTTATAATATCCCCTATCCTGGGCCTCTTCCTGTTATAATATCCACCTTCTGTGTATAATACCCCCCATCCTGAGCCCCTTTCAGCAATAATGTCCCAATCCTGGGCTCCTTCCTGGTATAATGTTCTTGGTCCTGGGTCTCTTACTGTAATAATGTCCCCCATCCTGGCCCCTTCCTGTAACAATGTCCCCCATCCTGGTATAATGTCCCACATCCTATAACAATGTCCCCCATCCTAGGCCCCATTCTGGTATAATGACCTCCATCCTTGTGCCCTTCCTGGTGTAATGTCCTTCATCCTGGCCCATGTCATGGTATAATGACCCCCATTCTGGTATAATGCTCCCTATCCTGGGCCGCTTCCTTGTATAATGCCCCCCATCCTGAACCCCTCCCTTGTATAATGCTCCCCTTCCTTGTAAAATGCTCCCCATCATGAACCCCTTCCTTGTATAATGCTCCCCATCATGCGCCCCTTCCTTGTATAGTGCTCCCCATCCTGCGCCCCTTCCTTGTGTAATGCTCCACATCTTGCGCCCCTTCCTTGTATAATGCTCCCCATCTTGCGCCCCTTTCTTGTGTAATGCTCCCCATCCTGCGCTCCATCCTTGTGTAATGCACCTCATCCTAGGCTACTTCCTTGTATAATGCTCCCCATCTTGCACCCCTTCCTTGTGTAATGCTCCCCATCCTGCGCCCCTTCCTTGTATAATGCTCCCCATCATGCGCCCCTTCCTTGTATAATGCTCCCCATCCTGCGCCCCTTCCTTGTATAATGCTCCCCATCATGCGCCCCTTCCTTGTATAATGCTCCCCATCCTGCGCCCCTTCCTTGTGTAATGCTCCCCATCCTGCGCCCCTTCCTTGTATAATTCTCTCCATCTTGCGCCCCTTCCTTGTGTAATGCTCCCCATCCTGTGCCCCTTCCTTGTGTAAAGCTCCTCATCCTAGGCTACTTCCTTGTATAATGCTCCCCATCCTGGGACCCTTCCTTGTCTAATTCCCCCCATCCTGGGCACCTTCCTTGTATAATGCTCCCCATCCTGGGACCCTTCCTTGTCTAATTCCCCCTATCCTGGGCCCTTTCCTTGTATAATGCTCCCCATCCTGGGCCCCTTCCTTATATAATGCTCCCCATCCTGGGCCCCTTCCTTGTCTAATTCTCCCCACCCTGAGCCCCTTCCTTGTATAATGCTCCCCATCCTTGGCCCTTTCCTTGTATAATGCTCCCCATCCTGGGCCCCTTCCTTATATAATGCTCCCCATCCTTGGCCCTTTCCTGGTATAATGTTCTGTCGTTCTTTTCCAATACATTAAATAAACAAAAATAAATGATTCTTCTTACCTTCTTCCGCTCCCAAGACATGCGACGTCTTCTTCTGTAGCTGATTTCAGTGTGCCGGCACGGGCAGCGCATGACGTCACTTCCATGTGTCACTCGTGACTGGCACGCCGACATCAGCTACCGGCCTTTGATTGTCTGGCGGCATGCATTGCAGCTCAGGGACCCGGCATGTCCCTGCGCAGCAATATACTTCAGCTGGATGTGCGTCCTCAGACTGTGGATGTGCCATAAATATATGAGATGGGAATACCACTCTGAGTCTATGTTTGACCCAGAGATACAATAATGAACATGAATCCTTATATATCACGGATCTTGCAGCCGCCTTTGCCTGGTTGGACATAAGTGTCGAGACGCAGTTATAAAAGGAATCCAATTTGTCCGCTTTAATCAACTGCAGGGCATCTTGATTGGCAAATAGATTGATCACTTTGGGGTACCAAGTGTTCAGCAACTTATCTTCTGTCTTGGCACAAGCCAAGGATACGCTGTTCCTCAGGGATTCACATTCTACAGGACCCCTGGACCTGACAAAGAATAAAGCACTTTATCATATTAAACCTGACAGGGCACACCTGTGAAGTGAAGACCATTTCCGGTGACTACCTCTAGAAGCTCATCAAGAGAATGCCAAGAGTGTGCAAAGCAGTCATCAAAGCAAAAGGTGGCTACTTTGAAGAACCTAGAATATAAGACATATTTTCAGTTGTTTCACACTTTTTTGTTAAGTATATAATTCCACTTGTGTTAATTCATAGTTTTGATGCCTTCAGTGTGAATGTACAATTTTCATAGTCATGAAAATACAGAAAAATCTTTAAATGAGAAGGTGTGTCCAAACTTTTGGTCTGTACTGTATATACACATATATACAGTATATATATACACACACATATACAGTATACATATATATACACATATACAGTATACATATATAAGCACACACATATACAGTATACATATATACACACATATATACAGTATACATATATACACACATACAGTATACATATATGTATATACACATACAGTATACATATATACACACATATACAGTATACATATATACACACACACATACAGTATACATATATATACACACATACAGTATACATATATACACACACACATACAGTATACATATATACACCCATATACAGCATACATATATACACCCATATACAGCATACATATATACACACATATACAGTATACATATATACACACACACATACAGTATACATATATACACACATATACAGTATACATATATATACACACACATACAGTATACATATATACACACATATACACAGTATACATATATATACACATATACAGTATACACATATATACACATATACAGTATACACATATATATACACACATATACAGTATACATATATACACACAGATAAAGTATACATACAGTACAGACCAAAAGTTTGGACACACCTTCTCATTTAAAGATTTTTCTGTATTTTCATGACTATGAAAATTGTACATTCGCACTGAAGGCATCAAAACTATGAATTAACACATGTGGAATTATATACTTAACAAAAAAGTGTGAAACAACTTAAAATATGTCTTATATTCTAGGTTCTTCAAAGTAGCCACCTTTTGCTTTGATGACTGCCTTGTACACTTTTGGCATTCTCTTGATGAGCTTCAAGAGGTAGTCACCAGAAATGGTCTTCCAACAATCTTGAAGGAGTTCCTGGAGATGCTTAGCACTTGTTGGCCCTTTTGCCTTCACTCTGCGGTCCAGCTCACCCCAAACCATCTCGATTGGGTTCAGGTCTGGTGACTGTGGAGGCCAGGTCATCTGATGTAGCACCCCATCACTCTCCTCCTTGGTCAAATAGCCCTTACACAGCCTGGAGGTGTGTTTGGGGTCATTGTCCTGTTGAAAAATAAATGATGGTCCAAATAAATGCAAACCGGATGGAATAGCATGCTGCTGCAAGATGCTGTGGTAGCCATGCTGGTTCAGTATGCCTTCAATTTTGAATAAATCCCCAACAGTGTCACCAGCAAAGCACCCCCACACCATCACACCTCCTCCTCCATGCTTCACGGTGGGAACCAGGCATGTAGAGTCCATCCGTTCACCTTTTCTGCGTCGCACAAAGACACGGTGGTTGGAACCAAAGACCTCAAATTTGGACTCATCAGACCAAAGCACAGATTTCCACTGGTCTAATGTCCATTCCTTGTGTTCTTTAGCCCAAACAAGTCTCTTCTGCTTGTTGCCTGTCCTTAGCAGTGGTTTCCTAGCAGCTATTTTACCATGAAGGCCTGCTGCACAAAGTCTCCTCTTAACAGTTGTTGTAGAGATGTGTCTGCTGCTAGAACTCTGTGTGGCATTGACCTGGTCTCTAATCTGAGCTGCTGTTAACCTGCGATTTCTGAGGCTGGTGACTCGGATAAACTTATCCTCAGAAGCAGAGGTGACTCTTGGTCTTCCTTTCCTGGGGCGGTCCTCATGTGAGCCATTTTCTTTGTAGCGCTTGATGGTTTTTGCAACTGCACTTGGGGACACTTTCAAAGTTTTCCCAATTTTTCGCACTGACTGACCTTCATTTCCTAAAGTAATGATGGCCACTCGTTTTTCTTTACTTAGCTGCTTTTTTCTTGCCATAATACAAATTCTAACAGTCTATTCAGTAGGACTATCAGCTGTGTATCCACCAGACTTATGCACAACACAACTGATGGTCCCAACCCCATTTATAAGGCTAGAAATCCCACTTATTAAACCTGACAGGGCACACCTGTGAAGTGAAAACCATTTCCGGTGACTACCTCTTGAAGCTCATCAAGAGAATGCCAAGAGTGTGCAAAGCAGTCATCAAAGCAAAAGGTGGCTACTTTGAAGAACCTAGAATATAAGACATATTTTCAGTTGTTTCACACTTTTTTGTTAAGTATATAATTCCACATGTGTTAATTCATAGTTTTGACGCCTTCAGTGTGAATGTACAATTTTCATACTCATGAAAATACAGAAAAATCTTTAAATGAGGTGTGTCCAATCTTTTGGTCTGTACTGTATATACACACACATACAGTATACATATATATATATATATATATATATATATATATACATATACAGTATACATATATACACACACATATACAGTATACATATATATATATACACACACATATACAGTATACATATACACACCCATATACAGTATACATATATATATACACCCATATACAGTATACATATATGTGGCACCCCAGGGGTCTGGTTGCCACAGTAATAGAAATATTATGTCTGAGAGCAAGTGGGAGGATTCTCTGGTCAGGAGCCCTAAGCATGCAACACTTCCTGCCCAGACCTGGGAGGGGAGGAATCTGCCCTTATAAACTGGGTCTGGGGCGGGATTAGGTTAGTTAGAGCTTGGAGAGGGAAAGATACAGCAGGAGCTCTGTAGGAACAGTAGCTGAAGACCAGGGGCTGGAGCTGAGCGGAGCTCGCCCTGGCTGAGGACACTACAACCGGACATCGGAGTCCGAGGCTGTGGGGACTGATATACACCCAGCAGCAGAAACCAGCCGGCACGGGATTCCAGGTCCTCTGGCCATAGAAGCCCGGTGGCTCAGTCACAAGAAAGGGGTCAGCGCCGCCATCCAGGAGCGGAGGCTAACAGAAGGCCCCAAGTCACCAGCCATACGGGTGAGCACCACACGGTATACTCAGGGACGTGGGCTATTTGTAACCGCTTACAGCAAGGTAGCCAGGAAAGAGTGCAGATAGACGGGGAGGCCTACAACTCCGCCTGGCCAGGGGAGATCCAGCTTGCTCACAGACTGACCAGGCCTCTACTGCTAACCAGTACTCCCGGGAGGGTCTGCTTTATACCATCAGTAAAGACCCTGAACTGCACCACACGTCTCTGTGTTTCATCGCCGCACAAGCACCATTAGTACTGGGACGCTCACACCATCACTCCCATCATCCACACTAGCTGCCCTGAGGCAATACTTCTGAGTTATCCCATACTTGGCTCCGCTTACAACATCAGCCTCAGCGGTCTGCAGCGCAGCGGCGGTCCCCACTGACCGCAATCCACAGGTGGCGTAGTCGGACATTTGTTATTACACTAAGACTGCCACTGGTTTGACCACCCTGAGCCACGGACCGGGTCGCCGCCACACTGAGACTACCACCCCCAGCATCCCACCAGAGGCCCGGTTCCGGGTTCCCCACGCGGCCCAGGGGGCACGTCAATTTTGGCGTAGTCGGCAGGATTTCATGCCTGCAACCACCGGGTACTGCGTGTCTGAAAAAAGACTTTTGTACTTACCTGTGGCGAAGTTTCTCGCCGTCCGGAGTTGTTTCCCGCCATCGGACGCCATCTTGGGTCGTTTCCCGCCATCTTCTGCCGTCTTTCCGCCATCCGCAGTCACTTCCCGCCATCGGACGCCATCTTCGGGAAGCCGCACGGGAAGAAGAGGGGCGTGGACGCCGAAAGCGCGCGAGATCCGAAGCTCCGCCCCACGCACTGACGCTTGCCAAGGTCCTGGAAGGGAGGAAGAGCGACGCTGACGTCATCGGAGCGTCCTCTACCCCGACGAGTGACTGCGGAGCCGCGGCCTACGGAAGAAGAGCATCGCAAGGTAGGCCACGATCCACTAGGGGGGAAGGAGGATGTCGGATACCGAGGGGAGCTCCACCGGCCTCCAGCGCAACCGCTGCAGCGGTCATGCCATTTACCATGCCCTATATCCCGGGGGCAACCTGGCTACCCCAGTACTCAGGGGAGTCACATACCCTAAGTGACTTTAGGGAAAGATTGGATAGCCTCTTCCAGGTATACACCCTCACAGAAGAGCAAAAAGTAAGCATCCTGGTGGCCCAGTTAATCTGGGCAGCCCAAAGGGAGGTAAAGTCCTGGTCACCTGGGAAGAAGAGGACTGTCAGAGAAATACTAGCCCGGCTGAAAGACACATTTGATACCCGAACCTCAGCCGAAATAAAGCTCAGATTTTACGGGTGCAAACAGCGGGCACATGAAAGTATAAGAGACTATGCTCTAAACCTACAAGAGGCCCTGAGAGCCATTAACCAGGCAGACCCTGACAGCGTGGGAAATGAAGACAAGCTGTTGACCGAACAATTTATTGAGGGTCTACTGTGCAATGCCCACCGAACCCAGTTGCGGGCAATGGCTTTACAGGACCCTGACCTGGACTTTGCACAGTTCAAGGACAGAGCCATCCGGGTGCTCCGAGAGCCGGCACCAGGTGGCGCTGTGACCCACAGGTGCCCTGCTATCACTTATCACCAGGACGTGGCACCCTTGTCTGCAGGGCCTGTGGGAGCTGATGCGCAGGCTTTGAATAATAACCCGGCTACAGACCTGCACCATCAGGTCCAAGAGCTGACTAAGAGCGTTGCCGCGCTAACCAGAACTGTGCAGTCTTTGCAGGTCTCTTCTCCAGGAAAGATCCAGCTGGCATCCGGACCAGAGGACGTCCCGTGGCGCCGACTGAGGAGGGCCCCACCGGCCAGAGGAAGACCCAGCGACAGATACAACGAGGACGGACGACCCATCTGCCGCCGCTGCAATCAACCCGGACATATGGCAAGGTACTGTCATTTAAACTGGCACAACCTGGGGTAGAGGGCCAACCCCCAGGTTTAAGATCATCAGGCCCATCGAACTGGCGTGACAAATACGTAGGGGGACGTCCGGTCTTGCCTGTGGTACTGGACGGCATTCCTATGAGTGCCCTACTGGAAACCGGGTCACAGGTCACCACCATCCCGTACGTGCTCTTCAAGCGGTACTGGAATGACTCGGACATAACCCGCTACCCAGATGACGACCTGAGCATTATCGCCAGCAATGGTCAGCCCGTGCCCCAGATAGGATTTAAAGAGGTGATCATCAAGGTCGGTAAAGTTGAACTGCCGGCACAAGGACTGATCATTGTGGACATTGACCGTTGCGAGAGTCACCCAAAAATAACCCTAGGTACTAACGTAATTGAAAACTGTCTTGCAGAGGTGATTCTTATTTTGCAGCAGGTTGCCAAGAACGCCAGTTCCAGCCAGCAGCGTGTGCTCCAAAAAGAGATCCGGGCACTGATGAAGCAGCAACAAGTGGAACAATCTGGTGGTGAGATAGGTAGCGTGAGAATGTGTGACCCGTTCCCTATTGCCATGCCCCCAAAAAGTGAGATGATGATTTGGTGTCGGGCAGCTATTGGTCTGAGAGGTAGAGACTACCAAGCAATGGTAGAACCCGTCTACTCAGACAGTAGGCCCACCATTTTGACAGCACGGGGGGTGGTCGATGTACGTCATGGGAGGGTGCCCGTCCGCATCATAAATATCGGGGAGAGAGAAGTATACCTGCCCCGGTATGCCACGCTAGCCAAATTGTTCACCATAAACCAGAACTCTGTACAGGCCGTGGAACCCATGCCTCCATCTCAACCAGAGGAAGGTAACGGCTCTAAGAAACCAATGGAGGACTGGTGTCAGCAACTGCATTTGGGTACTGACTCCACTCCCTCACACCAAAAACAGGGAGTCTACAGGGTGGTTCAAGAGTACGAGAGAGTGTTTAGTAAACACCCGCTGGACTTCAGGCGAGTAAAGGGGGTAGAACATCACATCCGCACGGGAGACCATCCTCCCATAAAGGAGAGATACCGACCCATACCCCCTGCACACTATCAGCACGCCAAGGGTATGTTAAAGGACATGAAGGAGGCTGGGGTAATTAGGGACAGCTGTAGCCCCTGGGCAGCTCCACTAGTCTTAGTGAAAAAGAAAGACAACACCATGAGAATGTGTGTAGACTACAGGAAGGTCAACCGTATCACACACAAAGATGCGTACCCGTTACCAAGGATAGAAGAGTCCTTAGCTGCATTAAAATCTGCTAACTTCTTCTCTACTTTGGACCTCACTAGCGGGTACTGGCAGGTTCCTGTAGCAGAGGCGGACCGGGAGAAGACCGCATTCACCACCCCGATGGGTCTCAGTGAATTTAACTGTATGCCGTTCGGGCTCTGCAACGCACCAGGAACCTTCCAACGGTTGATGGAATGCTGTCTGGAACACCGGAACTTCGAGACGGTCCTATTATACCTGGACGATGTAATCGTCTATTCCAAGACCTACGAGGACCACCTTAAACACCTGGCCGAAGTGTTTGAAGCTCTGGCAAACTATGGCTTAAAGGTGAAACCCTCCAAGTGTCACCTCCTGAAACCAAAGGTGCAATACCTGGGACACGTGGTGAGTGCTGACGGAGTGGCTCCGGACCCCGATAAGATCACCGTGATTAAAGACTGGCCAAGACCCTCCAGCATAAAGGAAGTGCGGCAGTTCCTCGGGTTGGTAGGCTACTACTGAAGATTCATTCCCGGTTTCACCAAAATGGCAGCCCCTATGCAGGACCTCCTGATAGGTCAATCTCGGAAAGCCAAAAACTAGAAGCCGCCCTTCAGGTGGGAAAAGCTGGAAGAGGAGTCCTTCTGCCAGCTGAAGATGGCCCTCACGGGGGATGAAATCCTGGCGTACCCTGATTACAGCCAGCCCTTTATCCTCCACAAGAACGCAAGCAACATCGGGCTAGGAGCCGTACTGTCCCAGATCCAGCAGGGAAGAGAACGGGTAATTGCTTACGCTAGCCGAAAACTGCGAGCCACGGAAAGAAACCCTGAGAATTACAGCTCATTTAAGCTCTAATTCCTGGCAGTGGTGTGGGCGGTAACCGAACGTTTTAAGCATTACCTTGCCTCTTCCAAGTTCACCGTGTACACGGATAACAACCCGTTGACACACTGGACACTGCAAGGCTCGGTGCCCTGGAAGAGAGATGGATGGCCCGCCTGTCCAACTATGAATACACCATCAAATACCGGGCGGGACGCTCAAATGCCAACGCGGATGCCCTGTCTAGAATGCCAAACTTACCGGACGTAGGGGAAGATCCAGAAGATCTGGAAGAAGTCGAGCTCCCTGCATTCCACCGTCATGGGATTACCCTGTATTCCCACCGTGTGAAGGACAGGCGCTCTGTGACGTTCAATCCCTTGCCCCACTACAGCTGGGCGGAAACGCAAGACAGTGATCCCGCAGTCAGTCTGGTAAAGGAAATGCTGACACAGGCCGATGCCCGTCTTGACCCAGACGCTCCGGAGGAGACCAAGCAACTGTGGAAGGAGAAAAGTAAGCTGTTCCTCTACAGGGAGAAGCTATGCCGAAGAATGGTTAACTCTCGAACACATGAGTTGACCTGGCAGGTAGTGGTCCCAAGACGAGACGCGGCTATGGTGCTAGAGGCATACCACAATGGAGCAGGGCATTTTGGATGGAAGAAGCTGGAGTACTTGTTGCGTGAACGGTTCTACTGGGTAGGCATGAGAGGAGCCATCGAGAGGTGGTGCAGAGACTGTGGCCCGTGCAACCTAAGAAGAAAGGACCGTGCCAGCCAGAAGACTCCCCTGCAGCCAATCATCACCAGACAGCCACTGGAACTGGTAGCCCTGGACCATGTGAAACTGGCTCCGAGCAGATCTGGGTATGCCTACGCCCTCACAATCGTAGATCACTACTCCCGGTTCCTGGTGGTGGTTCCCGTCAAGGACTTAACGGCTCAAACAGCAGCTAGAGCCTTCCAGCAGCACTTCTGACGTCCACACGGGTACCCGGAGAAAGTGTTGACAGACCAAGGACCAGCCTTCGAAGCAGAGGTCTTCCAGGAGTTCTGCAACCTGTATGGCTGCAAGAAGATAAGAACAACGCCCTATCACCCGCAGACCAATGGACTCTGCGAGAAGATGAACCAGGTGGTGATAGATCTGCTAAAAACATTGCCCCTGGAAGAACGCAGCCTGTGGCCTGAGAAACTGCCCGATCTGGTGGACCTGTACAATCACATCCCTGTAGGTTCCACCAACTGTACCCCGGCTTACCTAATGAGAGCAAGACCTGGTAAGCTGCCTATTGACCTGGATATGGGAGTCCTGACACCTGAGGACACCTCGCCAGAGGCAGACTGGGATACAGAACGGCAGCAGCAGTACCAGAAAGTACAGGAGAGCGTCGAGCGAAGTCTCTGTCAATCAAGAGAAAGGCAGGAGAGGACTTATAACCAACATGCTCTCACTGTTCCCCTGGTACCTGGAGAGCAGGTCTTGAAAAGAAAAAGGCGGCTCTATAAGTTGGACGACCAGTGGGAAAAGGACCCGTACACCGTACTGCCCTCAAGCCATAATAATCCAAAGGTGTAGTCATCAGCAAGGATGGAGGAGAGACCACAGCCACTGTCTCCAGAGACCACCTGAAAAAGTGCTCCGAGAAGTTGCAAAGCACGGATGAAGATCAGGAAGACCCTCAACCCGTAGAGGAAAAGGAGGAAATGATCAGCACCGTACTCGGAGACTTTCCCCGGTCCTGGACACAAGTAAACAACGCTATCGTGGTGCCCGTCCTCACATTTCTCCAGCCATCCCCTCAAGTGCCTACAGAAGACCAGGTAGAGCTGGAAGAGCAGCCGGCCCAGGAGGCAGAAGAATCCATACCAGCAGACCAGGAGAATCAACCCTCTGCTAGTAGTGAGCCAGTCGTGCCCCTAGTGAGCCAAAGAGTGCGCAGACAGCTGCCCAGCCTACCCGCAACATGCCCTACACCCTGTAGTGCAGAACCAGTTAGTGAGCTCCGTAGGTCCACTAGAGTCACTAGAGGTCAGATGCCCGCTCGCTAGAAAATATAAACTAATGCACTGTAAATGTACCTGTTTCTTGAAAATGTTTACGGTTTTTGTTGTTGCTTGTTATTAATTATGTTTCTCAGTTACCCTGTAGATTTCTTTGGACTAACAGGTTATGGACGCTGGATAACCGGAACAATTCTTGTAGATGGCCGCGGAAGAGAAAACCTGTCTGGCGTGGCCTCCTTGCGGCCCAAAGTAGTTAGCTTCAGCCTTGCAGCCACGCCCAAGGCCAACGCAAGGGGTTTGCTTTGGACAGGTCCCCTACTTCGCTTAAAACTTCACCTTGGGTGATATGGACACCCGGTTGGGGACACGCCATGACCTTTAAAGAACTAAAGCTTCATGTAAATATGTTATTGTATTATCGTTTATACCCTTGTCTTCATGTTTCTTTAAAAATGTGTTTAGTCCCGGAGTACTAAAATTTACTAGGGGGGAATCTGGCACCCCAGGGGTCTGGTTGCCATAGTAATAGAAATATTATGTCTGAGAGCAAGTGGGAGGTTTCTCTGGTCAGGAGCCCTAAGCATGCAACACTGCCCTCTCAGACCTGGGAGGGGAGGAATCTGCCCTTATAAACTAGGTCTGGGGCGGGATTAGGTTAGTTAGAGCTTGGAGAGGGAAAGATACAGCAGGAGCTCTGTAGGAACAGTAGCTGAAGACCAGGGGCTGGAGCTGAGCAGAGCTCGCCCTGGTTGAGGACACTACAACCGGACACCGGAGTCCGAGGCTGTGGGGACTGATATACACCCAGCAGCAGAAACCAGCCGGCAGGGGATTCCAGGTCCTCTGGCCATAGAAGCCCGGAGGCTCAGTCACAAGAAAGGGGCCAGCGCCGCCATCCAGGAGCGGAGGCTAACAGAAGGCCCCAAGTCACCAGCCATACGGGTAAGCACCACACGGTATACTCAGGGACGTGAGCTATTTGTAACCGCTTACAGCAAGGTAGCCAGGAAAGAGTGCAGATAGACGGGGAGGCCTACAACTCCGCCTGGCCAGGGGAGATCCAGCTTGCTCACAGACTGACCAGGCCTCTACTGCTAACCAGTACTCCCGGGAGGGACTGCTTTATACCATCAGTAAAGACCCTGAACTGCACCACACGTCTGTGTTTCATTGCCGCACCAGCACCATTAGTACTGGGACGCTCACACCATCACTCCCATCATCCACACTAGCTGCCCTGAGGCAATACTCCTCCCGTGGGGAGTTATCCCATACTTGGCTGTGCTTACAACATCAGCCTCAGCGGTCTGCAGCGCAGCGGCGGTCCCCACTGACCGCAATCCACGGGTGGCGTAGTCGGACATTTGTTATTACACTAAGACTGCCACTGGTTTGACCACCCTGAGCCACAGACCGGGTCGCCGCCACACTGAGACTACCACCCCCAGCATCCCACCAGAGGCCCCGTTCCGGGTTCCCCACGCGGCCCAGGGGGCGCGTCATATATATACACACATATACAGTATACATGTTAGAACCTTGCTCTTAGGTTTTTTCTATTGCTGGTCACATGACCTTGTTGGCCTATTTAGTCCTGCTCCGCCCTTCTGGCTTTGCTGGACTTCATTGTATTACTACTCTTTAGCTAGCCTGTGCTCTGTATCTAACTCTGTTAGTTTGCTTGGTCTTCGGACCTCTGTGTTCTATATATTTTGTTTGTTCGTCTGTCTGCTACTATTTCTGTTAGGAGGTGTCCATTTTGCTCCCAGTCCCTAGTACTTGTAGGGATTCCTTCCCCACATCTATAGGTCTCCGTACAGACTAGCTGAGGACTTTAGCAGGTCTGATCGCAGGATCAGGTTCCCTGTTACATCGTAGGGATCAAGCTGAGTTCTATCGTAGGGACAGATCTCCCCTCTTTCCTTAGCTCTGGTAGCAGAACATAACAATACATATATACACACATATACAGTATACATATATATATACACACATATACAGTATACATATATACACCCATATACAGTATACATATATACACACATACACAGTATACATATATATATACACACACATATACAGTATACATATACATAGAATCATAGAATCATAGAATCATAGAATGGTAGAGTTGGAAGGGACCTCCTGGGTCATCTGGTCCAACCCCCTGCTCAAAGCAGGATTCACTAGATCATCTCAGACAGATGTCTGTCCAGCCTCTGTTTGAAGACGTCCATTGAAGGGGAACTCACCACCTCTCGTGGCAGCCTGTTCCACTCATTAATCACCCTAACTGTCAAAAAGTTTTTTCTAATATCTAATCTGTGTCTCCTCCCATTTAGTTTCATCCCATTGCTTCTAGTCTTTCCTTGTGCAAATGAGAATAAAGATGATCCTTCTACAATGTGACAGCCCTTGACATATTTGTAGACAGCTATTAAGTCTCCTCTCAGTCTTCTTTTTTGCAAGCTAAACATTCCCAAATCCTGCAACCGTTCCTCATAGGACATGGTTTGCAGACCAGTCACCATTCTGGTCGCTCTTCTCTGAACTTGCTCCAGTTTGTCGATGTCTTTTTTAAAATGTGGTGCCCAAAACTGTACACAGTATTCCAGATGAGGTCTGACCAAAGAGGAGTAAAGACCGATAATGACTTCACGTGATCTAGACTGTATGCTTCTGTTAATACATCCCAGAATTGTATTTGCCTTTTTTGCTGCTGCATCACACTGTTGACTCATGTTCAGTCTATGATCTATTAGTATACCTAAGTCTTTTTCACATGTACTGTTGCTTAGCTCTATTCCTCCCATTCTGTATATGCTTTTTTCATTTTTATTGCCCAGATGTAGTACTTTGCATTTTTCCCTGTTAAAAACCATTCTGTTGGTTGCTGCCCACTGCTCCAGTTTATTTAGGTCTTTTTGAATCCTCTCTCTCTCTTCTCTAGTATTAGCTATCCCTCCTAGCTTTGTGTCATCAGCAAATTTAATCAGTTTACCCTCAATTCCTTCATCTAAATCATTGATAAAGATGTTGAACAATACAGGTCCCAGGACGGAGCCCTGTGGAACCCCACTTGAGACATTCATCCAGCTGGATGTGAAGCCATTTACAACCACCCTTTGAGTCCGATCACTAAGCCAGTTATGAATCCACCTAACAGTTGCCTGGTCCATTGCATACTTGGTCATTTTTTCAATAAGGATGATGTGAGATACTTTGTCAAATGCTTTGCTGAAGTCAAGATATACTATATCTACAGCATTTCCCTGATCCACCCAGTCAGTGATTCTGTCATAGAAGGAAATTAAGTTAGTCTGACATGACTTGTTAGTTACAAACCCATGCTGACTCTGGTTAATCACTTCATTCTTATCCATGTACTTACATACATGTTGTTTAATAATTTGTTCAAAGATCTTTCCTGGTATAGAAGTCAGACTCACCG
Organism: Phyllobates terribilis; assembly: GCF_046119375.1. NCBI lineage: Eukaryota > Metazoa > Chordata > Amphibia > Anura > Dendrobatidae > Phyllobates > Phyllobates terribilis. The sequence continues at coordinate 349,598,164 of NW_027362768.1, read as the reverse complement.
GCCTATAGTTCCCTGGGTCCACCTTCTTCCCCTTTTTGAAGATAGGAACAACATTTGCTCTTCTCCAGTCTTCTGGGACTTCTCCTGTTCTCCAAGAATTTTCAAAGATTATGGAGAGTGGTTCTAAAATTTCTTCTACAATCTCCTTCAGTACTCTGGGGTGTAATTCATCTGGACCTGGAGACTTGAACTCATTTATGTTAGCTAAATATTCCCTCACAATCTTTCTGTTTACTGATAACTTGGATTCCTCTATTCCTTTAAAAGGACAGTGAAGATCAGTTGATGTTACATTTTCTTTCTGAGAGAAAACAGATGCAAAATAGGAATTAAAAAGTTCGGCCTTCTCAACATCCTCTCTTACCATTTCTCCATTTTCATCCTGTAAAAATCCTATAGCATCTTTGACTTTTCTTTTACTTTTGACATACCCCCAAAATCCTTTTTTATTGCTTTTGACATCTCTTGCAAGCCTTAATTCATTGTCAGCTTTAGCTAACCTGATACATGCCCTACAGGATCTGCAGACTGCATTATAATCTTCTTTAGATATGCCTCCCTCTTTCCATTTAATAAACATTTCTTTCTTTCTTTTTAGCATGTGTTTAAGTTCTGTGTTCATCCATCCTGGTTTCCTTAAATGCTTCCCATTCTTCCTACTTTTCGGGATTGTTAACGATTGTGCTTTGAGAATCTCATTTTTAAAAATTTCCCATCCTTCCTGAACATTTTTGTCCTTAAGGACATCCAGCCATTGGATCCCTCCTATTCTCTTTCTGAGTCTCTTAAAATCTGCCTTTCTAAAATCTAACCTTGAAGTTTGAGTCTTCACATGTCTTCCTCCTCTAGTTATCCAAAATTCTATAATAGCATGATCGCTGCCTCCTAGGGTCCCAGCCACCTTTACCTCCTCAACCATTTCCTCCCTGTTTATAAGGATTAGATCCAAAGTAGCAGATCCCCTTGTTTTCTCCCCTACCTTTTGGAAGATAAAGTTGTCAGCAAGAGAGGATAAGAATTTGCTTGACCTGTTAGTTTTACTTGAGAGAGATTCCCAACAAATGTCTGGATAATTGAAATCTCCCATGACCACTACGTCATATTTTTTGGAGAACTTGGTCATTTGATACATAAAGAGCTCATCCATATCTTCAGCTTGCCCAGGTGGCCTGTAGTAAATGCCTACAATGGTGTCCTTTCCGTTGTTCTCTCCTTGTATTCTTACCCAAACAGTTTCCACAGAACTCCCAGTCTCTGAAGCTTCAATCTCTGTGCAGATATACGCTTTTCTAACATACAATGCAGCACCTCCTCCTCGTTTATCAAGTCTGTTTCTTGCAAATAAGTTGTATCCTTTTAGCCTTTTATTCCAATCATGTGTATCGTCCCACCAAGTTTCAGTGATTCCAATGACATCATATTCCTTTTCCTGCATTAGTAGTTCCAATTCTCCTTGTTTGTTGCCCATGCTTTGTGCATTTGTATAAAAACATTTTAGTTTGTGATTGGTTTCTCTTCCTCCCATATTTTTATTATTTAGATTTTTTTGTCTTTGTTCTTCTTTTCCACTTCCAGTAGCAGAGATCTCAATAGTATTTGTCAGCTGTATGGCTTTTTCTGGCCTTTTGCTTCCCTTCCCACATTGTTCTAGTTTAAAGCTCTTCTGATGAGTGTAGCAAGGCGACTTCCAAATACATGTTTTCCAGTCTTCGTAAGGTGCACCCCATCTCTAGCAAGTAGTCCATCGTATAGGTAATTCATTCCGTGATCCAGAAATCCAAAGCCTTGTTGACGGCACCATCGACGTAGCCAGTTGTTCACCTGTAGAATCTTATTCCACCTCATTGTTCCATGGCCATCCACTGGGAGGATGGATGAGAAGACCACCTGCGCTCCCAATTCTTTCACTTTCTTGCCTAAGTCTTCAAAGTCACTGCAGATGGTTTCCAGGTCCTTTCTTGCGGTGTCATTTGTCCCCACATGTATTAGCAGGAATGGGTAGTGATCTGTAGGTCTGAAGAGTCTTGATATCCTGTCAGACACATCTTTAATTTTTGCTCCTGGAAGACAGCACATTTCTCTTGAGGTTATGTCTGGTCTGCAGATAGCGGCCTCTGTTCCTCTTAACAGGGAATCCCCCATGACCACCACTCTCCGTTTTTTCTTCACAACATTCTTCTTTCTCCATCCAGGAGGATTCTGAGGGCTTACAAGGTTATTCATTGCTGGCAAAGTCTTATCTTGCTGTATTTCTTCATGGTTCTCCTGTGTGAGAGCCTGGTACTGGTTCCTGAGCAGTATGGGTGCTGACTGCCTCTCGATCCTCCTGCTTCTCTGGGTCACATGCTTCCATTCCTCTGTTTCGTCAGGTGCAGTTCGAATTTCTTCTCTTTCTGAATCATGAAGAGATAATTCTGCTCTGTCTAAGAACTCTTCACCTTCCTTAATGATTTTCAAGGTAGTTAACCTCTCTTCTAGATTTCGCAACTTTTCCTCCAACAGGGACACAAGCTTGCATTTCTGGCATGTGAAGTCTGGCTTTTCCACTGGCAAGTCTGTGAACATGTAGCAGGATATGCAGCTCACCAGATGGCTCCTGGACTCTTCCATGTTCTTATTGTTAATGTTCTGAAAACAGTGAAAAAAGCTTAAAAAAAAAGCTTCAAAATGCACGCGCCGGCAGGCGCGCGGTTTACCGATGTCCTCTTTTCAGCTCCAACAGCCAAAATCCAGTGTTCTTTGAGCTCGCGGAGACTCTTCACTTACCCCAAAATGCAGTGGGAATATGCAAATAACCTCCTCAGGACTCCTCCCCTGGTTTTCATACCCATATACAGTATTCATATACACACATATACAGTATACATATATATATACACCCATACACAGTATACATATATGTACACCCATATACAGTATACATATATATATATACATACATATACAGTATACATATATACAGGATAAATATATACACACCCATATACAGTATACATATATACACACATATACAGTATATATATATATATATATATATACACATATATACATATATACACATATATACAGTATATATACTGTATATATATATACACATATACAGTATACATATATATACACACACATATACAGTACACATATATATACACACATATACAGTATACATATATACACACCCATATACAGTATACATATATACACACATATACAGTATACATATATATACACATATACAGTATACATATATATACACACATATACAGTATAAATATATATACACACATATACAGTATTCCTATATATACACACATATACAGTATACCTATATATACACCCATATACAGTATACATATATGCACACATATATACAGTATAAATATAAACACACCCATATAGAGTATACATACAGTACAGACCAAAAGTTTGGACACACCTTCTCATTTAAAGATTTTTCTGTATTTTCATGACTATGAAAATTGTACATTCACACTGAAGGCATCAAAACTATGAAGTAACACATGTGGAATTATATACTTAACAAAAAAGTGTGAAACAACTGAAAATATGTCTTATATTCTAGGTTCTTCAAAGTAGCCACCTTTTGCTTTGATGACTGATTTGCACACTCCTTGGCATTCTCTTGATGAGCTTCAAGAGGTAGTCACCGGATATGGTCTTCCAACAATCTTGAAGGAGTTCCCAGAGATGCTTAGCACTTGTTGGCCCTTTTGCCTTCACTCTGTAGTCCAGCTCACCCCAAACCATCTCGATTGGGTTCAGGTCTGGTGACTGTGGAGGCCAGGTCATCTGGCGTAGGACCCCATCACTCTCCTTATTGGTCAAATAGCCCTTACACAGTCTGGAGGTGTGTTTGGGGTCATTGTCCTGTTGAAAAATAAATGATGGTCCAACTAAACGCAAACCGGATGGAATAGCATGCCGCTGCAAGATGTTGTGGTAGCCATGCTGGTTCAGTATGCCTTCAATTTTGAATAAATCCCCAACAGTGTCACCAGCAAAGCACCCCCACACCATCACACCTCCTCCTCCATGCTTCACGGTGGGAACCAGGCATGTAGAGTCCATCCGTTCACCTTTTCTGTGTCGCACAAAGACACGGTGGTTGGAACCAAAGATCTCAAATTTGGACTCATCAGACCAAAGCACAAATTTCCACTGATCTAAAGTCCATTCCTTGTGTTCTTTAGCCCAAACAAGTCTCTTCTGCTTGTTGCCTGTCCTTAGCAGTAGTTTCCTAGCAGCTATTTTACCATGAAGGCCAGCTGCACAAAGTGTCCTCTTAACAGTTGTTGTAGAGATGTGTCTGCTGCTAGAACTCTGTGTGGCATTGACCTGGTCTCTAATCTGAGCTGCTGTTAACCTGCGATTTCTGAGGCTGATGACTCGGATAAGCTTATCCTCAGAAGCAGAGGTGACTCTTGGTCTTCCTTTCCTGGGGCAGTCCTCATGTAAACCAGTTTCTTTGTAGCTCTTGATAGTTTTTGCAACTGCACTTGGGGACACTTTCAAAGTTTTCCCAATTTTTCGAACTGATTGACCTTCATTTCTTAAAGTAATGATGTCCACTCGTTTTTCTTTACTTAGCTGCTTTTTTCTTGCCATAATACAAATTCTAACAGTCTATTCAGTAGGACTATCAGCTGTTTATCCACCAGACTTCTGCACAACACAACTGATGGTCCCAACCCCATTTATAAGGCAAGAAATCCCACTTATTAAACCTGACAGGGCACACCTGTGAAGTGAAAACCATTTCCGGTGACTACCTCTTGAAGCTCATCAAGATAATGCCAAGAGAGTGCAAAGCAGTCATCAAAGCAAAAGGTGACTACTTTGAAGAACCTAGTATATAAGACATATTTTCAGTTGTTTCACACTTTTTTGTTAAGTATATAGTTCCACATGTGTTAATTCATAGTTTTGATGCCTTCAGTGTGAATGTACAATATTCATAGTCATGAAAATACAGAAAAATCTTTAAATGAGAAGGTGTGTCCAAACTTTTGGTCTGTACTGTATATATACACCCATATACAGCATACATATATACACCAATATACAGTATACATATATACAAACACATATACAGTATACATATGTACACCCATATACAGTATACATATATACACACCCATATACAGTATACATATATACACCCATATACAGTATACATATATACACACATATACAGTATAAATATATACACACACATATACAGTATACATATATATACACACATACAGTATACATATATACAGTATACATATATATACACCCATATACAGTATACATATATATACACACATACAGTATACATATATACATATATACAGTATACATATATATACACCCATATACAGTATACATATATATACACACACATATACAGTATACATATATATACACACATATATACAGTATACATATATATACACCCATATACAGTATACATATATATACACACATACAGTATACATATATACAGTATACATATATATACACCCATATACAGTATACATATATATACACCCATATACAGAATACATATATATACACACACACATATACAGTATACATATATATACACACATATACAGTATACATATATACACCCATATACAGTATACGCACAGTACAGACCAAAAGTTTGGACACACCTTCTCATTTAAAGATTTTTCTGTATTTTCATGACTATGAAAATTGTACATTCACACTGAAAGCATCAAAACTATGAATTAACACATGTGTAATTATATACTTAACAAAAAAGTGTGAAACAACTGAAAATATGTCTTATATTCTAGGTTCTTCAAAGTAGTCACCTTTTGCTTTGATGACTGCTTTGCACACTCTTGGCATTCTCTTGATGAGCTTCAAGAGGTAGTCACCGGAAATGGTTTTCACTTCACAGGTGTGCCCTGTCAGGTTTAATAAGTGGGATTTCTTGCCTTATAAATGGGGTTGGGACCATCAGTTGTGTTGTGCAGAAGTCTGGTGGATAAACAGCTGATAGTCCTACTGAATAGACTGTTAGAATTTGTATTATGGCAAGAAAAAAGCAGCTAAGTAAAGAAAAACGAGTGGCCATCACTACTTTAAGAAATGAAGGTCAGTCAGTGCGAAAAATTGGGCAAACTTTGAAAGTGTCCCCAAGTGCAGTTGCAAAAACCATCAAGCGCTACAAAGAAACTGGCTCACATGAGGACCGCCCCAGGAAAGGAAGACCAAGAGTCACCTCTGCTTCTGAGGATAAGTTTATCCGAGTCACCAGCCTCAGAAATCACAGGGTAACAGCAGCTCAGATTAGAGACCAGATCAATGCCACACAGAGTTCTAGCAGCAGACACATCTCTACAACAACTGTTAAGAGGAGACTTTGTGCAGCTGGCCTTCATGGTAAAATAGCTGCTAGGAAACCACTGCTAAGGACAGGCAACAAGCAGAAGAGACTTGTTTGGGCTAAAGAACACAAGGAATGGACATTAGACCAGTGGAAATCTGTGCTTTGGTCTGATGAATCCAAATTTGAGATCTTTGGTTCCAACCACCGTGTCTTTGTGCGACGCAGAAAAGGTGAACGGACGGACTCTACATGCTTGGTTCCCACCGTGAAGCATGAAGGAGGAGGTGTGATGGTGTGGGGGTGCTTTGCTGGTGACACTGTTGGGGATTTATTCAAAATTGAAGGCATACTGAACCAGCATGGCTACCACAGCATCTTGCAGCAGCATGCTATTCCATCCAGTTTGCGTTTAGTTGGACCATCATTTATTTTTCAACAGGACAATGACCCCAAACACACCTCCAGACTGTGTAAGGGCTATTTGACCAAGAAGGAGAGTGATGGGGTGCTACGCCAGATGACCTGGCCTCCACAGTCACCAGACCTGAACCCAATCGAGATGGTTTGGGGTGAGCTGGACCGCAGAGTGAAGGCAAAAGGGCCAACAAGTGCTAAGCATCTCTGGGAACTCCTTCAAGATTGTTGGAAAACCATTTCCGGTGACTACCTCTTGAAGCTCATCAAGAGAATGCCAAGAGTGTGCAAAGCAGTCATCAAAGCAAAAGGTGGCTACTTTGAAGAACCTAGAATATAAGACATATTTTCAGTTGTTTCACACTTTTTTGTTAAGTATATAATTCCACATGTGTTAATTCATAGTTTTGATGCCTTCAGTGTGAATGTACAATTTTCATAGTCATGAAAATACAGAAAAATCTTTAAATGAGAAGGTGTGTCCATACCTTTGGTCTGTACTGTATATATACACATACAGTATACATATATACACACATATACAGTATACATATATACACACATATACAGTATACATATATACACAGCCATATACAGTATACATATATATATATACACCCATATATAGTATACATATATATATATATACACCCATATACAGTATATGTGACACCCCAGGGGTCTGGTTGCCACAGTGATAGAGATGTTATGTCTGAGAGCAGGTGCGAGGTCCTTTGGTCAGGGATCCTGTGCATGCCACACCTCCTGCCCAGTCTTGGGAGGGGAAGAACTTCCCCTATATAAACCCGGGGCTGAAGCAGGGTTAGGAGTCCAGGAGAGTAGAGACAAGAGACAGTCATAGGAAGAAACAGCTGGAGCTCAGTGGGAGCAATACTACTACGAGTCAGGGTCTGGCAGCTGCAGAGCTCGCCCTGACTGAGAAGCTTTCTTACCGGACCCGGCGTCCGAGGCTGTGGGGACTAACTCTTACCCAGCAGCAGAAGCCGACCGGCAGGGGATTTCACGTCCTCAGGCCCAGAAACCCGAAGGCACGGTCACACGTGTGGGACCAGCACCGCCATCGTGGAGCGGAAGCCAATAGAAGGCCCCGAGTCACCGGCCATACGGGTGAGCACCACACGGTACACTCAGGGACGTGGGCTACTTATATCCGCTTCTAGCAAGGTAGCCAGAAGAGTACAGTCAGTTTGGGAGGCCTACAACTCCGCCTGGCCAGGGGAGATCCCATCTGCTCAAGGACTGACCAGGCCCCGTTCGCTAGCAAGTACTCCGGGAGGGTCTATCGTTGTTACCAGTAAAGACCCTGAATTACACCGCACCGTCTCTGAGTGGTTCCTGCTACCCCCATCTTCCACGTCGGCTGCCCTGAGGCCATACCCCTCCCGTTGGGGGTTATACTATCACGCTGCACAATTCTACACCGGCCTCAGCGGTCTGCCCTGCAGCGGCAGCTCCATAGCTGCAAATCAACGGGTGGCGTAGTCGACACTCAAATAACATCTATCAAGACTTCCACACACTGAGTCTGACTCCCTGGGCACGGACCGGGTCCCCGCCACTCGGAGACTACAACCCTCATCTGATCCGGTTCCGGGTAAGCCCCCGTGCGCGAGACGCTGCGCGACACAGCAGGCCCAGGGGCGCGTCAACTTTGGCGTAGTCGGCAGGATTTCGTGCTCGCAACCACCGGGTACTGCGTGCCTGAAAAGCAAAGACTGTTCAAACTTACCAGTGGTGAGGTTTCCCGCCATCCGGCGCCATCTTCTGCCTTCTTCCCGCCATCCGCGAAGTTTTCCCGCCATCCGGCGCCATCTTCGGCCTTCTTCCCGCCATCCGTGGAGTTTTCCCGCCATTGGACGCCATCTTGAGGACGCCGCGCGGGAAGAAGAGGGGCGTGGACTTCGAAAGCGCGCGAGAGCTGAAGCCCCGCCTCACGTCCGGACGTTGCGTAAGGTCCTGGAAGGAGCCCAGCAGACGCCGACGTCACCGGAGCGCGACGGAAGGTCCTCAACCCCGACGATCTACTGCGGAGCCGCGGCCTACGGAACAGGATCATCGCAAGGTAGGCCACGGTCCACTAGGGGGGAGGAAGATGTCGGATACGGAGGAGAGCTTCACTGCCTCAACCCCCGCCAGCGCCACCGCTGCTGCAGTTATGCCCTTCACCATGCCCTATATCCCGGGAGCAGCTTGGCTACCCCAGTACTCAGGGGAGTCACATACCCTGCATGACTTTAGAGAAAAGCTGGATAGCCTCTTCCAGGTGTACCCCCTCACAGAAGAGCAAAAAGTGAGCATCCTGGTGGCCCAACTAACCGGGGCAGCTAAAAGGGAAGTAAAATCCTGGCCACCTGGGAGGAAGACTGTCGCAGGGATACTAACCCGGCTGAAGGATACCTTTGATACCCGCACCTCAGCCGAGATTAAGCTTAGATTCTACGGGTGCAAGCAGCGAGCGCATGAGAGTATAAGGGACTATGCACTAAACCTACAAGAGGCCCTGAGGGCCATTAAGCAGACCGACCCTGATGGAGTGGGAAACGAGGACAGGCTGTTGACTGAACAATTTATAGAGGGACTGTATTGTAATGCCCACCGAACCCAGTTGCGGGCGATGGCCTTACAGGATCCCCATCTGGGCTTTGCACAGTTCAAGGACAGAGCCATCCGGGTGCTCCGAGAACCGGCACCGGGTGGCGTTATGACCCACAGGCGCCCAGCTATTACTTACCACCAGGAGGCGGCACCCTTGTCGGCAGGGCCTGTGGGAGCTGATGCGCAGGCTTTGGACAATGACCCGGCTCCAGACCTACACCATCAGGTCCAAGAGCTAGCTAAGAGCGTTGCTGCGCTAACCCGAACTGTGCAGTCTTTACAGGTTTCCACCCCAGGGAAGATCCAGCTGGCATCCGGACCGGAGGACATCCCGTGGCGTCGACCAAGGAGGACCCCACGGGCCAGAGGAAGACCCAGTGACCGATACAGCGAGGACGGACGACCCATCTGCCGCCGCTGCAATCAACCCGGACATATGGCAAGGTACTGTTCTTTAAACGGGCACAACCTGGGGTAGAGGGCCAACCCCCAGGAAAAAGATCACCAGGCCCATCGAACTGGCGCGACAGATATGTGGGAGGACGTCCAGTCTTGCCGGTGGTACTGGATGGCATTCCCATGAGTGCCCTACTGGACACCGGGTCGCAGGTCACCACCATCCCGTACGTGCTCTTTAAGCAGTACTGGAATGACTCGGATATTACCCACTACCCTGACGACGACTTGAGTATCATCGCCAGCAATGGCCAGCCCGTGCCACAGATCGGATTTAAAGAGGTGACCATCAAAATCGGTAGAGTCGAACTGGCAGCACAGGGACTGATCATTGTAGACATTGACAAACACGAGAGTCACCCAAAGATAACTCTAGGAACTAATGTAATTGAAAATTGTCTTGCAGAGGTGATTTTCCTTTTACAGCAGGTTGCCAAGAACGCCAGCTCCGGCGAGCAGCGGGTGCTCCAGAAAGAGATCCGGGCACTGATGCGACGGCAACAGGTGGAACTCTCCGGCGGTGAGATTGGTAGCGTAAGAATGTGTGACCCTTTTCCTATTGCCATGCCCCCAAAAAGTGAAATGATGATTTGGTGCCAGGCAGCTATTGGTCTGAGAGGTAGGGATTACCAGGCAATGGTAGAACCAGTTTACTCAGACAGTAGGCCCACCATTTTGACAGCACGGGGGGTGGTTGATGTACGCCATGGGAGGGTGCCCGTTCGCATAATAAATATCGGGGAGAGGGAAGTGTACCTGCCCCGGTATGCCACGCTAGCCAAATTATATACCATTAACCAAAATTCTATACAATCTGTGGAACCCTTGCCTCCATCTCACCCGGAGGAAGGTAACGGCTCTAAGAAAAACATGGAGGACTGGTGTCAGCAACTACATCTGGGTACTGACTCCACTCCCTCACACCAGAAACAAGGAGTCTATCGGGTGGTTCAGGAGTACGAGAGAGTGTTCAGTAAACACCCGTTAGACTTCGGGCGAGTCAAGGGGGTAGAACACCACATCCCCACGGGAGACCATCCTCCTATAAAAGAGAGGTATCGACCCGTACCCCCTGCCCACTACCAACACGCCAAGGGGATGCTTAGAGACATGAAGGAGGCTGGGGTGATCAGGGATAGCTGTAGCCCCTGGGCAGCTCCACTAGTCTTAGTCAGAAAAAAAGACAACACCATGAGGATGTGTGTAGATTACCGGAAAATCAACCGTATCACACACAAGGATGCGTACCCCTTACCAAGGATAGAGGAGTCATTGGCTGCTTTAAGATCTGCTAACTTCTTCTCTACCTTGGATCTCACTAGCGGGTACTGGCAGGTTCCTGTAGCAGAGGCGGACCGGGAGAAGACCGCATTCACCACCCCGATGGGACTTAGCGAGTTCACCTGCATGCCGTTCGGACTCTGCAACGCACCAGGAACCTTCCAACGACTAATGGAGTGTTGTCTGGGCCACAGAAACTTCGAGACGGTCTTGTTGTACCTGGACGATGTCATCGTATATTCCAAGACGTATGAGGACCACCTGAAACACCTGGCGGAAGTGTTCGAAGCTCTGGCGAGTTACGGCCTAAAGGTGAAACCCTCCAAGTGTCACCTCCTGAAACCAAAGGTGCAGTACCTGGGACACGTGGTGAGCGCTGACGGAGTGGCTCCCGACCCTGATAAGATCACCGCAATTAAGGAATGGCCAAGCCCCTCCAGCGTAAAAGAAGTGCGGCAGTTCCTCGGGTTGGTAGGCTACTACCGAAGGTTTATTCCCGGTTTCACCAAAAAGGCAGCCCCTATGCAGGACCTCCTGATAGGCCAGTCCCGGAAGGCCAAGAACCAGAAGCCGCCCTTCAAATGGGAGGAGCTGGAAGAAGAGTCCTTCCGCCAGCTGAAGATGGCCCTCACGGGGGACGAAATCCTGGCGTACCCGGATTATAGCCAGCCCTTTATCCTCTACACCGACGCCAGTAACATCGGGCTAGGAGCCGTACTGTCCCAGATCCAGCAGGGGAAGGAACGAGTAATCGCCTACGCCAGCCGAAAACTGCGATCCACCGAAAGGAACCCCGAGAATTACAGCTCATTTAAGCTAGAGTTCCTGGCCGTAGTATGGGCAGTCACCGAGCGCTTTAAGCATTACCTCGCTTCTTCCCGGTTCACCGTGTACACGGATAACAACCCGTTGACACACCTGGACACGGCAAGACTCGGTGCCCTGGAGCAGAGGTGGATGGCCCGTCTGTCCAACTACGAGTTCACAATCAAATACCGGGCCGGACGCTCCAATACCAACGCGGATGCCCTGTCCAGGATGCCCAACCTGCCGGACGAAGGAGAAGATCCGGAGGGACTGGAAGAAGTTGAACTCCCTGCGTTCCACCGTCATGGGACTATCCAGTATTCCCACCGGGTAAGGAGTAAGTAGGCTGCTACGTTGAACCCCTTACCTCACTACAACTGGGCGGAAACGCAAGACAGCGACCCTGCCGTCCGACTGGTGAAGGAGATGCTGACTCGCCCGGAGGCTTGCCTTGAACCAGACGCTCCGGAGGAAGCCAAACAACTATGGGCAGAGAAGAGTCGACTGTTCCTTTACAAGGGGAAGTTGTGCCGAAGAATGGTTAACTCCCGGACGCATGAACTACTCTGGCAAGTTGTGGTGCCACGAAGAGACGCAGCCATGGTGATGGAGGCATACCACGACGGAGCTGGACACTTCGGGTGGAAGAAGCTGGAGTTCCTGCTGCGCGAGCGATTCCACTGGGTAGGCATGAGGGGAACCATCGAGAGGTGGTGTAGAGACTGTGGCCCGTGCAACCTGAGAAGGAAGGACCGTGCCAGCCAGAAGACTCCCCTGCAGTCCATCGTCACCCGGCAACCGTTGGAACTGGTAGCCTTGGATCATGTAAAACTGACCCCAAGCAGAAGTGGCTACGTCTACGCGTTAACCATCGTGGATCATTACTCCCGGTTCTTGGTTGTCGTCCCCGTCAAGGACTTAACGGCTCAAACAGCAGCTAGAGCCTTCCAGCAGCACTTTTGCCGTCCACACGGGTACCCGGACCAAGTGCTGACGGACCAGGGACCTGCCTTTGAAGCGGAGGTCTTCCAGGAATTCTGCAATCTGTATGGCTGCCGGAAGATAAGGACGACACCCTACCATCCGCAAACTAATGGACTTTGTGAGAAAATGAACCAGGTGGTAATGGATCTTTTAAAAACGTTGCCCCTGGAAGAACGCAGTCTGTGGCCTGAGAAGTTGCCCGATCTGGTGGACCTATACAACCACATCCCGGTAGGTTCCACCAACTGTACCCCGGCTTACCTAATGAGGGCAAGACCTGGTAAGTTACCTGTTGACCTGGAAATGGGATTCCTGACACCCGAGGACACTTCACCAGAAACAGACTGGGACACGGAGAGGCAGCAGCAGTCCCGGAGAGTACAGGAGAGCGTGGAGCGAAGTCTCTGTCAGGCTAGGGAAAGACAAGAGAAAACTTACAACCAGTATGCTCCCGCTGTTCCCCTGGTACCCGGAGAGCAGGTCTTGAAGAGGAAGAGACGGCTCCACAAGTTGGACGACCAGTGGGAAAAGGACCCGTACACCGTACTGCCCTCAAGCCACGAGAACCCGAAGGTTTGTACCATCAGTAAAGACGGAGGGGAAACCACAGCTATTGTATCCCGGGACCACCTGAAGAAGTGTCCCGAACAACTGAGGAACCCTGAAGAGGAACAAGAAGACCATCGACCCGTAGAGGAAAGGGAAGATATGGTTAGTACTGTGCTCGGGGACTTCCCTCGGTCTTGGACTCAAGTCAATGGTGCAGTTGTGGTACCCGTACTCGCCTTCCTCCAACCAGCATCCCAAGCACCTACGGAGCAACAGGTAGAGCTGGAAGAACAGCCGGTCCAGGAGGCAGAAGACCCCACACCCGCAGACCAGGAGGATCAACCCTCTTCTTGCAGTGAGCCTGCCATATCCCTAGTGAGCCAAAGAGCCGGTAGACAGCTGCCCAGTTTACCCTTGACAGCTCCTACACCCTGTAGTTCAGGGCTAGGCAGTCAGCTCCGTAGGTCCACTAGGGCCACTAGAGGCCAGTTACCCGCACGGTGGAGGATTTGAAGTGTATAAATTGTTTTATTTATGTTTACCTGTGTATTGTTGCTTGTGTATAATTTTGTGTTTCTAGTTATTTGTAGGAGTCCTTGGTGGATTTACCGGGAATCCTTGTACATAGTTGGAGCGTAACCCAGGACGGACTAAAGACTGTTAAGGACTCGGGGTAGGACAAACCCCTACCTGGTTACGTCTCCCTGTTTTGGTGAAATGGACACCTTGCTTTTCTTCAAGGACTGCACCCGGTTGCGGACACGCCGTAACCATCTTATGTGTTTTTCTTATTGTATTGTTATTGTTATACCTTGTTATGTTTTTCTAAAAATATGTTTAGTCCCGGAGTACTAAATTTCACTAGGGGGGAATGTGACACCCCAGGGGTCTGGTTGCCACAGTGATAGAGATGTTATGTCTGAGAGCAGGTGCAAGGTCCTTTGGTCAGGGATCCTGTGCATGCCACACCTCCTGCCCAGTCTTGGGAGGGGAAGAACTTCCCCTATATAAACCCGGGGCTGAAGCAGGGTTAGGAGTCCAGGAGAGTAGAGACAAGAGACAGTCATAGGAAGAAACAGCTGGAGCTCAGTGGGAGCAATACTACTACGAGTCAGCGGCTGGCAGCTGCAGAGCTCGCCCTGACTGAGAAGCTTTCTTACCGGACCCGGCGTCCGAGGCTGTGGGGACTAACTCTTACCCAGCAGCAGAAGCCGACCGGCAGGGGATTTCAGGTCCTCAGGCCCAGAAACCCGAAGGCACGGTCACACGTGTGGGACCAGCACCGCCATCGTGGAGCGGAAGCCAATAGAAGGCCCCGAGTCACCGGCCATACGGGTGAGCACCACACGGTACACTCAGGGACGTGGGCTACTTATATCCGCTTCTAGCAAGGTAGCCAGAAGAGTACAGTCAGTTTGGGAGGCCTACAACTCCGCCTGGCCAGGGGAGATCCCATCTGCTCAAGGACTGACCAGGCCCCGTTCGCTAGCAAGTACTCCGGGAGGGTCTATCGTTGTTACCAGTAAAGACCCTGAATTACACCGCACCGTCTCTGAGTGGTTCCTGCTACCCCCATCTTCCACGTCGGCTGCCCTGAGGCCATACCCCTCCCGTTGGGGGTTATACTATCACGCTGCACAATTCTACACCGGCCTCAGCGGTCTGCCCTGCAGCGGCAGCTCCATAGCTGCAAATCAACGGGTGGCGTAGTCGACACTCAAATAACATCTATCAAGACTGCCACACACTGAGTCTGACTCCCTGGGCACGGACCGGGTCCCCGCCACTCGGAGACTACAACCCTCATCTGATCCGGTTCCGGGTAAGCCCCCGTGCGCGAGACGCTGCGCGACACAGCAGGCCCAGGGGCGCATCATATACATATACAGTATATACACACATATACAGTATACACATATATACACACATACAGTATACATATATATACATACATATACAGTATCTATAATATAACGCTACAAGCGTCCCTCTGTCTGAAGCCTTTATAGTCTGCGCTAGTGCGACACGCCTGCACAGTCTGGCTCCAGACTGAAGAATGCATGGAGCCTTACAGGTAAGAGGAGTGTATGGCGCTGGAGATCGAGGTATGCATATACACTGAACACATACCGCGATCTCCGGCGCCTTACTTACCTGACCGGGATGAGCGTTACCGCGGCACCTCTGTTCGGTCCGGAGGCTGGGGGAAGAGGGAGGCGTCGGAATCGGCGCATGCGCATAGCGCTATCCGGCGCCATTTTACTGAAGACACATTTGCAATGTGTCTTCAACAAAATGGAGTCGGACAGCATGGTATAGGCACGAGAATACTTCGTCACCGCACTCCTCCCCCGGCCTCCAGCAGAACGGGAAACAGCGCTGGAGCACAGGGAAGAAAGGTGAGTATAAGTGTTTATTTTCTTGTATGTGTGTGCAGCATGATAGGGATGAGGGGTGCCATACATACCAGGATTGGGGGGTGAGGGGACTATCCATACCAGGATTGGGGGGTGAGGGGTGCCATACATACCAGGATTGGGGGGTGAGAGGACCATACATACCAGGATTGGCGGGTGAGGTGACTATCCATACCAGGATTGGGGAATGAGGGGTGTCATGCATACCAGGATTGGGGGGTGAGGGGACCATGCATACCAGGATTGGGGAATGAGGGGTGCCATGCATACCAGGATTGGGGGGTGAGGGGACCATGCATACCAGGATTGGGGGGTGAGGGGACCATGCATACCAGGATTAGGGGGTGAGGGGACCATGCATACCAGGATTGGGGAATGAGGGGTGCCATGCATACCAGGATTGGGGGGTGAGGGGACCATGCATACCAGGATTGGGGGGTGAGGGGACCATGCATACCAGGATTAGGGGGTGAGGGGTGACATGCATACAAGGATTGGGGGTGAGGGGTGCCATGCATACCAGGATTAGGGGGTGAGGGGTGCCATACATACCAGGATTGGGGGGTGAGAGGACCATACATACCAGGATTGGCGGGTGAGGGGACTATCCATACCAGGATTGGGGAATGAGGGGTGTCATGCATACCAGGATTGGGGGGTGAGGGGACCATGCATACCAGGATTGGGGAATGAGGGGTGCCATGCATACCAGGATTGGGGGGTGAGGGGACCATGCATACCAGGATTGGGGGGTGAGGGGACCATGCATACCAGGATTAGGGGGTGAGGGGACCATGCATACCAGGATTGGGGAATGAGGGGTGCCATGCATACCAGGATTGGGGGGTGAGGGGACCATGCATACCAGGATTGGGGGGTGAGGGGACCATGCATACCAGGATTAGGGGGTGAGGGGTGACATGCATACAAGGATTGGGGGTGAGGGGTGCCATGCATACCAGGATTAGGGGGTGAGGGGTGCCATGAATACCAGGATTGGGGGGTGAGGGGACCATGCATACCAGGATTAGGGGATGAGGGGTGCCATGCATACCAGGATTGGGGAATGAGGGGTGCCATGCATACCAGGATTAGGGGGTGAGGGGACCATGCATACCAGGATTAGGGGGTGAGGGGACCATGCATACCAGGATTAGGGGGTGAGGGGTGCCATGCATACCAGGATTGTGGGTGAGGGGTGACATGCATACCACAATAGGATGGGGCAGCACAAATACCAGGATGGGAGACCATATACCAATAAAAATGCTCACCACCCGGGCGCAGAACCGGTTCAATAGCTAGTAGAGTATATACACGCATATATACAGTAATACAGCATATACATACACATATATATACTGTATTTATATACACACACACATATATATATATATACACACATATACAGTATACATATATACACGCACACACATATATATATACTGTATATACACACACACATATATATAGCTACAGGGCCCCGCTGCGTCCTCTGTGTCTCTGTACAGATATAAGTGTAACACGTACTGGACCCAGCACAGGTGACAGTCTGTGTAGCACCCTGAGGACTCGGTTGCTACAGGGGTATTGCACCTCGACCCAGAGGTGTGGTATTCCACTCCCGGGTAAGGATGGAGTGTGGGACTGAGCTCAGAAGGCTGCATGCACTACATACATCCCATTTCCGGGGGACAGAACTACGGTACTCCCACCAGATAAATGTGCAGGTACGACAGCGTCTGTCCCTGGCTGGAGTGGGAGGGGGGTGGAACATCCCAGTAGTGTAGGGGCAGATAGGGGAGGGGCTCTGGGCATAGAGTTAGGAGCTCATTGGGTGCTAGTCACCTGGGCTCACACATAGAGGGAGTATATATGGTGGGCACCATCTTAGATCAGGGTCAGTCAGTCAGTCAGTCAGTCAGTTCAGCCTGAGGAGAAGCCGAGCAGAGGAGCTCAGCCAGGAGGGCTGACAGGGAGCTGTGGCTCCGGCTGGACCCAGCTCCAGGGCTAAGCCTGCAGAGGAGAAGAAAGGCCCAGAGACGCAGAGCCAGAGGGAACCCTGAGATCCCAGAATTAAGCCAAAAGGGTGAAGGGTTGGCAGAAGAGGGCACCGGATCCCAAGCTGGCGGAGGCAAAAGTAACCCTTAGCCAGGAACCGGAGGTCGTGGTCAAGCTTTGCCACGACCCTCACCACATCCACCAGGAAGGTACACCACGAGTAGGGCCAGGAAAGCCAGAGAAGGTTTTGCCACCAGGAGGCCCAAGGGAACCGGACAAAAGTGGATCCCTGGTGGGAACGGCCAGTAGAGAGAGCGAGAGGGAAGCTCAGGACCACGCTCCGGAACTGCCTGGGGGTTAGCCGAGTCCCACACCTGGTGAATGCAGCACGGCTCGGGTGGTCACTCAAGGCCAGAGTGACTGAAAGAATTACTGTGAGTAAAAACCCTGAAACTGCATCTCACGCCTCTGACTCTCCTTTCTGCATCATCACTACCTCCATCATCTGCACCAGCTGCCCTGAGGCCATACCCCTCCCGTTGGGGGTTATATCACCTTTGCTGCACACATACCACCGGCCTCAGCGGACTGTTCTGCAGCGGCGGCCTTGTGACCGCAAATCAACGGGTGGCGTAGTCGACACTTAAGCAACATCTACAAAGACTGCCACACACTTAGTTTGACACCCTGGGCACGGACCGGGTCACCGCCACAAGGACTACTACCCCTACTCAGATCCGGCTCCGGGTATCCCCCTGAACATGGCCCAGGGAGCACGTCAACTTTGGCGTAGTCGGCAGGATCACGTGCCCGCAACTACCGGGTACTGCGTGCCTGAAGAAAAGTCTAAATGTACTGTAAAAAGAAGTCTCCCGCCAGTTCCGGAGGGTCCCCGCCATCGGACGCCATCTCGGATCATTTCCCGCCGGTTGCCCGCCATCTGCAGCTTTTTCCCGCCATCCACGGAGTTTCCCGCCACTGGGAGACGACTCCCGCCATCTAAGAAGATTTCCCGCCCTGGCAGAGCGGACGCCATTATGGGCGTGCCAGAGGGTGGCAAGAGACCACCTCCCATCGTGGGCCAGGTCGAAGAATGGCGCCAAAAGCGGAGACCGCCCCCACCAGCAGAGACTGCAATGATTGAGGTGTCCATCAGTGTGGGAGGTCTGCCCCTGGAGCTGACAATCACCAAGTTGCCCCGGCACCACCCTGAATGGGGGCGGAGAGAGAACAAAGGAGTGAAGATGGGAGCAGCTTGGAGGAGTCTAGAGAGATCGCACCCGGAGATGGAGGGAGAGTCAGGCAGCACCGACCCTGTGGTCAGGAGCCTGTTGCAGGCCGCCACTCCAGAAGGCCTGCTGGAGATCCTGGCGCAGCTCCCCGGAGATCGGGAGCGTGCACAGACCGCGCTGGAGGGCCTCGCACGGAAGATGGCCCGGGTACAGCAGGAAGCGCTGGCGGAGTGGAGCAAGGAGATGGCCCAGCAGGCTGGAACCCGCCAGCGAAGCACGCCACCCACGACAAGGAGCATGTCCGCCTCTGAGGAAGGTGCAGGAGGGACGACGGCCGGAGACGACGCCGCGGAGGGAGTTGAAGAAAAGGGAGCAGGTAATGGGGACGACAACACCCCGTGCCCGATGGTCGCAAGCCTGCCCCAGCTCCCCGTCGCAGAGCCCGAGACCTCACTCACCACTCACGTTGCTGCATCGTCACCGCTCCGAGCTAGGCCTCAGGCGGCAGGAGCTGCGGCCACGCCCCCTGCTACGTCATGCGCCTCGACTCAGAGCGTGGCCAAGCAAGAAGCGCCCCCGGCCTGGTCGCAAGGCCAAGTACCCCCGGGCGCCGCCGTCTTCACAGCGCCCTCTACCTCCATCATGCCACCGGTCTGGTCGCAAGGCCTGGTAGACCCGGGCGCCGCAGCCTTTAAAGCGCCCTTTGTATTCAGACTACCTTCGGCCTGGACGCAAGGCCAGGAGCCCCTGGGCGCCGCAAACACCACAGCGCCCTCTGCCTCCACAGCACCCCATCTGGGCGAAGACCGCTCCGCACAAAACATCACCCAGGACGGGCTGCTCTTCGTGTGGCCACCTGAATATATTCACCCTCGATTCCGGAGGGAACGGCCTCTGGATGAGCCTCTAATTCCGGCTCCTGCGCCCGCCAAACTCGATCCGCTTCCGTTGGAGGACGCCCAATTTGAGTGGGACCCTACCGGTGAGGACCTGATGGGATTCACCGAGGAGACCCGGGCAGCCGCAGCCCAGCATACGGAGTGCTGCCGGCAACAATTGGAGGTTTTTGCTAAGGAGCGACGAGAGAGGCGGGTCCGCGAGGAGCGGCTCCAAGTCCAGAGCGCCGAGCAAAAGCGCCGGGCCCGCAGAAACCCCCGTACTGCCCACGGTCCCCGTGCCAGCGGGACTGTAATAAAATTCCAAATGGAGCACGGGTGGGGTTTTATACGGGACCACAGAACCCCCGGCGACGTCTTTGTCACCCGCAGAGACGTAGAAAGCCATCTGCCGGAGGGACACAGAGGTCGTGACCTCTACCTGGGAGATGAGGTCACCTTCACCCGGGACCAGTGTGCCAAAGGACCCTATGCCCTTCATGTACATCGCCTGACTGAGGAGGAGCTGCGGTGTGAGGAGGAACAAGAGGACCCGGACGGGTCCGAAGATTACCCTCAGGCAGGAGCAGGAGGACGTCGCCACTGATGTACAGTAGGAGCACTGTAAATAGTTACCCGTGAAGGTACAATAACTGTTGCCAGTAAGATGTAGTCCCCGTTGGGACCAGCAAACTGTTACCGTGTATTCCCTATCCCTTACCAGGCTGAGGACTGTGAACAGCCATCCCTATTCCCCACTGGCCGAGGACTGAGAGCGGCCATATCCCTTGTAAATAGTTGCGCTTCTTAAAGCGCCCCCTACTGGTTTTATAGGAAACTGTTTTTTCTACAAGAGACTGTGGCACTTACCTGGTCACAATTTGCACAAGTGGCCAGAGGTCAAAATTGTTTTATATGAAAAGTTTTATTATGCTGAAAGAGTTAATATTATTTTATGATGTGTCCGTAACATTTTAAAAGAGAAGTACCTCCCATAAAGGGATGATTGAAGGTTACTGATTATATATTTTATATGTAGTGCACTTTAAAAAGCTTGTATGTTTTGCTCTTTTACAGCCCGAGGACGTGCTGTGATTTACCAGGGGGGAATGTAGCACCCTGAGGACTCGGTTGCTACAGGGGTATTGCACCTCGACCCAGAGGTGTGGTATTCCACTCCCGGGTAAGGATGGAGTGTGGGACTGAGCTCAGAAGGCTGCATGCACTACATACATCCCATTTCCGGGGGACAGAACTACGGTACTCCCACCAGATAAATGTGCAGGTACGACAGCGTCTGTCCCTGGCTGGAGTGGGAGGGGGGTGGAACATCCCAGTAGTGTAGGGGCAGATAGGAGAGGGGCTCTGGGCATAGAGTTAGGAGCTCATTGGGTGCTAGTCACCTGGGCTCACACATAGAGGGAGTATATATGGTGGGCACCATCTTAGATCAGGGTCAGTCAGTCAGTCAGTCAGTCAGTCAGTTCAGCCTGAGGAGAAGCCGAGCAGAGGAGCTCAGCCAGGAGGGCTGACAGGGAGCTGTGGCTCCGGCTGGACCCAGCTCCAGGGCTTAGCCTGCAGAGGAGAAGAAAGGCCCAGAGACGCAGAGCCAGAGGGAACCCTGAGATCCCAGAATTAAGCCAAAAGGGTGAAGGGTTGGCAGAAGAGGGCACCGGATCCCAAGCTGGCGGAGGCAAAAGTAACCCTTAGCCAGGAACCGGAGGTTGTGGTCAAGCTTTGCCACGACCCTCACCACATCCACCAGGAAGGTACACCACGAGTAGGGCCAGGAAAGCCAGAGAAGGTTTTCCCACCAGGAGGCCCAAGGGAACCGGACAAAAGTGGATCCCTGGTGGGAACAGCCAGTAGAGAGAGTGAGAGGGAAGCTCAGGACCACGCTCCGGAACTGCCTGGGGGTTAGCCGAGTCCCACACCTGGTGAATGCAGCACGGCTCGGGTGGTCACTCAAGGCCAGAGTGACTGAAAGAACTACTGTGAGTAAAAACCCTGAAACTGCATCTCACGCCTCTGACTCTCCTTTCTGCATCATCACTACCTCCATCATCTGCACCAGCTGCCCTGAGGCCATACCCCTCCCGTTGGGGGTTATATCACCTTTGCTGCACACATACCACCGGCCTCAGCGGACTGTTCTGCAGCGGCGGCCTTGTGACCGCAAATCAACGGGTGGCGTAGTCGACACTTAAGCAACATCTACAAAGACTGCCACACACTTAGTTTGACACCCTGGGCACGGACCGGGTCACCGCCACAAGGACTACTACCCCTACTCAGATCCGGCTCCGGGTATCCCCCTGAACATGGCCCAGGGGGCGCGTCATCTGCCATAGAGCTGACGTGCAGTACATACACTGTGTTATGGGGGCGCTCACCTGTGCGGACCCCGCGCTCCGGCCGCTACTTCTCTGCTCATATTAGGTCTCTCTTTCTGCCATTAAATAATTTGGTTGTCATGGCAGCAGAGGTGGGGCGTTGGTAGGGGGCGTGTCTGGTATAGGGCAGATTGGGGCGGGGCTGTCATGCAGTGCTTGTCTCATCGCTGTAATTTCCTGCTGATGCCACCTGGTGGACAGCATTGGTCAGTACATCCTGAGAATGCTCACATGGTGGGGGAGGGAGAGCTTATATATGTATATATACAGTCACAATGCAGCTAGGGGTGTGTTCACACAGTGTTTTTTTTTTATGTTTTTTTCCACATTATAAAACTCAGTGTTGTCAGGAAAAGCATTGCATGTATTTTTGATGTATGCCTCATACAAAATACATTTTTGAAGATTTTTTTTTAATCTTCCATCCTATACTCGGGCACTGGCTGTATATTGTTGTGGCCCCGGGACTTGCTTAGCTCCGCTGGGTGGCATTGCCAGCTACACTGCAGTAAATGGGTGACCTGAAATCCCACATTTATCCTGTGACCAGTTAGGGACTGTTTTTTCTTAAAGAAGGGGCTCGTGTTATTAATCCCAGACAATCCATTAATGGAGTTTCCAGTAGTATAATAATGATGATTTATCCTGGGGATGGGTTATCAGTATCAGATCGGTGGGCTCCGACACGTGGCACCGCCTCTACCCATCAGCTGATTGCAGCGATCAAGTGTAAATAGTGTGAAGATTGAACATCACCGCTCCATTCACTGTACTGCGGGTCCTGCAGATCAGCTAATATTCATGTAATAGGAGCTGATCTGCAGCACCAGGGAGCGGCCACTACACAGTGACCAGAGCTGTGATGTTCAGCTCCTCCACACTGTTTACATCTGACCTCTGCCGAAGCTGCAAACAGCTGATTAGTGGAGGTGCCGTGAGCTGGACCCCCAGAAATCTGATATTAATGACCTAACCAGGGGATAGGCCATCAATATGTTTGTCCAGGAAAATCCCTTTAAGGTCCATCTGCACATACTATGTGTAACATATATATATATATATATAGCACAGGGTGAAAGTGGTTAATCACAGGCTTACAAGACGGACAAACAACACAAATATTGGTTCTATCTTTTACACATTTGGGGTAGCCCTTAAGAGGGCTGTTGGGTCAAAGAGAGAGAGAGAGAGAAGAGAGAGGGGAGGGAGAGATACCGGGAGATACCAAGAGAGAGAAAAAAGAGAGACCCAACCAGTGCAAGGCTAAGCCGGGCAGGTGGTAGCGGCTATTTATACCCACTGCTGATCTCTGATTGGTGGAAAATCTGGGTGCGGCTGCTCTCTGATTGGTGGAAAATCTGGGTGTGGCTGCTCTGTGATTGGTCAGCATTATGACCTCACAGTGGTGATGACTCATACCTCCTGGGTGGTTCTTTTGGGCGGTTCTATTTTCTGACTGGTGGAAATTCTAATCAGCATTATGACCTCACAGTGGCCGTGACTCATGTTTCATGGACTGTTCTCTCTGGGTGGCCTGAAACATGCTGATCTCTGATTGGTGGAAATTCAAGTCATCTTCATGACATCACAATCAGCATGTTATTATTGCTGAGATGTTCAGTTTTTTCCTAAATTTCCTACGTTTTGTCCTAATTTATTAGCACATATATACCACTCATTCCTACAATCAAAGGATCAGGAAACCACTCTGAAATCAATATCCTACAATTTACCCCAACAGCAAAAAAACAACTATACACAAAATACCAAAAGATATATCCGATTATTAATGAGCAACTAAAAGACACAATCACATAAAAATAATTTTTAGAAAGGTGTAGAAAAAATGCTGTAAAGTAAGAACGCTTCAAAAATAGAAATGTTAATGATTTATTTAATCAATTAACAAAATACAAGTGAATGAACAAACGAAAAATCTAGATCCAATCAATATTTGGTGTGACCAACTTTTCACTTTAAAACAGCATAAATTCTTCTAGGTACACCTGCGCAAAGTCAGGGATTTTGTAATAATACAGTCAGGTGTCTGGTCATACACCATGGCAAGACTGAGCAAGAATACACAAGGAAGTTATACTACATCAGCAAGGTCTCTAAGGCACAAATTTCAAAGCAGATTGAGGGTTCAAGATGTGTCATTCAAGCACTTATGAAGAAGCACAAGAAAATGTGCAACGTTGAGGTCAGTAGATGCAGTGGTTGGCCAAGGAAACTTAGTGCAGCAGATGTATGACACATTATAGTTACTTTCCTTCAAAAGCGGAAGATGTCCAGCAGTGCCATCAGCTCAGAACTGGCAGCAACCAGTGGGACTCAGCTTCACTCATCTACTGTTCAGAGAAGACTGGCCAGAAGTGGTCTTCATCGCAGAATTGTGGCGAAAAAGCCATATCTTCCACATCAAAACAAGGCCAAGTGACTCAACTATGCATTAAAACAGAGGAACCAGGGTGTAGAAAATTGGCAGGATGTGCTCTGGACGGTTGAGTCAAAATATGAAAAATGTTGTTATTACAGAAGAGACTTTGTTCACTGAAGGGCTGGAGAGCAGTACAATAATGAGTGTCTGTGGTCAATAGTGATGCATAAGCACGGTGGAGGGTCCTGTAAGTTTGGGGCTGCATTTCAGCAAATGGAGGTGGAAATTGGGTCAGAATTATTGGTCACCTCAATGCTGAGATATAGAGGCAGATGCTTATCCATCATGCAATATCATCAGGGAGGTGTCTGATTGGATCCAAATGTTTTCTTCAGCAGAACAACAACCCCAAACGTACTGCCAATGTCATTAAGAATTATCTTCAATGTAAAGAACAAGGAGTCCTGGAAATGATCTGGCCCCACCCAGTGGAGTAACTAGAGTCTGATAGGCCCCCACCTGCATGTTGGTCAGATGTATGGGCCCTTGTAGCGCTCTGGATCCTATAAAGATATATGTGTTCTCTCCCTATGTAGTAATGTCCCCCATCCTGGCTCCTTCTTGTAATAATCTCCCACATGCTGGGCCTTATGCTATAACATTTTCCCCCACCTGTGCCCCTGTCTGGTAATGTCCCCATTCTGGCATCATTTCCTTCATTCTGGTTTAATGTCCCCATCCTGGTATAGTGTCCCCATTCTGATATAATGTCCCCATTTTGGTATAATGTCTCTAACCTGGTATAATATCCCCCATGCTGGTGTAATGCTTCCAATTCTGCTACAATGTCCCCAAAGCTGGTATAATGCCCCACATCCTGGTATAGTATCTCCAGTTCTGGCATAATGACCCCCATGCTGCTATAATATCCCCCAAACGGGTATAATATCATCATTGGGATATAATGTCCCCCATCCTGGTATAACATCATCATTGTGATATAATGTCCCCATCCTGGTATAACATCATCATTGTGATATAATGTCCCCATTCTGATATAGTGTCACCCATCCGGGTATGGTGTACCCCATTCTGGTATAGTGTCCCTTATTCTGGTATAATGTCCCCAATTCTGGTATAATTTCCCCATTCCGATATAATGTCCCCAGTCTGATTTAATGTCCCCCTTCCTAGTATATTGTCCCCATTCTGATATATTGTCCCCATTTTGATATAGTGTCCTTCATCTTGGTAAAATGTCCCCATGCTAGTATAGTGTCCCCATTCTGGTATAATGTCCCCATCCTGGTATAATGCCCCCCATCCTGGTTTAATGACCATCATACTGGTCTAATGTCCCTCGCCCTGGTTTAATGTCCCCCATCCTGGTGTAATGCCGCCCATCCTGGTTTAATGACCATCATACTGGTTTAATGTCCCCCATCCTGGTACAATGCACTCCATTCTGTTACAGTGTCTCACATTCTGGCATAATGACCTAATTCTGATATAATGTCCCCATTGTGATATAATGTACCCATTCTGGCATAATGTCCCCCATCCTGGTATGGTATCTACTGTGCTGCCATCCTGGGGATGGGTTATCAATATCAGATCGGTGGGCTCCGACACGCGGCACTGGCTTTACCCATCAGTTGTTTGCAACGCTCAGATGTAAATAGTTTGAAGATCTGAACATCACTGCTCCATTCACTGTACTGTGGGTCCTGCAAGTCAGCTAATATTCATGTAATAGGAGCTGATCTGCAGCACCAGGTAGCAGCCACTACACAGTGACCAGAGCTGTGATGTTCAGCTCCTCAACAATGTTTACATCTGACCTCTGCCAGAGTTTCAAACAACTGAGTAGTGGGGGTGGCACGTGCCAGACCCCCACAAATCTGATATTAATGAGCTAACCAGGGGATAGGCCATCAATATGTTTGTCCTGGAAATTTCCTTTAAGGCCCACCTGCACATACTATGTATATAATATATATATATGGCAAAGAGTGGGAAGGGGTTAATCACAGGCTCATAAAACGGACAAACAACACAAATATTGGTTCTATCTTTTACACATTTGGGGTAGCCCTTAAGAGGGCCGTTGGGTCAAAGAGAGAGAGAGAGAGAAGAGAGAGGGGAGGGAGAGATACCGGGAGATACCAAGAGAGAGAAAAAAAGAGAGACCCAACCAGTGCAAGGCTAAGCCGGGCAGGTGGCAGCGGCTATTTATACCCACTGCTGATCTCTGATTGGTGGAAAATCTGGGTGCGGCTACTCTCTGATTGGTGGAAAATCTGGGTGTGGCTGCTCTGTGATTGGTCAGCATTATGACCTCACAGTGGTGATGACTCATACCTCCTGGGTGGTTCTTCTGGGCGGCTCTGTTTTCTGACTGGTGGAAATTCTAATCAGCATTATGACCTCACAGTGGCCGTGACTCATGTTTCATGGACTGTTCTATCTGAGTGACCTGAAACATGCTGATCTCTGATTGGTGGAAATTCAAGTCATCTTCATGACATCACAATCAGCATGTTATTACTGCTGAGATGTTCAGTTTTTTCCTAAATTTCCTACGTTTTGTCCTAATTTATTAGCACATATATACCACTCATTCCTACAATCAAAGGATCAGGAAACCACTCTGAAATCAATATCCTACAATTTACCCCAACAGCAAAAAAACAACTATACACAAAATACCAAAAGATATATCAGATTATTAATGAGCAAATAAAAGACACAATCACATAAAAATAATTTTTAGAAAGGTGTAGAAAAAATGCTGTAAAGTAAAAACGCTTCAAAAATAGAAATGTTAATGATTTATTTAATCAATTAACAAAATACAAGTGAATGAACAAACGAAAAATCTAGATCCAATCAATATTTCGTGTGACCAACTTTTCACTTTAAAACAGCATCAGTTCTTCTAGGTACACCTGCGCAAAGTCAGGGATTTTGTAATAATACAGTCAGGTGTCTGGTCATACACCATGGCAAGACTGAGCAAGAATACACAAGGAAGTTATACTACATCAGCAAGGTCTCTAAGGCACAAATTTCAAAGCAGATTGAGGGTTCAAGATGTGTCATTCAAGCACTTATGAAGAAGCACAAGAAAATGTGCAACGTTGAGGTCAGTAGATGCAGTGGTCGGCCAAGGAAACTTAGTGCAGCAGATGTATGACACATTATGGTTACTTTCCTTCAAAAGCGGAAGATGTCCAGCAGTGCCATCAGCTCAGAACTGGCAGCAACCAGTGGGACTCAGCTTCACTCATCTACTGTTCAGAGAAGACAGGCCAGAAGTGGTCTTCATCGCAGAATTGTGGCGAAAAAGCCATATCTTCCACATCAAAACAAGGCCAAGTGACTCAACTATGCATTAAAACAGAGGAACCAGGGTGTAGAAAATTGGCAGGATGTGCTCTGGACGGTTGAGTCAAAATATGAAAAATGTTGTTATTACAGAAGAGATTTTGTTCACTGAAGGGCTGGAGAGCAGTACAATAATGAGTGTCTGTGGGCAACAGTGATGCATAAGCACGGTGAAGGGTCCTGTAAGTTTGGGGCTGCATTTCAGCAAATGGAGGTGGAAATTGGGTCAGAATTATTGGTTCCCTCAATGCTGAGATATAGAGGCAGATACTTATCCATCATGCAATATCATCAGGGAGGTGTCTGATTGGATCCAAATGTTTTCTTCAGCAGAACAACAACCCCAAACGTACAGCCAATGTCATTAAGAATTATCTTCAATGTAAAGAGCAAGGAGTCCTGGAAATGATCTGGTCCCACACAGTGGAGTAAATAGAGTCTGATAGGCCCCCACCTGCATGTTGGACAGATGTATGGGCCCTTGTAGCGTTCTGGATCCTATAAAGATATATGTGTTCTCTCCCTATGTAGTAATGTCCCCCATCCTGGCTCCTTCTTGTAATAATCTCCCACATGCTGGGCCTTATGCTATAACATTTTCCCCCACCTGTGCCCCTGTCTGGTAATGTCCCCATTCTGGCATCATTTCCTTCATTCTGGTTTAATGTCCCCATCCTGGTATAGTGTCCCCATTCTGATATAATGTCCCCATTTTGGTATAATGTCTCTAACCTGGTATAATATCCCCCATGCTGGTGTAATGCTCCCAATTCTGCTATAATGTCCCCAAAGCTGGTATAATGCCCCACATCCTGGTATAGTATCTCCAGTTCTGGCATAATGTCCCCCATGCTGCCATAATATCCCCCATACTGGTATAATATCATCATTGTGATATAATGTCCCCCATCCTGGTATAACATCATCATTGCGATATAATGTCCCCATTCTGATATAGAGTCACCCATTCGGTTATGGTGTACCCCATTCTGGTATAGTGTCCCTTATTCTGGTATAATGTTCCCAATTCTGATATAATTTCCCCATTCTGATATAATGCCCCCATTCTGATTTAATGCCCCCCTTCCTGGTATATTGTCCCCTTTCTGATATATTGTCCCCATTCTGATATAGTGTCCTTCATCTTGGTAAAATGTCCCCATACTAGTATAGTGTCCCCATTCTGGTATAATGTCCCCATCCTGGTATAATGCCCCCCATCCTGGTTTAATGACCATCATACTGGTTTAATGTCCCTCGTCCTGGTTTAATGCCCCCCATCCTGATACAATGCACTCCATTCTGTTACAGTGTCTCACATTCTGGCATAATGACCTAATTCTGATATAATGTCCCCATTCTGATTTCATGTCCCCCTTCCTGGTATATTGTCTCCATTCTGATATAGTGTCCTTCATCTTGGTAAAATGTCCACATACTAGTATAGTGTCCCCATTCTGGTATAATGTCCCCATCCTGGTATAATGCCCCCCATCCTGGTTTAATGACCATCATACTGGTTTAATGTCCCTCGCCCTGCTTTAATGTCCCCCATCCTGGTACAATGCACTCCATTCTGTTACAGTGTCTCACATTCTGGCATAATGACCTAATTCTGATATAATGTCCCCATTCTGGTATAATGTACCCATTCTAGCATAATGTCCCCCATCCTGGTATGGTATCTACTGAGCTGCCATCCTGGGGATGGGTTATCAATATCAGATCGGTGGGCTCCGACACGCGGCACTGGCTCTACCCATCAGTTGTTTGCAACGCTCAGATGTAAATAGTTTGAAGATCTGAACATCACTGCTCCATTCACTGTACTGTGGGTCCTGCAAGTCAGCTAATATTCATGTAATAGGAGCTGATCTGCATCACCAGGTAGCAGCCACTACACAGTGACCAGAGCTGTGATGTTCAGCTCCTCAACAATGTTTACATCTGACCTCTGCTAGAGTTTCAAACAACTGAGTAGTGGAGGTGCCACGTGCCGGACCCCCCACAAATCTGATATTAATGAGCTAACCAGGGGATAGGCCATCAATATGTTTGTCCTGGAAATTCCCTTTAAGGCCCACCTGCACATACTATGTATATAATATACAGTACAGACCAAAAGTTTGGACACACCTTCTCATTTAAAGATTTTTCTGTATTTTCATGACTATGAAAATTGTACATTCACACTGAAGGCATCAAAACTATGAATTAACACATGTGGAATTATATAATTAACAAAAAAGTGTGAAACAACTGAAAATATGTCTTATATTCTAGGTTCTTCAAAGTAGCCACCTTTTGCCTTGATGACTGCTTTGCACACTCTTGGCATTCTCTTGATGACCTTAAAGACGTAGTCACTGGAAATAGTTTTCACTTCACAGGTGTGCCCTGTCAGGTTTAATAAGTGGGATTTCTTGCCTTATAAATGGGGTTTGGACCATCAGTTGTGTTGTGCAGAAGTCTGGTGGATACACAGCTGATAGTCCTGCTGAATAGACTCTTAGAATTTGTATTATAGCAAGAAAAAAGCAGCTAAGTAAAGAAAAACGAGTGGCCATCATTACTTTAAGAAATGAAGGTCAGTCAGTGCGAAAAATTGGGAAAACTTTGAAAGTGTCCCCAAGTGCAGTTGCAAAAACTATCAAGCGCTACAAAGAAACTAGCTCACATGAGGACCGCCCCAGGAAAGGAAGACCAAGAGTCACCTCTGCTTCTGAGGATAAGTTTATCCGAGTCACCAGCCTCAGAAATTGCAGGTTAACAGCAGCTCAGATTAGAGACCAGGTCAATGCCACACAGAGTTCTAGCAGCAGACACATCTCTTCAACAACTGTTAAGAGGAGACTTTGTGCAGCAGGCCTTCATGGTAAAATAGCTGCTAGGAAACCACTGCTAAGGACAGGCAACAAGCAGAAGAGACTTGTTTGGGCTAAAGAACACAAGGAATGGACATTAGACCAGTGGAAATCTGTGCTTTGGTCTGATGAGTCCAAATTTGAGATCTTTTGTTCCAACCACCGTGTCTTTGTGCGACGCAGAAAAGGTGAACGGATGGACTCTACATGCCTGGTTCCCACCATGAAGCATGGAGGAGGAGGTGTGATGGTGTTAGGGTGCTTTGCTGGTGACACTGTTGGGGATTTATTCAAAATTGAAGGCATACTGAACCAGCATGGCAACTACAGCATCTTGCAGCGGCATGCTATTCCATCCGGTTCGCGTTTAGTTGGACCAGCATTTATTTTTCAACAGGACAATGACCCCAAACACACCTCCAGGCTGTGTAAGGACTATCTGACCAAGAAGGAGAGTGATGGGGTGCTACGCCAGATGACCTGGCCTCCACAGTCACCAGACCTGAACCCAATCGAGATGGTTTGGGGTGAGCTGGACCGCAGAGTGAAGGCAAAAGGGCCAACAAGTGCTAAGCATCTCTGGGAACTCCTTCAAGATTGTTGGAAAACCATTTCCGGTGACTACCTCTTGAAGCTCATCAAGAGAATGCCAAGAGTGTGCAAAGCAGTCATCAAAGCAAAAGGTGGCTACTTTGAAGAACCTAGAATATAAGACATATTTTCAGTTGTTTCACACTTTTTTGTTAAGTATATAATTCCACATGTGTTAATTCATAGTTTTGATGCCTTCAGTGTGAATGTACAATTTTCATAGTCATGAAAATACAGAAAAATCTTTAAATGAGAAGGTGTGTCCAAACTTTTGGTCTGTATTGTATATATGTGTCACCCCAGGCCAGGATGCCACAAAATATTAAAGGCTGTGTCTGAGAGCAGGAGGGAGGTCCCCTGGTTATGGACCATTAGCATGCAGCACCTCCTGTGCCAGGCCAGTAGGGGGAGCAGGCTGCCCTATAAAAGCTGGAACTGGGGCAGGGTTAGAGAGACCAGAACCCACTTCTGAAGTGACCAGAAGGGTTCTCAGAGAAGAGGGACAGGTCAGCAGCAGCTGAGGAGTCTGTGAGGCAGAGGAGAAACTGCAGGCCAGGGACAGAGGCGACGAGAGACGGTCCTGGAAAAGAATTAATCTAACCGGACATTGGGGTCCGAGGCTGTAAAGACTCTAAGTTCCACAGCAGAGAACCAATCCACGAGGGATTTCATGTCCTTTGGCCTAAGAAGCCCGGAGGCTCCGCCACAACAGAAGGGACCAGCAAGGCCAAGAGAGGCCGAAGGTAAAAGGAACCCAAGTTGCACGCCATACGGGCGAGAAGTATACGACCTGCTCAGGGACGTGGGCTATTACACCACGAAGAGGGAGATAGTCAGAAAGTGCATAGCGAGAATAGTAGGCCTACACACTCACCCTGACCAGTGGGGCTCACCCGAATGCTCTCAGACACCCAGGCCCATCCCTAACCGGTACCACTGTTAGATCATTAATAATGCCTACAATAAAGACCCTGGACTGTTTGAAGCGGACTCTGAACTCTTACTGTTGCGGCCTGCACTATCACCCCCAGCATCCACCTACACTGCCCTGAGGCTACACTCTTCCCGTGGGGAGTTATCCTACCCCTCTGCTGCACACTAACACCAGCCTCAGCGGTCTGCCTTGCAGCGGCGGTTATCCCTGACCGCAATCCACGGGTGGCGTAGTCGGACATTCAAAACACTGATAAATAGACTTCCACCATTTGGTCTGACCACCGTGAGTCACGGGATCTGGTTGTCACTACTACCCCCAGCATCGCACAGAAGCCCGGTTCCAGGTACCCCACGGCCCAGGGGGCGAGTCAGCATTGGCGTAGTCGGCAGGATCGTGACCAACCCACCACAAACGGGTATTGCGTGCCTGAAAAAGACTTTATACTCACCTGAGTGAAGTTTCCCACCATTCGGGGACATTTCCCGCCAATCGGAGCCGTTTCCTGCCATCGGGCGCCACCTTCGGGACGCCGCGCGGGAAGAAGAGGGGCGTGGACGTCAAAAACGCGCGAGACCTGAAGCCCCGCCCTACGCTGAGACACTGCGCAAGGTCCTGGAAGGAGATCCAGCGGACGCCGACGTCATCACCGAGCGACGCAAGGTCCTCGCCCAGAGCATCGCGAGCGGAGCCGCGGCCTACAGAAGAGGATCGCCGGAAGGTAGGCCACGGTTAACTAGGGGGGAGGAAGATGTCGGACGCGGAGGGACCCTCTACCACCAGCGTAGCCGCTGCAGCTGTGATGCCGTTTTCCATGCCCTATATCCCCGGAGCGGCCTGGCAGCCACAGTATGCCGGTGAGTCGCATACCTTGGGCGACTTTAAAGAAAGGCTGTATAGTCTGTTCAAAGTTTATCCCCTGACAGAAGAACAGAAAGTAAGCATACTGATAGGGCAGTTAACTGGTGCGGCCCTGCGGGAGGTAAAGTCTTGGACAGCTGAGGAGAAAAGGACTGTAAGGGGGGTTCTGACCCGTCAACGGGACACCTTTGATACCCGTACCTCAGCAGAAATCAAAATGCGGTTCTACAGATGTAAGCAGCGAGCTCAAGATAGCATCAGAGATTATGCCCTAAATTTACAGGAAGCCTTGGGGGCAATTAAGCAATAAACTATTGACTGACCAGTTCATAGAAGGTCTGCTGTCCAGCGCCCACAGAACTCAGCTGCGCCTCATGGCCCTACAGAACCCCGATTTGACTTTTGCACAGTTCAAAGATAGGGCCATCCGGGTGCTCCGAGCCGGGTGGCGCTGTAGCTTCCCGGCGCCCTGCCATCACTTACCACCAGGGGGTGGCACCCTACCCAGGAGACCTTGTGGGGGCTGATGCGCAGGCCCTAAATCCATCCCCGCCTGCAAACCTGCACCATCAGGTCCAAGAACTAACAAAGAGTGTTTCTGCATTGACCAGGACCGTACAGTCGTTACAGATGGACCCGTCAGGACCAATTAAGCTGGCTTCCAGTCCGGAGGATGTCCCGTGGCGTCGACAGAGGAGGATCCCGTCGTTCAGAGGGAGGCCCACCGACCGTTACACTGAGGGTGGACAGCCGATTTGCCGCCGTTGCAGCCAGCCGGGACACGTAGCCAGGTACTGTACTTTAAATGGGTCCGACCTGGGGCAGAGGACCAACCCCCAGGCATAAGGTCATCAGGCCCGTCTAATTGGCGTGATAAGTACGTAGGGGGACGCCCGGTTTTACCCGTAGTGTTGGACGGTATCCCCATGAGTGCACTGCTGGACACCGGGTCCCAAGTGACCACCATCCCCTATGTACTTTTCAAGCAGTACTGGAGTGACACTGATATAACACGCTATCCAGATAGTGACTTGGACATCATCGCCAGCAATGGCTTGCCCGTGCTGCAGGTGGGGTTCAGAGAGATGACCATTAAGATTGGTAAAGTTGAACTGCCGGCACAGGGAGTGATCATTGTGGACATTGACCGTCGAGAAAGTCACCCTAAAATAACCTTGGGTACTAACGTAATTGAAAATTGTCTTTCAGAAGTAATTGTAATTTTGCAGCAGGTGGCGATGAATGCGAGCTCCAGCCAACAGAGAGTCCTCCAGAAAGAGATAAGAGCTCTGATGAGACGGCAACAGGTAGAACTGTCTGGTGGTGAGATCGGTAGCGTGAGGATGAGCGACCCATTCCCCATTGCCATGCCTCCCAAAAGTGAAATGATGATCTGGTGTTGGACTGCAATCGGGTTAAGAGGGAGAGACTACCAAGCCATGGTAGAACCCGTGTACTCAGACAGCAGGCCCACCATTTTGACAGCCCGGGGGGTGGTTGTTGTCCGCCATGGGAGGGTGCCCGTCCGCATTCTAAACATTGGGGAAAGGGAAGTACACTTGCCCCGGTATGCTACATTAGCCAAATTGTTTGCTGTTGAACACTGTGCAATCAGGGTCGTGGAACCCTTGCCTTCATCTCCACCGGTGGAGGATAATGGCTCCCAGAAACACAAGGAGGACTGGTGCCAGAAACTCCATGTGGGTGCTGACTCTACTCCCCTGCACCAAAAACAAGGAGTCTACCGGGTGGTTCAGGAGTACGAGAGAATCTTTAGTAAGCACCCGCTAGACTTCGGCCGAGTAAAGGGAGTGGAACACCACATCCCCACGGGGAGCCACCCACCAATAAAAGAGAGGCACAGACCTGTACCCCCTGCACATTATCAGAACGCAAAGGGCATGCTGAGAGAAATGAAAGAAGCTGGGGTCATTAGAGATAGCTGTAGCCCCTGGGCAGCTCCCTTAGTTTTGGTAAAAAGAAAGACGGTACCATGAGAATGTGCGTGGACTATAGAAAGGTCAATCGTATCACCCATAAAGACGCGTACCCGTTACATAGGATAGAGGAGTCTTTAGCCGCACTAAAATCAGCTAATTTCTTCTCTACTTTGGATCTTACTAGCGGGTACTGGCAGGCTCCTGTGGCAGAGGCTGACAAGGAGAAGACCGCCTTCACCACCCCGATGGGATTAAGTGAATTCAACTGTATGCCATTCGGGCTCTGCAATGCACCCAGGACCTTCCAGAGGCTGATGGAATGCTGTCTAGGGCACCGAAACTTTGAGATGGTCCTACTTTACCTGGACGACATGATTGTCTATTCGAAGACTTACGAGGACCATCTTAAGCCCCTGGCCGAGGTGTTCGAAGCCCTGGCAGGCTTTGGCATGAAAGTGAAACCCTCCAAGTGCCATCTGTTAAAGCCGAAGGTACAGTACCTGGGACAAGTGGTGAGTGCAGAAGGAGTAGCCCCCGACCCTGACAAAATCACGGCAATAAAGAACTGGCCAGGCCCCTCTAACATAAAAGAAGTGAGGCAGTTCCTCGGGTTGGTAGGCTACTACCGAAGGTTCATCCCCAGGTTCACCAAGATGGCAGCCCCTATGCAGGACCTCCTTATAGGACAATCTAAGACCAGAAGCCAAAAGCCACCCTTCAAGTGGGACAAGCCGGAAGAGGAGTCCTTCCGCCAGCTGAAGATGGCCCTCACGGGGGATGAGATCCTGGCCTACCCCAATTATGACCAGCTTTTTATCCTCCACACAGACGCCAGTAATGTGGGGCTGGGGGCCGTACTGTCACAGAACCAACAGGGCAGAGAAAGGGTGATCGCGTATGCCAGCCGGAAGCTGAGGCCCACCGAGAGAAACCCGGAGAATTACAGCTCCTTTAAGCTGGAGTTCTTAGCAGTGGTGTGGGCCGTAACGGAACGTTTCAAGCATTACCTGGCCTCTGCGAAGTTCACTGTGTACACGGACAACAATCCGTTGACGCATCTGGACAATGCGAGACTTGGTGCCCTAGAGCAGCGGTGGATGGCCCGGCTAGAAAACTATGACTTCACCATCAAGTACCGGGCAGGCCGAGCCAATGCCAATGCAGATGCCCTATCGAGAATGCCCCATTTGCCCGATGAGGGAGAAGATCCAGACGAGCTGGAGGAAATAGAGCTCCCTGCATTCCACCAGTATGGGGCCACTCAGTACTCCCACCGTGTAAGAGACAAAGATCTAACCACCGTCATGTTCAACCCCTTACCCCACCACAGCTGGGCTGAAACGCAAGATAGTGACCCTGCAATTCGCCTGGTGAAAGACCTGTTGACCCAGGCAGACGCTAGCCCTTGCCCGGACGCTCCAGAGGAAGCCAAGCAGTTATGGAAGGAGAAAAACAAGCCATTCCTCTACGAAGGTAAGCTGTGCAGAAGGCTTGTCAACCACGGACGCACAAGCTGACCTGGCAGGTAGTGGTCCCGACATGAGATGCAGCAATGGTCCTGGAGGCCTACCATGACAGAGCGGGACACTTCGGGTGGAAGAAACTGGAGTTCCTACTGAGAGAGCGGTTCTACTGGGTCGGTATGAGAGGGGCCATAGAGAAGTGGTGCAGGGACTGCGGCCCATGTAACCTCAGAAGGAAGGATGGTACCAGCCAGAAGACACCCTTGAGGCCCATCATCACCAGGCAGCCTCTTGAGCTGGTAGCTCTGGACCATGTGAAATTGGCTCCAAGCCGGACGGGCTACGTCTATGCCCTGACAATAGTGGACCACTATTCCCTGTTCCTGGTGGTGGTTCCCGTTAAAGACTTGACAGCCCAAACAGCGGCCAGAGCCTTCCAACAACACTTCTGCTGTCCACACGGGTATCCGGAACAGGTCTTGACAGATCAAGGTCCAGCGTTTGAGGCTGAAATCTTCCAGGAGTTCTGCAACCTCTACGGCTGTAAGAAGATTCGGACAACGCCTTACCACCAACAGGCTGTGTGAGAAAATGAATAATATCGTCATTGATCTCCTCAAGACGTTGCCCCTGGAGGAACGCAGCCTGTGGCCGGAGAAGCTGTCAGACCTGATAGACTTATACAACCATATCCCAGTGAATGCTACCAACTGCACCCCGGCTTACCTGATGCGAGCAAGACCAGGTAAGCTGCCTGTGGACCTGGAGATGGGAGTCCTGACACCCGAGGACACCTCCCCAGATGCGGACTGGGATACGGAACGGCGGCTACAGTACAAGAAGGTACAGGAGAGTGTGGAGAGGAGTCTGGCTCAAGCGAGAGAAAAGCAAGAGAGGCTCTTCAACCAACACACCCCTGCTGGTCCCCTGGAACCTGGCGAGCAGGTCCTGAAGCGGAAGAGAAAGCTTCACAAGCTAGATGACCAGTGGGAGAGAGACCCGTACACAGTACTGCCGTCCGACCACAACAACCCGAAGGTATGTGTAATTACCAAGGATGGAGGAGAAACCGCTAGCACTGTCTCCAGAGACCACCTAAAACGGTGCCCCGAGCAACTGCAGAGTCCAAGTGAAGATCAAGATGACCTTGAGCCCGCAGTGGACAAGGGAGAAATGGTCAGCACCGTTCTCGGAGAGTTTCCCCATTCTGGACTCGGATAAACGACGCAATAGTGGTACCCGTCCTACACTTTCTTCAACCAACTCAGCAAGAACCTATAGGAGAGCAGGAGGAATCAGAAGACCAAGCAGCCCCAGAGGCTGAAGAACCCATGCCAGCAGCCCAGGAGAGTCAACCCTCTGCTGACAGTGAGCCTGCCATGCCTGCGGTAAGCCAAAGGACCCGCAGACAGCTGCCTGCACTACCTGAAAACCCAGCTAGTAGCTGTACCCTAAACGATAGTGGGGAAAGCCAGGTTAGACCACCATCAGACAGTGGGTTACGCTGGTCAACCCGGAGCACTAGGGGTCAAATACCAGCTCGCTGGAAGATCTAAATGCTGTATATTGCAAATGTTTTATGTTTTATTAATAATGTTTTTCCAGTTTCCCTAGTACGATGGACTGACAGGTCATGGACACTGAATGGCCGGAACTGTCTTGAAGATAGTTGCACCTGGTGCCCTCTTTCGAAGATGACCACGGAAGAAAAATCTGTCCGGCGTGGCCTCCTTGTGGTCCAAAGTAGTTAGCTTTTACCTTGCTGCCACGCCCAAGGCCAGGAACTTGGGGTTTATAGGGAGAGGTCCACACACCGTGGAAAACTTCACCTTATTGGGTGATATGGACACCCGGTCACGGAAGCGCCGTGGCCTTAAGGACAAAATGTACTTGTACATATGTTATGTTATTGTTTATACCCTGTATTTGTGTTTCCTGTTTAGTCCGGAGTACTAAATTTTACTAGGGGGGAATGTGTCACCCCAGGCCTGGATGTCACAAAATATTAAAGGCTGTGTCTGAGAGCAGGAGGGAGGTTCCCTGGTTAGGGACCATTAGCATGCAGCACCTCCTGTCCCAGGCCAGTAGGGGGAGCAGGCTGCCCTATAAAAGCTGGAACTGGGGCAGGGTTAGAGAGACCAGAACCCACTTCTGAAGTGACCAGAAGGGTTCTCAGAGAAGAGGGACAGGTCAGCAGCAGCTGAGGAGTCCGTGAGGCAGAGGAGAAACTGCAGGCCAGGGACAGAGGCGACAAGAGCCGATCCTGGCAAAGAATTAATGTAACCGGACATTGGGGTCCGAGGCTGTAAAGACTCTAACCCCACAGCAGAGAACCAATCCGCGAGGGATTTCATGTCCTTTGGCCTAAGAAGCCCGGAGGCTCTGCCACAACAGAAGGGACCAGCAAGGCCAAGAGAGGCCGAAGGTAAAAGGAACCCAAGTTGCATGCCATACGGGCGAGAAGTACACGGCCAGCTCAGGGACGTGGGCTATTACACCACGAAGAGCGGGATAGTCAGAAAGAGCATAGAGAGAACGGTAGGCCTACACACTCACCCTGACCAGTGGGGCTCGCCCGAATGCTCTCAGACACCCAGGCCCATCCCTAACCGGTACCACTGTTGGGTCATTAATAATGCCTACAATAAAGACCCTGGACTGTTTGAAGCGGACTCTGAACTCTTACTATTGCTGCCTGCACTATCACCCCCAGCATCCACCTACACTGCCCTGAGGCTACACTCTTCCCGTGGGGAGTTATCCTACCCCTCTGCTGCACACCAACACCAGCCTCAGCGGTCTGCCTTGCAGCGGCCGTTATCCCTGACCGCAATCCACGGGTGGCGTAGTCGGTCATTCAAAACACTGATAAATAGACTGCCACCATTTGGTCTGACCACCCTTAGCCAAGGGATCGGGTTGCCACTACCACCCCCAGCATCGTACAGAAGCCCGGTTCCGGGTACCCCACGGCCCAGGGGGCGAGTCATGTATATGGCAAAGAGTGGGAAGGGGTTAATCACAGGCTCATAAAATGGACAAACAACACAAATATTGGTTCTATCTTTTACACATTTGGGGTAGCCCTTAAGAGGGCCGTTGGGTCAAAGAGAGAGAGAGAGGGGAGGGAGAGATACCGGGAGATACCAAGAGAGAGAAAAAAAAGAGAGACCCAACCAGTGCAAGGCTAAGCCGGGCAGGCGGCAGTGGCTATTTATACCCACTGCTGATCTCTGATTGGTGGAAAATC
Source organism: Phyllobates terribilis (assembly GCF_046119375.1). Taxonomy (NCBI): domain Eukaryota; kingdom Metazoa; phylum Chordata; class Amphibia; order Anura; family Dendrobatidae; genus Phyllobates; species Phyllobates terribilis. The sequence goes on along the minus strand of NW_027362768.1, from coordinate 349,558,105 downwards.
TGGGTGTGGCTGCTCTCTGGTTGGTGGAAAATCTGGGTGTGGCTGCTCTGTGATTGGTCAGCATTATGACCTCACAGTGGCGATTACTCATACCTCCTGGGTGGTTTTTCTGGGCGGTTCTGCTTTCTGACTGGTGGAAATTCTAATCAGCATTATGACCTCACAGTGGCCTTGACTCATGTTTCATGGACTGTTCTATCTGGGTGACCTGAAACATGCTGATCTCTGATTGGTGGAAATTCAAGTCATCTTCATGACATCATAATCAGCATGTTATTACTGCTGAGATGTTCAGTTTTTTCCTAAATTTCCTACGTTTTGTCCTAATTTATTAGCACATATATACCACTCATTCCTACAATCAAAGGATCAGGAAACCACTCTGAAATCAATATCTTACAATTTACCCCAACAGCAAAAAAACAACTATACGCAAAATACCAAAAGATATATCAGATTATTAATGAGCAAATAAAAGACACAATCACATAAAAATAATTTTTAGAAAGGTGTAGAAAAAATGCTGTAAAGTAAGAACGCTTCAAAAATAGAAATGTTAATGATCTATTTAATCAATTAACAAAATACAAGTGAATGAACAAACAAAAAATCTAGATCCAATCAATGTTTGGTGTGACCAACTTTTCACTTTAGAACAGCATGAATTCTTCAAGGTACACCTGCGCAAAGTCAGGGATTTTGTAATAATACAGTCAGGTGTCTGGTCATACACCATGGCAAGACTGAGCAAGAATACACAAGGAAGTTATATTACATCAGCATGGTCTCTAAGGCACAAATTTCAAAGCAGATTGAGGGTTCAAGATGTGTCATTCAAGCACTTTTGAAGAAGCACAAGAAAATGTGCAACGTTGAGGTCAGTAGATGCGGTGGTCGGCCAAGGAAACTTAGTGCAGCAGATGTATGACACATTATGGTTACTTTCCTTCAAAAGGGGAAGATGTCCAGCAGTGCCATCAGCTCAGAACTGGCAGCAACCAGTGGGACTCAGCTTCACTCATCTACTGTTCAGAGAAGACTGGCCAGAAGTGGTCCTCATAGCAGAATTGTGGCGAAAAAGTCATATCTTCCACATCAAAACAAGGCCAAGTGAGTCAACTATGCATTAAAACAGAGGAACCAGGGTGTAGAAAATTGGCAGGATGTGCTCTGGACGGTTGAGTCAAAATATGAAAAATGTTATTACAGAAGAGATTTTGTTCACTGAAGGGCTGGAGAGCAGTACAATAATGAGTGTCTGTGGGCAATAGTGATGCATAAGCACGGTGGAGGGTCCTGTAAGTTTGGGGCTGCATTTCAGCAAATAGAGGTGGAAATTGGGTCAGAATTATTGGTTCCCTCAATGCTGAGATATAGAGGCAGATACTTATCCATCATGCAATATCATCAGGGAGGTGTCTGATTGGATCCAAATGTTTTCTTCAGCAGAACAACAACCCCAAACGTACAGCCAATGTCATTAAGAATTATCTTCAATGTAAAGAACAAGGAGTCCTGGAAAAGATCTGGTCCCACCCAGTGGAGTAACTCGAGTCTGATAGGCCCCCACCTGCATGTTGGTCAGATGTATGGGCCCTTGTAGCGTTCTGGATCCTATAAAGATATATGTGTTCTCTCCCTATGTAATAATGTCCCCCATCCTGGCTCCTTCTTGTAATAATCTCCCACATGCTGGGCCTTATGCTATAACATTTTCCCCCACCTGTGCCCCTGTCTGGAAATGTCCCCATTCTGGCATCATTTCCTTCATTCTGGTTTAATGTCCCCATCCTTGTATAGTGTCCCCATTCTGATATAATGTCCCCATTTTGGTATAATGTCTCTAACCTGGTATAATATCCCCCATGCTCGTGTAATGCTCCCAATTCTGCTATAATGTCCCCAAAGCTGGTATAATGCCCCACATCCTGGTATAGTATCTCCAGTTCTGGCATAATGTTCCCCATGCTGCTATAATATACCCCATACTGGTATAATATCATCATTGCGATATAATGTCCCCCATCCTGGTGTAACATCATCATTGTGATATAATGTCCCCGTTCTGATATAGTGTCACCCATCCGGGTATGGTGTACCCCATTCTGGTTTAGTGTCCCTTATTCTGGTATAATGTCCCCAATTCTGATATAATTTCCCCATTCTGATATAATGTCCCCATTCTGATTTAATGTCCCCCTTCCTGGTATATTGTCCCCATTCTGATATAGTGTCCTTCATCTTGGTAAAATGTCCCCATACTAGTATAGTGTCCCCATTCTGGTATAATGTCCCCATCCTGGTATAATGCTCCCCATAATGGTTTAATGACCATCATACTGGTTTAATGTCCCTCGCCCTGGTTTAATGTCCCCCATCCTGGTATATTGTCCCCATTCTGATATAGTGTCCTTCATCTTGGTAAAATGTCCCCATACTAGTATAGTGTCCCCATTCTGGTATATTGTCCCCATCCTGGTATAATGCCCCCCATCCTGGTTTAATGACCATCATACTGGTTTAATGTGCCTCGCCCTGGTTTAATGTCCCCCATCCTGGTACAATGCATTCCATTCTGTTACAGTGTCTCACATTCTGCCATAATGAACTAATTCTGATATAATGTCCCCATTCTGGTATAATGTACCCATTGTGGCAAATGTCCCCCATCCTGGTATGGTATCTACTGAGCTGCCATCCTGGGGATGGGTTATCAATATCAGATCGGTGGGCTCCGACACGTGGCACTGGCTCTACCCATCAGTTGTTTGCAACGCTCAGATGTAAATAGTTTGAAGATCTGAACATCACTGCTCCATTCACTGTACTGTGGGTCCTGCAAGTCAGCTAATATTCATGTAATAGGAGCTGATCTGCATCACCAGGTAGCAGCCACTACACAGTGACCAGAGCTGTGATGTTCAGCTCCTCAACAATGTTTACATCTGACCCCTGCCAGAGTTTCAAACAACTGAGTAGTGGAGGTGCCACGTGCCGGACCCCCACAAATCTGATATTAATGAGCTAACCAGGGGATAGGCCATCAATATGTTTGTCCTGGAAATTCCCTTTAAGGCCCACCTGCACATACTATGTATATAATAAATATATATATGGCAAAGAGTGGGAAGGGGTTAATCACAGGCTCATAAAACGGACAAAGAACACAAATATTGGTTCTATCTTTTACACATTTGGGGTAGCCCTTAAGAGGGCTGTTGGGTCAAAGAGAGAGAGAGAGAAGAGAGAGGGGAGGGAGAGATACCGGGAGATACCAAGAGAGAGAAAAAAATAGAGACCCAACCAGTGCAAGGCTAAGCTGGGCAGGCTGCAGCGGCTATTTATACCCACTGCTGATCTCTGATTAGTGGAAAATCTGGGTGTGGCTGCACTCTAATTGGTGGAAAATCTGGGTCTGGCTGCTCTGTGATTGGTCAGCATTATAACCTCACAGTGGTGATGACTCATACCTCCTGGGTGGTTCTTTTGGGCGGTTCTGTTTTCTGACTGGTGGAAATTCTAATCAGCATTATGACCTCACAGTGGCCGTGACTCATGTTTCATGGACTGTTCTATCTGGGTGACCTGAAACATGCTGATCTCTGATTGGTGGAAATTCAAGTCATCTTCATGACATCACAATCAGCATGTTACTACTTATTACTGCTGAGATGTTCAGTTTTTTCCTAAATTTCCTACGTTTTGTCCTAATTTATTAGCACATATATACCACTCATTCCTACAATCAAAGGATCAGGAAACCACTCTGAAAGCAATATCCTACAATTTACCCCAACAGCAAAAAAATAACTATACACAAAATACCAAAAGATATATCAGATTAATAACGAGCAAATAAAAGACACAATCACATAAAAATAATTTTTAGAAAGGTGTAGAAAAAATGCTGCAAAGTAAGAACGCTTCAAAAATAGAAATGTTAATGATTTATTTAATCAATTAACAAAATACAAGTGAATGAACAAACGAAAAATCTAGATCCAATCAATATTTGGTGTGACCAACTTTTTACTTTAAAACAGCATCAATTCTTCTAGGTACACCTGCGCAAAGTCAGGGATTTTGTCATAATACAGTCAGGTGTCTGGTCATACACCATGGCAAGACTGAGCAAGGATACACAAGGAAGTTATACTACATCAGCAAGGTCTCTAAGGCACAAATTTCAAAGCAGATTGAGGGTTCAAGATGTGTCATTCAAGCACTTATGAAGAAGCACAAGAAAATGTGCAATGTTGAGGTCAGTAGATGCAGTGGTCGGCCAAGGAAACTTAGTGCAGCAGATGTATGACACATTATGGTTACTTTCCTTCAAAAGCAGAAAATGTCCAGCAGTGCCATCAGCCCAGAACTGGCAGCAACCAGTGGGACTCGGCTTCACTCATCTACTGTTCAGAGAAGACTGGCCAGAAGTGGTCTTCATAGCAGAATTGTGGCGAAAAAGCCATATCTTCCACATCAAAACAAGGCTAAGTGACTCAACTATGCATTAAAACAGAGGAACCAGGGTGTAGAAAATTGGCAGGATGTGCTCTGGACGGTTGAGTCAAAATATGAAAAATGTTATTACAGAAGAGATTTTGTTCACTGAAGGGCTGGAGAGCAGTACAATAATGAGTGTCGGTGGGCAATAGTGATGCATAAGCACGGTGGAGGGTCCTGTAAGTTTGGGGCTGCATTTCAGCAAATGGAGGTGGAAATTGGGTCAGAATTATTGGTTCCCTCAATGCTGAGATATAGAGGCAGATACTTATCCATCATGCAATATCATCAGGGAGGTGTCTGATTGGATCCAAATGTTTTCTTCAGCAGAACAACAACCCCAAACGTACAGCCAATGTCATTAAGAATTATCTTCAATGTAAAGAACAAGGAGTCCTGGAAATGATCTGGTCCCACCCAGTGGAGTAACTAGGGTCTGATAGGCCCCCACCTGCATGTTGGTCAGATGTATGGGCCCTTGTAGCGTTTTGGATCCTATAAAGATACAGTATATGTGATCTCTCCCTATGTAGTAATGTCCCCCATCCTGGCTCCTTCTTGCAATAATCTCCCACATGCTGGGCCTTATGCTATAACATTTTCCCCCACCTGTGCCCCTGTCTGGTAATGTCCCCATTCTGGCATCATTTCCTTCATTCTGGTGTAATGTCCCCATCCTGGTATAGTGTCCCCATTCTGATATAATGTCCCCATTTTGGTATAATGTCTCTAACCTGGTATAATATCCCCCATGCTGGTGTAATGCTCCCAATTCTGCTATAATATCCCCAAAACCGGTATAATGCCCCACATCCTGGTATAGTATCTCCAGTTCTGGCATAATGTCCCCCATGCTGCTATAATATCCCCCATACTGGTATAATATCATCATTGTGATATAATGTCCCCCATCCTGGTATAACATCATCATTGTGATATAATGTCCCCATTCTGATATAGTGTCACCCATCCGGGTATGGTGTACCCCATTCTGGTATAGTGTCCCTTATTCTGGTATAATGTCCACAATTCTGGTATAATTTCCCCATTCTGATATAATGTCCCCATTCTGATTTAATGTCCCCCTTCCTGGTATATTGTTCCCATTGTGATATATTGTCCCCATTCTGATATAGTGTCCTTCATCTTGGTAAAATGTCCCCATACTAGTATAGTGTCCCCATTCTGGTATAATGTCCCCATCCTGGTATAATGCCCCCCATCCTGGTTTAAAGACCATCATACTGGTTTAATGTCCCCCATCCTGGTACAATGCACTCCATTCTGTTACAGTGTCTCACATTCTGGTATAATGACCTAATTCTGATATAATGTCCCCATTCTGGTATAATGTACCCATTCTGTGATAATGTCCCCCATCCTGGTATGGTATCTACTGAGCTGCCATCCTGGGGATGGGTTATCAATATCAGATTGGTGGGCTCCGACACGCGGCACTGGTTCTACCCATCAGTTGTTTGCAACGCTCAGATGTAAATAGTTTGAAGATCTGAACATCACTGCTCCTTTCACTGTACTGTGGGTCCTGCAAGTCAGCTAATATTCATGTAATAGGAGCTGATCTGCAGCACCAGGTAGCAGCCACTACACAGTGACCAGAGCTGTGATGTTCAGCTCCTCAACAATGTTTACATCTGACCTCTGCCAGAGTTTCAAACAACTGATTAGAGTAGGTGCAACGTGCCGGACCCCCACAAATCTGATATTAATGAGCTAACCAGGGGATAGGCCATCAATATGTTTGTCCTGGAAATTCCCTTTAAGGCCCACCTGCACATACTATGTACAGTGCCTACAAGTAGTATTCAACCCCCTGCAGATTTAGCTGGTTTGATAAGATGCAAATAAGTTAGAGCCTTCAAACTGCAAACGAGAGTAGGTTTTATGAACAGAAGCATAAATCTTACAAACAAAAAAGTTATGTTGCTCAGTTGAATTTTATTAAATTTTAAACATAAAAGTGTGGGTCAATTATTATACAACCCCTATGTTTAATATTTTGTGGAATAACCCTTGTTTGCAATTACAGCTAATAATCGTCTTTTATAAGACCTGACCAGGCCGGCACAGGTCTGTGGAGTTATCTTGGCCCACTCCTCCATGCAGATCTTCTCCAAGTTATCTAGGTTCTTTGGGTGTCTCATGTGGACTTTATTCTTGAGCTCCTTCCACAAGTTTTCAATTGGGTTAAGGTCAGGAGACTGACTAGGCCACTCCAACACCTTGACTTTTTCCCTCTTGAACCAGGCCTTGGTTTTCTTGGCTGTGTGCTTTGGGTCATTGTCTTGTTGGAAGATGAAATTACGACCCATCTTAAGATCCTTGATGGAGGAGCGGAGATTCTTGGCCAAAATCTCCAGGTAGGCCGTGCTATCCATCTTCCCATGGATGCGGCCCAGATGGCCAGGCCCCTTGGCTGAGAAACAGCCCCACAGCATGATGCTGCCACCACCATGCTTGACTGTAGGGATGGTATTCTTGGGGTCGTATGCAGTGCCATCCAGTCTCCAAACGTCACGTGTGTGGTTGGCACCAAAGATCTCGGTCTTGGTCTCATCAGACCATAGAACCTTGAACCAGTCTGTCTCAGAGTCCTCCAAGTGATCATGAGCAAACTGTAGACGAGCCTTGACATGACGCTTTGAAAGTAAAGGTACCTTACGGGCTCGTCTGGAACGGAGACCATTGCGGTGGAGTACGTTACTTTTGGTATTGACTGAAACCAATGTCCCCACTGCCATGAGATCTTCCCGGAGCTCCTTCCTTGTTGTCCTTGGGTTAGCCTTGACTCTTCGGACAAGCCTGGCCTCGGCACGGGAGGACACTTTCAAAGGCTGTCCAGGCCGTGGAAGGCTAACAGTAGTTCCATAAGCCTTCCACTTACGGATGATGCTCCCAACAGTGGAGACAGGTAGGCCCAACTCCTTGGAAAGGGTTTTGTACCCCTTGCCAGCCTTGTGACCCTCCACGATCTTGTCTCTGATGGCCTTGGAATGCTCCTTTGTCTTTCCCATGTTGACCATGTCTGAGTGCTGCTCACAAGTTTGGGGAGGGTCTTAAATAGTCCGAAAAGGCTGGCAAAAGAGATCTTTAATCCACACATGTGAAGCTCATTATTCTTGGTGCCTGAACTACTTCTTAATACTTTAGGGGGAACAAACAGAATTCTTGTGGTTTGAGGGGTTGAATAATAAATGACACTCTGAATTAACTTTTAACGTTTTAAAAAAAAAAAAATAATAAAAAAAACAAACAAAATTTGCTGCAGTGCATTTCCCACTTCCAGGCTGATCTACAGTACAAATGTCACAATGCCAAGTTAATTCCGCATGTGTCAACCAGCTAAATCTGCAGGGGGTTGAATACTACTTGTAGGCACTGTATATAATATATATGGCAAAGAGTGGGAAGGGGTTAATCACAGGCTCATAAAACGGACAAACAACACAAATATTGGTTCTATCTTTTACACATTTGGGGTAGCCCTTAAGAGGGCCGTTGGGTCAAAGAGAGAGAGAGAGAGAAGAGAGAGGGGAGGGAAAGATACTGGGAGATACCAAGAGAGAGAAAAAAAGAGAGACCCAACCAGTGCAAGGCTAAGCCGGGCAGGCTGCAGCGGCTATTTATACCCACTGCTGATCTCTGATTGATGGAAAATCTGGGTGTGGCTGCTCTCTGATTGGTGGAAAATCTGGGTGTGGCTGCTCTGTGATTGGTCAGCATTATGACCTCACAGTGGCGATTACTCATACCTCCTGGGTGATTCTTCTGGGCGGTTCTGTTTTCTGACTGGTGGAAATTCTAATCAGCATTATGACCTCACAGTGGCCGTGACTCATGTTTCATGGACTGTTCTATCTGGGTGACCTGAAACATGCTGATCTCTGATTGGTGGAAATTCAAGTCATCTTCATGACATCACAATCAGCATGTTATTACTGCTGAGATGTTCAGTTTTTTCCTAAATTTCCTACGTTTTGTCCTAATTTATTAGCACATATATACCACTCATTCCTACAATCAAAGGATCAGGAAACCACTCTGAAATCAATATCCTACAATTTAACCCAACAGCAAAAAAACAGCTATACACAAAATACCAAAAGATATATCAGATTATTAATGAGCAAATAAAAGACACAATCACATAAAAATAATTTTTAGAAAGGTGTAGAAAAAATGCTGTAAAGTAAGAACGCTTCAAAAATAGAAATGTTAATGAATTATTTAATCAATTAACACAATACAAGTGAATGAACAAACAAAAAATCTAGATCCAATCAATATTTGGTGTGACCAACTTTTCACTTTAAAACAGCATCAATTCTTCTAGGTACACCTGCGCAAAGTCAGGGATTTTGTAATAATACAATCAGGTGTCAGGTCATACACCATGGCAAGACTGAGAAAGAATACACAAGGAAGTTATACTACATCAGCAAGGTCTCTAAGGCACAAATTTCAAAGCAGATTGAGGGTTCAAGATGTGTCATTCAAGCACTTTTGAAGAAGCACAAGAAAATGGGCAACGTTGAGGTCAGTAGATGCAGTGGTCGGCCAAGGAAACTTAGTGCAGCAGATGTATGACACATTATGGTTACTTTCCTTCAAAAGCGGAAGATGTCCAGCAGTGCCATCAGCTCAGAACTGCCAGCAAACAGTGGGACTCAGCTTCACTCATCTACTGTTCAGAGAAGACTGGCCAGAAGTGGTCTTCATAGCAGAATTGTGGCGAAAAAGCCATATCTTCCACATCAAAACAAGGCTAAGTGACTCAACTATGCATTAAAACAGAGGAACCAGGGTGTAGAAAATTGGCAGGATGTGCTCTGGACGGTTGAGTCAAAATTAGAGATGAGCGTTGTTCTACTCGAACTGTTCGCCAATCTCAAATTCGAGCTGTTTTGGGCGGTGTTCGAGCCGGTCGGCGAACACGAACAATTTGAGAAAAATTCGGCTGTTCGAGGTTATGTTCGATAACTGTTCGTGCACCAAAATCATAACTGGATTTTTTCTCAGTAATGATGAAAATTAATGTTAATACGCAGTTTGAGTGTACAGCGGGGCGGGGGGAGGGGCAGGGGATGGATCTCTGCAGGAACAATGAAGATCTCCATTTTTTTTTCTCTTTCCCGCATTTGCAGTGGGGAGGTGCAATCTGTCAGCCTATCAGCAGCGCACACAGGGAGCGAAGTGCTTTTTTTCACACAAGCAAGGGCATGTGTGATTGGCAGTGTATGTCACATGTCCTTGCCCTATAAGACCAAGCCATTTTCCCCGTCGCCACCATTTTCTCACTGCTGCAGCTGCGTGTTAGACGGCACCGCTGTTGCTGTGTGCGCTATACCTTGTTAATTTCAAGCCAATTTTCGCACAAATATACAGATAGCTTGGGAGTAGGGAATAGTTGTGATTGCAGTCCTTTTAAGGACTAGGTTACAGCATTTCCTACGACTTTTATCAGGCAGGTCTGTGCTCTTAAATAGATAGATTGTGGGAGTAAAGACTAATTGTAATTGGAGTCCTTTTCAGGACTAGGTTACATCAGTTCCTATCAGTTTTTGCCAGGCAGGTCTGTGCCAGTGCTGTTCAAGTTTTTTTCACAGCATTTGGCTGAATCTAGCAAAGCTAATCCTTTTTGGCCTATTGCAGAGTGTGTTAGTCAGTGGAGTAGCCTATCTGTGTTGCAAGATATACCACCTGTGTATAGAATACCAATTTTTTTACTGCACCTAGTGAAGTAAAATCTTTTGGGCATAGCATCATTCTATTAGTCCATCTATACTGACCTCCATCAGGTTGCAAACTGAATATAATTTTTTTCTGCATCTAGCTCTGAAAAAATATTTGGGCTTCTAGCAGTGTGTGGGACTTGGTCTATTAGTCCATCTATACTGACCTCCATCAGGTTGCAAATTAAAAATAATTTTTTTCTTCATTTAGCTCTGAAAAAATATTTGGGCTTCTAGCAGCGTGTGGGACTTGTTCTATTAGTCCATCTATACTGACCTCCAACAGGTTGCAAATTAAAAATAATTTTTTTCTGCATCTAGCTCTGAAAAAATATTTGGGCTTCTAGCAGTGTGTGGGACTTGGTCTATTAGTCCATCTATACTGACCTCCATCAGGTTGCAAATTAAAAATAATTTTTTTCTGCATCTAGCTCTGAAAAAATATTTGGGCTTCTAGCAGTGTGTGGGACTTGGTCTATTAGTCCATCTATACTGACCTCCATCAGGTTGCAAATTGAATAAAAAAAATTTCTGCATCTAGCTCTGAAAAAATATTTGGGCTTCTAGCGGTGTGTGGGACTTGGTCTATTAGTCCATCTATACTGACCTCCATCAGGTTGCAAATTAAAAATAATTTTTTTCTTCATTTAGCTCTGAAAAAATATTTGGGCTTCTAGCAGTGTGTGGGACTTGTTCTATTAGTCCTTCTATACTGACCTCCAGCAGGGTGCAAATTGAATATAATTTTTTTCTGCATCTAGCTCTGAAAAAATATTTGGGCTTCTAGCGGTGTGTGGGACTTGGTCTATTAGTCCATCTATACTGACCTCCATCAGGTTGCAAATTAAAAATAATTTTTTTCTGCATCTAGCTCTGAAAAAATATTTGGGCTTCTAGCAGTGTGTGGGACTTGGTCTATTAGTCCATCTATACTGACCTCCATCAGGTTGCAAATTGAATAAAAAAATTTTCTGCATCTAGCTCTGAAAAAATATTTGGGCTTCTAGCGGTGTGTGGGACTTGGTCTATTAGTCCATCTATACTGACCTCCATCAGGTTGCAAATTAAAAATAATTTTTTTCTTCATTTAGCTCTGAAAAAATATTTGGGCTTCTAGCAGTGTGTGGGACTTGGTCTATTAGTCCATCTATACTGACCTCCATCAGGTTGCAAATTAAAAATAATTTTTTTCTGCATCTAGCTCTGAAAAAATATTTGGGCTTCTAGCAGTGTGTGGGACTTGGTCTATTAGTCCATCTATACTGACCTCCATCAGGTTGCAAATTGAATAAAAAAATTTTCTGCATCTAGCTCTGAAAAAATATTTGGGCTTCTAGCGGTGTGTGGGACTTGGTCTATTAGTCCATCTATACTGACCTCCATCAGGTTGCAAATTAAAAATAATTTTTTTCTGCATCTAACCCAGCCAATAGTTTTGGCCTAATACCACAGTTTGGCCACTCAGCTCTGCTCGGTTACCATCCATTGTTTTTTTGTGCAAACAACTCCAGAGTTGTGAATTAGTTAACCACCAAAATGAGTGGAAAAAGGCCTGCTCCTGGTGGAAAGGGGAATAGGCGTGTTGGGAAGGGGAAAAAAGGTTGTGTCCGTGGGGTAGGTGCAGAAGAAAGACCATCTTCCAGCCAAACTAAAATGTCTACTTCTTTTAGCGGACAATGTGATAAGATCCCTTTCTTACGGCCACGCCAATCGCTACAAATTCCAGATGAGGCACAAAAACAGCAGGTGCTTCAACGGATATCAAGTGCTCCTTTAAGTGGGCTCTCCTCCACATCAACTTCAACATCACAAATACTCCAGTCCTCAAAGGTGTCACCCAAATCGCACTTGCTTCCTCACAGCTCCCAAATCTCCAGCTGCCCGTCTGAGTATGAGGTAGAACAGATGGTTGAGTCTGCAGAGCTGTTTACTCATACTATAGCCTGGGAATCAGAGGTCGACTCCAGCGCTTCTGTGAATCCAGACGAGGAAATGATCTGCACTGATGCCCAGAATCTTTATGAGTCGGATCCAGGACCAGACGCAGAAGGTTCTGACCATAATGTAGACCCTCATTCCCAAACTGTAACTCCTGTTGGTGGAGACAATGAGGAAGACGATGATAAGACTCAAATACCTGATTGGAGCGACAACTTTAGTTTTTTGTCAGGGCAGGAACAGGTTGGCTCTGAGGACGACGGGTGTGATAACGCACAGGGTGATGATGATGAGGTCGGAGATCCCACTTACTGTCAACCCACAGTCAGCCAAGAGATGAGGTCAGCAGAGGAGGTGGAGGAAGATGCTAGTGACGACGAGGTCAGGTTGCGCCTTCCTGGACAGAGACGTAGTACTGGAAGCACGTCAACAACTGCATCCTCAAACACAACTCTGCCTCTCACCACAAGTCGTGGTGGCTCTTCAGGTCGCATGGGTGCTAAGCCTTGCATAGCCTGGGCATTTTTTCAGATCGATAAAGATGACCCAACTCGTGTTATCTGTAACATTTGTCAGCAAAAGCTAAGTAGAGGCCAAAAAATACATAGTTTGAGTACTTCATGCATGAACCGGCACATGGACATGAAGCATAAGTTGCAGTGGGAAGCTCAGTGTGCTACAATGCGGTCTAGCCGGCCGGGCCAACCACCGTCTGCCATATCTTGTGCATCCGCGGCCTCTTCATCCTCTGTGACTGGGGGGACAGCAGTCACACCTGTTTTGGGGCGCAGACCTGCCACCTCTTTACCCGCAACAGCCAGCGTGATTGGCAGGTCATCATTTTCTTTGGAGGTGGTAACACCAGCTGGTCTTGAGCGCTGTCCGACATCGATAGCACCACCTTTGGATCAAGGCAACCTAACATGTCCGCCTGCATCTTCCTCACAGACCGGCAGTTTGCCGGGGACACCCTTATCAACCCCGTCTAAGCACAATAGCCAGCCCTCGGTCCCTCAGATGTGGACAAGTAAAAGACCATTTCCTCCTAGCCATGAGAAAGCTAAGAGGTTGAATTTCACCATCTGCAAGCTCTTGGCTACAGAAATGCTGCCTTTCCGCCTGGTGGACACAGAGGATTTTCGAGACCTTATGTCCGTCGCAGTGCCCCAGTACCAGATGCCCAGTCGGCACTACTTCTCAAAGAAAGGTGTGCCTGCGCTCCACCAGCATGTCGCACACAACATCACCGCTTCTTTGAGAAACTCTGTGTGTGACAGGGTGCATTTCACCACAGACACTTGGACGAGTAGGCATGGACAGGGGCGTTACATGTCGCTGACTGGGCACTGGGTAACTATGGTGACAGCAGGACAAGGGGCTGCTGTCCAAGTCTTGCCGTCCCCACGAGTTGTGCGTCAATCCTCTTTATGTCATTTTTCCTCCACTGCTTCTGCCTCCTCAACCTCCTCTCGGTCTTCCACCTGCACCCAAAGCCTGTCTGGTCATGCCACAAGCTTTCTAACTGCGCAGAAGGGATCCTGCACACCTCCTTACTATGCTGGCAGTAGGGCTCAACGTCATCAGGCGGTTTTTACATTGAAATGTCTGGGAAATGTGAGTCACACAGCTGAGGAGTTGTGGTCAGCTCTGGAGAACCAATTTAATGAATGGTTGTCTCCACTGGACCTGAAACCAGGGAAGGCCGTGTGCGACAATGCTGCAATCCTGGGTGCGGCCCTTCGCCGGGGCAATGTCACACACGTGCCTTGTATGGCTCACGTGTTGAACCTGGTTGTCCAGCAATTTTTAGCCCACTATCCCAGACTAGATGGCCTTCTGCAGAGGGCACGGTCGCTGTGTGCTCACTTCCGCCGTTCGCATCCCGCAGCTCAGCGACTTACATCTCTACAGAAGTCGTTGGGCCTGCCACTTCACCGGCTAAAATGCGATGTGCCTACCCGGTGGAATTCAACTCTGCACATGTTGCAGCGACTGTGGCAGCACCGACAAGCCCTGGTGCAATACGTTCTGACGTATAGCCTGGGCCAACGAGATTCAGAGGTGGGGCAAATCACGCTGGAGGAGTGGTCTCAGATCAGGGACCTATGCACCCTTCTGCACAGTTTTGAAATGGCGACGAAGATGTTTAGTGCTGACGATGCCATTATCAGCATGACTATTCCGGTGATTTACATGCTGGAGCACATGTTAAACAGAATTCGGAGTCAGGTGGTGGCACAAGAGGAGGTGGAGGAAGTAGAGGAGGAGGAGTTGTATGCGGAAGGGCTAACATCTGCAAGGTCCAGACGGTCGGCAGCACCAAGGCGGCAGGCATGTGAGGGTGGGGGAGATGATTTTACCAGGGCGCATGGTAGCAGCCAAACTAGTGAGGAAGGTGCAGGAGCCCAGGAAGAAGTGGAGGACGAACTGATGGAAGACTCATCAGATGAGGGAGACCTTGATCACATTTCTGTTGTGCGAGGTTGGGGGGAGAGGACAGAGGAAGGAAGCATGATTGCTACCTCGCCACCAACACAACAGGGACTTGGTGCTCCTGGATGCGCAACACACATGAGTGCCTTCTTGCTGCACTACCTGCAACATGACCCTCGAATTGTGAGAATTAGAAATAATCCTGACTACTGGGTTGCCACACTGTTAGATCCCCGGTACAAAAGTAAATTTGCAGAAATTATTCCTGCCATAGAAAGGGATGCACGCATGCAGGAGTATCAGCAGAGACTGTTGCAGAATCTTACATGTGCTTTTCCACAAAATACCAGTGGTGCACGTAGTGAATCTCACAGTTCCAACTTGCCAACCGTGGGACCGTCAAGTGTTCAGCACTCAAACCGTAACAGAACCACAGTATCTGCTGGTAACATCAATTTTGCGGAATCATTTCACCACTTTTTTAGCCCATCCTTTGCAAGGCCACAGGAGACAAGAAGTCTGACACATAGTCAACGCCTAGAGACGATGGTACAGGAGTATCTCCAAGTAAACATTGAAGCCACGACTGTGTCACTGGACCCTTGCTCTTTTTGGGCTTCCAATCTGGATAAATGGCCGGAGCTAGCCACTTACGCCTTGGAGATCTTGTCATGCCCCGCAGCCAGCGTTCTGTCTGAACGTGTGTTCAGCGCTGCTGGTGGTGTGCTGACAGATAAGCGCACGCGGCTCTCCACTGATAATGTAGACAGACTCACGTTCATAAAGATGAACAAATCATGGATCCGAAACGACTTTTCTACCCCTGTGTCATCCTGGGGAGAGTAAAAGCTTGATGATTGGTTAAAATCACCCTACCAACCGTTTTAAGCTTTCAAATTACTAATCATGTTTATCTGTATCTTGACTGGAAAATAATTTGGGCTTTGTAGCAGTGTGCAGCACTGATCCTATTAGGCCATCTATAATAAGCTTCACCAGATTTAAAATTAAAAATAATTTTTAGCTGCATCTAGCCCGGAAAATAATTTTGGGGCTCCGAGATGCGCAAGACACATAAGTGCCTTCTTGCTGCACTACCTGCAGCATGACCCTCATATTGTCAGAATTCGAAGTAATCATGACTACTGGGTTGCCACACTCTTAGATCCCCCAAACTTTTCGATCAACCTTTTCATTTTAATAAAGACCAAAAAAATGGTCATTTTTGAAATTATAAGCATTAGCAGGTTGTTAGAAACTGAAATCAAACAGTTTTCAACTCAAAACTTTATTCTAGGTGATGTTACATTTTCACATAGGACCCCTTGTTCGAAAGGAGCTTCTGAACTCTCTCGTCCATTGAATTTGTCAGGTTTTGGATGGTTTCTGCTTCAATTGTTTTGCATGAGGACAGAATACCCTCCCAGAGCTGTTGCTTAGATGTGAACTGCCTCCCGCCATCATAGACACTCCTTTTAATGATGCTCCAAAGGTTCTGAATGGGGTAGAGGTCAGGGGAGCATGGGGGTCACACCATAAGTTTGTCCCCTTTTATGCCCATATCAGCCAGAGATGCAGATGTTTTATGTGCAGCATGAGATGGTGCATTATCATGCAGAAAAATGATCTTGCTGTGAAATACACGGTTCTTCTTCTTGAACCATGGCAGGAAGTGCTGTTTGAGAAAATCCACATACATTATGGAGTTCATCTTTAGCGCCTTCAGGGATCCTAAAGGGGCCGACAATCTCTCTCCCCATGATTCCAGCCCAAAACATTACTCCACCTCCTCCTTGTTGGCGCTGTAGCCGTGTTTGCGTGGGGTGTCCATCAACCAGCCATCCTCCACTCCATTCATCTGGACCATCGAGCGCTGCACGGCACTCATCCGTGAACAAAACAGTTTTGAAATCAGTCTTCATGTAATGTTTGGCCCACTGGAGCCGTTTCTGCTTGTGTGAAGTGGATAGAGGAGGTCGACAGGATGGCATATGCACAGCTGCAAACCTCTGAAGGACCCTGCATCTTGTTGTTCGGGGGACGTTGGAGGCACAAGCAGCTTCAAAAACTTGTCTGCTGCTATGACAAGGCTTTTTTGCCGCTGCTGTTTCAACCTGACGTAATTGCCTGTAGGAAAGAGTCCTCAATTTGCCCTTATCAGCACGCACACGTGTGTACTGTGAATCAGCTACATACTTCTTGATTGCCAAGACACTTCATCCTGATCATCGCACAATGTTGATTGTAGTCATGCCTTGACCTAAACACTCCACAATTTGTTGCTTCTCAGCAGCCGACACATCCTTTTTCTTTCCCATTTTGGCAGAAAATGTAGGCTGCTTAATAATGTGAGAGAGCCTTCTTAAGTAGTCTTGCCTTTCATTGGACACACCTGCCAAACTAATTAGCACAGGTGTCTGCAATTGCTTACAGTGATATAAAGAGCCCTGACACACATCACCATCAATGAGTTTAACTGACAAACAAACAAATTCTTCCCTTATCACTCCTAAACACTTTTTGCATAATAATTTGGAACGCGGTGTACATGTGCTTTTCCACAAAACACCAGTGGTTCACGTAGTGAATCTCACAGTTCTAACTTGCCAACCGTGGTCTGTATGGAATTGTTCAATAAAGGGCCCAAAATTAAGATAACATAGATGGGAGAGGTCTCTATGAATAGGAATTTCTAAGTATTTGATACCCTGTGAGGGCCAGGCAAAGGGAAAGTTGGACTGGATGGAATCCTATATGGATTTAGGGAGGGAGACATCGAGGGCCTCAGACTTCGCTGCATTGATTTTAAAATTTTACCATGTAACAAAGTGATCTATTTCAGCCATAACAGCAGGGATGGATATATGTGATTGAGTGATATATACTAGGACATCATCAGCAAATAGAGAGCACTTGTACTCGGTGCCTCCCACCTCAATCCACCTAATATTGGGGTTATGGCGAATTGATGAGAGCAGGTGCTCCGTCACTAGGATGTATAAGAGAGGGGACAGAGGACATCCCTGCCTTGTCCCATTGGTGATTGTGAAAGGTGATGAAAATGTTCTGACGCACCCCCTGTGCCTTGGGACACCCGGAGTCGGACCCTTTTTGGTGGATGCTGGTGGTTGTAGTCTTCGTGGCGGCGATCCGGTTCCGTGGCTCAGGGCGGTCAAACCAGTGGCGGAACTATTTATGTGGTTTTGATGTTTAAATGTCCGACTACGCCACCCGTGGATTGCGGTCAGAGTGAACCGCCGCTACAGGGCAGACCGCTAAGGCTGGTGTTGTGGGTGCAGCAGAGCGTAGCATAACTCCCCACGGGAGGAGTATAGCCTCAGGGCAGTGTATGCGGAGGATGGGGGTGATGGTGCAGGGCAGCAGCAGTAACGACACGGAGTCAGTGATGCAGTTCAGGGCCTTTACTCACAGTTCTTATTATCCAGACCACATCTGCAGGTAACGGCTGCCCACGTCGTACTGTGCTCACCAGGTGAGGGTCTCAGACAACTCCCAGATAACTTTGGAGCGCTTCACAGGACCCCCTTTGTGTGTCCTTTGTCTGGCCTTTCTTACCAACACTTCTGTCCGGCTGCCTCGGGCCTCCTCTTGGTAAACTTGGCGCCAGTTTCCCTGACCCTATGTGGTGCCTTCCTAGCGGGTGGAGCAAGGGGCTGCGCCACATAAAATGTCAGCGCCTCCGGTTTCTAGCTGAGGGTCGTTTCCTGCCTCCACTAGTTCGGGGACCGGTCTCCCCCTTTGGCCTGACCCCTCCACGCAGGTGGATTCGGGCGTGCGGTGGCGACTCGCCCGTCCGCACCCCTGGGATCCCTTCATTCCTCGTTCCTGGAGCCTTCTCCGCTCCTCTTCCTTCCTTCTCCCTCTTGCAGGCCTGGGCCTCTGTTACTAGGCCCGCCTCCGGAGCAGAGCTCATGCAGAGCCCCTGCTCCCTGCCACTTCTGCTCAGACTTCTCTGCACTGAACTAAGATGGTGCCCACCTTTTATACTCCCTTCTCAATGCACCCAGGAACTGCTTCCTCCCTGCTCCTGCACTGCAGGGTTCCCCTTCCTCAGTGTTCCCTCCCCCCACTCCAGCCAGGGACAGGGACTGTCGTGCCCATCTCAGGGGCATATTGGTCGCCCTGCCCCACGGCAATGTGGTGTAATGCATGCAGGTGTCGGGTCCTGATCCACACTCCATCCTTATCTGAGAGTGAGATATCACACCTCTGGGTGAGGTGCAATACGTCTGTAGCAACCGAGCCCTCGGTGCTACAGTTCCATTTATCTTCAGCCTAGGTGACGTATTGTGATACAGGGCCGTGATTTTGGCTATAAAAGGGTCCCCTAGACCCCTACCCCAAGCTTTTTAAGAGAATCATATATGGCGTGCCAGGAGACTCTATGGAATGCTTTCTCAGCATCCAACGAGAGTATCTACTTACAAATTTTTAACTGCATCTAGCCCAGGAAATACTTTGTGCCTAGTAGCAGTGTCTGCTAGTCAGCGGATTATCCCGGCTGTTAAGCAAGCTACACCACCTGTAGTTTGGACACTTAATTTTTTCAAAGGAAATGCTTCGGGACCACGGGATACTTAGTGAAGAGCATCAGGAGGCACCCCAAGGCATAGGGGCTGGGACTGGCACTAGGATGCCTTGCGGTGGACAGCCGAGCTCGATCCTTATAAAAGCTTTTTAACTGCAGCAGCTTTAGTGGACGCTACTGGAGCTGGAATTACGCGGCTGCTGGCATGAGACTTGCCCTCCAATAGATCCTTGTAAATGGATTTAAAGTGTATTCATTCAAATTAGAGGGACAATTTAAATTAAAAAGCTTAGAGCTGCCTCCACCACAGGGGGGCTCTCTCGACCCACCAGCGGACAGGCACCAGTATTGGGAGAGGGGGGCTGGCCGTCAGGGTTCACCGCGGCTCTGGCACAAACCCGGCGACACGGAGGTGGCACGGGCAGGAGCGGACTGGCCGTCTCGGCTTCTCACTTTTTGGATTTTAGAAGGGCATGACATGCCTATATCTGTGTCTCCCCCTCCTTTTACTCCTCCACCTCTTTTCTTTTCGCATGACTATATGTACTTGTCACTTTTCCATGTGTTAGTTGTGTCTTCTGAGCAGTTTGTCAGCTTTTGGACACCTTTGAAGGTGTTTTCTATGTGTTTCTATGTGTTTTTGTTTGCCTGCCATTGGTTTTAACGGTGTTCGAAGGTGTTCGACGAACAGTTCGACGAACAGTTCGGCGAACAGTTCGGCGAACACAAGGGTGTTCGACGAACCGAACCGAACTCGAACACTACGGGGGTGGCTCAACACTAGTTATTACACACTAAAATCAAACAGTTTTCAACTTAAAACTTTATTCTAGGTGATGTTACATTTGCACATAGGACCCCTTGTTCGAAAGGAGCTTCTGAACTCTCTCATTCATTGAATTTGTCAGGTTTTGGATGGTTTCTGCTTCAATTGTTTTGCATGAGGACAGAATACCCTCCCAGAGCTGTTGCTTAGATGTGAACTGCCTCCCGCCATCATAGACACTCCTTTTGATGATGCTCCAGAGGTTCTCAATGGGGTTGAGGTCAGGTGAGCATGGGGGCCACACCAAAAGTTTGTCCCCTTTTATGCCCATAGCAGCCAGAGATGCAGATGTGTTATGTGCAGCATGAGACGGGGCATTATCATGCTCGAGTCTCCGCCCCATATGCTTCGCGGCCAAAAAAAAAAACGTTGCTGGGATCGCCTGCCATGCGCGAGCGATCCCCGCATGGTTTTTTTGGGTGTCTAACAACCGTGAAACATGCGGGGCGGGGACTCGAGCGTGTCATTCGAGCACCCGCGATACTTGGTGCATATCCGAGTACCCGATGCAAACTCAAGTAGCGAGCACTTGCGCTCAAGACTAATGACAACTTATTTAATATGTTGACCTAATATTATCAAATTCTGTCGTACCTTTGGGTTCAAAATGTACACTATACACCTTGATAAAATTCTTGAGGGGTCTAGTTTCCAAAATGGGGTCACTTGTGGGGGGTTTCCACTATTTCGGCACATCAGGGGCTCCCAAAATGCGACATGGCGTCCGCTCTTGATTCCAGACAATTTTGCGTTCAAAAAGTCACACAGTGTCCCTTCCCTTCTGAACCCTGATGTGCGCCCAAACAGTGTATTTTCCCCACATATGGGGTATTGGTGCACTCAGGAGAAATTGCACAACAGTTTTTAGGTTCCATTTTCTCCTCTTACCCTTGTGGAACTAAAAAAAATCGCTGATCAAATTTTAACCCTTATAGCGCACTAATAAAAAAAAAATTTGGTTCCAAAATTGTGCTGATGTAAAGTAGACATGTGGGAAATGTTATTTATTAACTATTTTGTGTAACATATCTCTCTGATTTAACAGAATAAAATTTCAAATTTTGAAAATTGTGAAATTTTCAAAATTTTCGCCAAATTTCCAATTTTTTCACAAATAAACGCAAGTGATATTGAAGAAATTTTACCACTATCATGAAGTACAATATGTCACGAAAAAACATTCTCATAATCAGCGGGATCCGTTGAAGCGTTTCAGAGTAATTACCTCCTAAAGTGACAGTGGTCAGAATTGTAAACATTGGCCTGGTCATTAACGTGTAAACCACCCTGGGGGGTAAAGGGGTTAATAATAGCCATTTCAAAACTGTGCAGAAGGGTGCAGAGGTCCTTAATCTGTTCCCACTCCGTAAACGTGATACGCCCCACGTCCGTACTGCGTTGGCACAGGCTATACGACATGACATACTGCGTCAGGGCTCGTTGCTGCTGCCACAGTCGCTGAAACATGTGCAGAGTGGAATTCCACCGCGTTGGCACATCACTATCAACCTGTTAACTGTCATGGAGAAAGACCTCTGTATCAATGCAAGTCGATGACATGAGGGGTGCGAACAGCAGAAGTGAGCACACAGCTTCCGGACTTTCTGAAGCAGCTCATCCAGGCCGGGATAGTGGCGGAGAAATCGCTGTACCACCAGGTTGAGGACGTGAGCCATGCAAAGCACATGTGTGGGTTCGCCTTGGCGTAGAGCCGCAAACAGGTTCGCACCGTTATCGTACATGGCCTTCCCTGGCTCCAGGTTCAGTGGAGACAGCTATTGCTGAAACTGAGCCTGGAGAGCTGTCCACAACTCTTCAGCTGCATGACTGCGATCTTCAAGGCATATTAATTTGAAGACTGCCTGGTTGCTGTGCTGCGCAGTATGGAGGTGGTGTGAATTTGCTCTGCACTGTTGGAACGCGTGTCTCGTTAAGGCAGAGGTTGATTGCCAAGTGAAGCACAGTGGATGGTCCATGCAATTTAGTGACGCGCCCCTGGGCCTGTGTCGCGCTGCGTTGCGCACGCGGGAGCTTACCCGGAGCCGGATCTGTTGAGGGTTGTAGTCTCGTGGCGGTGACCCGGTCCGTGCCCAGGGAGTCAAACTGAGCGGCGATGTATCAGCGGTAGATGTTGGACGACTACGCCACCCGTTGAGTACAGCTAAGGAGCTGCTGCTGCAGGGCAGACCGCTGAGGCCGGTGGTAGGATTGTGCAGCGTGATAGTATAACCCCCAACGGGAGGGGTATGGCCTCAGGGCAGCCGACGTGGATGATGGGGGTAGCAGGAACCACTCGGAGACGGTACGGTGTAGTTCAGGGTCTTTACTGGTGACAAAGATAGACCCTCCCGGAGTACTGGCTAGCGATTGGGGCCTGGTCAGTCCTTGAGCAGATGGGATCTCCCCTGGCCAGGCGGAGTTGTAGGCCTCCCAAACTAACTGTACTCTTCTGGCTACCTTGCTAGAGGCGGGTATAAGTAGCCCACGTCCCTCAGTGTACCGTGTGGTGCTCACCCGTATGGCCGGTGACTCGGGGCCTTCTAGTAGCTTCCGCTCCACGACGGCGGTGCTGGTCCCATGCGTGTGACCGTGCCTTCGGGTTTCTTGGCCAGAGGACCTGGAATCCCCTGCCTGACGGATTCTGCTGCTGGGTAGGAGTTAGTCCCCACAGCCTCGGACTCCGGGTCCGGTAAGAAATCTTCTCAGTCAGGGCGAGCTCTGCAGCTGCCAGCCCCTGACTCCTTGTAACACTGCTCCCACAGAGCTCCTGATGTTCTGTTCCTATATTTGCTTCTTTTCTCTGTCTCTACTTCTTCTCTACTCACTAACCCTGCCTCAGCCCTAGGTTTATATAGGGGAAGTCCTTCCCCTCCCAGGACTGGGCAGGAGGTGTGGCATGCATAGGATTCCTGACCAAGAGACCTCCCACCTGCTCTCAGACGTAATATCTCTATCACTGTGGCAACCAGACCCCTGGGGTGTCACATTCCCCCCTAGTGAAATTTAGTACTCCGGGACTAAACATATTTTAGAAAAACATAACAAGATATAACAATAACAATACAATAAAGAAACACATAAAGGTGGTCACGGCATGTCCGTAACCGGGTGCAGTCTTTGAAGAAAGCAAGGTGTCCATTTCACCAAAACAGGGAGACGTAACCAGGTAGGGGTCTGTCCTGCCCCGAGTCCTTAACAGTCTTTAGTCCGTCCTGGGTTACGCTCCAACTATGTACACAGGATTCCCGGTAAATCCACCAAAGACTCCTATAAACAACTAGAAACACATAATTATACACAAGCAACAAGAAAAACAGGTAACCACAAATAAAACAATTTATACACTTCAAATCCTCCAACGTGCGGGTAACTGGCCTCTAGTGGACCTAGTGGACCTACGGAGCTGACTGTCTGGCCCTGAACTACAGGGTGTAGGAGCTGTCAAGGGTAAATTGGGCAGCTGTCTATGGGCCCTTTGGCTCACTAGGGATATGGCAGGCTCACTGCAAGCAGAGGGTTGATCCTCCTGATCTGCTGGTGTGGGGTCTTCTGCCTCCTGGACCGGCTGTTCTTCCAGCTCTACCTGTTGCTCCGTAGGTGCTTGGGATGCTGGTTGGAGGAAGGTGAGTACGGGTACCACAACTGCACCATTGACTTGAGTCCAAGACCGAGGGAAGTCTCCGAGCACAGTACTAACCATATCTTCCCTTTCCTCTCCTGGTCGATGGTCTTCTTGTTCCTCTTCAGGGTTCCGTAGCTGTTCAGGACACTTCTTCAGGTGATCCCGGGATACAATGGCTGTGGTCTCCCCTCCGTCTTTACTGATGGTACAGACCTTCGGGTTCTCGTGGCTTGAGGGCAGTACGGTGTACGGGTCCTTCTCCCACTGGTCGTCCAACTTGTGGAGCCGTCTTTTCCTCTTCAAGACCTGCTCTCCGGGCACCAGGGGAACAGCGGGAGCATACTGGTTGTAAGTTTTCTCTTGTCTCTCCCTAGCCTGACAGAGACTTCGCTCCACGCTCTCCTGTACTTTCCGGTACTGCTGCTGCCTCTCTGTGTCCCAGTCTGCTTCTGGTGAAGTGTCCTCGGGTGTCAGGACTCCCATTTCCAGGTCAACAGGTAACTTACCAGGTCTCGCCCTCATTAGGTAAGCCGGGGTACAGTTGGTGGAACCTACCGGGATGTGGTTGTATAGGTCCACCAGATCGGGCAGCTTCTCAGGCCACAGACTGCGTTCTTCCAGGGGCAACGTTTTCAAAAGATCCATTACCACCTGGTTCATTTTCTCACAAAGTCCATTAGTTTGCGGATGATAGGGTGTCGTCCTTATCTTCCGGCAGCCATACAGATTGCAGAATTCCTGGAAGACCTCCGCTTCAAAGGCAGGTCCCTGGTCCGTCAGCACTTGGTCCGAGTACCCGTGTGGACGGCAGAAGTGCTGCTGGAAGGCTCTAGCTGCTATTTGAGCCGTTAAGTCCTTGACGGGGACGACAACCAAGAACCGGGAGTAATGATCCACGATGGTTAACGCGTAGACGTAGCCACTTCTGCTTGGGGTCAGTTTTACATGATCCAAGGCTACCAGTTCCAACGGCTGCCGGGTGACGATGGACTGCAGGGGAGTCTTCTGGCTGGCACGGTCCTTCCTCCTCAGGTTGCACGGGCCACAGTCTCTGCACCACCTCTCGATGGTTCCCCTCATGCCTACCCAATGGAACCGCCCGCACAGCAGGAACTCCAGCTTCTTCCATCCGAAATGCCCAGCTCCATCGTGGTATGCCTCCATCACCATGGCTGCGTCTCGTCGTGGCACCACTACTTGCCAGATTAGTTCATGCGTCCGGGAGTTAACCATCCTGCGGCACAACTTCCCCTTGTAAAGGAACAGTCTACTCTTTTCTGCCCACAGTTGCTTGGCTTCCTCCGGAGCGTCTGGGTCAAGGCGAGCCTCTGGCCGAGTCAGCATCTCCTTCACCAGCCGGACGGCAGGGTCACTGTCTTGCGTTTCCGCCCAGTTGTAGTGAGGTAAGGGGTTAAGCGTAGCGCCTTGCTTACTCCTTACCCGATGGGAAAACTGGATAGTCCCATGACGGTGAAACGCGGGGAGTTCGACTTCTTCCAGTCCCTCTGGATCTTCTCCTACGTCCGGTAGGTTTGGCATCCTGGACAGGGCGTCCGCGTTGGTATTGGAGCGTCCTGCCCGGTATTTGATGGTGAACTCGTAGTTGGACAGGCGGGCCATCCATCTCTGCTCTAGGGCACCGAGTCTTGCCGTGTCCAGGTGTGTCAACGGGTTGTTATCCGTGTACACGACGAACCGGGAAGAAGCGAGGTAGTGCTTAAAGCGTTCGGTGACTGCCCACACCACTGCCAGGAACTCTAGCTTAAATGAGCTGTAATTCTCAGGGTTTCTTTCGGTGGGTCGCAGTTTTCGGCTGGCGTAAGCGATTACTCGCTCCTTCCCCTGCTGGATCTGGGACAACACGGCTCCTAGCCCGATGTTACTTGCGTCAGTGTAGAGGATAAAGGGCTGGCTGTAATCCGGGTACGCCAGGATTTCATCCCCCGTGAGGGCCATCTTCAGCTGGCGGAAGGACTCTTCTTCCAACTTCTCCCATCTGAAGGGCGGCTTCTGGTTCTTGGCCTTCCGGGACTGGCCTATCAGGAGGTCCTGCATAGGAGCTGCCTTTTTGGTGAAACCGGGGATGAACCTGCGGTAGTAGCCTACCAACCCGAGGAACTGCCGCACTTCTTTTACACTGGAGGGACTTGGCCATTCCTTAATTGCGGTGATCTTATCAGGGTCGGGAGCCACTCCGTCAGCGCTCACCACGTGTCCCAGGTACTGCACCTTTGGTTTCAGGAGGTGACACTTGGAGGGTTTCACCTTTAGGCCGTAGCTTGCCAGAGCTTCGAACACTTCCGCCAGGTGTTTCAGGTGGTCCTCATAAGTCTTAGAATATACGATGACATCGTCCAGGTACAACAGGACCGTCTCGAAGTTTCTGTGGCCCAGACAGCACTCCATTAATCGTTGGAAGGTTCCTGGTGCGTTGCAGAGTCCGAACGGCATACAGGTAAACTCGCTAAGTCCCATCGGGGTGGTGAATGCGGTCTTCTCCCGGTCCGCCTCTGCTACAGGAACCTGCCAGTACCCACTAGTGAGATCCAAGGTAGAGAAGAAGTTAGCAGATCTTAAAGCAGCCAAAGACTCCTCTATCCTTGGTAAGGGGTACGCATCCTTGTGTGTGATACGGTTGATTTTCCGGTAATCTACACACATCCTCATGGTGTTGTCTTTCTTTTTGACTAAGACTAGTGGAGCTGCCCAGGGGCTACAGCTATCCCTGATCACCCCAGCCTCCTTCATGTCTCTAAGCATCCCCTTGGCGTGTTGGTAGTGTGCAGGGGGTACGGGTCGATACCTCTCTTTTATGGGAGGATGGTCTCCCGTGGGGATGTGGTGTTCTACCCCCTTGACTCGCCCGAAGTCTAACGGGTGTTTACTAAACACTCTCTCGTACTCTTGAACCACCCGATAGACTCCCTGTTTCTGGTGTGAGGGAGTGGAGTCAGTACCCAAATGTAGTTGCTGACACCAGTCCTCCATTGTTTTCTTAGAGACGTTACCTTCCTCCGGGTGAGATGGAGGCAAGGGTTCCACAGATTGTATAGCATTTTGGTTAATGGTATATAATTTGGCTAGCGTGGCATACCGGGGCAGGTACACTTCCCTCTTCCCGATATTGATTATGCGAACGGGCACCCTCCCATGGCGTACATTAACCACCCCCCGTGCTGTCAAGATGGTGGGCCTACTGTCTGAGTAAACTGGTTCTACCATTGCCTGGTAATCTCTACCTCTCAGACCAATAGCTGCCCGGCACCAAATCATCATTTCACTTTTTGGGGGCATGGCAATAGGGAAAGGGTCACACATTCTCACGCTACCAATCTCACCGCCGGAGAGTTCCACCTGTTGCCGTCGCATCAGTGCCCGGATCTCTTTTTGGAGCACTCGCTGCTCGCCGGAGCTGGCGTTCTTGGCAACCTGCTGTAAAAGGAAAATCACCTCTGCAAGACAATTTTCAATTACATTAGTTCCTAGAGTTATCTTTGGGTGACTCTCGTGTTTGTCAATGTCTACAATGATCAGTCCCTGTGCTGCCAGTTCGACTCTACCGATTTTAATGGTCACCTCTTTAAATCCAATCTGTGGCACGGGCTGACCATTGCTGGCGATGATACTCAAGTCGTCGTCAGGGTAGCGGGTGATATCCGAGTCATTCCAGTACTGCTTGAAGAGCACGTACGGGATGGTGGTGACCTGTGACCCGGTGTCCAGTAGGGCACTCATAGGAATGCCATCCAGTACCACGGGTAAGACTGGACGTCCTCCAACATATTTGTCGCGCCAGTTCGATGGGCCTGGTGATCTTTTTCCTGGGGGTTGGCCCTCTACCCCAGGTTGTGCCAGTTTAAAGGACAGTACCTTGCCATATGTCCGGGTTGATTGCAGCGGCGGCAGATGGGTCGTCCGTCCTCGTTGTATCGGTCGCTGGGTCTCCCTCTGGCCGGTGGGGTCCTCCTTGGTCGACGCCACGGGATGTCCTCCGGTCCGGATGCCAGCTGGATCTTCCCTGGAGTGGAAACCTGTAAAGACTGCACAGTTCGGGTTAGCGCAGCAACGCTTTTAGCTAGCTCTTGGACCTGATGGTGCAGGTCTGGAGCCGGGTCATTGTTCAAAGCCTGCGCATCAGCTCCCACAGGCCCTGCCGACAAGGGTGCCGCCTCCTGGTGGTAAGTGGTAGTGGGGCGTCTGTGGGTCACAACGCCACCTGGTGCCGGTTCTCGGAGCAACCGGATGGCTCTGTCCTTGAACTGTGCAAATCCCAGATGAGGGTCCTGTAAGGCCATTGCCCGCAACTGGGTTCGGTGGGCATTGCAATATAAACCCTCTATAAATTGTTCAGTCAACAGCCTGTCCTCGTCTCCCACGCCGTCAGGGTCGGTCTGCTTAATGGCTCTCAGGGCCTCTTGTAGGTTCAGGGCATAGTCCCTTATACTGTCGTATGCTCGCTGCTTGCACACGTAGAATCTAAGCTTGATCTCGGCTGAGGTGCGGGTATCAAAGGTGTCCCTCAGCCGGGTTAGTATCCCTGCGACAGTCCTCCCCCCAGGTGGCCAGGACTTTACCTCCCTTTGGGCTGCCCCGGTTAGTTGGGCCACCAGGATGCTCACTTTTTGCTCCTCTGTGAGGGGGTACACCTGGAAGAGGCTATCCAGCTTTTCTCTAAAGTCATGCAGGGTATGGGACTCCCCTGAGTACTGGGGTAGCCAGGCTGCCCCCGGGATATAGGGCATGGTGAAAGGCATGACCGCAACAGCGGTGGCGCTGGCGGGGGTTGAAGCGGTGAAGCTCTCCTCCGTATCCGACATCCTTCTCCCCCCTAGTGGACCGTGGCCTACCTTGCGATGATCCTCTTCCGTAAGCCGCGGCTCCGCAGTGGATCGTCAGGGTTGAGGACCTTCCGTCGCGCTCCTGTGACGTCGGCGTCTGCTGGGCTCCTTCCAGGACCTTACGCAACGTCCGGACGTGAGGCGGGGCTTCAGTTCTCGCGCGCTTTCGGAGTCCACGCCCCTCTTCTTCCCGCGCGACGTCTTCAAGATGGCGTCCAACGGCGGGAAAACTCCACGGAAGGCGGGAAGAAGGCTGAAAATGGCGCCGGATGGCGGGAATCTTCACCACAGGTAAGTTTGAACAGTCTTTTTCAGGCACGCAGTACCCGGTGGTTGCGGGCACGAAATCCTGCCGACTACGCCAAAAGTTGACGCGCCCCTGGGCCTGTGTCGCGCTGCGTTGCGCACGCGGGAGCTTACCCGGAGCCGGATCTGTTGAGGGTTGTAGTCTCGTGGCGGTGACCCGGTCCGTGCCCAGGGAGTCAAACTGAGCGGCGATGTATCAGCGGTAGATGTTGGACGACTACGCCACCCGTTGAGTACAGCTAAGGAGCTGCTGCTGCAGGGCAGACCGCTGAGGCCGGTGGTAGGATTGTGCAGCGTGATAGTATAACCCCCAACGGGAGGGGTATGGCCTCAGGGCAGCCGACGTGGATGATGGGGGTAGCAGGAACCACTCGGAGACGGTACGGTGTAGTTCAGGGTCTTTACTGGTGACAAAGATAGACCCTCCCGGAGTACTGGCTAGCGATTGGGGCCTGGTCAGTCCTTGAGCAGATGGGATCTCCCCTGGCCAGGCGGAGTTGTAGGCCTCCCAAACTAACTGTACTCTTCTGGCTACCTTGCTAGAGGCGGGTATAAGTAGCCCACGTCCCTCAGTGTACCGTGTGGTGCTCACCCGTATGGCCGGTGACTCGGGGCCTTCTAGTAGCTTCCGCTCCACGACGGCGGTGCTGGTCCCATGCGTGTGACCGTGCCTTCGGGTTTCTTGGCCAGAGGACCTGGAATCCCCTGCCTGACGGATTCTGCTGCTGGGTAGGAGTTAGTCCCCACAGCCTCGGACTCCGGGTCCGGTAAGAAATCTTCTCAGTCAGGGCGAGCTCTGCAGCTGCCAGCCCCTGACTCCTTGTAACACTGCTCCCACAGAGCTCCTGATGTTCTGTTCCTATATTTGCTTCTTTTCTCTGTCTCTACTTCTTCTCTACTCACTAACCCTGCCTCAGCACTAGGTTTATATAGGGGAAGTCCTTCCCCTCCCAGGACTGGGCAGGAGGTGTGGCATGCATAGGATTCCTGACCAAGAGACCTCCCACCTGCTCTCAGACGTAATATCTCTATCACTGTGGCAACCAGACCCCTGGGGTGTCACATTAGCAAATGGAGTTAGGGATTTAGTCAGGATTGATGGCTAATTATCTGCCTGTATTTTTCAGCATTAAGGACTCCATCATACAATTCCATCAGGGAGGCGTCTGATTGCCTCCAACATTATTCTGCAGCAGCAAAACGACCACAAATGTACAGCCAATGTCATTAAGAACTGTAAATGGCATAAAGAAGAAAAAGGAGTCCTGGAAGTGATGATATGTCCCCACAGAGCCCTGATCTCAACATCAAGTTTGTCTGGGATTACATGAAGAAACAGAAGGTTTTGCGAAAGCCTACATAGGATCTGTGGTTAGATCTCCAAGATGTTCGGAACAATCTCCCTGTCGAGTTCCTTCAAAACTGTGTAAGTGCATCCAGAAGAATTGATGCTTTGATGATGTATTGTGTTCATTCACTTTGTATTTTGTTAATTGATAAAAATAGACACTTCTACATTTTAAACCATTTTCACTGTGCAGCATTTCTCCACACCTGCCTGTCTAGTTGATTGGAGGGGTTTCGGTCCTGAGGAAAGGTCTTGGGAGCCTGCCGACAACATCGTTCTCCCCCCTCTTCCCCCCTGTGATTTTTGAGCAGTTTCTCCGTCGGGTTGGCCTAAAGAACAGTGGGGCGTCAGGGGGGTGCTGTCACAGCAGTAACTCACGTGCCTCCTCAGCGTCGTCCTACTCTCCATCGTCAGCGTTCGGCGTCTCCTCCCATCAGGTCGGCTCGCTGAGGTTCGCCTCTTGCAGCTCTCCTCTGCACAGCTGCAACAGCATGGTGTTTTCCATTTGGCCTTAGGGGGCGTGGCCGGTCTCTGCAGGAATTTAACCCTGCTTTGTCCTGCAGAGATCAGGAGTGGTACCTGGCGACTACCTGCGGCCAAGACTATCCTCGCCACCAGAGGCTCTAGTGAAAACCAGTTAGTTGCTTGGTCACGCCACTCCAGGGTCAGCCCGGCCCCAGGAGCAGTGGGTCCACACCCAGCCGTGTTACAGGAAGTTTCATCAGTTTTTATTTTAAATACATTAAGACAACTTTTTCTGTTGAACAACTTCCTTTGTAGAGAAGCTGTCACTTGACATAAATGTGTAATTTTTTCCGTTCTCATGAATCTGCGTCATTTTGTTTTTCTTTCCTGTGCCCCTTCGTTTCGAAAATATGGCATTTTATGCCTTGTGTAAAGTAGTCTTTTTAGCCAACTCGGAGTGGTCTTTAACCCCTTACTGGCCAGCGACATTAGCCCCGCCCATCGGTGACCTGTCACGTGATCGCGGGTTACCGATGCGTGGGCATGGCAACCCGGGGTCTGCAGCAGACTCCTGTGGTTCTCATGTCTTGCTTGCTATGAGCGCCACCTAGTGGTTGGCGCTCATAGCACATGAGCATTTCTGCTACATAGAGGCAATCTGCTCATCGCCTTTCTGAAGCCGAGCCGATCAGGTATCTGCAGCTTCTGGTCTCCTGTGGAGACTATTGAAGCATGCAGAAAGTGGAAAAAAATGTTTTTAAAAATATGAAAAAGGTAAAACAATATATAAAAGTTTAAATCGCCCCCTTTCTCCCCATTCAAAATAAAATAATAATAAAGAAAAAACACATATTTGGTATTGCTGCGTTCAGAATCGCCCATTCTATCAATATAAAAAAAGAATTAATCCGATCGGTAAACGGCGTAACGAGAAAATTCTAGACGCCAGAATTATGTTTTTTGGTCGTTACAACATTGAAATAAAATGAAATAATGGGCGATCAGCTCGACACGCAAAAAATAAGCCCTCACTTGGCCCCAGATCCCGAAAAATGGAGACTCTACGGGTCTCGGAAAATGGCGCCATTTTTAGCAAACTTTGGATTTTTTTTTCACCACTTAAATAAAAAAGAACCTATACATGTTTGGTGTCTACAAACTCGTAATGACCTGGAGAATCATAATTGCAGGTCAGTTATAGCATTCAGTGAACGTGGTAATAAAAAAACAACAACCGTAGAATTGCATTTTTTGTTGCAATTTCACCGCGCTTGGAATTTTTTTCCCCGTTCTCCAGTACATGATATGGTAAAACCAGTGATGGCGTTTAAAAGTACAACTTGTCCCGCAAAAAATAAGCCCTCACATGGCAATATTGACCTAAAAATAAAAAGGCTATGGGTCTGGGAAGAAGGGGAGCAAAAAATGAAAATGCAAAAATGGAAAATGCTCCGGTCATTAAGGGGTTAAAAAGCCTCCCATGTAGAGGAGTTTTGTATCACTACCACTTAGCTAAAGGGACAAGATTAATATATAAGTAAGAGGAGTGGAGTGGCCGATGGAAAAGGGAATAAAACCAATCCCAGATTCAGAAGAACAGCGGCATTTTTACACCAAATAAATGTTACAGATTTATGACAAGTGACAGATCCTAATTAATGTGATTGTTTCTGTGACAGAACAGACATTTTCTGATGTTCTATAACTCCTTTACATATAAATGTATTGTGGGCTCTAGATGGCACCGTGTATGCTATCATTGTAATCTCCATTACTGGATAGAATTAGAGAAGAAAGACTAAGGCTCGAAGCTGTGACAAAAAATTATCAAAAGTGACTGCAGATTTTATTTGTATTTTTTTTAGGCAAAAGGAGTTAATAACAGCGACCACCTGACTGGGGTCTTACATCTTCAAGCAACTATTCCCAATCATCCGGAGAATCTACAAGAAGAAATGTCTTGTTTGCAGCCACTGATTTCTCTGCCTCCATTCAGTCCACAGTTGTGGATTTGTCCGGCTGAATCTTCCATGAGGCTTTTCCTCCATCACTGACTGCGAGGATCCATCACATAACTGCCATAGATTCAGCTTATGTGCTCAGACATCACTGGGAGCCCCCCAGCAATGTATATGACGCGCCCCTGGGCCTTCGTCGCGCGGCATCGCGCGCACGGGGGCTTACCCGGAGCCGGATCCGATGGGAGTAGTAGTCTCGTGGCGGTGACCCGGTCCGTGCCCAGGGAGTCAAGCTGGACGGCAGTGTTTAGCAGTAGATGTTAGAAATGTTCGACTACGCCACCCGTTGATTGCGGCTATGAGGCCGCCGCTGCAGGGCAGACCGCTGAGGCCGGTGATATGGTTATGCAGCGTAGATGGTATAACCCCCAACGGGAGGGGTATGGCCTCAGGGCAGCAGATGAGGATGATAGTGGTAGTGATGGTGCGGCAAGGAAGCTCAGAGACATGTGATGCAGTTTCAGGGTTTTTACTCACAGGTGTTGCTCCGATCACTTCGGCCAAGGGTGACCACCCGGGCCGTGCTGCGTCCACCAGGTGCGGGACTCGGTCAACTCCCGGGCAGTTCCAGAGCGTGGTCCTGAGCTCCCCTCTCTCTTTCTTCCTACTGGCCGTCCCCACCAGGGACCCACCTTTGTCCGGCTCCCTCGGGCCTCTTGGTGGCAAAACCTTTCCTGGCTTTCCTGACCCTATTCGTGGTATGCCTTCCTGGTGTATGTGGTGAGGGTCGTGCCCAAAACTTGACCACGACCTCCGGTTCCTGGCTAAGGATATTTTGCCTCTGCCAGTTTGGGATCCGGTACCCTTTTCTGCCAACCCTTCACCCTTCTGGTTTACTTCTGGGATCTCAGGGTTCCCTCTTGTCTTGTGTCTCTGGGCCTCTCTTCCTCCTTCTCTCTGCTTCAGGCCTGGCCCTGGAGCTGGGCCCAGCCGGAGCCACAGCTCCCTGTCAGCCCTCCTGGCTGAGCTCCTCTCTGAACTCACTCCCTGAACTCACCCTGTTCCTAGATGGTGCCCACCTTATATACTCCCTCTATGTGTGAGCCCAGGTGACTAGCACCCAATGGGCTCCTACCTCTATGCCCAGAGTCCCTCCCCTATCTGCCCCTACACTACTGGGATGTTCCACCCCCCCTCCCACTCCAGCCAGGGACAGACGCTGTCGTACCTGCACATCTACCTAGTGGGAGTACCGTTGTTCTGTCCCCCGGAAATGGGATGAGTGTAGTGCATGCAGCTTACTGAGCTCAGTCCCACACTCCATCCTTTCCCGGGAGTGGAATACCACACCTCTGGTTCGAGGTGCAATACCCCTGTAGCAGCCGAGTCCTCGGGGTGCTACATATACATGACATTGCCAGAACAGACCACCCCACTGTATCCAGAGCTGATCACTCCGTACTAGTGTAGCACCCCGAGGGCTCGGCTGCTACAGGGGTATTGCACCTCGAACCAGAGGTGTGGTATTCCACTCCCGGGTAAGGATGGAGTGTGGAACGGGGCTCAGTTAGCTGCATGCACCACACTCACCCCATTTCCGGGGGACAGATCAACGGTACTCCCACCAGATAGATGTGCAGGTACGACAGCGTCTGTCCCTGGCTGGAGTGGAGAGGGGGGAGGAATATCCCAGTGGTGTAGGAGCAGACAGGGGAGGGACTCTGGGCATAGGTAGGAGCCCATTGGGTGCTGGTCACCTGGGCTCGGGTGTCAGAAGGGAGTATATAAGGCAGGCACCATGATAGGGCAGGGGAGTGCAGTCAGAGAGGAGTTCAGTTCGGAGAGGAGCTCAGCCAGAGAGGGCTGACAGGGAGCTGTGGCTCTGTCCGGGCCCAGTTCCAGAACCAGGCCTGAAGTGGAGGCCTGAGGCAGAGAGAGAGAAGGAAGAAGAAGAAGGAACAGAAAGGAGCAGGAACACAAGGAAAGGCCCAGAGACGCAAGAAAAGAGGGAACCCTGAGATCCCACGAGTTAACGGGTGAAGGGTTGGCAGAACAGGGTACCGGATCCCAAACTGGTGGAGGCCAATTATCCTCAGCCAGGAACCGGAGGTCGTGGTCAAGTCTTGGCGCGACCCCTCACCATATCCACCAGGAAGGCATACCATATAGGGTCAGGGAAACCGGGAAAGGTTTCACCACCAGAAGGCCAGAGGGAGCCGGACAAAGGTGGGTCCCTGGTGGGGACGGCCAGTAGGAAGGGAGAGAGGGGAGCTCTGGACCACGCCCTGGAATTGCCTGGGAGTTGGCCAAGTCCCGTACCTGGTGGACGCAGCACGGCTTGGGGGTCACTGCTGGCTGGAGTGACCGGAGCAACAACTGTGAGTAAAGCTTTAAACCTGCACCACAAGTCTCTGTGATTCCTTGCCACTCCAGCACCACTAGCACTGGGACCCTCACAACATCACTCCCATCAATTTCCACACTAGCTGCCCTGAGGCAATACTCCTCCCGTGGGGAGTCATCCCATACTGAGCTGCACAACCAACATCAGCCTCAGCGGTCTGCAGTGCAGCGGCGGTCCCCACTGACCGCAATCCACGGGTGGCGTAGTTGAACAATATAACATCTTATGCCAAGCACCGCCACTTAGTTTGACACCCTGGGCACGGACCGGGTCACCGCCACGAGGACTACTACCCCTATCAGATCCGGCTCCGGGTATTCCCCGCATGCGCAACGCTTCACAACATGGCCCAGGGGGCGCGTCACTAGGACCCTGTAATAGAAGTGGACGGCCCCCACACACAGGGAGCAGCTGTGGACGTGGTCCTGTGCCGGCTTCATTAGGGCAAGGTATATAGAGGATCTCATCTGTACCGAGAAGCCGGACGAGCAGTCCTGCAGCAGAAGTGACCGAACACTGCGAGTGTCAGTACCTAGGACCACCTCTTGGGAGGAGGAGGATGTTTTAATGACGTATAAAAACTTAGGACACTATAGTCCTGATTGATGAATGCAATTATGCCAGAATTCCGGTGTAAATCACTTTGAAAAGTCACAATTTTTGTGCATTGTTGAGTTGATCAAAAATGTTGTGACTTTTGGTGTTTTCACGTCAGTTTTGCCCAGCTTCACCAAAATGGGCAGAGTTGGGGCAGGATGGA
This sequence comes from Phyllobates terribilis, assembly GCF_046119375.1. Lineage (NCBI taxonomy): Eukaryota > Metazoa > Chordata > Amphibia > Anura > Dendrobatidae > Phyllobates > Phyllobates terribilis. The sequence goes on along the minus strand of NW_027362768.1, from coordinate 349,522,402 downwards.
AGTGTGCCACCACAGCTTGTCTAATTCTTGGCGAACTGTGGCTTCCCTTACACCAGAAATCTTACTCCAGTCCGTGACTGGAGTAAGATTTGTGGCAAGGTGCACGCACCACTTGTCAGAAGCGCATAATTCATGCGCCACTTAATGAATCTGGACCGTCTGACTCCAGCACGCTCCCTCATCAAGAGCAGCTTGAATATCGCCAGTCTTAATGAATCCGTGTCCTAAGTGCTTTATTAGTTAAAGAATAACCGTTGTTTTATTTTTTTTTTGTAAATTAATATTACACATGAAAATAAGTAATTTTATAATCTTATCAGAGAAGTCTTCTTTTTCCTGCTGGATTGATCTTTCAGTTTCAATTTGCGGTAACATCTGTAAAATCTGTATTCAGTGAAGACAAACTTTCCTATTAGTGAGATAGATGACAGTTAGTGCTATTAATACTCTTTAAAGAAGGAAGGGGGAGGAGCTAGTGGAAGGGGGAGGAGCTGGCGGAAGGCACAGACCTTCTGCTGCAAGTTCTCCTGAAACCACAGTTACTTCTCCATGGAAGATTGCAGCTGGTGTTTATACATAGAATCCTAGAACATTAGAATTGGAGGAACCTCCAGGGTCCTAGTGTCCAACCCCTGCTCAATGCAGGATTCACTAAACCATCTCAGACAAATGTCTGTCCAGCCTCTGTTTGAAGACTTCCATTGAAGGAGAATTCATCACCTCTCGTGGCAGCCTGTTCCATTGAAGAACGCACCAAATCTGCAGCGTGTGCACACAGCCTTGTTGTTCTTTTGGTCACAGGCAGGTCTTTGCACAGTCCTGAATGATAAGTACAGCACATACACGCTAAGGCTATGTGCCCACGTAGCAGATTTGATGCAGAGCATTTTTGCCTCTCTCTGGCAGAAGAAAACGCATGCAGATTTACATGCAGATTTACATGCAGATTTACATGCATTTTTTCTGCTAGAGAGAAGTGTTTTTTCAGCATTTTTTCAGCGTTTTCGCATGCGTTTTTTCAAGCACTTTTCCAAGTGATTTTGAGCATAACTTGGAAAAGTGCTTGACAAGTTGGTCACACAATATAAATCCATGCAACCGGCATGGATTTATATTGTGTGACCAACTTAGATGCTTTAAATGCGGCATCTATAGTAAAAAAAAAAAAAGAATTAAAAAGTTAAAAATAAAAAACAAACCTGTATACTCACCTCTCCAGTCTCCTCCCGGCGGCGTTCTCTCTCTTCAGCGTCCCGCGGTATACTGGCAGGACCTGCGGTGACGTCATTTAGTCAGCTGATGGTCACGCAACCATCACCTGACCTCTTTCGTCAGCAGTCGCGTGACCATCAGCTGACTAGATGACGTCACTGCAGGTCCTGCAAGTACACCGCTGGACGGCGAGGAGAGAGGATCGCCGCCGGGAGCAGACCGGAGAGGTGAGTATACAGGGTTTTTTATTTTTAACTTATTTATTTCTTTTTTTCACCGCTTGGTAGCCGGGATGAAGAGGAGTTGTAGTCTCTTCTTCATCCTGGGTACCACACGCACCCCGATTACGCTGCAAAATCTCGCCCATTGAATTCAATTGAAACGCAGCAAATCCACATATACCTGCGGGGTTGCTGCTTTTCAATGGCCGCGAATTTGCGGCGTAATCGCGGTAGAAATGGTCATGCTGCGTTTTGCAACGCAATGTGAATTCGGCTCTCTAATTAGCGCATCATGTGCACAGCACATCCGAATTCACATTGCTTCGCATGGCAGACGGTTTTACAAGCGTTTTCATGGGCACATAGCCTAAGAGCGGGGAGCGGCTCTAGTGTCACCTGCTGGGATGGCACAATCACTGTCACCAGGATACAGGGGACATTATCAGAAAGGAGGAGATGACGTCTCTTCCCTCTCGCCTATCAGAGAATAGATTGCTGTATACGGGGGGCCTTATCCTCCTCTATTACACATCACTCAGTTCCTAAAGGGAATGATTTGACCATAATACAATATATTTGAGTGGAGCCAGTGCTCCAGTTTTACCTTCATAATGTTGAATGGAGATTGATCAGTTCCAGTGTGTCTGAACAGGGTCCGAGCCCACATCTCCTGAGCTCAGGCTTTACACTGAGCATCACTGTCACGGACGTCAGATGAGAAGGGCATGGAGCACGATGTGGATGGTTGCCTCCGTATCCGCCATTACCTGGACTGCTAGCTTTACCTGGACACTCTGGATCAGCTCCTCCGTCTTGTCGAGACCTCTAAGGGCCAGTTCACACAAGCAGATAAAATATCATTCAGAGTTTCATCCAGAAAAGTGGGAGAATTCTTTTCTCACTTGTCATCCATGTGCAGTCCAGATCTAATCTGGCTTTTTAACCATTTACAGTTTCCAGGGCTACAGGATTGCAATGTATCTGTATAAAGCAGATTTTTTTCTGTACCCATAGACTTGAATGGGTGAATCTTGTCTGACGGATGAAACGAGGACATGCTGCCATTTTCTCTATTTATTTTTTGCTCACACACAGATTCGATCAGTGACAAAAAAAAAAAAGACTCCTCTGCACTTTCCCATTGAATAGCATTGGTCTGAGTGCTGTCCATTTGTTCCACAGACAACTTTCCTACTGAAAATACATTCGTGTGAATGAGTCCTAAGAAAGACCTTGTAATTGGTTATTAGATGTTGACTGAAGTTTGGCTCTGAAAATGCAGGGCTCTTAAAGACGTTCTCTAATACTTTAATGCAGATGATTTATGCATAAAATAGGTCGTCTATATCAGATCGTTGTAGGTCCGACTCTTGGCTCCCCACCAATAAGTTGTTTATAGCTCTGGCAACGGCCGGATGTAACTTGTGCACAGAGCGCACCCCAGTGGCCACTGCCTGGTGCTGCAGATCACCTCCGGTACTCCTCAATAGCTGGTCTGCACCCGGCAGCGGCCGCAGTGTACGGAGCGGTTTTGTTCCACTTTGAACATTGCCTGTATCTTGCCAGAGGTGATAACAGCTGATCATCGGGGGGCCGATGGTTGGACCCCCACCTATCTTATATTAATGACCTATCCAGTGGAGTATAAAAGTGTTTGATAACTCCTTTTAAAATCTTGTTTCCATCCCATTGTCTTATACAGCGTGTATCTGTGTTCTTGCTGTAACCAGATCGGCCTGACCTCTGATGGTTCTTCTAGGCTTCTATTACAGCTCTTACAGCCCCAGCATGCATCATTTGTGCTGGAGAGGAATATGAAGACGCAGGAGCAAATAGAAGAACAATTAGGAAAGCTTGGATTATTAGAAGAGCAAAAAATGCTCATAGTGGAGGTGAACCTATTATTATTATTATTTTTAACTTTCATTTTTATATTTTTTTATTTTTAGGACATTTGTTTCCTCTCTTCAGGAAATAACAGTAGATAAGATTGATTAAAGCTTCTGGAAAGGTGTTTAATAACGTCTGATCAGGTGGCTGGTTTGTAATGGTTGTCCCATCTTACCAATCCCTCTCTCCTGCGGTGAATGTGACATTGTGGGATGAATATATATATGACGCGCCCCTGGGCCTGTGTCGCGCTGCGTTGCGCATGCGGGAGCCTACCCGGAGCCGGATCAGTAGAGGGTTGTAGTCTCGTGGCGGTGACCCGGTCCGTGCCCAGGGAGTCAAACTAGACGGCAGTCTATTAGTATTAAATAGTTGATGACTACGCCACCCGTTGAGTGCAGCCAGGGAGCTGCTGCTGCAGGGCAGACCGCTGAGGCCGGTGGTAGGATTGTGCAGCGTGATAGTATAACCCCCAACGGGAGGGGTATGGCCTCAGGGCAGCCGACGTGGATGATGGGGGTAGCAGGAACCACTCAGAGACGGTACGGTGTAGTTCAGGGTCTTTACTGGTAACAACGATAGACCCTCCCGGAGTACTTGCTAGCAAACGGGGCCTGGTCAGTCTTTGAGCAGATGGGATCTCCCCTGGCCAGGCGTAGTTGTAGGCCTCACAAACTGACTGTACTCTTCTGGCTACCTTGCTAGAAGCTGATGTAAGTAGCCCACGTCCCTGAGTGTACCGTGTGGTGCTCACCCGTATGGCCGGTGACTCGGGGCCTTCTAATGGCTTCCGCTCCACGATGGCGGTGCTGGTCCCACGCGTGAGACCGTGCCTTCGGGCTTCTGGGCCAGAGGACCTGAAATCCCCTGCCTGACGGATTCTGCTGCTGGGTAGAAGTTAGTCCCCACAGCCTCGGACTCCGGGTCCGGTAAAGAATCTTCTTAGTCAGGGCGAGCGCTGCAGCTGCCAGCCCCTGACTCCTTGGAACTCTGCTGTTTCCTATGCTGCTTCTTGTCTCCACTCTCCTTGTCTGACTCACCCTGCCTCAGCCCCGGGTTTATACAGGGGAAGTTCTTCCCCTCCCAAGACTGGGCAGGAGGTGTGGCATGCATAGGATCCCTGACCAAAGGACCTCCCACCTGCTCTCAGACATAACATTACATTACTGTGGAAAACCAGACCCCTGGGGTGCCACATTCCCCCCTAGTGAAATTTAGTACTCCGGGACTAAACACATTTAGAAAAACATAACAAGGCAAAAACATTAATAATACAATAAGAAAACATATAAAGATGGTTACGGCATGTCCGCAACCGGGTGCAGTCTCTGAAGAAAGCAAGGTGTCCATTTCACCAACACAGGGAGACGTAACCAGGTAGGGGTCTGTCCTACCCCGAGTCCTTAACAGTCTCTAGTCCATCCTGGGTTACGCTCCAACTATGTACAAGGATTCCCGGTAAATCCACCAAGGATCCCTAAAAATAACTAGAAACACAAAATTATACACAAGCAACAAGACACAGAAAAACATAAATAAAACAATTTATACACTTCAAATTCTCCAGCGTGCGGGTAACTGGCCTCTAGTGGCCCGAGTGGACCTTCGGAGCTGACTGTCTGGCCCTGAACTACAGGGTGTAGGAACTGTCAAGGGTAAACTGGGCAGCTGTCTATGGGCCCTCTGGCTCACTAGGGGTATGGCAGGCTCACTATAAGCAGAGGGTTGATTTTCCGGGTCTGCTTGTGTAGAGTCTTCTGCCTCCTGGACTGGCTGTTCTTCCAGCTCTACCGGTTGCTCCGTAGGTTCTTGGGATGATGGTTGGAGGAAGGTGAGTATGGGTACCACAACTGCACCATTGACTTGAGTCCAAGACCGAGGGAAGTCCCCGAGCACGGTACTAACCATATCTTCCCTTTCCTCTACGGGTCGATGGTCTTCTTGTTCCTCTTCAGGGTTCCTCAGTTGTTCGGGACACTTCTTCAGGTGGTCCCGGGATACAATGGCTGTGGTTTCCCCTCCGTCTTTACTGATGGTACAGACCTTCGGGTTCTCGTGGCTTGAGGGCAGTACGGTGTACGGGTCCTCCTCCCACTGGTCATCCAACTTGTGGAGCCGTCTTTTCCTCTTCAAGACCTGCTCTCCGGGTACCAGGGGAACAGCGGGAGCATACTGGTTGTAAGTCTTCTCTTGTCTTTCCCTAGCCTGACAGAGACTTCGCTCCACGCTCTCTTGTACTCTCCGGTACTGCTGCTGCCTCTCTGTGTCCCAGTCTGTTTCTGGTGAAGTGTCCTCAGGTGTCAGGACTCCCATTTCCAGGTCAACAGGTAACTTACCAGGTCTCGCCCTCATTAGGTAAGCCGGGGTACAGTTGGTGGAACCTACCGGGATGTGGTTGTATAGGTCCACCAGATCGGGCAACTTCTCAGGCCACAGACTGCGTTCTTCCAGGGGCAATGTTTTTAGCAGATCCATTACCACCTGGTTCATTTTTTCACAAAGTCCATTAGTTTGCGGATGGTAGGGTGTCGTCCTTATCTTCCGGCAGCCATACAGATTGCAGAATTCCTGGAAGACCTCCGCTTCAAAGGCAGGTCCCTGGTCCGTCAGCACTTGGTCCGGGTACCCGTGTGGACGGCAGAAGTGCTGCTGGAAGGCTCTAGCTGCTGTTTGAGCCGTTAAGTCCTTGACGGGGACGACAACCAAGAACCGGGAGTAATGATCCACGATGGTTAACGCGTAGACGTAGCCACTTCTGCTTGGGGTCAGTTTTACATGATCCAAGGCTACCAGTTCCAACGGTTGCCGGGTGACGATGGACTGCAGGGGAGTCTTCTGGCTGGCCCGGTCCTTCCTTCTCAGATTGCACGGGCCACAGTCTCTGCACCACTTCTCGATGGTTCCCCTCATGCCTACCCAGTGGAACCGCTCGCGCAGCAGGAACTCCAGCTTTTTCCACCCGAAGTGTCCAGCTCCGTCGTGGTATGCCTCCATCACCATGGCTGCGTCTCTTCGTGGCACCACTACTTGCCAGAGTAGTTCATGCGTCCGGGAGTTGACCATTCTGCGGCACAACTTCCCCTTGTAAAGGAATAGTCGACTCTTCTCCGCCCATAGTTGTTTGGCTTCCTCCGGAGCGTCTGGTTCAAGTCGAGCCTCCGGCCGAGTCAGCATCTCCTTCACCAGTCGGACGGCAGGGTAGCTGTCTTGCGTTTCCGCCCAGTTGTAGTGGGGTAAGGGGTTCAACGTAGCAGCCTGTTTACCCCTTACCCGGTGGGAATACTGGATAGTCCCATGACGGTGGAACGCAGGGAGTTCAACTTCTTCCAGTCCCTCCGGATCTTCTCCTTCGTCCGGCAGGTTGGGCATCCTGGACAGGGCATCCGCGTTAGTATTGGAGCGTCCTGCCCGGTATTTGATTGTGAACTCGTAGTTGGACAGACGGGCCATCCACCTCTGCTCCAGGGCACTGAGTCTTGCCGTGTCCAGGTGTATCAACGGGTTGTTATCCGTGTATACGGTGAACCGGGAAGAAGCGAGGTAATGCCTAAAGCGCTCGGTGACTGCCCATACCACGGCCAGGAACTCTAGCTTAAATGAGCTGTAATTCTCGGGGTTCCTTTCGGTGGGTCGCAGTTTTCGGCTGGCATAGGAGATCACTCGTTCTCTCCCCTGCTGAATCTGGGATAGTACGGCTCCTAGCCCGATGTTACTGGCGTCGGTGTAGAGGATGAAGGGCTGGCTATAGTCTGGGTACGCCAAGATTTCATCCCCCGTGAGGGCCATCTTCAGCTGGCGGAAGGACTCTTCTTCTAGCTCTTCCCATTTGAAGGGCGGCTTCTGGTTCTTGGCCTTCCGGGACTGGCCTATCAGGAGGTCCTGCATAGGCGCTGCCTTTTTGGTGAAACCGGGAATAAACCTTCGGTAGTAGCCTACCAACCCTAGGAACTGCCGCACTTCTTTTACGCTGGAGGGGCTTGGCCATCCCTTAATTGCGGTGATCTTATCGGGGTCGGGAGCCACTCCGGCAGCGCTCACCACGTGTCCCAGGTATTGCACCTTTGGTTTCAGGAGGTGACACTTGGAGGGTTTCACCTTTAGGCCGTAACTCGCCAGAGCTTCGAACACCTCCGCCAGGTGTTTCAGGTGGTCCTCATAAGTTTTGGAGTATACGATGACATCGTCCAGGTACAACAGGACCGTCTCGAAGTTTCTGTGGCCCAGACAGCACTCCATTAATCGTTGGAAGGTTCCTGGGGCGTTGCAGAGTCCGAACGGCATGCAGGTGAACTCGCTAAGTCCCATCGGGGTGGTGAATGCGGTCTTCTCCCGGTCCGCCTCTGCTACAGGAACCTGCCAGTACCCGCTAGTGAGATCCAAGGTAGAGAAGAAGTTAGCAGATCTTAAAGCAGCCAATGACTCCTCTATCCTTGGTAAGGGGTACGCATCCTTGTGTGTGATACGGTTGATTTTCCGGTAATCTACACACATCCTCATGGTGTTGTCTTTCTTTTTGACTAAAACTAGTGGGGCTGCCCAGGGGCTACAGCTATCCCGGATTACCCCAGCCTCCTTCATGTCTCTAAGCATCCCCTTGGCGTGTTGGTAATGTGCAGGGGGTACGGGTCGATACCTCTCTTTTATGGGAGGATGATCTCCCGTGGGGATGCGGTGTTCTACCCCCTTGACTCGCCCGAAGTCTAACGGGTGTTTACTAAACACTCTCTCATACTCTTGAACCACCCGATAGACTCCTTGTTTCTGATGTGAGGGAGTGGAATCAGTACCCAAATGTAGTTGCTGACACCAGTCCTCCATGTCTTTCTTAGAGCCGTTACCTTCCTCCGGGTGAGATGGAGGCAAGGGTTCCACAGATTGTATAGAATTTTGATTAGTGGTATATAATTTGGCTAGCGTGGCATACCGGGGCAGGTACACTTCCCTCTCCCCGATATTTATTATGCGAATGGGCACCCTCCCATGGCGTACATTGACCACCCCCCGTGCTGTCAAAATGGTGGGCCTACTGTCTGAGTAAACTGGTTCTACCATTGCCTGGTAATCTCTTCCTCTCAGACCAATAGCTGCCCGGCACCAAATCATCATTTCACTTTTTGGGGGCATGGCAATAGGAAAAGGGTCACACATTCTTACGCTACCAATCTCACCGCCGGAGAGTTCCACTTGTTGCCGTTGCATCAGTGCCCGGATCTCTTTCTGGAGCACCCGCTGCTCGCCGGAGCTGGCGTTCTTGGCAACCTGCTGTAAAAGGAAAATCACCTCTGCAAGACAATTTTCAATTACGTTAGTTCCTAGAGTTATTTTTGGGTGACTCTCATGTTTATCAATATCTACAATGATCAGTCCCTGTGCGGCCAGTTCGACTCTACCGATTTTGAGGGCCACCTCCTTAAATCCGATCTGTGGCACGGGCTGGCCATTGCTGGCGATGATACTCAAGTCGTCGTCAGGGTAGTGGGTAATATCCGAGTCATTCCAGTACTGCTTGAAGAGCACGTACGGGATGGTGGTGACCTGTGACCCGGTATCCAGTAGGGCACTCATGGGAATGCCATCCAGTACCACAGGCAAGACTGGACGTCCTCCCACATATCTGTCGCGCCAGTTCGATGGGCCTGGTGATCTTTTTCCTGGGGGTTGGCCCTCTACCCCAGGTTGTGCCCGTTTAAAGAACAGTACCTTTCCATATGTCCGGGTTGATTGCAGCAGCGGCAGATGGGTCGTCCGTCCTCGCTGTATCGGTCACTGGGTCTTCCTCTGGCCGGTGGGGTCCTCCTTGGTCGACGCCACGGGATGTCCTCCGGTCCGGATGCCAGCTGGATCTTCCCTGGGGTGGAAACCTGTAAAGACTGCACAGTTCGGGTTAGCGCAGCAACGCTCTTAGCTAGCTCTTGGACCTGATGGTGTAGGTCTGGAGCCGGGTCATTGTCCAAAGCCTGCGCATCAGCTCCCACAGGCCCTGCTGACAAGGGCGCCGCCTCCTGGTAGTAAGTGGTAGTGGGGCGTCTGTGGGTCACAACGCCACCTGGTGCCGGTTCTCGGAGCACCCGGATGGCTCTGTCCTTGAACTGTGCAAAGTCCAGATGGGGATCCTGTAAGGCCATTGCCCGCAACTGGGTTCGGTGGGCATTGCAATATAAACCCTCTATAAATTGTTCAGTCAACAGCCTGTCCTCGTTTCCCACCCCATCAGGGTCGGTCTGCTTTATGGCCCTCAGGGCCTCTTGTAGGTTTAGTGCATAGTCCCTTATACTCTCATGCGCTCGCTGCTTGCACCCGTAGAATCTAAGCTTAATCTCGGCTGAGGTGCGGGTATCAAAGGTGTCCTTCAGCCGGGTTAGTATCCCTGCGACAGTCTTCCTCCCAGGTGGCCAGGATTTTACTTCCCTTTTGGCTGCCCCGGTTAGTTGGGCCACCAGGATGCTCACTTTTTGCTCTTCTGTGAGGGGGTACACCTGGAAGAGGCTATCCAGCTTTTCTCTAAAGTCATGCAGGGTATGTGACTCCCCTGAGTACTGGGGTAGCCAAGCTGCTCCCGGGATATAGGGCATGGTGAAGGGCATAACTGCAGCAGCGGTAGCGCTGGCGGGGGTTGAGGCAGTGAAGCTCTCTTCCGTATCCGACATCTTCCTCCCCCCTAGTGGACCGTGGCCTACCTTGCGATGATCCTGTTCCGTAGGCCGCGGCTCCGCAGTGGATCGTCAGGGTTGAGGACCTTCCGTCGCGCTCCGGTGACGTCGGCGTCTGCTGGGCTCCTTCCAGGACCTTACGCAACGTCCGGACGTGAGGCGGGGCTTCAGTTCTCGCGCGCTTTCGGAGTCCACGCCCCTCTTCTTCCCGCGCGGCGTCCTCAAGATGGCGTCCAATGGCGGGAAAACTCCACGGATGGCGGGAAGAAGGTCGAAGATGGCGCCGGATGGCGGGAAAACTTCGCGGATGGCGGGAAGAAGGTAGAAGATGGCGCCGGATGGCGGGAAACCTCCACGGATAGCGGGAATCTTCACCACTGGTAAGTTTGAACAGTCTTTGCTTTTCAGGCACGCAGTACCCGGTGGTTGCGGGCACGAAATCCTGCCGACTACGCCAAAGTTGACGCGCCCCTGGGCCTGTGTCGCGCTGCGTTGCGCATGCGGGAGCCTACCCGGAGCCGGATCAGTAGAGGGTTGTAGTCTCGTGGCGGTGACCCGGTCCGTGCCCAGGGAGTCAAACTAGACGGCAGTCTATTAGTATTAAATAGTTGATGACTACGCCACCCGTTGAGTGCAGCCAGGGAGCTGCTGCTGCAGGGCAGACCGCTGAGGCCGGTGGTAGGATTGTGCAGCGTGATAGTATAACCCCCAACGGGAGGGGTATGGCCTCAGGGCAGCCGACGTGGATGATGGGGGTAGCAGGAACCACTCAGAGACGGTACGGTGTAGTTCAGGGTCTTTACTGGTAACAACGATAGACCCTCCCGGAGTACTTGCTAGCAAACGGGGCCTGGTCAGTCTTTGAGCAGATGGGATCTCCCCTGGCCAGGCGTAGTTGTAGGCCTCACAAACTGACTGTACTCTTCTGGCTACCTTGCTAGAAGCTGATGTAAGTAGCCCACGTCCCTGAGTGTACCGTGTGGTGCTCACCCGTATGGCCGGTGACTCGGGGCCTTCTAATGGCTTCCGCTCCACGATGGCGGTGCTGGTCCCACGCGTGTGACCGTGCCTTCGGGCTTCTGGGCCAGAGGACCTGAAATCCCCTGCCTGACGGATTCTGCTGCTGGGTAGAAGTTAGTCCCCACAGCCTCGGACTCCGGGTCCGGTAAAGAATCTTCTTAGTCAGGGCGAGCGCTGCAGCTGCCAGCCCCTGACTCCTTGGAACTCTGCTGTTTCCTATGCTGCTTCTTGTCTCCACTCTCCTTGTCTGACTCACCCTGCCTCAGCCCCGGGTTTATACAGGGGAAGTTCTTCCCCTCCCAAGACTGGGCAGGAGGTGTGGCATGCACAGGATCCCTGACCAAAGGACCTCCCACCTGCTCTCAGACATAACATTACATTACTGTGGAAAACCAGACCCCTGGGGTGCCACATATATATGTATATGTGTATGTGTGAAAAGTTGTTTGCCCCTTCCTGATTTCTCATTCTTTTGCATGTTTGTCACACTTAAATATTTCAGATCTCAAAACAAATTTTAATATTAGACAAAGATAACACAAGTAAACACAAAATGCAGTTTTTAAATGAAGATCCTAATTATTAAGGGAAAAAAAAATCCAAACCTACAGGGCCCTGTGTGAAAAAGTGATTGCCCTCTAAACCTAATAACTGGTTGAAGCACCCTCAGCAACAACAACTACAATCAAGTGTTTGGGATAATTGGCAATGAGTCTTTTACAACACTCTGGAGGAATTTTTGCCCACTCATCTTTGCAAAATTGTTGTAATTTAGCCACATTGGAGGGTTTCCGAGCATGAACCGCTTTCTTAAGGTCAGGACTTTGACTAAGGCTGTGTGCCCACGATGCGTTTTTGGTGCGTATTTTGGTGCATATTTGCAGCGCGTAAACGCTCCAGAAACGCATTGCATACCTTATCCTATGACATTCTGCAAGTTCTGTGCACATGGTCCGTATTTTTTCTGCGCAGATTTTACTCGCAGAAAAAATACGGACATGACCAATTCTTGTGCATTTCTGCATGCGTATTTGCCTATACAATGCATTGGAAAAACGCATGGCAAATACGCATGCAAATACTCAGGAAAATTTCTGCTTCATTTCTGCATCGTGGGCACTAAGCCTAAGCCACTGCAAAGTCTTAATTTTGTTTTCCTTAAGCCATTCAGAGGTGGACTTACTGCTGTGTTTTGGATCATTGTCCTGCTGCATAACCCAAGTGCACTTCAGCTTGAGGTCATGAACAGATGGCCGGACATTCTCTTTCAGGATTTTTTGTTTAACCAGCAGAATTCATGGTTCCATTTACCACAGTAAGTCTTCCAGGTCCTGAAGCAGCAAAACAGTCCCAGACCATCACAATACCGCCACCATATTTTACTGTTGGTATGATGTTCCTTTTTTGAAATGCAGTGATACTTCTACGCCAGATGTAATGGGACATACACCTTCCAAAAAGTTCAACTTTTGTCTTGTCAATCCACAGAGTATTCTCCCCAAAGTCTTGGCGATCATCAAGATTTTTTCTGCCAAAACTGAGATGATCCATTATGTTCTCATTGCTCAGCAGTGGTTTTCGTCTTGGAACTCTGCTATGCGTGTCATTTTTGCCCAGTCTCTTTCTTATGGTGGAGTCATGAACACTGACCTTAACGGAGGCAAGTGAGACCTGCAGTTCTCTGGATGTTGTTGTGGGGTCTTTTGTGACCTCTTGAATGAGTCTTTGCTGCGCTCTTGGGTTAATTTTGATCAGCCGGCCACGCCTAGGAAAGTTCACCAAACCACAGTTAATTTATGTTTTAAGGAGGGAGGGGGGTCACTTTTTCACTCAGGGCCCTGTAGGTTTGGATTTCCTTTTCCCTTAATAATAAAAACCTTCCTTTTAAAAACTGCATTAAGTGTTTCATTGTGTTATCTTTGTCTAATATTTAAATTTGTTTTGTGATCTGAAACATTTAAGTGTGACAAATATGCAAGGAAAGGGGCAAACACTTTTTCACACCAGTGTATGTATATGTCTGTGTCTGTGTGTGTGTATCAGCGACGCGGGTTTTCAGAAAAAGATGGCGGCCGTTAGCTGCTCATCTGCCGGACGGAGGTCAGCGGCGATGCAGCCGGGAGATGAGCAGCGCTAGCTGCTCATCTCCTGTCTGCTGGCAGCACAAGTACCCCGACGGGCGGCGCCGCTGACCTCCATGCGGCTACCGTCGGGAGATCAGCGGCGATGCAGCGGGAGATGAGCGGCGCTAGCCACTCATCTCTCGGCTGCTAGCAGCATAAGTACCCCAACCTGTGGCACCGCTGACCCCCATGCGGCTACCGTCGGGAGATCAGCGGCTTGGGCCGCTGATCTCCCGACGGCAAGTGTGAAGGGAAGTACGGCGCCGCTGCCCGGTCCTCAGTAATACGGTTCGCCAATCAGCGATATTGGCGCCAAATTTAAACACCGCTGTGCTGATTGGTCGCGCCCCCCGGCCACGACCAGTCAGCGATATTGGCGCCAAAATTAAACACCGCTGTGCTGATTGCGCCCGGTGTACCGCATACATATTCTAGAAAACCCGATGCGTTTGAATCGGGCCACCATCTAGTGTGTATATATATATATATATATATATATATATATATATATATATACAGTACAGACCAAAAGTTTGGACACACCTTCTCATTTAAAGATTTTTCTGTATTTTCATGACTTTGAAAATTGTACATTCACACTGCAGTCATCAAAATTATGAATTAACACATGTGGAATTATATACTTAACAGAAAAGTGTGAAACAACTGAAAATATGTCTTATATTCTAGGTTCTTCAAAGTAGCCACCTTTTGCTTTGATGACTGCTTTGCACACTCTTGGCATTCTCTTGATGAGCTTCAAGAGGTAGTCACTGGAAATGGTTTAAACTTCACAGATGTGCCCTGTCAGGTTTAATAAGTGGGATTTCTTGCCTTATAAATGGGGTTGGGACCATCAGTTGTGTTGTGCAGAAGTCAGGTGGATACACAGCTGATAGTCCTACTGAATAGACTGTTAGCTGCTTTTTTCTTGCCATAATACAAATTCAAAGTAAAGAAAAACGAGTGGCCATCATTATTTTAAGAAATGAAGGTCAGTCAGTCTGAAAAATTGGGCAAACTTTGAAAATGTCCCCAAGTGCAGTTGGAAAAACCATCAAACGCTACAAAGAAACTGTCTCACATGAGGACCGCCCCAGGAAAGGAAGACCAAGAGTCACCTCTGCTTCTGAGGATAAGTTTATCCGAGTCACCAGCTTCAGAAATTGCAGGTTAACAGCAGCTCAGATTAGAGAGCAGATCAATGCCACACAGAGTTCTAGCAGCAGACACATCTCTACAACAACTGTTAAGAGGAGACTTTGTGCAGCAGGCCTTCATGGTAAAATAGCTGCTAGGAAACCACTGCTAAGGACAGGCGACAAGCAGAAGAGACTTGTTTGGCCTAAAGAACACAATGAATGGACATTAGACCAGTGGAAATCTGTGCTTTGGTCTGCTGAGTCCAAATTTGAGATCTTTGGTTCCAACCACCGTGTCCTTTGTGCGACGCAGAAAAGGTGAACAGATGGACTCTACATGCCTGGTTCCCACCGTGAAGCATGGAGGAGGAGGTGTGATGGTGTGGGGGTGCTTTGCTGGTGACATTGTTGGGAATTTATTCAAAATTGAAGGCATACTGAGCCAGCATGGCTACCACAGCATCTTGCAGCGGCATGCTATTCCATCCGGTTTTCGTTTAGTTGGACCATCATTTATTTTTCAACAGGACAATGACCCCAAACACACCTCCAGGCTGTGTAAGGGCTATTTGACCAAGAAGGAGAGTGATGGGGTGCTATGCCAGATGACCTGACCTCCACAGTCACCAAACCTGAACCCAATCAAGATGGTTTGGGGTGAGCTGGACCGCAGAGTGAAGGCAAAAGGGCCAACAAATGCTAAGCATCTCTGGGAACTCCTTCAAGATTGTTGGAAGACCATTTCCGGTGACTACCTCTTGAAGCTCATCAAGAGAATGCCAAGAGTGTGCAAAGCAGTCATCAAAGCGAAAGGTGGCTACTTTGAAGAACCTAGAATATAAGACATATTTTCAGTTGTTTCACACTTTTTTGTTAAGTATATAATTCCACATGTGTTAATTCATAGTTTTGATGCCTTCAGTGTGAATGTACAATTTTCATAGTCATGAAAATACAGAAAAATCTTTAAATGAGAAGGTGTGTCCAAACTTTTGGTCTGTACTGTACACACACACCACACACACACACCAAACACACACACACACCACACACACACCGCACACACACACCAAACACACACACACACCACACACACCGCACACATACGCGCACACACACGAGCACACACACGCGCGCACACACACGCACACGTGTGTGTGTATGTGTGTGTGTATATATATAATTTTCCAAGTGCCAATTGAAACATGTGTTCACTTTGCACTTGCATTTCTTTTAATCTCCCCACTGTCTGCCAAGTTACCTACATTATAGATCCAAACAGATGGTTAGATTCCTCTGCTGAGGCTGTTTCACGTAAGGACACGGGACGTGGTCCCCAGCATGGGACACCCATTCAGGGCCGGCGTAAGGGCAGGCAGACTAGGCATCTGCCTGGGGCCCCCAGCCCGTGGCGTGCCGCTATAGGGCCTGTGAGTTCGTCCCCCCGCATCGCACATTGAACTGTATCGGCAGCGGGGGAATGACTGTGCCTGCAGAGTGGAGCTGCTGAGACGCTCTGCAGAGCATGGAGCAGCTGGAGAACGAGGATGAGTATTGTATGTATTTGTTTTTTTATACGTGGTGACCATAATACTGCAGAACTTGGGGGCTGCATTATACTGTTTGGAATGGCTGAATTATACTCTATGGGGGGGCAGAATTATACTTTATCGTGGACTATGGGTTGCATTATATTATATGTACTATATGTTTGGCTGCATTAAACTATAGGGAGGCTGCATTATACTCTATTAAGGACTAAGGAGAATGCATTATACTATATGAAGGACTATGGGGAGTTCATTATACTATATGAAGGACTATGGGGAGTGCATTATACTATATGAAGGACTATGGGGAGTGCATTATACTATATGGAGGGCTATGGGGCGTGCATTATATTATAGGGAGGGCTATGGGGAGTGCATTATACTATAGGGAGGGCTATAGGGAGTATATTATACTATAAGGAGGGCTATGGGGAGTGCATTATACTATACTGAGGGCTATAGGGAGTATATTATACTATATGGAGGGCTATGGTGAGTGTATTATACTGTATGTGTGGCGCCCCTGAGGGTTCGGTCGCCACAAGAGGGGACACTGCAGCCTGTCAGCAGGTGTAGTGTCTCCTCACCCAGGTAAGGAAGGTGCACTGGTCAGGACCCTGTCTTGCATCCAACACTACACACTCCTGACCTATGGGAGGCAAGTATGCACCATAGTGCTGCCTCAGCAGGATCACGAGTGGGGGGAACCAAAAGTTAGGGGAACCATGTAGTGGGTGAAGGGTGTAGAACACACTTTTAGTTTGCACACATAGTTTCATATATAATAGCCAGCCATCTTAAGCACAAGGTTCTTGATTCTTGGCTCCTGTTCTTTGATTGTGGTCTTTGCAGCTGACAGTGGCCTTGTGTAGGAGCCTGCAGTGTGCTGAAGATGCACAGTCCTCGTGCTCTGACCTTGACACGAGGAGCGGGTACGAGTTAACAGAGTCTCTACCCCGGTCAAGTTCCCTTGCTTAAGAAGGTCGGGAGCTATAGTGTAGCTCCATAGCAAAAGGATCCCAGGAGGATGCAGACGGAGCGGTATACGCCACCTGTCCTCGCTATACTGGCCCAGCCAGAGGGACTCCTGCTGCAAGAGGGGTACCGGCCCCCGATATCTGACTTTGTCACTTTAGGTCTCCGTCAGAGAAGCCCGGTGGGCTACAGTGGATCCCGTCGCGGGACGGACGCAACAGCAATTGCCGCCGTGCCCCAAATCTGTGGAAAGTCCAGAGGGATACCCAGCCTTTAGTCTACACACGGACAGGAGAGGTCCAAAAAGGGGAGAGTTAGGAACACTCTGAGGGTCCTGATCCAGGCACCTGAAGGACTTGGGTGCGCTGAGCCCTCATCCCTGGTGGCCGCAGTCATCCGTGAGGAGCAGGTAGAAGCCTTGCGGCTGAGCTAAAAGAACTGTGAGTAAAAGACCTGAAAGACTATCCTTATGGCCTATGGTTCCTTTATTTCTGCGCTGCACCACACTGCACCCGAGTGACCCAGGACTACTCTCCCCATCCTCCTGTCTCATCTGCCCTGAGGCACAGCTCCGCCTGTGGGGAGTTATACCATCGCAAGCTGCCACAACTCCCGGCCTCAGAGGACTGCTAGCAGCGCTGGTGGCGCAT
Source organism: Phyllobates terribilis (assembly GCF_046119375.1). NCBI lineage: Eukaryota > Metazoa > Chordata > Amphibia > Anura > Dendrobatidae > Phyllobates > Phyllobates terribilis. Next base: position 349,504,969 of record NW_027362768.1, on the reverse strand, counting down.
CACCAGACACCGCAGGAGGCGTAGTCGATAATACCACTCAACCCTGAAAGCCCTTACATCCTTTTCAATGTGACGGCCCTGGGCATGAAACGGGTCCGGTCCACGACTGCATCCCCCCTGACATCTGACCCGGTTCCGAGTACCCCCACCATCTTTTCCCAGGGCAGGGCTGCGAGCGTCACACATATGGAGGACTATGAGGTGCATTATACTAATATGGAGGACTATGGGGAGTGCATTGTACTATATGGAGGGCTATGGGGAGTGCATTATACTATTTGGAGGAATATGGGCCACATTATACAATATGGAGCGCTGTGTGGCACATTATACAATATGGAGGACTATGGGGAGTACATTATACTATAGGCAGGGCTATAGGGAGTGCATCATACTATATGGAGGGCTATGGGGCAGTGTATTATACTATATGGAGGGCTATGGGGCAGTGTACTATACTATATAGAGCGCTATGGGGAGTGTATTATACTATATGGAGGACTATGGGGAATGTATTATACTATATTGAGGAATATGGGCCACATTATACAATATGGAGGGCTGGGGGCACATTATACAATATGGAGGACTATGGGCAGTGCATTATACTATAGGTAGTGTATTATACTATATGGAGGGCTATGGGGCAGTGTATTATACTATATGGAGGACTATGAGGTGCATTATACTATATAGAAGGCTATGGGGAATATATTATACTATATTGAGTAATATGGGCCACATTATACAATATGAAGGGCTGTGGGGCACATTGTACAATATGAAAGACTAAGGGGCGTGCATTATGCTATATGGAGGCCTATGGGGCAGTGTATTATACTATATGGAGGGCTATGGGGCAGTGTATTATACACTGTGTGCAGAAATATTAGGCAAGTTGTATATTAAAGGATTATTTTTATTATTGATCAACAACTAAGTTCTCAATCAACCGAAAAGACTCATAAATATCCAAGCTTAATATTTTTGGAAGTTGGAGTGGGTTTTTTTTAGATTTGGCTATCTTAGGAGGATATCTGTTTGTGCAGGTAACTATTACTGTGCAGAATTATTAGGCAACTTAATAAAAACCAAATATAATCCCATCTCACTTGTTTATTTTCACCAGGTAAACCAATATCCGTGCACAAAATTTAGAAATAAACATTTCTGACACGCAAAAACAAAAACCAAAAAATTAGTGATCAATATAGCCACCTTTCTTTATGATGACAGTCAGCAGCCTTCCATCCATAGATTCTGTCAGTTGCTTGATCTGTTTTTGATCAACATTGCGTGCAGCAGTCACCACAGCCTCCCAGACACTGTTCCGAGAGGTGTACTGTTTTTCCTCCCTGTAGATCTCACATTTTATGATGGACCACAGGCTCTCTATGGGGTTCAGATCAGGTGAACAAGGGGGCCATGTCATTATTTTTTCTTCTTTTAGACCTTTACGGGCCAGCCACGCTGTGGAGTAGTTGGATGCATGTGATGGAGCATTGTCCTGCATGAAAATCATGTTTTTCTTGAACGATACTGACTTCTTCCTTACCACTGCTTGAAGAAGTTGTCTTCCAGAAACTGGCAATAGGTCTGGGAGTTGAGCTTCACTCCATCCTCAACCCTAAAAGGTCCCACAAGTTCATCTTTGATGATACCAGCACATACCAGTACCCCACCTCCACCTTGCTGGCGTCGGAGTGGAGCTCTCTGTCCTTTACTGATACAGCCTCTGGCCCATCCATCTGGCCCATCAAGAGTCACGCTCATTTCATCAGTCCATAACACCTTTGAAAAATCAGTTTTAAGATATTTCTTGACCCATTATTGACGTTTTATCTTATGTTTCTTGTTCATAGGTGGTCGTTTTTCAGCCTTCCTTACCTTGGCCATGTCCCTGAGTATTGCACACCTTATGCTTTCTGATACTCCAGTAACGTTGCAGCTCTGAAATATGGCAAAACTGGTGGCGAATGGCATCTTGGCAGCTTCACGCTTGATTTTCCTCAATTCATCGGCAGTTATTTTGCGCCTTTTTTGACCAACACGCTTCTTGCGACCCTGTTGGCTATTTGCCATGAAACGCTTGATTGTTCGGTGATCACGCTTCAAAAGTTTGGAAATTTAAAGACTGCTGCATCCATCTGCAAGACATCTCACAATTTTGGACTTTTCAGAGCCCGTCAAATCTCTCTTCTGACCCATTTTGCCAAAGGAAAGGAAGTTGCCTAATAATTAAGCACACCTTATATAGGGCGTTGATGTCATTAGTCAACACCCCTCCTCATTACAGAGATGCACATCACCAGATTTACTTAATTGGTAGTTGGCTCTCAAGTAGGAGTAGGACAACATGTATAAAAAGTATCAAAGTGATCAAAATACGCATTTGCCTAATAATTCTGCACGCGGTGTACTATATGGAGGGGGGCACATTATACAATATGGAGGACTATGGGGAGTGCATTATACTATATGGAGGACTATGGGGAGTATATTATACTATATGGAGGGCTATGGGGAGTGTATTATACTATATGGAGGACTATGGGGAGTGTATTATACTATGTGGAGTACTATGAGGTGCATTATACTATGTGGAGGGCTATGGGGAGTGTATTATACTATTTGGAGGAATATGAGCCATATTATACAATATGGAGCTCTGTGGGGCACATTATACAATATTGAAGACTTTTGGGAGTGCATTATACTATAGGGAGTGTATTATACTATAGGGAGTGTATTATACTATATGGAGGGCTATGAGGCAGTGTATTATACTATATGGAGGGCTATGGGGCAGTGTATTATACTATATGGAGGGCTATGAGGCAGTGTATTATACTATATGGAGGGCTATGAGGCAGTCTATTATACTATATGGAGGGCTATGGGGTAGTGTATGATACTATATGGAGGGCTATGGGGCAGTGTATGATACTATATGGAGGGCTATGGGGCAGTGTATGTAACTATATGGAGGGCTATGGGGCAGTGTATGATACTATATGGAGGGCTATGGGGCAGTGTATGATACTATATGGAGGGCTATGGGGCAGTGTATGATACTATATGGAGGGCTATGGGGCAGTGTATTATACTATATGGAGGGCTATGGGGCAGTGTATTATACTATATGGAGGACTATGAGGTGCATTATACTATATAGAAGGCTATGGGGAATATATTATACTATATTGAGTAATATGGGCCACATTATACAATATGGAGGGCTGTGGGGCACATTGTACAATATGAAAGACTATGGGGCGTGCATTATACTATATGGAGGACTGTGGAGAGTATATTATACTATATGGAGGGCTATTAGGTGCATTATACTATATGGAGAACTATGAGGTGCATTATACTATATAGAAGGCTATGGGGAATATACTATACTATTTGGAGGAATATGGGCCACATTATACAATATGGAGGGCTGTGGGGCACATTATACAATATGGAGGGCTGTGGGGCACATTATACAATATGGAGGGCTGTGGGGCACATTATACAATATGGAGGGCTATGGGGAGTGCATTATAGTATATGGAGGGCTATCGGGAGTGTATTATACTATATGGAGGACTATGGGCCTCATTATACAATATGGGGACTGTGGGGCACATTATAAAATATGGAGGACTATGGCATGTATTATACTAAACAAGCAAAATGCTGCCTATTCATCAAGTAATTGGATTGTTTATGCCAGAACAAAAATCCTTGTTCTCAGCAGCACATCGGCCGGTGTAACCTGCAGATGTGCTGCTGGTAACATGATGCTGTATGGGGACAGATTGATCTATTAGTGATTGTTCTGTATCCATCATTCTTCCTCAGCTGGTGTAAAGAGGTCGGGAAACAAGCGTCGAACGGCTTCAGTATTGTGGATTGCGCTCGTTTAGCGGCCTGATCTCAGCGCATGTAAATACAAGCTAAATGTTTGTGTGGTGCTGTATGTCAGCATTTGGGACCCCACTTTAAACTTTTCCCCAGGGCCCCACTTTATCTAAAATCGGCCCTGCACCCATTTAAATGGTTCCCGTCCGCTGCACAGACTGGGAGAGAGAGGGGAGACTATTTGTGGCTTATGTAGTGGCGCTCAGTTTTGTGGACATCGGAGGGAAAGTTTTCTTTTAATTTATGAAATTCAATTCATGTGCTAAATTTAAAAAAATAATATTAGTAACAATTCAACTTTATTTTAGTCCTTAGGTTATGGGTGAGGATCTTTTGGCAGAAAGAACAGAGGAAGGACAAACGGACACAAAAACCACTCAGACATTGGCCTCTTACATAATGCCGTCTGACGCCGAGTTCAGAGTCAAATGGTTTCAGAAAGCGACCACTTTCCTAATGAGCAGCGAGTAAAGATGATCAGCTCTCCGCCATCACTGACTGTCTGCCAACTGGAGCTTGTCCATCTCTAATCATTCCTGCTTAATGGGGGCCACAATATTTTTACTTCACAGTAATCCCTGACATCTTTTCGGTGTATATTGTATACATAGAGATCTTTATACGGCTGGAGCACTTACAGTAGCAAATCAGATGGCGTGCAGGTAGCGTTGTGCGAGATCCAGTATGCCGTCCTGCTTCTATCATTAGAGGGTCCTGCTGGAGAACAGCGGCCACACTATTATACTGTGTCCAGAGTTACAGGAGTCTGTCAGATGTGGACTGCTACGTTGCAAAAAATGCTTAATAAGTTATTTTTTTTCAAACTGATATGCAAAATATTTTTAATAAAATCATTTTCTTATACTTGCAGGGTTTCTGTTTATTCAGTAATTTTGTAGCTGTTTTCTCTCACGCTGTGGATGATTGTAAATGAATACAGTTTCCTACATAATCATTGCAGCGGATCAGTTAAAAACGGGTGCCGTATGTGTTGTACCCAGGACCGGCATCACCACCCGGGCAAGTGCCTGGGCCCTCAGCGAGCAGGGGGCCCACTCACCCTCTGGGACACCAGCGTGCTATGGGGCCCATGAGTCGGCGGGGCCTGATGCCAGCGAATGGGCACTTGCACTGGGCCTTCCCAGTGCTTTAAACTGTTTGCAATACTTACCTCTCCCTGTTCCTCTGCTGCTCCTCTGTCTTCTGCGTCTTCTTACTCTGTGACATCTCAGGGCAGAGGGCACGATGACGTCACTACAGAGCGCCCTCTGCTGAGCAGTCCCAGTGCAGAGAGTCGGAAGACGCTGATGAGACAGGCCTGCTTCCAGCAAGGAGCGGTGAGTATTTGATTTTTTTTTTTTAATGTAAGGAGTATTATATGGGGCTCATTATATATGGAGTATTATATAGGGCCCATTATCTATGGAGCATTATATGGGGCCTATTCTTTATCGAGCAATATATTGGGCCCACTATTTATGGAGCAATATATAAGGCCCATACTGTATGGAGCAATATATGGGGCCCATACTGTATGGAGCAATATATGAGGCTCATTTTACTTTATGGAGCAATACATGGAGTCCATTATACTGAATGGAGCAATATATGGGGCTCATTATACTGTATGGCGCATTATATGCGGTCCATTATTCTGTATGAAGCAATATATGGTGTCCATAATACTGTATGGAGGACCATGTGGTGTCCATAATACTGTATGGAGGACCATGTGGTGCCCATAATACTGTATGGAGGACCATGTGGTGCCCATAATACTGTATGGAGGATATTCTGCCACCGATGTACGTGGGGCGAGATGTGTCTGAGGGATGTGACACGGATCTCTGTATAAGCAGTGGCATATAGCGTCAACTCACTGATCTGAATAGATGAAAACTACCCGACTCCTGGGGCGATGGTGGTGCCCAGGTAGGGTTACAAGCCCGTAGTCATGTAGAGAAGTAACCTGGCACTCAGAAGACTCATGGGTTCTTTTATAGTTTTTAATAAAGTAGTGCAGAAAAATAAACAACAGACGTTTCGGTCACATTAGACCTTCATCGGTGTACTACAAAAATAAAAATGGCAGTAAGTATCATATAGACATGTATAAATAATACAGATGTGACCAAACATGATCAAATCAAACCAATTAGTCATGAAAAAGTGCTTAAAGGGAGTACAACATGGGAAAAAAAGGATGGGAAGGGGAGGAGGATTAGGAGAGGGAATGGTGGCAGATCCTGAAATCTTATAGAAAGGAACCTACCAGTTAGCAGAAGTGGGTATATTAAAGCAGTAGCCTATTGGGTTCTGTAAGCTGTGGGGATAAAAATAAAGGCATAAATGCCATGGACCAAGGCTATTACTAGTATGGAGAGTGAGGGCATTGTCCCTATGAAGTTACCTGTAGATGTGTGGTAGCCGGACACGGTGTCCACCGTTTGTCAGGAGGTGCTATGAGGGACTGAGGACCTTATGGGTCTTAAGTAGGTAGTGGAGAGGGTTAAAGGTCACTCTCTGGGCTGATCATTGGTAGCAGTGGGATTAGAGCGCGCATATAACAATCAGAAGGACCTGAGAAGCGGAAGTAGCGTCATTTGACGTTCTTTAAGGTCCTACAACGAGAAGGGCCAGTCAGGTGACCGGAAGTGACGCGCGAGTGCGTTCCACGCTATGTTGTATGCGTTCCACTGCATAAGAGTAGCGCTGGAGACAGTTTGGTAGGATGGAGGGATGTAATAGGATCAGGATAGGAGTCCAGGAGGGTAGGGGATCAGGAGGGAGGAACCGCCGAAGGAGACGAGAGGTAGAGATTGGGGAAAGGAGTTACGCCACTGTACTAATCTTGAACTACATTGTGCCACACTCTCTAAATACGTCAGAGTCCAACGTATTCCAAGGGGACTTAGAGTCCCATTACGCCCTACACTTTTCTATGACCAAGAGGACTATTGCATAAAGTTTGAACTTATTTTAAACAAATGCTTGTTTGATCTCATGACTTTAACGATTGAATTCTTACAGAAGGAAATCATGGCATCCAAAGAACAGATTTCTAGCATTGAAACTCAACTAGCATCCACGATCTCCATAGAAGAATTGAATTCTCTAAAGACCAAGGTAAATCAGAACCTGGAACAACACCGACGGGATACTGAAGAAAGGAAACGACTGAAATTCATCCGTGACGCAGAGGACTACCAGAAGGATCGAGTATACAAATGGCGCGACTTCTCCAGCACACGACGTGGTCCGGGACAACCGGGTCACTCCTCCACCGACCTTTCCTCTTCTGGCACGGAATTGGACAGACCAAATCACCCATCCACCTCTACTCATTATTTAGGTTTTCGGAAGAAGTACAACCGAAAAAGAGGAGGACGAGGAGAGGCGGTACCAACAGTTGGCGACAGGAGCTTCGTCAGGGTTACACGCTCCCAGGTCTGACCCCATTAGTTGTGAACATTTCGTCACGATCCCTCAGCATAGCGGAACTATCGGTGTTACAGAAAGGCCTGTCTTTCTGCCCGTCTTACAAGTGTAATACTTTTGGTTTAGAGATGGATTTACAAAGGTTTTTCAGATCTATTAGACTCAAGGCTCACTTTTCTCAGGAGGTTATTCCCAATACCACTACACCTATCATTAATCCAGTCAGCATCACAGCGGCTAGCCTAGGATTAAAGAATAAAAGTACTTATCGACCCCCCCAGAACTACCATGCTGCAGAAACTTTCATCGATTTTATTAAACAATCTTTCCAAAAATTACGATCAGATATTGATTTAGGCCGGTTACATTACCAACAGAATCTGTCCTCTTTGGACAGACAAGCACTAAAAACACTCCAATCTGATTCTTCCATTATCATCAAATCAGCGGACAAGGGCGGGGCGATAGTAGTAATGGACAAATCCACCTATCTGAATGAGATTCATAGACAACTAGACGACAACTCAGTTTATGAGAGACTTACACACGACCCCACCTCCACTATTAAGGAGGCTATCTCCAAAACCCTGGAACATCATTGCCTTAAGGGAACAATTGACAACAAAACCCGTGAATTCTTAACCAATACCTTCCCAATTACTCCAGTGTTTTATACCTTACCGAAAATTCACAAGAATCTCGAAAACCCCCCGGGCTGTCCGATAGTCGCTGCCACTAATTCCATTCTATCACCTTTAGCGATTTTCTTGGAAAAATATTGACCCCTTTGGTTAAACACTATTATTAAAGAGATTGCACAGATCCACCCAGAATCCTTATTAGTCACATTTGATGTCAATAACCTATATACCTCCATCCCATATGAGAAAGGGATCACTTGTGTAAAAAAACTACTGCCTATTTCCCATACACCACCAGAGATGAACCGCCTCTGCCTAGATCTTTTAACCTTGGTCCTATCTAAAAATTTCTTCTTATTCCAAGACACTTTTTACCTACAGAAACAGGGTACCGCAATGGGGTCTAATGTAGCCCCCCCGTATGCTAACTGCTACATGTCAAGATTTGAGGAAGAGGTAGTATACACAAATCCACTATTCAAGACCCACTCTAGGTTATGGAAGTGATACATAGATGACATTTTCTGCATTTGGACAGGGCCCATGGAGACTTTGACACAATTTTTTGAAATTCTGAACTCATCCTGGGATGGTCTTGGTTTCACCATGTCTTCCAGTAGACAATCTATTCATTTCCTTGATACCACCATCATCAAAGATGAGCTGGGCTTCCTCTCTACTGACTTGTATGTGAAACCCACAGACAGAAATAGTCTTCTACACTACACGAGCCTTCACCCGAAATCCATCTTTACCTCAGTACCCAGATCCCAATTCCACCGGGTTCAACGCATTGTTAGTAACCCCTCTACACAGGATGTCAGGATCACTGAGATGAGGGAAAAAATTCTTAACATGGCTGGTGGATAACCTCTGTCATCTCGAGCCTTAGAGCCCACTACAAGCACTCGTCTTACTTCTAACAAACGCATACCATTCGTCCATACTTACCATCCTATGGTTTCAATATTACATAAAAAGATCAGGCAACACTGGAACATATTGAAAACAGCTTATCCAACAGTTCCAGAATTTAAGGTCCCGTTCTTACCATGTTATAAAAGATCCACCAACCTCCGTGACCAACTCGTCCACTCAGACATCGGTACCACTAACACTCAACCAAGACAGAGATTCCTATCCACACCGAAACATTGGACTTTTCCATGTTTACAATGTCACCAATGCAATAACATTATCCGAGGAGATACTATCTATCACCCACAATCAGGCAAACAGTATAAAATTAGGGATTATTTCACATGCAACTCTTCCTACGTGGTTTACTTTTCAAAATGCCCTTGTGGCCTGATTTATGTGGGGGAGACTACTCAGTGTATCAAAGATAGGATCTCTAAGCGTAAATCAACAATATGTTGTAAAAATTTACTCTTACCAGTTCCCTTACATTTTGTGACAGCCGGTCATCTGGTGTCACAACTCAAATTCCAGGTGATTGAACATGTCCCCCCTCCCAGACGGGGAGGAGACCGAATCCGTTTGTTAAAACGCAGGGAGTCTTTTTGGATCCATGAGCTACAATCACTATCCCCTAAAGGACTCAATAAAGAATATGATCTTAGCTCATTTACTTAGTTATCAATTAGCTCATGCAATCATATTGAACATGGGCTTAACTATGGCATTTAACAGGGACCTTTGATTTTCTACATATGATACCGTTTATCCAAGGGACTAATAACTCAGTTGTCATTATCATATTGACCTATATGGGATACCCAGTTATTGTAATCATTACTCTGATTCTCTGATGTCTTGAAATATGCGATGCCTTGCTGATATGATCTATATTATTCTATGTTGGTTTAATGATGCATACTATGATCACGTTATTTATACCCTTTTTCTCATTTTCTTTAGATCCCATCCTAATTGGTGTTCCTCCCTCCTGATCCCCTACCCTCCTGGACTCCTATCCTGATCCTATCACATCCCTCCATCCTACCAAACTGTCTCCAGCGCTACTCTTATGCAGTGGAACGCATACAACATAGCGTGGAACGCAATCACGCGTCACTTCCGGTCACGTGACCGGCCCTTCTCGTTGTAGGACCTTAAAGAACGTCAAATGACGCTACTTCCGCTCCTCAGGTCCTTCTGATTGTTATATGCGCGCTCTAATCCCACTGCTACCAATGATCAGCCCAGAGAGTGACTTTTAACCCTCTCCACTACCTACTTAAGACCCATAGGGTCCTCAGTCCCTCATAGCACCTCCTGACAAACGGTGGACACCGTGTCCGGCTACCACACATCTACAGGTAACTTCATAGGGACAATCCCCTCACTCTCCATACTAGTAATAGCCTTGGTCCATGGCATTTATGCCTTTATTTTTATCCCCGCAGCTTACAGAACCTAATAGGCTACTGCTTTAATATACCCACTTCTGCTAACTGGTAAGTTCCTTTTTATAAGATTTCAGGATCTGCCACCATTCCCTCTCCTAATCCTCCTCCCCTTCCCATCCTTTTTTTCCCATGTTGTACTCCCTTTAAGCACTTTTTCATGACTAATTGGTTTGATTTGATCATGTTTGGTCACATCTGTATTATTTATACATGTCTATATGATACTTACTGCCATTTTTATTTTTGTAGTACACCGATGAAGGTCTAATGTGACCGAAACGTCTGTTGTTTATTTTTCTGCACTACTTTATTAAAAACTATAAAAGAACCCATGAGTCTTCTGAGTGCCAGGTTACTTCTCTACTAACTCACTGACCTGCGCTCCTGTTCCTCATGAACTGCACGTGGTAATCCGGAATGATGATGCAGTGATGAATTCAACAGATTTATTTACAGTTCTTGATGAGATGAGATGAGGGAAAGTGAAGGATGAGGAAAGGGTAGGAATTGTAGGTATTAGAAGCGCCAGGTAAAGTGGTAACAAGAGAATCCTTTCTCCAGTCCTGCAGCATGAGTAGTCAAGATGGATGTGAAGAAGAAGAAGGAAGTGCTGAACAGGAGATAGGAGGAGTTACAGACCGAAGGGGTTTGTGGGTAAAACACAAGAATAATACATGTTATAACATACAGTATTATAACTACGGCCAGTAGATGGCAGCAAAGTACAACAATACAATAATCATGTAACATTAGGTAATGCCCCAAATGTCTGAAAGTATTTTCAAATAAAAAGCTGGACAGCACACTCCCCGTCTGAAATCCCTGGATTTCACTATATTAACAGTCTTGAGGTGGGGGTGTTTTCCTGAAGTACTGAGGGATACCTCAACCTGAAAGACAAACAATGCATGCAATGCAACAATAACATATAACAAACGAGGTAGACGAATGTCTATAACAGTTCCTGAAGCAATCCAAAGGATGCCCATCTTCAGATTGGAGAAGCCGCACTAGGCCAAACTGTCTCCAACCCAATTGTAATCCAGTGGTTACAGTTCCTGGTTGCAATCAGATGAGTGTTTTTAGCAGTCCAAAAGTTTCTTGAAAGTTCCAAGTTCAAGTTCCAGATGTGTTGGCGCAAACAAGCCTTGTCCATCTGGAGAAGTGTTCAAATTGCTGTCAGCCCAAGCCAACCTTCTCTTTGGTAATGGGGGTGCTGACATCAGGACGGATCTCTGGGTCAACGTCTGGATCCTGAAGACTGAAGCTGTCTTCAACAGCAGTCTCTTCACACTGGCCGCAAAGGAACCCCGGTCCTTTTAACCAAGAAGAGTTTGCGAGGGCACCAACAGACACTGGCCTAGTAGCAATGTCAGCAGGGTTAAGATGTGATGGAACATACTTCCATTGCTCAGGTTTAGAGGATTTCCTGATCCTTTCAACGCGGTTACTGACATAGACATAGAAGCGTTTTGTCTGGTTGTATATGTAGCCCAGAACAACCTTGCTGTCTGTGTAGAATCTTGTGTCATCCACGTGAATAGGTAGTTCATTCTGTATGAAGTCTGCAATGTCGATGGCTAGTACAGCTCCACAGAGCTCAAGTCTGGGTATGGTGTGTTCAGGTTTAGGAGCCAGTTTAGCCTTTCCAAATAGAAATCCAACATGGGCTTCATTGTTAGAGTCTATAACCTTCAAATAGGCAACAGCTGCAATTGTTAGAACCCTCCTGTTAGTTTTTGCTATCTTGTGTTTTGCGGTCACGTGACCAGCTGCCTATATATTCCAGCTCCGCCCTTCTGGCTTTGCTGGACTTCAGTGTTTTTTGCCTGTCTCTCTAGCCAGGTGCTTCGGTGCCTATCTGTCTAGTTTGCTTGGTCCTCTGGGACCTCTAGTACTTTTTGTCAGTTTGTCTTTTTGCTCTGCAACAACTTCTGTTAGGAGGTGTCCCATTTTTGTCCCAGTCCTTAGTTCTTTTAGGGACCCCTCCCTTTATTCTATATGTCTCTGTTCAGACTAGCCGAGGATGAAGGCGGGTCTGTTCACAAGGAACAGGCTGCCCACTACATTGTAGGGATTCAGCTTAGTCTTACTGTAGGGACAGCTTTTCCCATTCTTTCCTTAGTTTATGTTGCAGATCATAACTTCGGACTCCAAGATTAAGTCTTGGAGTCCGAAGTGCTATGATAAATGTTGTAATGGTCGCATTGCGGCTGTGGAAAAAGGGGAATTACCTGTACCTATTCAAGATTTTTGGAGGGTTTTTTCGGAGGAGGAGTCGCAAGTTTTACCTCCTCATAGGGATTATGATTGCACCATTGAGTTTGTTCCAGGTGCTACTCTTCCCAAAAGTCGCTTGTTTAATCAGACTATCCCTGAAAGAAAGGCATTGGAGGAGTACATACAGACTAGCCTGGCTGCTGGTCACATTAGACCTTCTAAGTCGCCTGTGGCAGTCGGATTCTTCTTTGTTAAAAAAAAGGACGGCGGTTTGCGTCCATGTCTGGATTTTCGTGAAATTAATAAGAGTACCATATGCAATTCCTACCCATTGCCGTTAATTCCTGATTTGTTTAACCAGTTAGTGGGGGCCAAGTGGTTCTCAAAAATTGATCTCCGAGGGGCATACAATTTGTTACATGTGAAGGAGGGTGATGAATGGAAAACTGCTTTTAACACTCCGGTAGGTCATTTTGAGAATCTGGTTATGCCTTTTGGTCTTACCAATGCAACTGCATTTTTTCAGAATCTTATTAACGACATCCTCAGACCTTTGATTGGTAAGAATGTGGTTGTGTATTTGGATGACATTTTGATTTATTCACCAGGTCTGGAGTCCCATTGGCAGAGTGTACGTGAAGTTTTGCAGTTATTGAGTGATAATTCACTTTTTGCTAAGCTGGAGAAATGTGAGTTCCCTGTGCAGAAAATTAGTTTTTTGGGCTACATTGTCTCCAGCGAGGGCTTTGAGATGGACCCTGTGAAGGTTCAGGCTGTGCAGGAATGGCCTAGGCCTATTGGTTTGAAATCTATACAGAGGTTTTTGGGTTTTGCCAATTATTACAGGAAATTCATTAAGAATTTTTCTGTAATTGTTAAACCTCTAACCGATCTCACCAGGAAAGGTGCGAATACGACCCAGTGGACTACTGAGGCCATTGAAGCGTTTGAGTATCTCAAAGAGAGGTTCAGTTCTGCCCCTATCCTTATACAGCCTGATGAGACCAAACCTTTTTTGGTCGAGGTCGATGCTTCATCAGTGGGGGTCGGAGCAGTTTTGTCTCAGGAGAACAAGGGTGGAGTACATCCTTGTGCCTTCTTTTCGAAAAAAAATTCGGAAACCAAACTGAATTATGATGTTGGAAATCGGGAGTTTCTGGCTATTAAACTTGCGTTTGAACACTGGCATCATTTTTTGGAAGGCGCTAGATTTCCTATTCAGGTTTTCACAGATCATAAGAATTTGATCTATCTGGATGCTGCCAAGCGCTTGAATGCCCATCAAGCTAGGTGGGCACTTTTTTTTTCTCGGTTTCATTTTTCTGTTACCTATATCCCTGGTACTAAGAATGTTAAAGCCGATGCTTTATCTCGCAACTTCTCTCCTACGGTCGGTGCCGAGGAGCAGGAGAGCATTTTGCAGAAAGGAGTTGTGGTGGCGGCATTGGACTCCGATTTGGAGAATGGGATTCTGAATGCTCAAGATGATGCTCCATCTAACACTCCCCATGGGAGGTTGTTCGTGCCTAGAGCCTTTAGGAAAGATTTGTTTGTGGAGTGTCATGAGTCTCGGTTGGCAGGTCATCCAGGAGTTTCGGAGACCAAGAGACTTATCAGTCGCAGTTTTTGGTGGCCTGGATGGCAGAAGGAAGTCATCAAGTGGGTGCGTCAGTGTACTGTGTGTGCCAGGTCAAAGGCTTCACATACTCCTGCTGCGGGGTTGCTTTGCCCTCTGGAGGTTCCTAGTGCGCCTTGGACGCATCTCTCTATGGATTTTATTACTGATCTTCCTGTGTCTGAGGGTTTTACTGTCATCTGGGTGGTCGTAGACCGTTTTAGTAAGATGTGTCATTTGGTTCCATTCATTAAGTTGCCCTGCGCCAAGACACTCGCTAAGGCGTTTGTTAAGGAGATTGTCAAGCTCCATGGCGTTCCCACGGATATTGTTTGTGATAGAGGACCTCAGTTTGTGGCTCGCTTTTGGCGTGCTTTTTGTGACTGGTTGGGAGTTCATTTGTCATTTTCGTCTGGTTATCATCCTGAGTCTAATGGACTGGTTAATCTGTAGGACCTTACACAGCTCCTTCATTAACTTGCTCATGAGTAGGGTCCCTTGATCGGTTAGTATTTCCTTCGGCAGACCGGTCCTGGTGAATATATTGACAAGTTCTCTGGCTATGTACTTAGTCGATGAGTTCCTTAGCGGTACCGCTTCTGGATACCAGGTCACATAGTCCATGACCACCAAAATGTATTGGTGGCCCCGGACTGATTTGACTAAGGGCCCCACTAGGTCCATTGCAATCCTCTCAAAGGGGACCTCTATCACAGGTAGTGGGATTAGTGGGCTACGGAAGTGGGAAGACGGAGTGGTTAACTGGCAGGTGGGGCAGGACCTACAATAGTTTAGAATTTCTCGGTAACACCCTGGCCAATAAAACCTTCTCAACATCCTCTCCTGAGTTTTCTCGACCCCTAGGTGTCCCCCCAGAACATGTGAATGGGTCATATCTAATACCCTCCGTCGGTAGGGCCCCGGCACTAACAGCTGTTCCACTATCTCACCGCCCCTTAGTTTGGCCACCCGATAGAACAACTCCCCCTGAACTGCAAAGTGGGGGAACCTGGTGTCGGCCCCCGGCTCTTGAGCAACCCCATTACATACAGTAACCTGGTCAAACGCCCCCTTTAAGGTCAGGTCCCGAACTTGAGCAGTCCCAAAGTTCTCTCTGGACACATCTAATTCAGGAAGCTCGGCCTCGTCGGTCACCATCTCACCCTCATTGCCAGCAAGGATGCACAGTGGGAACTCATCCACTTGAGACTTCATCGGGGGTTCTTACCTAGGGACCAAGCTTTGGCCCATGCTACATAGTCCGGTTCCCTTTCCCCACAAGTCCCAAAACGAAGAAAAATCACATCTCAGTAATACGGGATATATCAGGTCCTTTACCACCCCGACCTCGTGGGACTGGGCACCACACTCTTTTCCCACTGTCACTGTGGCCACGGGGTAGTGCTTGGCATCCTCATAGATTTACCGAACGCCCACGGATTTGGTAGGGACCAACTGGTGGGGAAGGGTAGATCTGATTAAGGTCACCAGACTCCCAGAGTCCAACAACAAAAAACAGGGATCCAGCAACAAACATCCAAATGAGAATCTGAATGTGTATTAAAACTTCATGTTTATTAGAATTCCTTTAAAATCATGCTGTTAAAATTGTGGATCCAAGGGATTACGCGTTTCGAGCAAAAATATCTTTAGTCATAACCATGTCTCAGACAAATATGGTGCCAGAACCTCTGCCCACTGATCTGGTGGAAGTCAGTCCCGATCAGCCACCCTCTCAAAGACTGTCAGAAAGGCTTCTACATCATCCCAGGGGTCATCTTCTGCATGGCCCATCTTACCGCCTTCCTGACGTGTGAGTCATCAGTCGGCCCAGGGGGTGGGGCGGTTGCTCTACCCTGGATGGCATCCGCCAGAAACTGTATCTTCTTTTGCTGCTCCCGCTGGTGCTGCTGCTGCGCCTTTGGCTGCAACTGTTGCAGCAAGTTTGGTCGTCTCCTGTTGAGCTTGTTGCTGCTGTAGCTCCCGATGCTGCTGTAATTGCTGTAGGTGCTGCTGGTGTTGCTGCGCTTGGCTCTGGACTAAATGCTTAATAAGCTCCTCCATGTTTCCGGACATCTGTGGCTGGCTGACGGCCTTCACCCAGGACATCCACCATTCTCTATGGCAGGTACAAGTGTTCCTGGAATCTTGCCCGTATTCTCCACCAATTGTGGTAAAGCGACTTGCTAGGCTTTCCAGAGGCAGACACAGGACACACGGTTCGGGTTAACTTCCTGCTGGTTTATTGTATGGCATAAACTCCAGCAGCGTTCCACAAAAATAAACAGGCCCTCTCTGGGTTAACGGGAAAACAAAAGATAAAGTATAGCAGAGTCCATTAGCGAGGCTTTGCCCACTCAAAGCAGCACAGTGAAGTGCCCCAAACACCAGTCCTTCGGTGTTGCTCTCTGGCAAACACAGCCTGGAAAATTCACTCTCCAGACCACACACTACAGAAAAAAAAAACAGTGACTGAGCATTTAAGCTTGCTCAGCTACACCCTGAGGGGACATAGGGTGAATGACCTCCCACCCTCTTTGCCATTCACATAAAACCACACCCTTTAGGAATTAACCCCCAACATATAACATGCTGGAGGAAAGTTTGTAGGTTTCAGTTCACACAAGCTAGCAGCCGGAGTGACACATACCTCCTCTTGCATATAACACCAGTGACTGTCACAGGGTGCAGAATACTGTTTAAGGGAACTTTGTGGGGACAATACTGTGTAAGGGGGCTGTGTGAGCATATCGTTCTGTGAGGACATAATACTGTGTAGTGAGGCTTTGTGGGGATGTCATTCTAGGTGCCGGGCCGTGTGGTACATCATATTGTATTAGTAACTGTTGATCAAAATACAAGGGCTGAATAACAGGAGCAGTATGATTTCCGCTTTATATACAATTGATATAAATCAGTACATTTTATGGTTTTGAGTAGCTGCTACAGGTAAGAATGCATGCTACAAGAAGCCCTATTGTATGACAATTGAAAAGCACTACAATGATAAATAAGTGCTACAGCTCATAAGTCTAATAGATGAGATACAAGGGCGGCAGTAGAAGCATTTACCTCACTGCCCACTAATGAATGAAACCAAATATTGCCGAATAAGGCTCATTTGGATATGAAAAGATATCTATTGTGATCCAAATAGTTTTCTATCTATAGAGACTGGAGAGACGGCTGAACACCGGGATGACCAGTGTAGTTGTACATAGAAGCAGTTTTCTCTTGCTACGTATAGCATAATCCCTTTTATCCAATTTCCTGATAAATAAGCCCTCATAATAAAGTGAATAGTGTATACCGAGTAGGATTATATTGAGGACTCACTATTGGTGGTGATTTATTCTGAAGAATAATATATTAGACAAATAAGCCCTCGATACACAACTGCCATAACAGAAGCACAAGCACTTTAATAGTTATGGCTCATATAACCCAGCGCTGAATTATCAGAAACATCCAGTACTGTGTGGTTTTAAAGGCCCGGTCACACTTAGCGACGCTGCATGATCCCGATAACGATACGACCTGTCAGGGATCGTTGCTGCGTCGCTATGTGGTCGCTGGTGAGCTGTCAAACAGGCAGGCTCACCAACGATCAGGGGAGCAGCGACATCGTGGAAAGAATTTTTCCACGATGTCCTGCTCCTGGTTACGAGCCTGCTGAAGCAGGAGCAGGCTGGTAACTATGGTAAACATCGGGTTACTAGTGGCACACGCACACCTAGTAACCAATTGTTTATCATGCTTACCACTCTGCTACAGTGCGTGTGTGCCCCTAGTAACCCGATGTTTACCATGGTTACCAGCCTGATCGCTGCTCCCGCTGGTCACACACAGCGATGTGTGCTGACCAGCGGGAGAGCAACGACCAAAAAATGGTCCAGGACACTTTGCAGCGATCAGCGACCTCACAGCAGGGGCCTGATCGCTGCAAAGTGTCACACATAGCGACATCGCTGGTGAGGTCGCTGTTGCGTCACCAAAACCGTGACACAGCAGCGATCTCGCTATGTGAGACGGGGGCTTAAGTGTGTGTTATATTTTCCGTTATTATATCTAATAATCAAAATAAAAGTTATGTTTTATATTTCGGTCTTTATTAAGGGATCTCTATCCCTAAGCCGACCTTTGAACAGAGTTTTTGTGTGTCTGATCCACACAATGTTACTCCACATTATGAGCTAAAGAGGAGTTAAAAATGAGCAATTGCTGCCTATTTGCTTCTGTGCTGATCTGACACATGGGCCCATCAGGTAAAGTGATGGAAGGAAGTTTTTTCCTCTCATGTTGAAAAATGACATTTTCTGACACCTATTGATGAGAGAAAAAAAGTGATGAAGATTTACAAACTTCTAACATTAGTCAGTGAAAAACATACAGAACAAGGATGCAAATGTATCTTTTTTTTGACAATCCAATCATTTGAATGGGCCAGTTTTATCTGCAAATCAGATTACAATCAAACATGTCTCAAATTTCTTTTGTGAACCATCAGCATCAGAAAAGGTCCATAGACTATAATTATTACGTTTTTATAAGCAAAGAAAAGGAACACAATGCAAACTCTAAAATCAGACATTTAAATGGATGAGTTTGGTGGGCAAACAGGGTCTGACTGGAGCACCGGGACACTGGACGATTATCCGGTGGGCCAGGGTCCTTGGCAGGACCCTGAGCAGGACGTAGAGGGGGCCCACTGGTTTCAACTGAATGTGCGTCCGAGGACATTTCATTAATGATCAGTATTGTAATATTCGGTCACTATGTTGTAATATCTGGTCCGGTCATGGTGTGGTATTTATCCCTGTATGTGTTATTATTTGGTCACTATGTGGTGTGGACATGGTGTGGTGGTATTTCTCCCTTGTATGTGGAATTATTTGGTCGCTATATGTTGGTAATATCTGGTCTGGTCATGGTGTGGCGATATTTCTCCCTTTTACAGTATGTGGTATTGTTCGGTCACTATGTGGTGGTCATATGTGGTCTGCTCACGGTGTGACGGTAGTTCTCCCTTCTATGTGGAATAATTTGGTCGCTATATGCTGGTAAAATCTGGTCTGGTCATGGTGTGGCGATATTTGTCCCTTATACAATATGTGGTATTATTCGGTCACTATGTGGTGGTAATATGTGGTCTGGTCACGGTGTGGCTGTATTTCTCCCTTCTACGTGGGATTATTCTCCCTTGAATGTGGTATTATTGGTCTTGAAAAAGTGGATTGTGTAGTGTATAGCAGTCAATTGTTCTCTCAGATATTGATTAGGAGAATAATCTTTATTTAGATTTGTGATTAAATACTTGGAACAAGATGCATTTACAGAAAATCTACTGTGAAAACAAGTAATCACCTTTCCAAAGGATAAGTGATAAGGTATTGATTGGTGGGGGTCTGACTGCCGGGACCCGCACCGATTGGTAGAATGTGGAGCTTTTATCCCCACTAGACTGGAGCAGCATGTGCGACTTCACCACTGATCCATTCATTCCCTCAATGGCTGCGAGCGCTGCTCTTGTTTTTTTCTGGAAGCCCCAAAGAGAATAAATGGATCTGCGGTCAGACGTCCCACCTGCCGCTGCATTTTAAAATGGGGATAAAAGTGTCCTGTCAGGGATAAAACTTCCCAATTCTGATCAGTGTGGTTTCCAATGGTCGGACCCAAACGATCATTAAGTTATCACCAATCCTGAGGAGCCCATGGATCGGTGATAACTTGTTTTCACCAAAGAAGCCCTTTAATGCAAACTACCGTAATTGTA
Source organism: Phyllobates terribilis (assembly GCF_046119375.1). Classification (NCBI taxonomy): domain Eukaryota; kingdom Metazoa; phylum Chordata; class Amphibia; order Anura; family Dendrobatidae; genus Phyllobates; species Phyllobates terribilis. The sequence goes on along the minus strand of NW_027362768.1, from coordinate 349,484,998 downwards.
CATCCCAGTTGTGCTGTGCGCACAGTAGATGTGCAGGAGCCGCCTGTGTTTTACAGTCGAGGTTCCACTATAACGGGGATAAAGGCTAACAGGTATCTGCATCTAGCTGTAGGGTGGGCCCCAGTCTCCCCAGTCCGACGCTGTGGGCAAATATAACCTGGCTGGGCAATTGTAGCCAATTTTGCTGCAAAAAAAGAAGTCTTTTTACCTTTTTAACCATAACTTTCAATGTCTTGGATAAATGTGTAACCCTTTATTAAATTCTGACTTTATTCTGGGGATCTCATGGTAGTAGAGCATACCAGAGGTTGACTATATTTTATTTTTTATTTATTTATTTTTTACAGAAAGATCCAGGTAAAGAAAAAAAAAAGTAAAAAAAAATGGAAACCAAAAGAAAATAAACAGACCACACCTTTTTGGTAAATTGTTATACTTTGAGCAGCCCCATGATATAAGCTGGTGCAGGTCACTAATCAGACAAATCCACATGAATGAGTGTAAGAAGTGAATGCAGCACTCACCGCTATAATAAAACATTGTATTCCATAATTAATAACCATCAGCTTCTCACAGAGGGAGGTCGGCGAGTGGTAGATACAGCGCATTGTGAAAGGATTTGGCCCCGTTGAACTTTTCTACCTTTTGCCACATTTCTGGCTTCAAACATAAAGATATAAAATTCAAATTTTTTTGGGAAGAATCAACAAGTGGGAATGAAATCTATTGGATATTTTAAACTTTTTAAAAAAAATAAAAAATGAAAAGTGGGGCGTGCAATATTATTCAGCCCCTTTACTTTCAGTTCAGCAAACTCACTCCAGAAGTTCAGTGAGGATCTCTGAATGATCCAATGTTGTCCTAAATGACTGGTAACGATAACTAGAATCCACTGATCCAATGTTGTCCTAAATGACTGGTAACGATAACTAGAATCCACCTGTGTGTGATCAAGTCTCCTATAAATGCACCTGCTGTGTGATAGTCTCAGGGTTCTGTTTCAAGTGCAGAGAGCATCATGAAGACCAAGGAACACACCAGGCAGGTCTGAGATACTGTTGTGGCGAAGTTCAAAGCCGGATTTGGATACAAAAAGATTTCCCAAGTTTTAAACATTTCAAGGAGCACTGTGCAAGCGATAATACTGAAATGGAAGGAGTATCAGACCAATGCAAATCTACCAAGACCCGGCCGTCCCTCTAAACCAGTTTTTCCCAAACTCCAGTCCTCACGGACCCCCACAGGTCGTGTTTTCAGTATTCCCTTAGTATTGCATAGGTGATGGAAGTATCATCAAGGCATCAGGAATTATCTCACCTGTGCAATACTATGGAAATCCTGAAAACATGACCTGTGGGGTCTGTGAGGACTGGAGTATGGGAAACACTGCTCTAAACTTTCATCTCAAACAAGGAGAAGACTGATCAGAGATGCAGCCAAAAGGCCCATGATCACTCTGGATGAACTGCAGAGATCTAGAGCTGAGGTGGGATAGTCTGTACATAGGACAACAATCAGTTGTACACTGCACAAATCTGGGCTTTATGGAAGAATGGCAAGAAGAAAGCCATTTCTCAAAGATATCCATAAACAGTCTCGTTTGAAGTTTGCCACAAGCCACCTGGGAGACACACCAAACATGTAGAATAAGGTGCTCTGGTCAGATTAAACCAAAATCGAACTTTTTGGCCACAATGCAAAACGATATGTTTGGCGTAAAAGCAACACAGCTCATCACCCTCAAAACACCATCCCCACTGTCGAACATGGTGGTGGCCGCATCATGGTTTGGGCCTGCTTATCTTCAGCAGGGACAGAGAAGATGGTTAAAATTGATGGGAAGATGGATGGAGCCAAATACAGGACCATTCTGGAAGAAAACCTGTTGGAGTCTGCAAAAGACCTGAGACTGGGAAGAAGATTTATCTTCCAACAAGACAATGATCCCAAACATAAAGCAAACTCTACAATGGAATGGTTAGAAAATAAACATATCCAGGTGTTAGAATGGCCAAGTCAAAGTCCAGACCTGAATCCAATCGAGAATCAGTGGAAAGAGCTGAAAACTGCTGTTCACAAACGCCCTCCATCCAACCTCAATGAGCTCGAGCTGTTTTGCAAGGAAGAATGGGCAAGAATTTCAGCCTCTCAATGTGCAAAACTGATAGAGACATACCCCAAGCGACTTGCAGCTGTAATCGCAGCAAAAGGTGGCACTATAAAAGTATTAACTCAAGGGGGCCGAATAATATTGCACGCCCCACTTTTCAATTTGTTAAAAAAGTTTAAAATAGCAAATAAATTTCGTTCCACTTCACGATTGTGTCCCACTAGTTGTTGATTCTTCCCCAGAAAAATAGAATTTTATATCTTTACTAGATGGTGGCACGATTCTAACGCATCGGGTATTCTAGAATATGTATGCGGCCGACCGGGCGCAATCAGCAGAACGTTGTTTAAATTTGGCGCCAAAATCGCTGATTGGTCGCGGCCGGCAACCGCGACTAATCAGCAAAACGGTGTTTAAATTTGGCGGCAATATCGGTGATTAGTCACGGGTGGCGGCCGCGACCAATCAGCGAACTGTGTTAGTGAGGACGGGAGAGCTTGTTTAAATTTGGCGATAAAATAGACCAATCAGCAGAGCGTTGTTTACATTTTCCGGCAATCTCGCTGATTGGTCTTGGCCGGCCGGCGGCCGGGACCAATGAGCAGAGCGGTGTTTAAATTTGGCGCCAAAATCGCTGATTGGTAGCAGTCGCCGGCGGCCGCGACCAATCAGCAGAGCGTTGTTTAAGCTTGGCGCCAATCTCGCTGATTGGTCGCGGCTGGCGGCCACGACGAATCAGCACAGCGGTGTTTACATTTGCCGCCCATCTCGCTGATTGGTCTTGGCCGGCCGGCGGCCGCGACCAATGAGCAGAGCGGCGTTTAAATTTGCCGCCGATATCGCTGATTGGTCGCGGTGGCCGGCCAAGATTAATCAGCAGAGCGGCGTTTAAATTTGCCGCCCATCTCGCTCATTGGTCGCGGTGGCTGGCTGCGATTAATCAGCACAGCGGCGTTTAAATTTGCCGCCCATCTCGCTCATTGGTCGCGGTGGCCGGCCGCGATCAATCAGCAGAGCGGCGTTTAAATTTGCCACCCATCTCGCTGATTGGTCGCGGTTGGCCACCGCGACCAATCAGCAGAGCGGCGTTTAAATTTGCAGCCCATCTCGCTGATTGGTCGCGGTCGGCCACCGCGACCATTTAGCACAGCGGCATTTAAATTTGCCGCCCATCTCGCTGATTGGTCGCGGCCGGCCACCGCGACCAATCAGCGTCGTATTAGTGTGGGCCCGGGAGCGGCGCTGCTTGTGCGGCTCTTTCTGCTGCGAGAAGCCGGGAGATGAGCGGCTACTCGCAGCAGAAGCATCCCGACCGGCGGCGCCGCTCCCCGGTCCTCCGTTCACACTTGCTGTCGGGAGATCAGCGGGCCGAGCCGCTGATCTTCCGACGTTAGCCGCATGGAGGTCAGCGGCGCCGGTCGGGGTAGTTGTGCTGCTAGCGCCGCTCATCTCCCCGCTGCATCGTCGCTGACCTCCGTCCGCCAGATGAGCCGCTAACGGCCGCCATCCTTTTTCAGAAATCCCGCGGCGCTGATTGGCCGCTGCCGGACCAATGAGCGACGCGGGATTTCCAGGACGGACAGACAGACAGACAGACGGGATAAGACAATTATATAGTAGATGTTTGAAGCCAGAAATGTGGCAAAAGGTAGAAAAGTTTAAGGGGGCCAAATCCTTTCACAATGCACTGTATAGGCGACGGCAGTACTGTGTATTTGCAGGATTCCAGGCCAGTATCTGCCACCCGCTGTATTTCCCATGTGAGAAGCTCTGATATTTTATTACAGGGAAACTGTCATCAGGTTTTTGCTATGTAATCTAAAAGCAACAAGTCGGGGCAGAGGACCTTATCCCAGCGATGTGTCACTTGCTGGTCTGCATGATGTCATTTTGATATAATCCCTCTTTCATCTGCTGCAGATCTAGCAGTTCCCTGAATTCACAGATTATGTAGAGACCAATGCGGGAAAGTTACCCCAAATGTTATAGAAGTCAGCATTGGATTTTCTACTTTCAGATCACCTCACAGACCAATGTAAGTTAAGGGACAAGTTCAGATGACTGTTTATCCCACTGTTTTTTGAAAGAAATTTGCCATTAAAACTCATACATACAGTACAAAAAGAAATAGATGCCACAACCAGGGCCGGCTCCAGGATTTCATGGGCCCCGGGCAAAAGTCTCAGTGGGCCCCTTTCACACCTACCACGATTCATGATGCACAGAAATATAGGTATAGTACAATGCTAAAGATTTCACTGACTTCTCACATTACATGAGTGATATCTATTGTAAAGTCTACAAGAGCTCAGAAACCGGCGAATCCTCCCAGCGCACAGTGCAGACAATATAGTCCTCTATACAGTATTATGGGCCCCACGTAGTCCTCCATATACAGTATTATGGGCACCACGTGGTCCTCCATATACAGTATTATGGGCACCACATGGTCCTCCATATACAGTATTATGGGCACCACATGGTCCTCCATATACAGTATTATGGGCACCACATGGTCCTCCATATATAGTATTATGGGCACCACATGGTCCTCCACACAGTATTATGGGCACCACATGGTCCTCCACACAGTATTATGGGCACCACATGGTCCTCCATACAGTATTATGGGCACCACATGGTCCTCTATACAGTATTATGGGCACCACATGGTCCTCCATACAGTATTGTGGACACCACATGGTCCTCCATACAGTATTATGGACACCACATGGTCCTCTATACAGTATTATGGACACCACATGGTCCTCCATACAGTATTATGGACATCACATGGTCCTCCATACAGTATTATGGACACCACATGGTCCTCCATATAGTATTATGGGCAGCACATGGTCCTGCATCCAGTACTATGGGCACCATATATTGCTCCATACAGAATAATGGACCGCATATAATGCTCCATACAGTATGATCCCCATATATTGCTCCATTCAGTATAATGGACCCCATATATTGCTCCATAAAGTAAAATGAGCCCCATATATTGCTCCATACAAAATGGGTACCATATAATGCTCCATACAGAATAATGGAGCCCAAATATTGCTCCATACAGTATGGGCCCCATATATTGCTCCACACAGTATGGGCCCTATATATTGCTCCATAAATAGTGGGCCCAATATATTACTCCATAAAGAATAGGCCCCATATAATGCTCCATAGATAATGGGCCCTATATAATACTCCATACATAATGGGCCCCATATATTGTTCAATAGATAATGAGCCCCATATAATACTCCTTACATAAAAAAAAAAAATCAAATACTCACCGCTCCTTGCTGGAAGCAGGCCTGTCTCTTCAGGGTCTTCCGACTCTCTGCACTGGGACTGCTCAGCAGAGGGCGCTCTGTAGTGACGTCATCGCGCCATCTGCCCTGAGATGTCACAGAGTAAGAAGACGCAGAAGACAGAGGAGCAGCAGAGGAACAGGGAGAGGTAAGTATTGCAAACAGTTTAAAGCACTGAGGAAGACCCAGTGCAAGTGCCCATTCGCTGGCATCAGGCCCCGCCGACTCATGGGCCCCATAGCGCGCTGGTGTCCCAGAGGGTGAGTGGGCCCCCTGCTCGCTCAGGGCCCAGGCTCTTGCCTGGGTGGTGATGCCGGCCCTGGGTACAACACATACGGCACCCGTTTTTAACTGATCCGCTGCAATGATTATGTAGGAAACTGTATTCATTTACAATCATCCACAGCGTGAGAGAAAACAGCTACAACATTACTGAGTAAACAGAAACCCTGCAAGTATAAGAAAATGATTTTATTAAAAATATTTTGCATATCAATCCAGTTTGAAAAAAAATAACTTATTAAGTATTTTTTGCAACGTAGCAGTCCACATCTGACAGACTCCTGTAACTCTGGACACAGTATAATAGTGTGGCCGCTGTTCTCTAGCAGGACCCTCTAATGATAGAAGCAGGACGGCATACTGGATCTTGCACAACGCTACCTGCACGCCATCTGATTTGCTACTGTAAGTGCTCCAGCCGTATAAAGATCACTATGTATACAATATACTCCGAAAAGATGTCCGGGATTACTGTGAAGTAAAAATATTGTCGCCCCCATTGAGCAGGAATGATTAGAGATGGACAAGCTCCAGTTGGCAGACAGTCAGTGATGGCGGAGAGCTGATCATCTTTACTCGCTGCTCATTAGGAAAGTGGTCGCTTTCTGAAACCATTGGACTCTGAACTCGGCGTCAGACGGCATTATGTAAGAGGCCAATGTCTGAGTGGTTTTTGTGTCCGTTTGTCCTTCCTCTGTTCTTTCTGCCAAAAGATCCTCACCCATAACCCAAGGACTAAAATAAAGTTGAATTGTTACTAATATTATTTTTGTAAATTTAGCACATGAATTGAATTTCATAAATTAAAAGAAAACTTTCCCTCCGATGTCCACAAAACTGAGCGCCACTACATAAGCCACAAATAGTCTCCCCTCTCTCTCCCAGTCTGTGCAGCGGACGGGAACCATTTAAATGGGTGCAGGGCCGATTTTAGATAAAGTGGGGCCCTGGGGAAAAGTTTAAAGTGGGGTCCCAAATGCTGACATACAGCACCACACAAACATTTAGCTTGTATTTACATGCGCTGAGATCAGGCCGCTAAACGAGCGCAATCCACAATACTGAAGCCGTTCGACGCTTGTTTCCCGACCTCTTTACACCAGCTGAGGAAGAATGATGGATACAGAACAATCACTAATAGATCAATCTGTCCCCATACAGCATCATGTTATCCACCGGGCGATGTGCTGCTGAGAACAAGGATTTTTGTTCTGGCATAAACAATCCAATTACTCGATGAATAGGCAGCATTTTGCTTGTTTAGTATAATACATGCCATAGTTCTCCATATTTTATAATGTGCCCCAGAGCCCCCCATATTGTATAATGAGGCCCATAGTCCTCCAAATAGTATAATACACTCCCAATAGCCCTCCATATAGTATAATGCACTCCCCATAACCCTCTATATAGTATAATATACTCCCCATAGTCCTCAATATAGTATAATGCACTCCCCATAACCCTCTATATAGTATAATATACTCCCCATAGTCCTCCATATTGTATAATGTGCCCCACAGCCCTCCATATTGTATAATGTGGCCCATATTCCTCCAAATAGTATAATACACTCCCCATAGCTCTCTATATAGTATAATGCACCTCATAGTTCTCCATATAGTATAATGCACCTCATAGTCCTCCATATACACTGTGTTCCAAATTATTATGCAAATAATATTTTCTCAGATTTTCCCAAATTACCTATATGAATTGCAGTCATTGTAATTTTCCAGTCAGATAACTATTAGAGTACAATTGAAAGGTTTTTGTACAAACTGCCTATGATAACAGTATATTTAAAAAAAAATAAAACACTCAAACTGCTCTCAAAATGCATGTTCCAAATTATTACGCACAGCAGAGTTTTCAACCTTTTCATTTTAATAAAGAACAAAAAAATGGTCATTTTTGAAATTATAAGCATTAGCAGGTTATTACAAACTGAAATCAAACAGTTTTCAACTCAAAACTTTATTCTAGGTGATGTTACATTTGCACATAGGACCCCTTGTTCGAAAGGAGCTTCTGAACTCTCTCATTCATTGAATAAGTTTGTCCCGGTTTATACCCACAGCAGCCAGAGATGCAGATGTGTTATGTGCGGCATGAGACGGGGCATTATCATGCATGAAAATGATCTTGCTGCGGAATGCACGGTTCTTCTTCTTGAACCATGGCAGGAAGTACTGTTTGAGAAACTCAACATACATTATGGAGTTCATCTTTACCCCTTCAGGGATCCTAAAAGGGCCGACAATCTCTCTCCCCATGATTCCAGCCCAAAACATTACTCCGTCTCCTCCTTGTTGGTGCCGTAGCCGTGTTTGCATGGGGTGTCCATCAACCAGCCATCCTCCATTCCATCCATCTGGACCATCGAGATCATTTCATGCATGATAATGCCCCGTCTCATGCTGCACATAACACATCTGCATCTCTGGCTGCTATGGGCATAAAAGGGGACAAACTTATGGTGTGACCCCCATGCTCCCCTGACCTCAACCCCATTGAAAACCTCTGGAGCATCATCAAAAGGAGTGTCTATGACGGCGGGAGGCAGTTCACATCTAAGCAACAGCTCTGTTAGCGTATTCTGTCCTCATGCAAACAATTGAAGCAGAAACCATCCAAAACCTGACAAATTCAATGAATGAGAGAGTTCAGAAGCTCCTTTCGAACAAGGGGTCCTATGTGCAAATATTACATCACCTAGAATAAAGTTTTGAGTTGAAAACTGTTTGATTTCAGTTTGTAATAACCTGCTAATGCTTATAATTTCAAAAATGACCATTTTTTTGTTCTTTATTAAAATGAAAAGGTTGAAAACTCTGCTGTGCATAATAATTTGGAACATGCATTTTGAGTGCAGTTTGAGTGTTTTATTTTTTAAAAAATATACTGTTATCATAGGCAGATTGTACAAAAACCTTTCAATTGTACTCTAATAGTTATTTGACTGGAAAATTACAATGACTGCCATTCATATAGGCAATTTGGGAAAATCTGAGAAAATATTATTTGCATAATAATTTGGAACACAGTGTAGTATAATGCACCTCATAGCCCTCCATATAGTATAATATACTCCCCATAGTACTTCATATAGTATAATGCACTCCCCATAGTCTTTCATATTGTATAATGTGCCCCACAGCACTCCATATTGTATAATGTGGCCCATATTCCTCAATATAGTAATTACATTCCCCATAGCCCTCCATATAGTATAATGCACCTGATAGTCCTCCATATAGTATAGTACACTCCCCATAGCCCTCCATATAGTATAATACACTGCCCCATAGCCCTCCATATAGTATAATACACTGCCCCATAACCCTCCATATAGTATAATATACTGCCCCATAGCCCTCCATATAGTATAATACACTCCCTATAGTATAATGCACTCCCCAAAGTCTTCAATATTGTATAATGTGCCCCACAGAGCTCCATATTGTATAATGTGACCCATATTCCTCCAAATAGTATAATACACTCCCCGTAGCCCTCCACATTGTATAATACAACTCATAGTCCTCCATATAGTATAATGAACCTCATAGTCCGCCATATAGTGTAGTACACTCCCCATAGCCCTCCATATAGTATAATACACTGTCCCATAGCCCTCCATATAGTATAATACACTGCCCCATAACCCTCCATATAGTATAATATACTGCCCCATAGCCCTCCATATAGTATAATACACTCCCTATAGTATAATGCACTCCCCAAAGTCTTCAATATTGTATAATGTGCCCCACAGAGCTCCATATTGTATAATGTGACCCATATTCCTCCAAATAGTATAATACAATCCCCGTAGCCCTCCACATAATATAATGCACCTCATAGTCCTCCATATAGTATAATGAACCTCATAGTCCGCCATATAGTATAATACACTCCCCATACCCCTCTAAATAGTATAATGCACTCCCCAAAGTCCTCCATATAGTATAATATACGGCCCATAGTCCTCCATATAGTATAATGCACTCCCAATAGTCCTCCATATAGTATAATGTGGCCCACAGCCCTCCATATTGTATGATGTGGCCCATATTCCTCAATATAGTATAATACATTCCCCATAGTCCTCCATATAGTATAATACACTTCCCATAGCCCTCTGTATAGTATAATACACTGCCCCACAGCCCTCCATATAGTATAATACACTGCCCCATAGCGCTCCATATAGTATAATGCACTCCCTATAGCCCTCCCTATAGTATAATGTACTCCCCATAGTCCTCCATATTGTATAATGTGCCCCACAGCGCTCAATATTGTATAATGTGGCCCATATTCCTCCAAATAGTATAATACACTCCCCATAGCCCTCCACATAGTATAATGCACCTCATAGTCCTCCATATAGTATAATGAACCTCATAGTCCGCCATATAGTATAATAAACTCCCCATAGCCCTCCATATAGTATAATGCACCTCATAGCCCTCCATATAGTATAATACACTCCCCATAGCCCTCCATATAGTATAATACACTCCCCATAGCCCTCCATATAGTATAATGCACCTCATTGTCCTCCATATAGTATAATGCACCTCATTGTCCTCCATATAGTATAATGCACTCCCCATAGCCCTCCATATAGTATAATGCACCTCATAGTCCTCCATATAGTATAATACACTCCCCATAGCCCTCCATATAGTATAATATACTCCCCATAGTGCTCCATATAGTATAATGCACTCCCAATAGCCATCCATATAGTATAATGCCACTCCCTATAGCCCTCCCTATAGTATAATGCACTCCCCATAGCCCTCCCTTTAGTATAATGCACTCTCCATAGTCCTTCATAGTGTATAATGCACTCCCCATAGTCCTTCATATAGTATAATGCATTCTCCTCAGTCCTTAATAGAGTATAATGCAGCCTCCCTATAGTATAATGCAGCCAAACATATAGTACATATAATATAATGCAACCCATAGTCCTCGATAAAGTATAATTCGGCCCCAACCATAGAGTATAATGCAGCCCCCCAGTTCTGCAGTATTATGGTCACCACGTATAAAAAACAAATACATACAATACTCACCTCTCCTCGTTCTCCAGCTGCTCCATGCTCTGCAGAGCGTCTCAGCAGCTCCACTCTGCAGGCACAGTCATTCCCCCGCTACCGATACAGTTCAATGCGCGATGCAGGGGGAACTCACGGGCCCTATAGCGGCACGCCACGGGCTGGAGGCCCCAGGCAGATGCCTAGTCTGCCTGCCCTAACGCTGGCCCTGAATGGGTGTGTCATGCTGGGGACGTGTTTTTCTGCTTTTTTTCTTGCCATAGTACAAATTCTATTCAGTAGGACTATCAGCTGTGTATCCACCAGACTTCTGCACAACACAACTGATGGTCCCAACCCCATTTATAAGGCAAGAAATCCCACTTATTAAACCTGACAGGGCACACCTGTGAAGTGAAAACCATTTCCGATGACTACCTCTTGAAGTTCATCAAGAGAATGCCAAGAGTGTGCAAAGCAGTCATCAAAGCAAAAGGTGGCTACTTTGAAGAACCTATAATATAAGACATATTTTCAGTTGTTTCACACTTTTTTGTTAAGTATATAATTCCACATGTGTTAATTCATAGTTTTGATGCCTTCAGTGTGAATGTACAATTTTCATAGTCATTGAAAATACAGAAAAATCTTTAAATGAGAAGGTGTGTCCAAACTTTTGGTCTGTTACTGTATATATCCAGGATGTGTGATCAAGGGGTGCCATACATACCAGAATGGGGGATCAAGGGGTGTCATGCATACCAGGATGGGTGATCAAGGGATGCCATGCATACCAGGATGGGGGATCAAGGGGTGCCATGCATACCAGGATGGGGGATCAAGGGGTGCCATGAAAACTAGGATGGGGATCAGGGGGTGCCATGCATACCAGGATGGTAGATCAAAGGGGTGCCATGAATACCAGGATGGGGGATCAATGGGTGCCATGCATTCCAGGATGGGGATGAGGGCCACGTATACCAAGATGGGATGGGGGCCACATATACCAGGAAGGAGGGACCATACATACCAGAATGGAGGATATTAACAGAATTAGGGGACATTACCCCAATACCAATGTCAGCAGCAGACTCCTATTAGACAAAGATAGCACAAGTATACACAAAATGAAGTTTTTAAAAGGAAGGTTTTTATGATTAAGGGAAAAGGAAATCCAAACCTACAGGGCCCTGTGTGAAAAAAGTGATGCCCCTCCCTCCTTAAAACATAAATGAACTGTGATTTGTCACATCTTTGGGAAGCTGAGTTCAATTTCCGTAGCCCCACACAGCCCTGTTTACTGCCACACGTGTTCTCAATCAAGAAATCACTTAAATAGGACATGCCTGACAAAGTGAAGTAGAACAAAAGATCCTCTAAAGCTAGAGATCATGCTGCGATCCAAAGAAATTCAGGACCAAATGAGAAACAAAGTAATTGAGATCTATCAGTCTGGAAAAAGTTCTAAAGCCATTTCTAAAGATTTGGGACTCCAGCGAACCACAGTGGGAGTCATTATCCACAATAGGTGAAAATATGGAACAATGGTGAACTTTCCTAGGCGTGGCCGGCTGATCAAAATTACCCCAAGAGCGCAGCAACGACTCATCCAAGAGGTTACAAAAGACCCCACAACAACATCCAGAGAACTGCAGGTCTCACTTGCCTCAGTTAAGGACAGTGTTCATGACTACACCATAAGAAAGAGACTGGGCAAAAATGACACGCATAGCAGAGTTCCAAGACAAAAAACACTGCTGAGCAATAAGAACAAAGGCTCATGTCAGTTTTGGCAGAAAACATCTTGATGATTGCCAAGACTTTTGGGAGAATACTCTGTGGACTGACAAGACAAAAGTTGAACTTTTTGGAAGGTGTATGTCCCATTACATCTGGCGTAGAAGTAACACTGCATTTCAAAAAAGGAACATCATACCAACCGTAAAATATGGTGGCAGTAGCGTGATTGTCTGGGACTGTTATGCTGCTTCAGGACCTGGAAGACTTGCTGTGGTAAATGGAACCATGAATTCTGCTGGTTAACCAAAAAATCCTGAAAGAGAATGTCCGGCCATCTGTTCATGACCTCAAGCTGAAGTGCACTTGGGTTATGCAGCAGGACAATGATCCAAAACACAGCAGTAAGTCCACCTCTGAATGGCTTAAGGAAAACAAAATTAAGACTTTGCAGTGGCTTTGGATTCAGGGAGTTTGGAAGGGAGGACTTAGGACTGAATTGCTGACTGTATTTCATTCTTTCTTTACTTTACTTTTTGCTTAATTAATCCACCTGACCTACTTATCTGATTCCCCCGTCCATACTTGATACTTAACTGATCTCCCGCCGATATCTAATTGATACACTTGCACATCCCTAATTGATCCCCGTCCATACACCTATATATAAATAATTGTGTTTTGTACTTGTATATATATACTGACTGTATCCCCATATTTAGAATGACGTCCATTTTGGCCGGAGCTGTGCAGTGTACATCTTGCGCAATGTATGCATTCCGTGAGCAACCGCTCGAGGATCCATACTGCTGCGAGAGATGTGAGCATATCGTGCACTTGGAAGCCCAAATTCTGGATCTAAGTGCTCAGATAGCGGTACTGAGGAGCATCGACAACATGGAACGGAGTTTGCTGCTCACCGAGCAGACACTCAATGGGTCAATACTGGGGGTGGAGCATAGAGGGGAAGTGCAGGCTGAACAGGCAGGGAGCTGGATAACAGTTAGGAGGGATAGAGGGAAGAAGTATAGGAAGGCTGGTTCAGAACCGGCATTATTGGAGCACGACAGATCCTCTGACCGCCGGGGGAGTGTATGCTCCAGTAATGAGGGGGAGGGGGGAAGTGTAGGGCAGGCAAGACAGGTTCTGGTAGTGGGTGACTCTATTATTAGGGGGACAGACAGGGCAATCTGTCACAAAGACCGGGATCGCCGAACGGTGTGCTGCCTCCCTGGCGCTCGAGTCCGGCACATCGCGGATCGGGTAGACAGGTTACTGGGTGGGGCTGGCGAAGACCCAGCGGTCAAGGTCCACATCGGCACCAATGACAAAGTGAGTGGTAGATGGAGGGTCCTTAAAAATGATTTCAGGGACCTAGGTAGGAAGCTTAGGGCAAGGACCTCCAAGGTAGTTTTCTCAGAAATACTACCAATCCCGCGAGCCACACAGGAGCGCCAACGGGAAGTTAGGGAGGTGAATAAGTGGCTAAAGAGTTGGTGCAAGGCAGAAGGGTTTGGGTTCATGGAGAACTGGGCCGACTTCGCGGTCGGCTACAGGCTCTACCGTAGGGACGGGCTGCACCTCAATGGGGAGGGTGCAGCGGTGCTGGGGAAGAAGATGGCTAATAGGTTGGAGGAGTTTTTAAACTAGAGACGGGGGGGGGAAACAAAGGAAATAGGTGGGATGTGAGGCAAGCAAGGGGGAAGGGGAGAAGTGAATATAATGAGGGTGGAGAGGGGGGGTGGGGATAGTACAGTTAGATCGTTAGAGAAGAATAGGATGCTAAATAACCCCAAAGTTTTATCTTGCATGCTGACCAACGCAAGAAGCCTGACCAATAAGGCGGATGAGCTGCAGGCGCTTATATCGGAGGAGAGGTATGACATCGTAGGTATAACAGAGACTTGGCTAGACGATAGCTACGACTGGGCGGTAAATTTATTAGATTATAGTTTATTTAGAAGGGACCGGAAACAGGGGAAAGGCGGAGGAGTCTGCTTATATGTAAAGTCATGTCTAAAACCCAGACTAAGGGAAGATATAGGAGAGGGAGAAGAGGGGGTCGAGTCCATGTGGGTAGAGATAGAGGGAACTAAAAATAATAATAAAATATTACTGGGGGTCTGCTATAAGCCACCAAATATAACAGAGGAGAATGAGAATCTGCTATTAGGACAAATAGACAAAGTAGCAAAACATAATGAAGTGATTGTAATGGGGGATTTCAACTACCCGGATATTGACTGGGAAACAGAAACCTGTAGATCTCAGAAAGGAAAAAGGTTCTTGACAAATATTAAGGATAATTATCTCTCCCAACTAGTGCAGGAACCAACGAGAGGGAAGGCCGTGTTGGACTTAATATTGACTAATAGGCCTGATAGAATAACTGAGGTACAGATAGGGGGGCACATAGGTAATAGCGACCATAATATTATCGACTTCAAAATGCCCTTCAGTAGGGTTATCAATAAGGGAACAACAAAAACATTAAACTTTAGGAGGGCGAAGTTTGATCAGCTGAAAGAAAACCTTCAACTTATAGACTGGGACAAAGTTCTTAATCAAAGGAATACGAATAGTAAATGGGAAACCTTCAAAAGAATTCTGAATACTCAGTGTGAGAGGTATATACCGTATGGGAATAAAAGGGCCAGAAATAAGAGGAAACCAATATGGTTGAACAAGAACGTAAAAGGGGCGTTAAATAGCAAAAAAGAGGCATTCAAGAGATTAAAACAGGAAAAACAGTAAGGAGGCACTAATGTGTTACAAGGAAAAAACGAGAACCTGTAAAAAACAAATAAAAATAGCGAAGGAGGAAACAGAGAAACGTATTGCTAGGGAAAGTAGATCAAATCCCAAACTGTTCTTTACGTATATAAATAGTAAAAGGATTAAATCGGATAATATTGGACCGATAAAAAGTGAGGAAGGCAAAATCATAGAGAAAGATGAGGATAAAGCTAATCTATTAAATAATTTTTTTTCGACAACTTTCACAAAGGAAATAGAACTAACAGGAGAAATGAGAAGTGACAAACTTAATCCTCCACTAAGTATGACAAATCTAACCCAAGTTGGGGTACAGAAACGCCTCAGTAACATTAAAATAAACAAATCACCAGGACCTGATGGCATACACCCACGGGTACTAAGGGAACTAAGTAATGTGATAGACAGACCGTTATATCTTATATTTAAGGACTCTGTTGAGACTGGGTCTGTACCACTTGATTGGCGACAGGCGAATGTATTGCCAATATTCAAAAAGGGAGCGAAAAGTGACGCCGGAAACTATCGGCCGGTGAGTCTGACGTCCGTTGTGGGCAAAATTTTTGAAAGCTTCATTAAAGAGGCAATTACGGAGCATCTTGATGCTAATAATCTTTTAATCCCGAACCAACATGGATTCATGTGGAGTCGCTCCTGCCAAACAAACCTGATTGACTTCTACGAGGAGGTTAGCTCTCGAGTAGATCAGGGGGAACCAGTGGATGTCGTGTATCTCGACTTCTCAAAAGCGTTCGATAGCGTGCCACATAATAGGTTGGTATACAAAATGAGAATGATGGGGCTGGGGGAAAATGTCTGCAAGTGGGTAGCTAACTGGCTAAAGGATAGAAGGCAGAGGGTGGTTATAAATGGAATATACTCAGATTGGGTAAGCGTCACTAGTGGGGTACCACAGGGGTCTGTACTAGGCCCAATGTTATTTAATATCTTTATTAACGACATAGTCAATGGGATAAATAGTAAAATATCAATATTTGCAGATGACACAAAGTTATGTAAAACAATTAATACAAAAGAGGACAGTGCAGACCTACAGAGGGATTTGGATAAGCTGGGTAGGTGGAGCATTAAATGGCAAATGAGGTTTAACGAGGAGAAATGTAAGGTCATACATATGGGAAGGAAAAATGGAAGTCACCAGTACTCACTGAATGGGAAATCATTGGGGAATTCAGAGATGGAGAAGGACTTGGGCATCTTGATTGATAGCAAACTAAATTGGAGTGCCCAAAGTCAGGCCGCTGCTGTAAGGGCAAACAGGGTAATGGGATGTATCAGAAGAGGTATAGCTGCAAAGGATGAGAACATTGTTCTTCCACTGTACAAAGCACTGGTCAGACCACACTTGGAATACTGTGCTCAGTTATGGGCCCCAATATATAGAAAGGATATAAATGAGCTTGAAAAGGTACAAAGGAGGGCAACAAAATTAATAAAGGGAATGGAGGGACTGCAATACCCAGAGAGGTTGGCAAAACTAGGACTATTCAGCCTGGAAAAGAGAAGGTTGAGTGGGGACATAATAAATGTGTACAAATATGTTAGGGGACAGTATAGAGATCTTGCCCGGGATTTGTTCAAAAGGAGGGATATTACGGTAACAAGAGGGCACTCACTAAGACTGGAAGAGAAAAGGTTTCAGCACCAGCATAGGAAGGGGTTCTTTACGGTAAGAGCAGTGAGAATATGGAATTCACTGAGTGAGGAGACGGTAATGTCGGATTCACTAAACCAGTTCAAGCGGGGACTGGATGCATTTCTAGATACCAGGCAGATTTCAGCATATACTTAAAAATAAAATAAAATAGTAGGTTGATACAGGGATTTATTCTGACTGCTGGTTTCAGAGTCGGGAGGGAATTTTTCCTCAGGTGAAGATTGGCCAAATCATTTGGGGTTTTTGCCCTCCTCTGGATCAACTTTAGCAATTACAGAACTAACAGGTCGAACTTGATGGACGCAAGTCTTTATTCGGCTTTACAAACTATGTTACTATATGTTACTATGGCTTAGTCAAAGTCCTGACCTTAAGAAAGAGGTTCATGCTCGGAAACCCTCCAATGTGGCTAAATTACAACAATTTTGCAAAGATGAGTGGGCAAAAATTCCTCCAGAGTGTTGTAAAAGACTCATTGCCAATTATCCCAAACACTTGATTGTAGTTGTTGTTGCTGAGGGTGCTTCAACCAGTTATTAGGTTTAGAGGGCAATCACTTTTTCACACAGGGCCCTGTAGGTTTGGATTTCTTTTTCCCTTAATAATTAGGATCTTCATTTAAAAACTGCATTTTGTGTTTACTTGTGTTATCTTTGTCTAATATTAAAATTTGTTTTGAGGTTTTGAGATCTGAAATATTTAAGTATGACAAACATGCAAAAGAATGAGAAATCAGGAAGGGGCAAATAACTTTTCACACATACACATATACATATATATATATATTCATCCCACAATGTCACATTCACCGCAGGAGAGAGGGATTGGTAAGATGGGACAACCATTACAAACCAGCCACCTGATCAGACGTTATTGAACACCTTTCCAGAAGCTTTAATCAATCTTATCTACTGTTATTTTCTGAAGAGAGGAAACAAATGTCCTAAAAATAAAAAAATATAAAAATGAAAGTTAAAAAGAAAAAATAATAATAATAGGCTCACCTCCACTATGAGCATTTTTTGCTCTTCTAATAATCCAAGCTTTCCTAATTGTTCTTCTATTTGCTCCTGCGTCTTCATTTTCCTCTCCAGCACAAATGATGCATGCTGGGGCTGTAAGAGCTGTAATAGAGGCCTAGAAGAACCATCAGAGGTCAGGCCGATCTGGTTACAGCAAGAACACAGATACACGCTGTATAAGACAATGGGATGGAAACAAGATTTTAAAAGGAGTTATCAAACACTTTTATACTCCACTGGATAGGTCATTAATATAAGATAGGTGGGGGTCCAACCATCGGCCCCCCGATGATCAGCTGTCATCACCTCTGGCAAGATGCAGGCAATGTTCAAAGTGGAACAAAACCGCTCCGTACACTGCGGCCGCTGCCGGGTGCAGACCAGCTATTGAGGAGTACCGGAGGTGATCTGCAGCACCAGGCAGTGGCCACTGGGGTGCGCTCTGTGCACAAGTTACATCCGGCCGTTGCCAGAGCTATAAACAACTTATTGGTGGGGAGCCAAGAGTCGGACCTACACCGATCTGATATAGACGACCTATTTTATGCATAAATCATCTACATTAAAGTATTAGAGAACGTCTTTAAGAGCCCTGCATTTTCAGAGCCAAACTTCAGTCAACATCTAATAACCAATTACAATGTCTTTCTTAGGACTCGTTCACACGAATGTATTTTCAGTAGGAAAGTTGTCTGTGGAACAAATGGACAGCACTCAGACCAATGCTATTCAATGGGAAAGTGCAGAGGAGTCATTTTTTTTTTTGTCACTGATCGAATCTGTGTGTGAGCAAAAAATAAATAGAGAAAATGGCAGCATGTCCTCGTTTCATCCGTCAGACAAGATTCACCCATTCAAGTCTATGGGTACAGAAAAAAATCTGCTTTATACAGATACATTGCAATCCTGTAGCCCTGGAAACTGTAAATGGTTAAAAAGCCAGATTAGATCTGGACTGCACATGGATGACAAGTGAGAAAAGAATTCTCCCACTTTTCTGGATGAAACTCTGAATGATATTTTATCTGCTTGTGTGAACAGGCCCTTAGAGGTCTCGACAAGACGGAGGAGCTGATCCAGAGTGTCCAGGTAAAGCTAGCAGTCCAGGTAATGGCGGATACGGAGGCAACCTTCCACATCGTGCTCCATGCCCTTCTAATCTGACGTCCGTGACAGTGATGCTCAGTGTAAAGCCTGAGCTCAGGAGATGTGGGCTCGGACCCTGTTCAGACACACTGGAACTGATCAATCTCCATTCAACATTATGAACATAAAACTGGAGCACTGGCTCCACTCAAATATATTGTATTATGCTCAAATCATTCCCTTTAGGAACTGAGTGATGTGTAATAGAGGAGGATAAGGCCCCCCGTATACAGCAATCTATTCTCTGATAGGCGAGAGGGAAGAGACGTCATCTCCTCCTTTCTGATAATGTCCCCTGTATCCTGGTGACAGTGATTGTGCCATCCCAGCAGGTGACACTAGAGCCGCTCCCCGCTCTTAGGCTATGTGCCCATGAAAACGCTTGTAAAACCGTCTGCCATGCAAAGCAATGTGAATTCGGATGTGCTGTGCACATGATGCGCTAATTAGCGCGCAGAATTCGCATTGCGTTGCAAAACGCAGCATGACCATTTCTACCGCGATTATGCCGCAAATTCGCGGCCATTGAAAAGCAGCAACCCCGCAGGTATATGTGGATTTGCTGCGTTTCAATTAAATTCAATGGCCGAGAATTTGCAGCGTAATCGGGGTGCGTGTGGTACCCAGGATGAAGAAGAGACTACAACTCCTCTTCATCCCGGCTACCAAGCGGTGAAAAAAAGAAATAAATAAAAATAAAAAAACCCTGTATACTCACCTCTCCGGTCTGCTCCCGGCGGCGTCCTCTCTCCTCGGCGTCCAGCGGTGTACTTGCAGGACCTGCAGTGATGTCATCTAGTCAGGTGATGGTCACGCGACCGCTGACGTCAGAGGTCAGGTGATGGTCGCGTGACCATCAGCTGACTAAATGATGTCACCGCAGGTCCTGCCAGTATACCGCGGGATGCTGAAGAGAGAGAACGCCGCCGGGAGGAGACTGGAGAGGTGAGTATACAGGTTTTTTTTTTACTTTTAACTTTTTCATTCTTTTTTTTTTTTTTACTATAGATGCAGCATTTAAAGCATCTAAGTTGGTCACACAATATAAATCCATGCCGGTTTCATGGATTTATATTGTGTGACCAACTTGTCAAGCACTTTTCCAAGTTATGCTCAAAATCACTTGGAAAAGTGCTTGAAAAAACGCATGCGAAAACGCTGAAAAAATGCTGAAAAAACACTTCTCTCTGGCAGAAAAAATGCATGTAAATCTGCATGTAAATCTGCATGTAAATTTGCCAGAGAGAGGCAAAAACACTCTGCATCAAATCTGCTACGTGGGCACATAGCCTTAGCGTGTATGTGCTGTACTTATCATTCAGGACTGTGCAAAGACCTGCCTGTGACCAAAAGAACAACAAGGCTGTGTGCACACGCTGCAGATTTGGTGCGTTCTTCAATGGAACAGGCTGCCACGAGAGGTGGTGAATTCTCCTTCAATGGAAGTCTTCAAACAGAGGCTGGACAGACATTTGTCTGAGATGGTTTAGTGAATCCTGCATTGAGCAGGGGTTGGACACTAGGACCCTGGAGGTTCCTCCAATTCTAATGTTCTAGGATTCTATGTATAAACACCAGCTGCAATCTTCCATGGAGAAGTAACTGTGGTTTCAGGAGAACTTGCAGCAGAAGGTCTGTGCCTTCCGCTAGCTCCTCCCCCTTCCGCTAGCTCCTCCCCTTCCTTCTTTAAAGAATATTAATAGCACTAACTGTCATCTATCTCACTAATAGGAAAGTTTGTCTTCACTGAATACAGATTTTACAGATGTTACCGCGAATTGAGACTGAAAGATCAATCCAGCAGGAAAAAGACGACTTCTCTGATAAGATTATAAAATTACTTATTTTCATGTGTAATATTAATTTACAAAACAAAAATTAAAACAACGGTTATTCTTTAACTAATAAAGCACTTAGGACAGGGATTCATTAAGACTGGCCATATTCAAGCTGCTCTTGATGAGGGAGCGTGCTGGAGTCAGACGGTCCAGATTCATTAAGTGGCGCATGAATTATGCGCTTCTGACAAGTGGTGCGTGCACCTTGCCACAAATCTTGCTCCAGTCACGGACTGGAGTAAGATTTCGGGTGTAAGGGAAGCCACAGTTCACCATGAATTAGACAAGCTGTGGTGCCACACTTCCATCTTGCCCCAACTCTGCCCATTTTGGTGAAGCTGGGCAAAACTGACGTAAAAACACCAAAAGTCACAACATTTTTGATCAACTCAACAATGCACAAAAATTGTGACTTTTCAAAGTGATTTACACCAGAATTCTGGCATAATTGCATTGATCAATCAGGACTATAGTGTCCTAAGTTTTTATACTTCATTAAAACATCCTCCTCCTCCCAAGAGGTGGTCCTAGGTACTGACCCTCGCAGTGTTCGGTCACTTCTGCTGCAGGACTGCTCGTCCGGCTTCTCGGTACAGATGAGATCCTCTATATATCTTGCCCTAATGAAGCCGGCACAGGACCACGTCCACAGCTGCCCCCTGTGTGTGGAGGCCGTCCACTTCTATTACAGGGTCCTAGTACGGAGTGATCAGCTCTGGATACAGTGGGGTGGTCTGCTCTGGCAATGTCATGTATACATTGCTGGGGGGCTCCCAGTGATGTCTGAGCACATAAGCTGAATCTATGGCAGTTATGTGATGGATCCTCGCAGTCAGTGATGGAGGAAAAGCCTCATGGAAGATTCAGCCGGACAAATCCACAACTGTGGACTGAATGGAGGCAGAGAAATCAGTGGCTGCAAACAAGACATTTCTTCTTGTAGATTCCCCGGATGATTGGGAATAGTTGCTTGAAGATGTAAGACCCCAGTCAGGTGGTCGCTGTTATTAACTCCTTTTGCCTAAAAAAAATACAAATAAAATCTGCAGTCACTTTTGATAATTTTTTGTCACAGCTTCTGGCCTTAGTCTTTCTTCTCTAATTCTATCCAGTAATGGAGATTACAATGATAGCATACACGGTACCATCTACAGCCCACAATACATTTATATGGAAAGGAGTTATAGAACATCAGAAAATGTCTGTTTTGTCACAGAAACAATCACATTAAATAGGATCTGTCACTTGTCATAAATCTGTAACATTTATTTGGTGTAAATGCCGCTGTTCTTCTGAATCTGGGATTGGTTTTATTCCCTTTTCCATCGGCCACTCCACTCCTCTTACTTATATATTAATCTTGTCCCTTTAGCTAAGTGGTAGTGATACAAAACTCCTCTACATGGGAGGCTTTTTAACCCCTTAATGACCGGAGCATTTTCCATTTTTGCATCTTCATTTTTTGCTCCCCTTCTTCCCAGACCCATAGCCTTTTTATTTTTAGGTCAATATTGCCATGTGAGGGCTTATTTTTTGCGGGACAAGTTGTACTTTTAAACGCCATCACTGGTTTTACCATATCATGTACTGGAGAACGGGGAAAAAAATTCCAAGCGCGGTGAAATTGCAAAAAAAATGCAATTCCACGGTTGTTGTTTTTTTTACCACGTTCACTGAATGCTATAACTGACCTGCAATTATGATTCTCCAGGTCATTACGAGTTTGTAGACACCAAACATGTATAGGTTCTTTTTTATTTAAGTGGTGAAAAAAAAATCCAAAATTTGCTAAAAAATGGCGCCATTTTCCGAGACCCGTAGAGTCTCCATTTTTCGGGATCTGGGGCCAAGTGAGGGCTTATTTTTTGCGTGTCGAGCTGATCGCCCATTATTTCATTTTATTTCAATGTTGTGACGACCAAAAAACATAATTCTGGCGTCTAGAATTTTCTCGTTACGCCGTTTACCGATCGGATTAATTCTTTTTTTTATATTGATAGAATGGGCGATTCTGAACGCAGCAATACCAAATATGTGTTTTTTCTTTATTATTATTTTATTTTGAATGTGGCGAAAGGGGGCGATTTAAACTTTTATATATTGTTTTACCATTTTCATATTTTTAAAAACATTTTTTTCCACTTTCCGCATGCTTCAATAGTCTCCACAGGAGACCAGAAGCTGCAGATACCTGATCGGCTCGGCTTCAGAAAGGCGATGAGCAGATTGCCTCTATGTAGCAGAAATGCTCATGTGCTATGAGCGCCAACCACTAGGTGGCCCTCATAGCAAGCAAGACATGACAACCACAGGGGTCTGCTGCAGACCCCGGGTAGCCATGCCCACGCATCGGTAACCCGCGATCACGTGACAGGTCACCGATGGGCGGGGCTAATGCCGCTGTCGGAGATTGACAGCGGCATTTAAGTGGTTAACAGCTGCGGGTGGATTGCAATTCCACCAACGGCTGTTGCAGCCACATGTCAGCTGTAAGAATCAGCTGACATGTGCCTGGTTCAGTGCGGGCTCAGCGCCGGAGCCAGAGCGGAACCGGGAGTGATGGCCTGGGGTGTACTAATACGCCCCTGGCCAGTAAGGGGTTAAAGACCACTCCGAGTTGGCTAGAAAGACTACTTTACACAAGGCGTAAAGTGCCATATTTTCTAAACGAAGGGGCACAGGAAAGAAAAACAAAATGACGCAGATTCATGAGAACGGAAAAAATTACACATTTATGTCAAGTGACAGCTTCTCTACAAAGGAAGTTGTTCAACAGAAAAAGTTGTCTTAATGTACTTAAAATAAAAACTGATGAAACTTCCTGTAACACGGCTGGGTGTGGACCCACTGCTCCTGGGGCCGGGCTGACCCTGGAGTGGCGTGACTAAGCAACTAACTGGTTTTCACTAGAGCCTCTGGTGGCGAGGATAGTCTTGGCCACAGGTAGTCGCCAGGTACCACTCCTGATCTCTGCAGGACAAAGCAGGGTTAAATTCCTGCAGAGACCGGCCACGCCCCCTAAGGCCAAATGGAAAACACCATGCTGTTGCAGCTGTGCAGAGGAGAGCTGCAAGAGGCAAACCTCAGCGAGCCGACCTGATGGGAGGAGACGCTGAACGCTGACGATGGAGAGTAGGACGACGCTGAGGAGGCACGTGAGTTACTGCTGTGGCAGCACCCCCCTGACGCCCCACTGTTCTTTAGGCCAACCCAACGGAGACACTGCTCAAAAATCACAGGGGGGAAGAGGGGGGAGAACGATGTTGTCGGCAGGCTCCCAAGACCTTTCCTCAGGACCGAAACCCCTCCAATCAACTAGACAGGCAGGTGTGGAGAAATGCTGCACAGTGAAAATGGTTTAAAAAGTAGAAGTGTCTATTTTTATCAATTAACAAAATACAAAGTGAATGAACACAATACATCATCAAAGCATCAATTCTTCTGGATGCACTTACACAGTTTTGAAGGAACTCGACAGGGAGATTGTTCTCAACATCTTGGAGATCTAACCACAGATCCTATGTAGGCTTTCACAAAACCTTCTGTCTCTTCATGTAATCCCAGACAAACTTGATGTTGAGATCAGGGCTCTGTGGGGACATATCATCACTTCCAGGACTCCTTTTTCTTCTTTATGCCATTTACAGTTCTTAATGACATTGGCTGTATATTTGTGGTCGTTTTGCTGCTGCAGAATAATGTTGGAGGCAATCAGACGCCTCCCTGATGGAATTGTATGATGGAGTCCTTAATGCTGAAAAATACAGGCAGATAATTAGCCATCAATCCTGACTAAATCCCTAACTCCATTTGCTAAATTGCATGGACCATCCACTGTGCTTCACTTGGCAATCAACCTCTGCCTTAACGAGACACGCGTTCCCACAGTGCAGAGCAAATTCACACCACCTCCATACTGCGCAGCACAGCAACCAGGCAGTCTTCAAATTAATATGCCTTGAAGATCGCAGTCATACAGCTGAAGAGTTGTGGACAGCTCTCCAGGCTCAGTTTCAGCAATAGCCGTCTCCGCTGAACCTGGAGCCAGGGAAGGTCATGGACGATAACGGTGCGATCCTGTTTGCGGCTCTACGCCAAGGCGAACCCACAAACGTGCTTTGCATGGCTCACGTCCTCAACCTGGTGGTACAGCGATTTCTCCGCCACTATCCCGGCCTGGATGAGCTGCTTCAGAAAGTCCGGAAGCTGTGTGCTCACCTCCGCCGTTCGCACCCCTCATGTCATCGACTTGCATTGATACAGAGGTCTTTCTCCATGACAGTTAACAGGTTGATAGTGATGTGCCAACGCGGTGGAATTCCACTCTGCACATGTTGCAGCGACTGTGGCAGCAGCAACGAGCCCTGACGCAGTATGTCATGTCGTATAGCCTGTGCCAACGCAGTACGGACGTGGGGCGTATCACGTTTACGGAGTGGGAACAGATTAAGGACCTCTGCACCCTTCTGCACAGTTTTGAATTGGCTATTATTAACCCCTTTACCCCCAGGGTGGTTTGCACTTTAATGACCAGGCCAATGTTTACAATTCTGACCACTGTCACTTTAGGAGGAAATTACTCTGAAATGCTTCAACGGATCCCGCTGATTATGAGAATGTTTTTTCGTGACATATTGTACTTCATGATAGTGGTAAAATTTCTTCAATATCACTTGCGTTTATTTGTGAAAAAATTGGAAATTTGGCGAAAATTTAGAAAATTTCACAATTTTCAAAATTTTTATTTTTATTCCGTTAAATCAGAGAGATATGTTACACAAAATAGTTAATAAATAACATTTCCCACATGTCTACTTTACATCAGCATAATTTTGGAACCAAAATTTTTTTTTATTAGTGCGCTATAAGGGTTAAAATTTGATCAGCGATTTTTTTTAGTTCCACAAGGGTAAGAGGAGAAAATGGAACCTAAAAACTGTTGTGCAATTTCTCCTGAGTGCACCAATACCCCATATGTGGGGAAAATACACTGTTTGGGCGCACGTCAGGGTTCAGAAGGGAAGGATCACTGTGTGACTTTTTGAACGCAAAATTGCCTGGAATCAAGAGCGGACGCCATGTCGCATTTCGGGAGCCCCCGTCTCATGCTGCACATAACACATCTGCATCTCTGGCTGCTGTGGGCATAAAAGGGGACAAACTTATGGTGTGGCACCCATGCTCCCCTGACCTCAACCCCATTGAGAACCTCTGGAGCATCATTAAAAGGAGTGTCTATGATGGCGGGAGGCAGTTCACATCTAAGCAACAGCTCTGGGAGGGTATTCTGTCCTCATGCAAAACAATTAAAGCAGAAACCATCCAAAACCTGACAAATTCAATGGACGAGAGAGTTCAGAAGCTCCTTTCGAACAAGGGGTCCTATGTGCAAATGTAACATCACCTAGAATAAAGTTTTGAGTTGAAAACTGTTTGATTTTAGTTTGTAATAACCTGCTAATGCTTATCATTTCAAAAATGACCATTTTTTTGTTCTTTATTAAAATGAAAAGGTTGAAAACTCTGCTGTGCATAATCATTTGGAACATGCATTTTGAGTGCAGTTTGAGTTTTTTATTTTTTTAAAAATATACTGTTATCATAGGCAGTTTGTACAAAAACCTTTCAATTGTACTCTAATAGTTATTTGACTGGAAAATTACAATGATTGCAATTCATATAGGTAATTTAGGAAAATCTAAGAAAATATTATTTGCATAATAATTTGGAACACAGTGTATTCGGAGAGCTATAACTTTTTTTTTTCGGACAATGTTGCTGTGTGGTGGCTTGTGTTTTTGCGGGACAAGATGACGTTTTTAGCGGTACCATTTTTATTTACATTCGTCTTTTTGATCGCGTCTTATTTCATTTTTTGTTTGGCGGTATGATGATAAAGCATTATTTTTTGCTTCGTTTTTTTTTTTTTTTTCTATGTTCACTAAAGGGGTTAACTAGTGGGACAGTTTTATAGGTCAGGTCATTCCGGACGCAGCGCTGCCAAATATGTGTACTTTTATTGGTTTATTTTTTTTTTCATAATAAATAAATATTAGGGGTTCAATATATTTTTATTTTTTGGGGATTATTTTTTTCTTTTTTATATTTTTACAATTTTTTTTTTATTTTTTTAATTTTTTTCACTTTTCTACTTTTTTTTTTTACTTTTACACATTGTCCCACTATGGGACTTTCACTTTTTGCAGCCTGATCGGCTGCATGGCATAGGGAGCAGCAGCTCTCTTTGTCATGCAGCCTGTCAGCGCTGCACACCGGGGAGACATTACTTTGGTCGCGCACTGCGCATGACCAAAGGAACGTCCTGCCTCCTGGTTACCCGGATGTTGTCATGATGACATCGGATCGTCATGGCAACATCCGGAAGCCGCCGCAGACATCGCTGGACGCCGTCAGGAGAGGCGAGTATATCGATCACCTCCCCCCTTGCCACCGCAATGTGCCGGGTGTCAGCTGTGCACATAGCACCGGGTGTCAGCTGTGACAATCAGCTGACACCCGGCGGCGATCGCCCCGCTTGTGTGCGGGCGCGATCGCAGCGCACGTAATAATACGTAGCTGGTCCATAAGTCCCAGGGCACAGCTACGTACTATTACTGACAAGGTCGGAAAGGGGTTAAAATAGTTAGCGCTGACGATGCCATATTCAGCATCACTATTCCGGTCATACACATGCTGGAGCAGAATTTGAATAGTGTGCAGCACGAGGTGGTTGTCCCAGAAGAAGAGGAGGATGCGGAAGGGATAAGAATGTCTCAAAGTTCCAGACTATCGTCACACAGGCGGATGCCAAGTGACGGTGGATTCCGGCGATCGAGGGGTTTGGTGACACCAGACATACTGTTAGTGAAGGTGCAAGAGCCGAGGAACAAATGGAGGAGGAGGAGGAAGAGGTGATGGGCGAGTAGCTGTCAGAGGATGAAGAGGATAATCATCCCCTCTCTGTTGAACGTGGTTTGCAGGAGGGGACGGAGGAAAAAAGCATCAGTGTTACGCAGCCAGCAACAGAGCCTGGCTTTGGACCACATGGAAGAGCCTGACATACAAGTGCCTTGTTGATGCACTATATGCAACATGATTCCCGTATAGTTAGGATTCGAAATAATGCTGACTACTGTGTTGCCACTCTTGTTAGATCCACGTTATAAGACTAAATTTTGCCAGATGCTTCCCGCCCTGGAAAGGGACCTGCTAATGTTGGAGTTTCGAAACAAGCTTTTAAGCAACCTTAATAGAGCTTTTCCCCAAGATAGGAGTGAGGCACACAGTGTGCGTCGCAGCTGTAGTCTTTCAACCTCCAGCACGTCAGTTTGTCAACGCCAAAACATTAGCAGCAGCAGCGTAAGTGGCAGAAGCAATTTCTGAGTCCTTTCACACATTTTTAGACCAGCTCATGCACTAGCACAACAGAGTACAAGTTTGACACATGGTAAACGACTGGAGAGGATGGTGGAGGAGTATCTAGAGCTCAATATGAATACCATCAGGGAGGATTTTAACCCTTTTACATTTTGGTCTTCAAAAATGGTTCAATGGTCTGAGCTTGCCTGTCACGCCTTGGAGGTTTTATCATGCCCGACAGCCAGCATTCCCTCAGAACGTGTCATCAGCGCTGCTGGTCGTGTCCCGACGGATAAGCGCAGCCGGCTGTCCCATGAAAGTGTGGACCGCCTAACTTTCATCAAGATGAACAAGTCATGGATCTCCAAGGACTTTTGCACCATAACTGCAGACTGTACAGAGTAGGCGATATTGTAGTTTTTAGTGTGCTGCATTGATCTTGCGGAATTGCGTCTGTGATGTGGGTTGTGTGCCTGTTCTTGCTGCTGCTGCAGGTTTTAGGCCCTAATTTTTGGAAATGTGGGGAATCCTGATTAGATTTCCATCTACTGGGTTGGCTGGAGGGGAAGAGGTGTCCTTCCTACTTCTACAATTTCTACTGTAGTGAAATTGATGCCACTTCGGAGGTTTTAGGCCCTAATTTAGGGAAATGTGAACACTCCTGATTGGATCTCGATGTGCTGGGTTGGCTGTATTTGAAGAGGTTTTGGTCTCCATTACCATAGTTATACTCTAGTGAAATAATTTTTTTGGTGCAGATATTTTTCTCCACAAAAGGGGTACACAGACCTGATAAACTCAAAATTGGTATATAAAGCAGGCTACATCTCCGCTTAAAATTGTTTGGAAACAAGACAAAAAACCAAGCAATGTGAACTGAGGTCTAAGATGGTAGACATGCAAGAAATAGGAGCATGTTCACACTAGCAAAAAAAAGCAAAACCTACAAAAGACAAAAATATATCTCATACCCTACCATCATTGTATGTAAATGTAAAGCAAAGTTGCATAATAAATATAGGGTACTTAGTGAACTATTTTTGATCAAAAAAAGTATACAAGCCGTCCCACCAGCGGCAAGGTGACCCTAAATTGGGACGGTACCTATACTGTCTATATTAAAAACCTTACTGTATATCAAAGTTGAAGTAATGCATATAAAAGGGCAGACAAATAGGACCGGGTCCCAACTCCAGACCACCTAGGCCCGTGGTAAGCTACATATATACTAATCAGCTCAACAAAGGGGATGCCACACCCTTAAATTGCACAGAATGCAAACAAGACAAAAAACCAAGCAATGTGAACTGAGGTCTAAGATGGTAGACATGCAAGAAATAGGAGCATGTTCACACTAGCAAAAAAAAGCAAAACCTACAAAAGACAAAAATATATCTCATACCCTACCATCATTGTATATAAATGTAAAGCAAAGTTGCATAATAAATATAGGGTACTTAGTGAACTATTTTTGATCAAAAAAAGTATACAAGCCGTCCCACCAGCGGCAAGGTGACCCTAAATTGGGACGGTACCTATACTGTCTATATTAAAAACCTTACTGTATATCAAAGTTGAAGTAATGCATATAAAAGGGCAGAGAAATAGGACCGGGTCCCAACTCCAGACCACCTAGGCCCGTGGTAAGCTACATATATACTAATCAGCTCAACAAAGGGGATGCCACACCCTTAAATTGCACAGAATGCAAACAAGACAAAAAACCAAGCAATGTGAACTGAGGTCTAAGATGGTAGACATGCAAGAAATAGGAGCATGTTCACACTAGCAAAAAAAAGCAAAACCTACAAAAGACAAAAATATATCTCATACCCTACCATCATTGTATATAAATGTAAAGCAAAGTTGCATAATAAATATAGGGTACTTAGTGAACTATTTTTGATCAAAAAAAGTATACAAGCCGTCCCACCAGCGGCAAGGTGACCCTAAATTGGGACGGTACCTATACTGTCTATATTAAAAACCTTACTGTATATCAAAGTTGAAGTAATGCATATAAAAGGGCAGACAAATAGGACCGGGTCCCAACTCCAGACCACCCAGGCCCGTGGTAAGCTACATATATACTAATCAGCTCAACAAAGGGGATGCCACACCCTTAAATTGCACAGAATGCAAACAAGACAAAAAAACAAGCAATATGAACTGAGGTCTAAGATGGTAGACATGCAAGAAATAGGAGCATGTTCACACTAGCAAAAAAAAGCAAAACCTACAAAAGACAAAAATATATCTCATACCCTACCATCATTGTATATAAATGTAAAGCAAAGTTGCATAATAAATATAGGGTACTTAGTGAACTATTTTTGATCAAAAAAAGTATACAAGCCGTCCCACCAGCGGCAAGGTGACCCTAAATTGGGACGGTACCTATACTGTCTATATTAAAAACCTTACTGTATATCAAAGTTGAAGTAATGCATATAAAAGGGCAGACAAATAGGACCGGGTCCCAACTCCAGACCACCCAGGCCCGTGGTAAGCTACATATATACTAATCAGCTCAACAAAGGGGATGCCACACCCTTAAATTGCACAGAATGCAAACAAGACAAAAAACCAAGCAATGTGAACTGAGGTCTAAGATGGTAGACATGCAAGAAATAGGAGCATGTTCACACTAGCAAAAAAAAAAGCAAAACCTACAAAAGACAAAAATATATCTCATACCCTACCATCATTATATATAAATGTAAAGCAAAGTTGCATAATAAATATAGGGTACTTAGTGAACTATTTTTGATCAAAAAAAGTATACAAGCCGTCCCACCAGCGGCAAGGTGACCCTAAATTGGGACGGTACCTATACTGCCTATATTAAAAACCTTACTGTATATCAAAGTTGAAGTAATGCATATAAAAGGGTAGACAAATAGGACCGGGTCCCAACTCCAGACCACCCAGGCCCGTGGTAAGCTACATATATACCAGTCAGCTCAACAAAGGGGATGCCACACCCTTAAATAAATCTACCATCTTAGACCTCAGTTCATATTGCTTGGTTTTTTGTCTTGTTTGCATTCTGTGCAATTTAAGGGTGTGGCATCCCCTTTGTTGAGCTGACTGGTATATATGTAGCTTACCACGGGCCTGGGTGGTCTGGAGTTGGGACCCGGTCCTATTTGTCTACCCTTTTATATGCATTACTTCAACTTTGATATACAGTAAGGTTTTTAATATAGGCAGTATAGGTACCGTCCCAATTTAGGGTCACCTTGCCGCTGGTGGGACGGCTTGTATACTTTTTTTGATCAAAAATAGTTCACTAAGTACCCTATATTTATTATGCAACTTTGCTTTACATTTATATATAATGATGGTAGGGTATGAGATATATTTTTGTCTTTTGTAGGTTTTGTTTCTTTTTGCTAGTGTGAACATGCTCCTATTTCTTGCATGTCTACCATCTTAGACCTCAGTTCACATTGCTTGGTTTTTTGTCTTGTTTGCATTCTGTGCAATTTAAGGGTGTGGCATCCCCTTTGTTGAGCTGACTGGTATATATGTAGCTTACCACGGGCCTGGGTGGTCTGGAGTTGGGACCCGGTCCTATTTGTCTACCCTTTTATATGCATTACTTCAACTTTGATATACAGTAAGGTTTTTAATATAGGCAGTATAGGTACCGTCCCAATTTAGGGTCACCTTGCCGCTGGTGGGACGGCTTGTATACTTTTTTTGATCAAAAATAGTTCACTAAGTACCCTATATTTATTATGCAACTTTGCTTTACATTTATATATAATGATGGTAGGGTATGAGATATATTTTTGTCTTTTGTCTTTTGTAGGTTTTGTTTCTTTTTGCTAGTGTGAACATGCTCCTATTTCTTGCATGTCTACCATCTTAGACCTCAGTTCACATTGCTTGGTTTTTTGTCTTGTTTGCATTCTGTGCAATTTAAGGGTGTGGCATCCCCTTTGTTGAGCTGACTGGTATATATGTAGCTTACCACGGGCCTGGGTGGTCTGGAGTTCGGACCCGGTCCTATTTGTCTACCCTTTTATATGCATTACTTCAACTTTGATATACAGTAAGGTTTTTAATATAGGCAGTATAGGTACCGTCCCAATTTAGGGTCACCTTGCCGCTGGTGGGACGGCTTGTATACTTTTTTTGATCAAAAATAGTTCACTAAGTACCCTATATTTATTATGCAACTTTGCTTTACATTTATATATAATGATGGTAGGGTATGAGATATATTTTTGTCTTTTGTCTTTTGTAGGTTTTGTTTCTTTTTGCTAGTGTGAACATGCTCCTATTTCTTGCATGTCTACCATCTTAGACCTCAGTTCACATTGCTTGGTTTTTTGTCTTGTTTGCATTCTGTGCAATTTAAGGGTGTGGCATCCCCTTTGTTGAGCTGACTGGTATATATGTAGCTTACCACGGGCCTGGGTGGTCTGGAGTTGGGACCCGGTCCTATTTGTCTACCCTTTTATATGCATTACTTCAACTTTGATATACAGTAAGGTTTTTAATATAGGCAGTATAGGTACCGTCCCAATTTAGGGTCACCTTGCCGCTGGTGGGACGGCTTGTATACTTTTTTTGATCAAAAATAGTTCACTAAGTACCCTATATTTATTATGCAACTTTGCTTTACATTTATATATAATGATGGTAGGGTATGAGATATATTTTTGTCTTTTGTCTTTTGTAGGTTTTGTTTCTTTTTGCTAGTGTGAACATGCTCCTATTTCTAGCATGTCTACCATCTTAGACCTCAGTTCACATTGCTTGGTTTTTTGTCTTGTTTGCATTCTGTGCAATTTAAGGGTGTGGCATCCCCTTTGTTGAGCTGACTGGTATATATGTAGCTTACCACGGGCCTGGGTGGGCTGGAGTTGGGACCCGGTCCTATTTGTCTACCCTTTTATATGCATTACTTCAACTTTGATATACAGTAAGGTTTTTAATATAGGCAGTATAGGTACCGTCCCAATTTAGGGTCACCTTGCCGCTGGTGGGACGGCTTGTATACTTTTTTTGATCAAAAATAGTTCACTAAGTACCCTATATTTATTATGCAACTTTGCTTTACATTTATATATAATGATGGTAGGGTATGAGATATATTTTTGTCTTTTGTCTTTTGTAGGTTTTGTTTCTTTTTGCTAGTGTGAACATGCTCCTATTTCTTGCATGTCTACCATCTTAGACCTCAGTTCACATTGCTTGGTTTTTTGTCTTGTTTGCATTCTGTGCAATTTAAGGGTGTGGCATCCCCTTTGTTGAGCTGACTGGTATATATGTAGCTTACCACGGGCCTGGGTGGTCTGGAGTTGGGACCCGGTCCTATTTGTCTACCCTTTTATATGCATTACTTCAACTTTGATATACAGTAAGGTTTTTAATATAGGCAGTATAGGTACCGTCCCAATTTAGGGTCACCTTGCCGCTGGTGGGACGGCTTGTATACTTTTTTTGATCAAAAATAGTTCACTAAGTACCCTATATTTATTATGCAACTTTGCTTTACATTTATATATAATGATGGTAGGGTATGAGATATATTTTTGTCTTTTGTAGGTTTTGTTTCTTTTTGCTAGTGTGAACATGCTCCTATTTCTTGCATGTCTACCATCTTAGACCTCAGTTCACATTGCTTGGTTTTTTAAAAAAGAGGGGGCATAAAGGGGGGGGGGGTACTGTAGCATCGGCGTCTCTGCCCCCTGACAGGCAGAGACGCCGTCCCTCTTACCGCCGTGATCCCGGCGTCTTCCAGCTCTCCTGCTACTGCTGGCACGCGCAGCTTCCCGGGCACTGTGCTTAGGGCGCGCGCGCCGTCCTAAAGAGTCCCCGGCCAGTGGCCAGAGGACTTCTCATATAAAAAGGCACCTCCTCCAAAATGGTGGTGCCCGTGCAAGATTGTAGCTCTGTGTTCTAAACTCTGCTTCAGCCCTCAGGTCCCGCTGCTAGCCTGACTACCAGTCCAGTCCGCCAGCCTGACTACAAGTCCAGTGCGCCAGCCTGACTACCAGTCCAGTGCGCCAGCCTGACTACCAGTCCAGTCGGCCAGCCTGACTACCAGTCCAGTCGGCCAGCCTGACTACCAGTCCAGTCGGCCAGCCTGACTACCAGTCCAGTCCGCCAGCCTGACTACCTGTCCAGTCCGCCAGCCTGACTACCTGTCCAGTCCGCCAGCCTGTCCAGTCCGCCAGCCTGACTACCAGTCCACCAGCCTGACTACCAGTCCACCAGCCTGACTACCAGTCCGCCAGCCTGACTACCAGTCCGCCAGCCTACCAGTCCAGTCCGCCAGCCAAATACACTCTCCAGCCCGACGGTCTGCCTACGGTCCAAACCCGCCAGTTTGTCTATGGGCCAGGCTTGCCTGCCTACCCGGAGAACGTACCAGTTACCTGCCGTGCCTACCAGCCAGCCTACCTGTATGCTCCTGCCAGTTACCTGTGGTGTCTGCCAGTCCGTCTACCCGGATCACCCGTCAGTCTGCCTGCTGTGCTCATCTGCTGTACCGGTCAGTCCCTGCCTTCTGACCCGTGGGAGTCACCTGCTCTCATACAAGGACTGGCCCAGAGTAGCACCTGGTCCCTCTGCTCGATCCTTCCCTGGTTCACGGAGTCGATTGAGCCTCCGTGCGACCTTGGTCAGTCCGAGTTGATACCTAGTTACGCCCCTCTGGTCCCTCCTTGCACCGCAGCACAGAGGTTCCACCACCCGGATCCCTAACAACCTCCATATAGTGTGAACAGGTGCACGTTGCAATGACTGCATAACATAAAATAAGAAAGAACAGCAGCACTCTCTAAGGGCCAAGAGGTGGTGGTCAGGTTTTTTGTTTTCTTGCAGTTTACCATGGAGGTTTTGACTGCCTCCTTTTCTGACTCTGCACTCCACCCATCAACCCAAGGGTGCTTTTAATTAGTGTTGCTTTCTAACTGCCCACTTAAAATTGTAGGCTTATAGCCCAAGAGAGGCATGTTTCGGAAAATAGTTACCCATCATGCGGAGGTCACCTTGCCGTGGTTGATGGGCACACATGAATTGGCCAATTTATGCGCTAAGAACCTTGATTTTTTCTAAGTACATTTTATTTAGCAATAGTGCAGTTTAGATCTTATTTTCTTAGCGTTTGCATATGTCTTGGCCCTTACAGAGTGCTGCTGTGCTTTCTTATTCTATGTGGGAGAGGCAGTCATGAGTGAAAGGATAACAGGAGTGTGTCCTAGACGAGGAGATGGAAGAGCACCAGACCCAGTCCCCATACACTGCAATATTACAGAGGAGTCCACATCAGTGTCAGGGCTCAACAGCCGGGACCGCTCCCTATTTATACCACGAGTACAGTTAAAATACTGGAGCCAGATTACTAGTGGGGAACTATATAGTAGCATGAAAGCAACAGCTTTGTGCATGACGACTGGTATAAATGGAGGGGGTATATAAATATCCAGATGGGTAATAGGACACACAAGTTCCGTACAGTACAAGAATACACACATACCCTCTTTATATAAATTTCAATGTTGTAAAGGGTACAATTTAGGGTGCGAATGACTAGGATAGAAACTCCCCAGGCATATGTGCAAAAGACTGAATAGTAAGCCCACCTGAAGACAGATAACGTGAAAACGCCTCCAGTGGGATTTCAAAGAAGTCAGACTGGTTGTCAGCAATGACCTTCAGGCGAGACAGAGAGAACATGGAGTATATAAGGTTGAGTTCCTTCAGGAATTTGACAGAACTGAGCGAGTATTCTCAAACTACATATGGTCTTTTCGAGACAAGCAAAGAAGAAAGTCTCTGTCCCTACAGTTGAAGAATTTTGCAATGAAGGTGTAAGGTGCAGACCCAAGGGGCAAGGGATGGAGGGATGTGATATGCCCTCTGCAATGTACATAGCCGAGAAACTATCCCGGCCATAGGTGGAGATCAGTACATTCCCTAAAAAGAGCCGTGGATATTTGGGAATATGTCTGAAATACCCCCACAAAACAAGGTCCAGGAGTATGCGCCAAAGGGGCCATAGACTGTAATGATGCAAACTGAGCGAACGTCCAGTATACGCCTCCCGGAGACAGACACCCAGACCCAGTCTACTATGTCCAGTCAGTGAATACGCCTGGACCCTGTTTTTTGGGGAACTTCGGAAGTATGCCCCGATGGGGACACAGAATGCAAGGTGAAAGCACCCTAACAAGTTGCAGCTTATCTGCTGTTCTGTTGTGAGATGAAGCCCATTTTGGTGGAGTCCGTATAAAATGGATCAACTCAGACTCCTAAAATATATAATAAATTGGGTACAGTAGTTTGTGGGGAATATTTTTTTCACAAGAATTTGGTAAAGTTATGAAATGTCCTATAAATGTCTGTCCTATTCCTGATCTAAGGGTCTAGACTTTTAGCTGAGATGAATCTGTGCTACAGTAAATTTATCACTTACACATGAGCCGTGTATGAGGGAGCCGGAGGCCTGGAAATGGAGGAGTCGGAGGTTTGGCTTACTGACTCCACAGCCCGGGTTAGCAATAGCCGGATGCAGGTGAAGCCGAGCAAAGGACGGACGCTACATCTCCCCTTCTAATGAGCCATGTAGTAGGTGGTCTCTGTCACAGAATAAGGTAAGGGTCCGGTGTGCTACCGGGGGTGTACAACTCCAAGAGGGGCAGGAAGAGAAGGATAGAATCCAACGGAAAAGGAGATCGCACAGTTTCCCAAGGAGACCGGATCACTAATGATCTACTCCAGAAACACAAACAAGAGGATCTGATGGGGGAGGGGCGACAGACAAATTCATAGAGAACTGTATTCATGTAGCCAAAGTAGAATTAGCAAATGAGCTATAATGAGCCTGAAAAGGACGGACCCCACAAAGCCAGAGTTAATGCTGCAGATGTCACCGGCATCAGACAATGAGAGCGGGGGGCTTTGCACAGCTTAAGATACTGAGAGAGTTCAGTATATAAATTGTAAGCTTGCGAGCAGGGCCCTCACTCCTCCTGTAACGGATAAAATGTGTTACATTGTATTGTTTTTATTGTCTGTATAAGTCCTTACTTAATTGGAAAGTGCTGCAGAATATGTTGGTGCTATGATACAATAATCATTTTTATTTATATGTGCAGAGATGTTTCAGTTTTCACATTCACCACATGAGGGCAGCAGAGTACTATGCTCAGAATAAGGTCAGACATAACAGTACCTGCATATTACATGTGCTGACTAATGAGAGATACTGCCACTTGCACTGGTATGGCTGACATCAGACTGTACATGCGCCCGATAATGTCTGTGAGGGCGTATCTGTGCCCTGCTCCTCAGTCTCCTCTCGCTCTCCCTCTGAGCGCTGGTAAATAGGTGATGGTATCAGGGGGAACAATGTCTACCTAGAACTGCACCCTTGGTCTGGGCCAACTACGCCATCTTGTGGTAAGGGACAGTACCAATTAGTGAAGCGCTGCTAAGGGGCCATGTGTTTCTGAGTCGGGTCTCACAGTCTGGGGCCCATTGGTAACAGGACAATGGCAGACAAGGTCCTCTGGTCTCCCACCTCAGCTCAAGTGAGGCCGCAACTCTGAGCATCGCGTAGGCCATGCTAATGGAGCACAGCCAAACTCATCTGAAAATGGGCCCATAAGCTTCTTGTAACCAAGAGGAGTCACACTGATGGCCCTCCATGCCGGGATGAGCCCTCTGTGTAGCTCGGAGCCCCCTTGGACACATACGCACCCAATGGCTGCCGGACATGCCCCCCCTACACAACACTTATTTTTTAAAGCATTCTGACTTTGCAGCGTTTTCCCACAACACTATATCAGCGCTGGTCCCAGGTGTTGGCAGCTCCATTCCCACATAGGTGTCACTGGCAGAAGGAGATCCTGGACCAATGCAAATATGACAACTTTTCCATACCTTTTTTTTTAACTAGAGCATAATAGTAAGTTTCATCCATTTTTACTTTTAAACATAATAAAGCAACTTTTTCTTCTCAAGTTGGACAAATAATGTTTTCCTATAATGTCTCCAATTCCATTGCCAGCAGTTCTGCGCTCTCCAGCGCTTCTTTGCGCCTCCCCAGACGTAGTAAGCCGCGCGCCTGACTTTCCTGGACGTCGCTCCTCATTGCGGTGTTTGCCAGCGGTATAAGTGCAGAGCAGTCGCTGGACACATTAAACGCCTTCTGAAAGGGAAGAAAGAGAACGGCCATTATCCTTCCTAAAAGAAAGGGATGGTGGCAGAATTCTTTTCAGATGTTTTATCAAAGTCTTTTGGATTTATGGGCAAAGTCTTTCCTACAAAACTGCAGAACTGATTTCTTGCAATTCTGCGAGTCTGATCATTCTATAAGAAAATCAACTAAGTGACAAATCTATTGTTTTATTATAGTTCTGTGAGTACAAATCATTCCATAACCTTGGGTTCACCCTGGTATTACACACAAAGCAAATGGTTGGCTTGCTGTAAGGCAGGGGTCTCAAACACGCGGCCCGCAGACACCATAGACCCCGATGGCGGCCCGGTCCAGAAGCTGCCGGCAGCTGCGCTTCAGTTCAGTGTACTGCTCTGCACAGCAATACCAGTGGCAGCCGCCGGCCTATCAGAGGCCAGCAGCTGACATCTGCGTCCCAGCGCAGCAGCGTATGACGTCACTGACACGCGCAGATGTCAGCTGCTGGCCTCTGATAGGCCGGCGGCTGCCACTGGTATTGCTGTGCAGAGAGCCGGTCTCTGCGCGGCAGTACACTGAACTGAAGCGCAGCTGCTGGCAGCTCCTGGATCGGGGTCTATGGTGCCTGCGGGCCACAGGTGCAGAAAAGACGCCGAGGGAACGGAGGACAGGTGAGAAGAATCTTTTTTTTTCTCTTGTATGTGTAGAACAGCATAAGGGACAGTCCTCCAAGGTGGGTACCAGGCTGGGGACAGTCCTCCAAGATGGGGACCAGGCTGGGGACAGTCCTAAAAAGGTGGGTACCAGGCTGGGGACAGTCCTAAAAAGGTGGGTACCAGGCTGGGGACAGTACTAAAAAGGTGGGGACCAGGCTGGGGACAGTCCTAAAAAGGTGGGGACCAGGCTGGGGACAGTCCTAAAAAGGTGGGGACCAGGCTGGGGACAGTCCTAAAAAGGTGGGGACCAGGCTGGGGACAGCCCTAAAAAGGTGGGGACCAGGCTGGGGACAGTCCTAAAAAGGTGGGGACCAGGCTGGGGACAGTCCTAAAAAGGTGGGGACCAGGCTGGGGACAGTCCTAAAAAGGTGGGGACCAGGCTGGGGACAGTCCTAACAGATGGGGACCAGGCTGGGGACAGTCCTAACAGATGGGGACCAGGCTGGGGACAGTCCTAACAGATGGGGACCAGGCTGGGGACAGTCCTAAAACATGGAGACCAGGCTGGGGACAGTCCTAAAACATGGAGACCAGGCTGGGGACAGTCCTAAAACATGGAGACCAGGCTGGGGACAGTCCTAAAACATGGAGACCAGGCTGGGGACAGTCCTAAAACATGGGGACCAGGCTGGGGACAGTCCTAAAACATGGGGACCAGGCTGGGGACAGTCCTAAAACATGGGGACCAGGCTGGGGTCAGAACTACAAGAGGGGTACCAGGATGGGGACATTCCTAGAAGATGGGGACATTACAACAAGATGGGGACCAGGATGGGGCATTACTACAAGATGAGGACATATCTACAATATGGGGACCAGCATGTGACATTACGACAATATGGGGCCCAGTATGGAATATTACGACAAGATGGGGACAAAGATGGGGGGCATTACAAGATGCAGGCCAGGGTGGGGCACGTTACTACTAGATTTTGGCAGAAAAACTTCAAAATAAAGCATGAAAAAATATTTTGCCACTAAAAATGCTGCTCTATATACAGTACAGACCAAAAGTTTGGACACACCTTCTCATTTAAAGATTTTTCTGTATTTTCATGACTATGAAAATTGTACATTCACACTGAAGGCATCAAAACTATGAATTAACACATGTGGAATTATATACTTAACAAAAAAGTGTGAAACAACTGAAAATATGTCTTATACTCTAGGTTCTTCAAAGTAGCCACCTTTTGCTTTGATGACTGCTTTGCACACTCTTGGCATTCTCTTGATGAGCTTCAAGAGGTAGTCACCGGAAATGGTCACAGTCACTGCAACATGTGCAGAGTTGAATTCCACCGGGTAGGCACATCGCATTTTAGCCGGTGAAGTGGCAGGCCCAACGACTTCTGTAGAGATGTAAGTTGCTGAGCTGCGGGATGCGAACGGAGGAAGTGAGCACACAGCAACCGTGCCCTCTGCAGAAGGCCATCTAGTCCGGGATAGTGGGCTAAAAATTGCTGAACAACCAGGTTCAACACGTGAGCCATACAAGGCACGTGTGTGACATTGCCCCGGCGAAGTATAGATGGACTAATAGACCAAGTCCCACACACTGCTAGAAGCCCAAATATTTTTTCAGAGCTAGATGCAGAAAAAAATTATATTGAATTTGCAACCTGATGGAGGTCAGTATAGATGGACTAATAGACCAAGTCCCACACACAGCTAGAAGCCCAAATATTTTTTCAGAGCTAGATGCAGAAAAAAATTATATTCAATTTGCAACCTGATGGAGGTCAGTATAGATGGACTAATAGACCAAGTCCCACACACTGCTAGAAGCCCAAATATTTTTTCAGAGCTATATGCAGAAAAAAATTATATTCAATTTGCAACCTGGTGGAGGTTAGTATAGATGGACTAATAGAATGATGCTATGCCCAAAAGGTTTTACTTCACTAGGTGCAGTAAAAAATATTGGTATTCTATACACAGGTGGTGTAGCTTGCAACACAGATAGGCTACTCCACTGACTAACACACACTGCAAGAGGCCAAAAAGGATTTGCTTTGCTAGATTTAGCAAAATGCTGTGAAAAAAACTTGCACAGACCTGCCTGGCAAAAACTGATAGGAACTGATGTAACTTAGTCCTGAAAAGGACTGCAATTACAATTAGTCTTTACTCCCAACCTATCTATTTAAGAGCACAGACCTGCCTGATAAAAGTCGTAGGAAATGCTGTAACCTAGTCCTTAAAAGGACTGCAATCACAACTCTTCCCTACTCCCAAGCTATCTGTAGATTGGCTTGAAATTAACAAGGTATAGCGCACACAGCAACAGCGGTGCCGTCTAACACGCAGCTGCAGCAGTGAGAAAATGGTGGCGACGGGGAAAATGGCAGGGTCTTATAGGGCAAGGACATGTGACATACACTGCCAATGACACATGCCCTTGCTTGTGTGAAAAAAAGCACTTCGCTCCGTGTGTGCGCTGCTGATAGGCTGACAGATTGCACCTCCCCACTGTAAATGCGGGAAAGAGAAAAAAAAATGGAGATCTTCATTATTCCTGCAGAGATCCATCCCCTGCCCCTCCCCCCGCCCCGCTGTACACTCAAACTGCGTATTAACATTAATTTTCATCATTACTGAGAAAAAATCCAGTTATGATTTTGGTGCACGAACAGTTATCGAACATAACCTCGAACAGCCGAATTTTTTTCGTGTTCGCCGAACGGCTCGAACACCGCCCAAAACAGCTCGAATTTGAGATTGGCGAACAGTTCGAGTCGAACAACGCTCATCTCTAATGGGCGAGTTCAGAATCACCCGATCTGTCAAAATATAAAAAGAATTAATCAGATCGGTAATGAGGATAAAAAACAAAAATGTAGAATTTTGTTTGCTGCAACATTGCAATAAAATGAAATAACGGGTGATAAAAACATCGTATCTACCCCAAAATGGCATCAATAAAAATGTCAGCTCAAATGAAATAACGGGTGATAAAAACATCGTATCTACCCCAAAATGGCATCAATAAAAATGTCAGCTCAGCGCGCAAGAAATAAGCCCTCACCCGACCCCAGATCCCAAAAAAAGAGATTCCATGGGTCTTGGAAAATGGCTCCTTTATTTTCTTTTTTACAAACTTTGGAATTTTTTTTCACCACTTAAATAAAAAAGAACCTGGACATGTTTGGTGTCTACAAACTCGTAATGACACGGAGAATCATAATGGCAGGTCACTTTTAGCATTTAGTGAATATGTTAAAAAAAACAATTGTTGAATTGCACTTTTTTTGCAATTTCACCACACTTGGAATTTTTTTCCCGTTTTCCAGTACACAATATGGTAAAATCAATGGTGTCGTTCAAAAGCACAACTCGTCCGCGAGAAACAAGCCCTCACACGGCCATATTGACTAAAAAAAAAAGTTATGGCTCTGGGTAGAAGGGGATCAAAAAATGAAAATGCAAAAACAAAAAATCCCAAGATAGTAAAGGGGTTAAATGAGCAATGTATATATGTGATTTGTGTTTTGAAATCTATGTCTTAATCCACAGTTTTTAATATACCGTATTTTACAGACTATAAGGTTTTAGAGGAGGAAAATAGGAAAAAAATGTGAAGAAAAAAATGTCATGCCGCATTGTTATGGGGAAGGGTCTCCTGCTGGCACTGTTTATGGCCCCCACACGCCGATGTCAGCTGGCGGAATATTCACTGCTCCCCATGCCCGGGGGTGTGTAGAAAGTTTTAAGAAAATTATACACACAACCTTTTCACCTATCTAAATTAGTGCCCTTATGGGAAAATCCTAGATTTATTCAGGGTAAACAGAACAAGCTTTGTAAGCAATGGAACCAGAAAGGGAATTATTAAATGTTAATGAAGGAAGGCTGCTCACCTGGCAGGAATTCTCAGGGATGTATGATATGGGAGATCATCAATGTCTACAGTACCACCAAACAGTTACTTTCTACAGCTCTATGGTGAGAGATTTCGGGAAGGTGGAAAGGAGGGGTGATTTTGACATATTGATGTGGTCTAGCTCATGGGTAAATTCTCTATCCACAATATATCAAAGGATTAGGAGACAAATTCTGCACACTGCGGTACCGGATTCATTTATCCATTGGAGTCTAGCGCTAAATGACACTTAGATAGATGGTAAACTTTTGACGGGCTTGGATAAAGTAAAAATAGCAATGAACAATGGAGAGAAATGCAGTACAAACTGATTCATAATGCCATTTATGCTTTCAATTTTTCCTACAAAGATGCTTCATCACATTATTTATGAAAATGCCCAAAATGTAACCTAAAACCAATTTGTTTGATAGAATCAGGCGATGCCCTTCCACCCAAATGGTGTGGGAAGAGACCCTTCTCTATTTAGATAATGTTTGGAAAATTAAAGTACCACAGTCTCCTCGGGCATGTTTATTTCATCATATTGTAACAGAACATCGGGAGGATGGGGACAGAGTTCTGTCTATACAGATAATACATGTCGTTCTTTTGGTGGTTAAAAAATGTCCACTTAGATATTGGTTGAAGAAAGAGACTCCTCAATTATCTGAAATAATCAAAACTCTGAAAACCTTATTAGTTTATGACAAACTTGAGTCAGAAAGACAAAAAGAAAAGTCGACGACAGCGTTTTTTCACAAACTGAGATCTTTTAATGAATATAGCAATACACAATCTGATATGTCACAGCTGATGAAAGTATTCTGACACACATCCTGGTATCACACGGAGGAACATAGGGGGACAACAGGATTACTTAAAGTCTAATGGATTCACTTATTTTTACATCTATTCATATAAGGATTTTGGACAAGTATTTTTTTGTTGTTTTGCATGCGGAGTTAAAAACTGAATCTGTTAAAATTGTGAAAAAAAATGATTGGATGGATTTCACACTTATTTCTAAAGATGTGGTCTGTGTTGGTAAATGTCATGGAGATTCTAGGATTATAACCTGATTTGTTTGTCTATTTTGTCTCATTAAATAAAGTTTGTTTAAAAAAAAAAAGATGAGAACACTAGATTCCATCATGACATCATAATTAACCATCACTACTTACAGAAGTGTTTACACCCACATAGTCACTTTGACATTCCGGTGTCATTGCTGTCAGTGAGAAGCTACATAGCTAATCATATACTGATTGCGCTTGGATTTACTTTGGATTTACTTGAAATGTCTGAAATTCCTTCAGACAGACTTCAGGTGTTAGCACTGCTCCAGGGGATTCTTACCACCTACGCCCCTGACATTGTGCTACCACTACCCGATGGCGTCCTCAGCTTCACTTACCGGCTGGTTATGAAGCTTGTGAGAGACTGCCTGACCAAATACCACAAAGGTCGTATTAGCTCAGAATATCTTGAGCATTTACAGCAAAACATCTGGACACTCGTACAGCAGGTAAATAGCAGGCAATCTGCACAAATCTTATAATAATAATAATAATAATAATAATAATAATAATAGAATATGATAAGGGATTACAAGTTTAAGTTTAACCTGTTCCAAATACTAAGATAAGAATAGCTGGGGACCAAAA
Organism: Phyllobates terribilis; assembly: GCF_046119375.1. Lineage (NCBI taxonomy): Eukaryota > Metazoa > Chordata > Amphibia > Anura > Dendrobatidae > Phyllobates > Phyllobates terribilis. Next base: position 349,440,273 of record NW_027362768.1, on the reverse strand, counting down.
ATAGGGCATACAGGCTACATGACAAGGGAAATTGAGGTATCTAAAGGTTTAATTGAAATAGGGACAGGAAGGTTGTTACCGTGGGGTGAATGGGATTGGTTAACCTTGTAAGGACCAGGAAATTTGACATTTTTTTGCTGTCATTTTTTCATCACTTTCTTTTAAGAGCCATAACTTTCTTATTTTTCTGTTGGCGTTTGTGAGAAGAGTTGTAGTTTTGAGTGGCTCCATTCTTTTTACCATAAAATATACAGTAGTTTTTGGGGGTTTTGTTTTTACGGCGTTTGTTATGCAGTAAAAATGACCTGGAAAAATGATTTTCCACGTCAGTTCGATTAAGGCGATACCGAATATGCAAAGAAAATTCAGAATATTGCGAAAACATTTTTTTGCTTTGTGTCGCTAAATTCTGAGACCCGTAACATTTCTTATTTTTCTGTTGATGGGGCCCAGTGAAGACTTGGTTTTTACGCTGTAAGAAATGGAGGAGAGGAAGGAGGATTTAAAAGGCGGTACTTGATAAATAGAGGGTTTGGGGAGATGTGATTTTTAATTGTCACAGGCCGATTTACACAAGTCGTAAGCAGTCATGTGTCTTACTTACATGCCCTAGGTGTGGAGGGTGGACGTGGAGATATAAAGGGAACCTGTCGCCTAAAATAATGCTATTAATCTGCACCTTAATCTGCAGTTTAATAGCGTTCTGACACCATGGAGCCGCCACACTGAAATAAACTGTATCCCCCTGGCAGCCTCACTCTTTCAGTCATATCGGTGGCGCCGGCAGGCTTTCAGTCTCCGTTCTCTGCATAGTGAGCGGCGGCTGTAACCGCACCCGGCACTGACTGACAGCCGGTGCTAATATGGCAGCACAGTGTCAGAATGCTAATAACCTGTATATCAACTCCATATCTGCAGGTTAATAGCATTACTTTACATGACAGGTTCCCTTTAGAGGTTTACAAATGACCGGATCCCTCGTCAGCTGTCATGTAGCATTTGTAGTGGCGATATCAGGAGTAACACGGCGATATAAATGGCGTCCTCCATTCTGCACTTTCTCTCATGATTTTCCTTTCTTGTTTATTTCCATCTCTATAGGCTGAACAAAAATCCCATAGTGGAGAATTGGCCTTTATTAAACAACTGGCCCAGAATGTCCTGCTTGTACTGGAGTATCCGGCCTACTCCCTGGAGCGCCTGGTAAGGAGCCATCGTCTTCTATATCTCATGTCCTTGTTGCCTGATCCTCTCCAGATTACCGTCATATAGCAGAAGCTCAGATTTATGGTGGTAGAGGCCTCCCTGTCCGCTCCAGGCAGACACAGGACATTTTATGACCGCCTGTCTCTGCGGCTCCATCATCTGTGAGGACAGTCTGATGTTCATTCAGTTGTTTAATGTTGTTGAAGAAAAAGCAGATCACAGACATGGCACAAAACTAAAGTCATTTCAAATGGCAACTTTAGGGCTTTAAGATACACTAAAAGAAATCAAGATTAAAAATGTGGTACTCAGTAAGGGTAATTTTTTTCATACCAAGTAGAGGGAAAAAAAATATGGAATCACTAAATTCTGAAGAAAAAATTATGGAATCACCCTGTAAATTTTCATTTCCAATACTAACACCTGCATGAAAATAGATCTGCTAGTTAGTCTGCATCTAAAAAGGAGTGATCACACCTTGGAGAGCTGTTGCACTAAGTGGACTGACATGACTCATGGCTCCAACACGAGAGATGTCAATTGAAACAAATATGGAATCACTCAATTCTGAGGAAAAATTATGGAATCATGAAAAACAAACACACAAAAGAACACTCCAATACATCACTAGTATTTTGTTGCACCACCTCTGGCTTTAATAACAGCTTGCAGTCTCTGAGGCATGGACTTAATGAGTGACAAACAGTACTCTTCATCAATCTGGCTCCAACTTTCTCTGACTGCTGTTGCCAGATCAGCTTTGCATGTTGGAGCTTTGTCATGCACCATTTTCTTCAACTTCCACCAAAGATTTTCAATTGGATTCAGATCCGGACTATTTGCAGGCCATGACATTGACCTTATGTGTCTTCTTTCAAGGAATGTTTTCACAGTTTTTGCTCTATGGCAGGATGCATTATCATCTTGAAAAATGATGTCATCATCCCCAAACATCGTTTCAATTGATGGGATAAGAAGACTGTCCAAAATATCAATGTAAACTTGGGCATTTATTGAAGATGTAATGACAGCCATCTCCCCAATGCCTTTACCTGACATGCAGCCTCATATCATCAATGACTGTGGAAATTTGCATGTTCTCTTCATGCAGTCATCTTTATAAATCTCATTGGAACGGCACCAAACAAAAGTTCCAGCATCATCACCTTGCCCAATGCAGATTCGCGATTCATCACTGAATATGACTTTCATCCAGTCATCCACAGTCCACAATTGCTTTTCCTTAGCCCATTGTAACCTTGTTTCTTTCTGTGTTTAGGTGTTAATGATGGCTTATGTTTAGCTTTTCTGTATGTAAATCCCATTTCCTTTCGGCGGTTTCTTACAGTTCGGTCACAGACATTGACTCCAGTTTCCTCCAATTCATTCCTCATTTGTTTTGTTGTGCATTTCCTGTTTTGAAGACATATTGGATTAAGTTTCCGGTCTTGACGCTTTGATGTCTTCCTTGGTCTACCAGTATATTTGCCTTTAACAACCTTCCCATGTTGTTTCTATTTGGTCCATATTTTAGACACAGCTTACTGTGAAAAACCAACATCTTTTGCAACATTGTGTGATGATTTACCTTCTTTTAAGAGTTTGATAATCCTCTAATTTGTTTCAATTGACATCTCTCGTGTTGGAGCCATGAGTCATGTCAGTCCACTTGGTGCAACAGCTCTCCAAGGTGTGATCACTCCTTTTTAGATGCAGACTAACTAGCAGATCTAATTTGATGCAGGTGTTAGTTTTGGAAATGAAAATTTACAGGGTGATTCCATAATTTTTTCTTCAGAATTTAGTGATTCCATAATTTTTTTCCCTCTGCTTGGTCTAAAAAAAATTACCCTTACTGAGTACCACATTTTTAATATTGATTTCTTTTAGTGTTTCTTAAAGCCCTAAAGTTGCCATTGGAAATTACTTTAGTTTTGTGCCATGTCTGTGATCTGCTTTTTTTTCAACATTAAACAACTAAATGAACATCCTCCGAGCCCGGTGATTCCATAATTTTTGCCAGGGGTTGTATATTAATGTGGATTTACTGGGGGGAGCGGCGTTGTACAGTTCGTCCAATACTGAAATTATCCAGGAAATCCAATGTTTAGTCCTTCCTGTCTATTGTATGTGGTAATGTAGTATTTGTGAAATGTTATATTAATTGTATATATTATATCCATCAGGAAACATCTGAAGGCGACTCCAAAGAGGGGCAAAACGGAAATATTGCTGACCCTGATATCAGTCAGCCGGGGCCGAACCCTGATCTGATGGAAGGTAAGCCGGTCATCTAATATTCTACATACAAATATCAAGTTATAGAGAAAGGCAGAGAACATGGAGATTTACTCTTCATCCAATGTATGAGACCGCTGGCGGCTCATGAGCCCCCATGGACTATAATGGAGGGGGTCACAAATGTACAAAGAGGCTCATTGGTCCCCAATCATGTAATTGTTGAGGATTCGGTCAGATCCTGAGCAATGACACGTTCATAATACAGTATATATATATACATATGCCATAAATATATACAGTGTGTGCAGAATATCCTTATATCTAGTATATTCCATGTACAGGGGTCTTATCATTTCCATTATTATATGGATGTGTTATATAAGTGGTGATATAGACTAATACATGTCGTCTCTTCATTATTTTATCATTATTATAGGAATAACTGTGCCGGCAAATACTGATGGTGGAACATCTGAGCCACCAGAAATCATCCAGGAATCAGCCAGTGTAAGTATCATGGGACGTCTGTATATCATCAGATGACGGGTGGGAATTACACATCCCATATTATACCCCATATGACAATGGGATATCTCTGCTCTTATGTAGATCAGACCTATTATGTGTGACGGTGGTGTTATTATTCTGTCTCCTCCGTGTGATGTCCCTTATCCTCCCCTGCAGTACAATGATTTATGTGTATGGGGAATATCCCCCTATAATATAATAGTGTCTGTGGGGGGTCCGGCTTTTATCACGTCCTCTACTTCGGTTGCAGTGTAATCAGGGGGGATATAATATAGACGGAAGATGTTCCTGCATCTGGAGCTTTTATCCTCCTGCAGCTTCGTTGTCTTAATGTCATTTCTTATTCCTTTTTAGGCCTTGATCGGATCAGTGAACCCGGGGAGAAATCCTTGTAAGGACGACTTTAATCCTATCAAACTGATCAGCTGTGGAGGATTTGGGTGAGCTTTACTTTGGTATAATATTCATTTCTCAGGGCTCCTTATGACGATGCCTATGTCTCTACCTCCTGCCCGTGCAATGCTACCATAGAGAAATTATGGTTCCACATCACTGTCCACATCTAATTGTCTCTCTTCAGTTAGGATGTGACGTGGATGAGGACTTTCCATAGGTGATCATTTATGGAGTGTTATTTTATGGATTTCTAGTGATGGCCGCACATCTAGTATTAACCATTAGTACAGGAGATCACTTGATCAGGTCTATGGATGGACTGTTAGTAAGAATTCATAATAAATCATTGATTTTCTTCCTCCTCAGATCCGTCCACCTAGTTCGCCATACAGACACAAACAAGATATGTGCTATGAAGAAAATGGACAAGCAGAACCTGAAAAAGCCAAAGACCCTTAAATGGGCCTTTCAGGAGAGGGACATCTCTACATTCGCTGATTGTCCCTTTGTGGCCTCCATGTTCTGCTCCTTTCCTACTAAACTTCATCTGTGTATGGTCATGGAGTATGCACCAGGTAGGACACATCCATTGTATTTATATCCAGCCCACGTCGGCCTAATTCGAGCACCTTATATATAACCTGAACATGTCCACATGGACGGTTACATGTCCACACCGCATTTACTATAATGTTACTAAGATGCCTTGTGTGTCCTCACTGAGCATGGCGGCAATATCTGCTATGGAGGAAAGGAAGATTTCTCTGTATTTGAACAGTTTTTATAGATGAGAACTTTCACAGAGAAATAAATTAGAGGCTTGTAGATGAGGCCTGGCTCTGTCTCTATGTACAGGGTTCCTCTGCAGTATACGCTCTACATTACACAGTGTATCTCTATATATACCATCCTGTCCCAATATCTCCACTTGTTTCACATTCACACTCATCATGTGTAATTTACTCTGTAACAGACCCTCACCTGTCATATTTGCTTTTTCCTGTAGGAGGAGACTGTGGCAATCTTCTACAGCACAGGGGTCCTTTACCTATCACCTTGGCCCGTCTGTACATTGCAGAAACAGTCCTTGCTGTGGAATATCTGCACAGCTATGGTGTGGTGCACAGAGACCTGAAGCCTGTAAAGTAAGTGACCCTTGAGGTATAATAAAGGGGATGAAAGTTAGTTTGTTATACAGTCTATGGGTTATTACTTGGGGCTGACACCATCTTTTCTTTTACAGCATCCTGATAACATCAACAGGACATATTAAAGTGACTGATTTTGGACTTTCAAAACTTGGCCTCATGAGACCAACATCAAACATCTATAAGGCTCCAACTAAGGACATCACCAAAGAGTTCTGTGATAAAGAGGTCGGCTTTACTTACAGGATCTTCTACTTTACATATCTCATCTCTTTCTCCTTCTCTGATCATTTCTCATCACATTTCCACTGATGTTATTTGTCGTATGTATTGATCATCATCTCATTCTTCTGTTGTTTTCCAGACTGCTGGCACGTCTAGTTACATGGCCCCAGAAGTTATCCTACAGAAAGGCTATGGAAGACCTGTTGACTGGTGGTCAGTAGGCATCATCCTATATGAATTTCTCTTTGGATATACACCATTTTATAGGGCTTCCCAAAAGGAGAAATTACGCAGTATCCTCAGTGGTAAGTAAAATAATCTGACTGCTTGTCATGTCGCTGTTATTTGGTTTGATTGGTTCCTTGGTTTAGCTTCTAGCTTTTTTAAGGAAAATGCTTTTTTATGTAAATAAATGAAGAGGTTTTATTTCCTGTAATATTTTCTTTTTATATCACAGATGACATTGTTTGGAGATGTAATTACTTTCCTCCACCAAATGCTCGGGGCATCATCACTCAGCTACTCAGAAAAAATCCAGAACAAAGACTTGGGACAGGTAATATGATAATAGTATTAATAATGACTTATTACACCTCTGGACAAATGAAGGTGTCCATGAGGATAAGCACTGAAGGTCTCTACCAACGTGTCCATTCCCCATTCTTTATGCTCTAATGTTCAGTACATTTCCTTCATGTTGGCTCTTTTAAATCTCCAGTTCAGATTAACATAAACTGTATAGATACGGAGTAGTTTCTCTGACAATAACTGTATCGATTTCTTTCTTGTCTTCCTTTTCCAGGAGGGGCACACGAGATCAAAATTCATCCATTTCTGCGAGCCTTAAACTTTAACAACCTTCTAAGTCAGAAGCCTCTGTTCGTTCCTGATCTAAAATCAGATGAGGACACCTGCTACTTTAGCAGTAAGTAAAATGAGACGTTATCAGCAGAAAACTGCTGAGTGTCTTTTCTTTCATTATGTGTGACAATCAGTTCCCATCATAATGAGTAATAACATGGTGACTGTCTGACCGGCTCTTATACTAATAATTTCTCATAAAACTTTTACTTTTCAGATCGCTCTGTACGTTATAAACTTAGGAATTCAGATGATGGGGACACAAGTGAGGACAATGACTGTCCAGAAATCAAAAACTTTGAATCATCTTCTCAAAGGTTTTCCAAAGTAAGTATGTCTAAAGCATGTAGGTCAATAAAATGAATAAAACCTATAATTAGAAAAAAAGTTTAAAAATATATCTATTTATATTTTATATTTCTTTGTGTTTTTTAGCTATATACCACCAGTACCAAGATGGTGACCATTGAAGAACCTATGTCACCTCCAGAGTGTACCCCTGAGAACAGCAAAAAACACCCAGACTTGTGAGTAGATTATTATTATTATGAGATTTAGCTCTGATATATGCTCAGACACGAGTAACACAAATCTAAATCCAGCATCCACCACCCCATGATAACTGATTGCTGCTCATCTGGCTTGTGATTACACAGCAATATCAGTTGATCATTGCAACCAGCCATTCATTCCCAGCTCTTTATAGGCCAATATTACTAGTTAGACTCCATTCTTGCTGGTAGAATGGGTCCTGAGCAGAGTATCCCCTTCATGATGTCCCAAATGGCCTTACAGACAAGTGTTCTTCCTTTTTGTATTGTTTTCACTTGTAATTTACTTGACTTTCTTCTACCAAACAGGCAGAAAGAATCTCCCCCTTCCAAAACTGATGATGGTGACAATCAGTGTGTTACTGCTAAAAAGTGTGAGTCATCCTCGCCCTCATTGTCAGGTATGTACAGATTTATAGACCATCCCATTATAGGCTATGATACAAAAGTGTAATGTGAATCTGCACATGAAGGCTCAGATAATGACTTACTTTATTCCCGCTGCCCCTGAGTATTCAATTTTTTGTTTTGGTAAAATCCACCATACGGTTCCAGAGTTATTGGCAGTTTTATTTAGTGCTAATTTTTATGTTCTTTACAAGAGGGTGGTGCTTACAGGATTATCTGGGGGGGGTCTTCAGCCTCTTCTTCAGTATTATACTGTGGTAAAGACCATAAAAATGACCACTAAATAAAAAGGCCCCTGTCTGTGGAACTGTAAGGCGATGTGCTCACTATGCGTTTTTAATCGTTTCCGCAGCGGCAATTCCGCCGCAGAAACGCTTAAAAAACGCTTGGTAGAAGGTCTGCCATGTTCCCCAATGATAATCCGCATCTGCTGTGCACATGCTGCGGAAATTTCCGCTGCAGATTATCATTGCGGAAAAATCCGCAGCACTACCAATTATTTTGCAGAAGTGCTGCGTTTTCACCGCCATTGACTTGCATTGGAACGCATGGAATCCACATCACTGCATCTGTACATGCGGAATCCATGTGTTTCAATGTGCGGATGGTACTCGGGTCTGGAGAAGAGGAGACTCTCCTCCAGACCCCCCCACCATAGAACCTGTAAAAAAAAGAATAAAATAAAAAATAAATATTATACTTACCTTCTGATGGCCTCCGGTTCCTTGTCTCGGCTTGCCGGCAGATCGCGGTAGACTAAAGGACCTGCGCTGACGTCATTTAGTCATGTGACGGGTCATGCGACCAATGATGTCGGCAGGTCCTTAAATCTATCGCGAGCTGCCGGCAAGCCAAGACAAGGACTCCGGGGGCCATCAGAAGGCAAGTATATTTATTTTTTATTTTTTACCATTCTTTCGGTCACACTATATAAATCCATGCCAGTTGCATGGATTAATATAGTGTGACCAGGTTGTCAAGCACTTTCCAAGTGATACTAAAATCGCTTGGAAAGCGCTTGACAACCCGCATGCGAAATCGCATGATCAAAACGCTTCACATCCGCATGTCCCTGGCAGGAAAAACGCATGTACAATCCGCATGTACAATCCGCCTGTACAATCCGCATGTACAATCCGCCTGTACAATCCGCCTGTACAATCCGCCTGTACAATCCGCCTGTACAATCCGCATGTACAATCCGCATGTACAATCCACATGTGCAATCCGCATGTACAATCCGCATGTACAATCCGCATGTACAATCCGCATGTGCAATCCGCATGTACAATCCGCATGTACAATCCACATGTACAATCCGCATGTACAATCCGCATGTACAATCCACATGTACAATCCGCATGTACAATCCGCATGTGTTTTTTGTGGCAGGAAGATGCAGAAACGCTCAGGAAAAAATCCGGAGCATTTCTGCATCGTGGGCACATAGCCTAAGGGGGATTTTAATAAAAACCAAAAACAGAGTCCTCAGGGGAGCAGGGGGAATAAAGTAAGAGTGAATTCTGGACACTTAAGACCTGGTGATGAGTCTTCTTTAAACTTACGCTTAAGTGTTATCTGACGGATTATATAAAAACACTTTGGCTTGCTGCAAGTAATGTCATGTTAATAAGGGAGACACCACACGGCCGCACACAGAAAAGCTACAAGTGCATATTAACCAGTTTGAGTAACTCTATAAACATATAAAATTAATCTTTGAGGAGTTTATAATCAACATCTTTTTCTGACTTTTTATTAGAACCTCCAGTTCAGGAGAGAAAGAAATCTGCACTAAATCTGAGAAAACAGCAAAGAACAGATAAAGTGGAAGAGGGGGAAAGTAGTAGGCGAGGTAAGTGTGAGGATAATCTCCATGTTGTATGATGTCAGTGAGATAAGTCATGTGGAGCAGATGTCATCTGTCAGTGGTGGGATTGTCACATGTATGATGGCTGACAATGATCCCGCACCTCTGTATGGAGAAGATTCCTCTACCGGCCTCCCACACAGACACCACAGTAGTGTCCTCTAATATGGAGTCCCATTACTTACTTCGGTTTTACATCTTTTTTATAGGTTCTATCTTCCGCCGGATGATATCATCCTGCCGGCGTGGATTATCCAGGGCTGCTCGCACTATCAGACAAAGCTGCATTTTTGCCCACTGTCACCAGGGCACCAGAACCATCTCAAGGGCAGAAAACCCTCACATCTAGTGCCCTGAAGAAAGTACAGCACATCCACCATCAATGCTGTACCTGCATGGAAAGAGTTGTACCATCTACTGTACCTGCGGCCGTCTGACCAGCAAGAAATATCTGCAAAAGTCAAAGGCCTCCAAGAACATCTTTTCAACCTTCCATGTAATTCTTAATTAAAAAAAAAAAATTAAAATTGATTAATGTCCTTTTGAATTTAATTGAATATTACTGACATTTATGGCATATCAATGCTATACATGTTATATCTGTCCAACGGTTTGGACACCAAACAGAAGATTAGACAAGACTGAAACATACAGTTTGCACAGCAAGTTGTTTTTACATTGCAGTGTATGTTCAATTTAATTTTTATTGAGTACTTTTCATAAGGGAACCAGGAGGAAACCACCTGAAATAAACATTGTGTGCACAAAAAGTGGAAATCAAGCTAGGTGGAAACATGCCCTGATCCACTGATTTTACAAGAACTCAGATACTTTTACCTTAGTAGCGCTCTATTTCAGATTCAGGCACAAGAACAAGTTGGATTCTGTGCTGTGCATCCTGGGGGTCCCAGCAGTCACAATCCACCAAAATCGTAGCTAAGACTTCAAGCACTGACGAGGCGAAACATCCGAGTGGGTCACTAACCGATATTACCACTATTTGGTGACCATATAGTGGTAGATAACAGCACATATTAAGACTATAGATGAGTGAGCACTAAACTGCTCAGATGCTTGTTACTCGAACCGAACAATTCCTAATGCTCGTGTGCTCATTTCAAGTAACAAGTATAATGGAAGTCAATGAGAAATCCGAGCATTTTTCTGGAAGACCCTACAAGGAGGTCTGGGTGGCAGTGAAAATGTTCAAATGGATGGAAAAAGTGCTGAATGGAAGGAGAACAGCATGGGGAAGACCCCTGGAGGCATCTCTGACTCCCAGATCGCTGCTGAGAACAATGGTGTGACACTTTTTCTCCACTTTAAGGACTGACAATAAAACATTCCCAATCAATGAGAAATTGCATTTTACAGGAACAAAAATGTTAAAAGGGTTGCCCAGTACTTTAGATTACCCCCACAATGTATCCCCCCTGGGCCCCTAAGGATTTTTGTAATTACCTTACGTTGCAGATAATGCCTGTGAGTGGCGCTATCACTGGCCGCTCACAGGCATCACGTGACCCCCGGCTGCAGCCGGCTCTGATATCCGCTGATGTCACGACAAGTGCTGGCAGCAGCCGGGGGTCTCTCTCTTCCACATTCCACGGTGAATGCCAGGCTGTAGGTGGGGTTACCCCCTGCATCACACCCGGCATCCACCTCGCGCTCTCCCTCTCCCCATTCATTGGGAACGCACGCGGTGAATGCTGGGTGTGACGCGGGGGGTGATCGCGCCCACAATCCAGCTGTCACGCCTCACTTGTCGTGACGTCAGCGCGGGGTCACGTGATGCCTGTGAGCGGCGCTATCCTTGGCTGCAACGTCAGCTAATTACAAAAATCCTTAGGGGCCCCGTGGGGATACATTGGGGGGGGGGTAATCTAAAGTACTGGACAACTTCTTTAAGAATCATTTTTTTCCTGTATAATGACTTAAACCAAAATTTTATTTTTTATTAACAAATAGGTAATTTCAGTGTAATTTATGAAGGAAGAAAGAACTGCCAAAAATTAGGGATTCTGATACATCCTGTATTAGAATAAAGGAGGGTCTCATACACATTCTGGTCAATTTGACATATAGTAGTACTTCTAGACTCATAAAGGCTATGCATTAAGTGCAAAATGCAAGTAGTTTCATGCTTTGACTACACCCCACAATTTTTTGGCATCTGTTGGCTTTGCCTCAGAAACAGCATTTTTGATGTCACCCCACAAGTGTTCTATCGGATTAAGATAGGGGTGTAGCATCGGCGTCTCTGCCTCCTGCCCGGCAGAGACTCCGTCCCCCTTACCGCTGCGGTCCTGCTCCGGCGTCTTCTGGCCTCCCTGCAGCTGCTGCTGGTGCACGCAGCTTCCCCGGCTCTGTACTTAGGGTGCGCACACGCTCCCTACCTCTTAAAGGGGCCGCGCGCGCCGTCCTAAAAAGTCCCCGGCCAATGGCCGGAGGACTTCCCCTATAAAAGGCACCTCCTCCAATATGGAGGTGCCCGTGCAAGGTTGTAGCTTTGTATGTTAAACTCTGCTTCAGCCCTCAGGTCCCGCTGCTAGCCTGACTACAAGTCCTGCCTGCCCGCCAGCCTGACTACCAGTCCTGTCCGCCAGCTTGACTACCAGTCCTTTCCGCCAGCTTGACTACCAGTCCTGTCCGCCAGCCTGACTACCAGTCCTGTCCGCCAGCTTGTCTACTCTCCAGCCCGACAGTCTGCCTACGGTCCAGTCCGCCAGTTTGTCTATGGGCTCAACCCGCCTGCTTGCCTGGAAGCATCTGCCTGTTACCTGCCGTGCCTACCTGTCTGCATGCCAGCCGTGCATGCCAGTGCCCACCTGTCAGCCTACCTGGAGGCTCCTGCTTGTTACCTGCCGTGCCTACCTGTCAGCCTACCTGGAGGCTCCTGCTTGTTACCTGTCGCGCCTGCCTGTCCGTCTGCCCGGATCACCCGTCAGCCTGCCTGCCGTGCTCATCTGCTGTATCGGTCGGTCCCTGCCTTCTGACCCGTGGGAGTCACCTGCTCTCATACAAGGTTGGTACCCAGAGTAGCACCTGGTCCCTCTGCTCGGTCCTTCCCTGGTCACGGAGTCGATTGAACCGCCGTACGACCTTGGTCGGTCCGAGTTGATACCTAGTTACGCCTCTCTGGTCCCCCCTTGCACCGCAGCACAGAGGTTCCACTACCCGGATCCGTAACACCGGGGATTGGACTGGTCACTCCATAACCTCTATTTTGTTGGACTGGAACCAAGATTTTGATCGTTTACTGGTGTGTTTAGGGTCGTTGTCTTGTTGAAACACCCATTTCAAGGGCATATCCTCTTCAGCGTAAGGCAACATGACCTCTTCAATTATTTTAATATATGCAAACTGGTCCATAATCCCTGGTATGGGGTAAATAGGTCCGGCACCATAGTAAGAGAAACGTGCCCATATCATGATGCTTGCTCCACCATGCTTCACTGTCTTCAGAGAGTACTGTGGCTTGAATGCAGAGTTTAGGGGTCGTCTGACGAACTGTCTGTGCCCCTTGGACCCAAAAAGAACAATTTTACTTTCATCAGTCCACAAAATGTTTCTCCACTTCTCTTTAGGCTAGTTGATGTGTTCTTTGACAAATTGTATCCGCTTCAGTACATGTCTTTTTTTAACAGTGGGACTTTGCGGGGACTTCTTGCTAAGAGATTAGCTTCACACAGGCATCTTCTAACTGTCACAGTACTCACAGGTAACTTGAGACGCTCTTTGATCATCCTGGAGCTGATCATTGGCTGAACCTTTTCCATTCTGGATATTCTTCGATCCACTCGAATGGTAGTCTTCTGTTTTTTTTCCACGTCTCTCTGGTTTTGCTTTCCATTTTAAAGCATTGGAGATCATTTTAGCTGAACAGCCTATCATAGTCTGCACTTCTATATAAGTTTTACCCTTTCCAAACAACTTTTTAATCAAAGTACGCTGTTCTTCTGAACAATGTCTCGAATGACCCATATTTCTCAGGCTTTCAAGGAGAAATGCATGTACAACATGTGCTGGCTTCATCCTTAAATAAGGGCCACCTGATTCATACCTGTATCTTCACAGAATGATTGACCTCACTATTGAACTCCACACTGCTATTATTTTGAACACACCCCCTAACAATTAATTATTCAAATACACAGACTCATGCAGATCATGAATGCGGAGTCTGTTGGTTTTCTTAGAATCTACTGCACCAACTGGTAAATTGTTTGACATGTGGTAATATAATTTATAAATCATATATAGCAACTATAGTGGATTTAAAACTTAACTTTTACTATTAAGAATAAAAGATTTGGCAATCCTCAATACAAAATTGACAATACACATAACAAATATGTTAAAAACTAGAAAATATGTCCATGTGTTTGTTTAGGATCATACTCTGACAATAGTCAAAAAGGTGGCAACAAGGCATCAGTGAATACCTATATAAATATATAACATGTTACAACAAAACCAGACAATAAAGTCCAGAAATTGTATACAGTAGGGCTAATGGATATAAGGAAAGATCTCACCAAATTCGCTGGTCTCCAAATTCCTCCAACAGGTCCTCATCCATAAAGGCCCAAATCATGGAGTCCAAGGGGTTGATTATCCCTTTCAGTCCCTATAATCTTGACTGACCCTCAAACGTATTCTGCGCTCCAGTGCACCGGAAGTGACGTGCATACGTGCATGGCTGCCAGTGGCACTGGGTCACTAGTGTTTATTGATGATGTGACACAGGACAGAAGCAGACGAATGAATTGTGATGTATTCAGAGCCATACTGTGTGCTCAGATCCACCCAAATGCAGCCAAACTGATTGGTCGTCGTTTCATACTACAGATGGACAATGACCCAAAACATAAAGCCAAAGCAACCCAGGAGTTTATTAAAGCAAAGAAGTGGAATATTCTTGAATGGCCAAGTCAGTCACCTGATCTCAACCCAATTAAGCATGCATTTCACTTGTTAAAGACTAAACTTCAGACAGAAAGGCCCACAAACAAACAGCAACTGAAAACCACCGCAGTGAAGGCCAGGCATCAAAAAGGAGGAAACACAGCGTCTGGTGATGTCCATGAGTTCAAGACTTCAGGCAGTCATTGCCAACAAAGGGTTTTCAACCAAGTACTAGAAATGAACATTTTATTTACAATTATTTAATCTGTCCAATTACTTTTGGTCCCTTTAAAAACAGGGTGGCACATGTTGAGGAGCTGAAACTCCTAAACCCTTCATCCAATTTTAATGTGGATACCCTCAAATGAAAGCTGAAAGTCTGAACTTCAACTGCATCTGAATTGTTTTGTTTAAAATTCATTGTGGTAATATCTAGAACCAAAATTAGAAAAATATTGTCTCTGTCCAAATATATATGGACCTAACTGTATGATTTTCGAATTGTGGACTTGGCAGGAGGGGCAACCCACACATATTGCCGCCCCTTGAATTTTGCTGTTAATGTTTAATATAATTTATACCAAAAACAGTGATCAATCTGGTTAGTCATATTGGACTGCTATTATTTTGAATACTACTGTACATACAGCGCCGGACTGGGGTGTCTGGGGCCCACCAGGGACATTGACTCCAGGGGCCCACCCACCTTTCAGCTATTTGCAAATACCTGTTAGCCGTTATACCCATTATATTGTCGGCTCCTGCACATCACTGTGCGCTCACAAGAACTGCGATGTACAATTACTGTAGTTTGCATTAAAGGGTTATTATTGGTGAAAACAAGTTATCAGCGATACACAGGTTGGGAAGGTGATCACTTATTTATTGGTGGAATCCGCACTGTCAGAAGATTGTGGCACTTTGAGTATTTGGTGACATTTTTACCTCTGTATTTATAAGACAAAACCAGGAGTGGAGCAATCAGAGGTAATGTTTTATGCATTTCTCACCCACTCCTGGTTTTGTCGTATAAATATGTGGCACCCCAGGGGTCTGGTTACCACAGTAATAGAAATATTACGTCTGAGAGCAAGTGGGAGGTTTCCTGGTCAGGAGCCCTTAAACATGCAACACCTCCGGCCCAGTCCTGGGAGGGGAGGAATCTGCCCTTATAAACTGGGTCTGGGGCGGGGTTAGGGAGAACAAGCAGACACAGAGAAAGTAACAGCAAGGAGCTCTGTAGGAGCAGGAGCTGAAGACCAGGGGCTGGAGCTGAGCAGAGCTCGCCCTGGCAGAAGAATCTAAGTACCGGACACCGGAGTCAGAGGCTGTAAGGATCTCTAAGTCCAACAGCAGAACCCAGCTGACAGGGGATTCCAGGTCCTCTGGCCATAGAAGCCCGGAGGCTCAGTCACAAGCAAGGGACCAGCACCGCCATCGAGGAGCGGAGGCTAACAGAAGGCCCCAAGTCACCAGCCATACGGGTGAGCACTAAACGGTACACTCAGGGACGTGGGCTACTATCACCCGCTTATAGCAAGGTAGCCAGGAAGAGTGCAGACAGACGGGGAGGCCTACAACTCCACCTGGCCACGGGAGCTCCTGCTTGCTCACAGACTGACCAGGCCTCTTATGCTAGCCAGTACTCCCGGGAGGGTCTGCCTTATTATCATCAGTAAAGACCCTGAACTGCACTGCAAAGACTCTGAGTCGTTCCTGTTACGCTCGTGCACCATCACTCCCATCATCCACACTCATTGCCCTGAGGCTATACTCCTCCCGTGGGGAGTCATCCCATTCTCTGCTGTGCATACAACACCAGCCTCAGTGGTCTGCCTCGCAGCGGCGGTACACCCTGACCGCAATCCACGGGTGGCGTAGTCGGACAATTAACCTAAAACCTTACAAATAGACTGGCACTGGTTTGACCACCCTGAGCCACGGGACCGGGTCACCGCCACGGTGACTACAACCCCCAGCGTCCCACGAAAGGCCCAATTCCGGGTTCCCCACGCGGCCCAGGGGGCGCGTCAACTTCAGAGGTGAAAATCTCACCAAATGCCAACTTGCTTTCTCTGGTGAACCTCTGTAACTGCATCTCTGCTGCTGTGTAATAGTCACAGGGCAGGGAGGAGTTAAACATCCAAGTATTTAATATCTATTGGAAATAAAGAGGTTTCCCCTTATTGATATCAGGTAAAACAAATGACCAACCACAATCCACTCTACCAAGATCAATATTACCAGATAGAAGGCAGAAATACCATCACACCGTGACCAGATCACATATTACCACCACATTGTGCCCAAATAATGCCACATACAAGGCACAAATACCCCCACACCATGACCAAAGCACATAATACCACCATATAGTGATCAAATGCTACCAGATACAAGGTATAAATACTGACACACCATGAGACCACATATTACCACCACATAGTGACTGAATAATGCCACATACAAGGGACAAATATCGTCATGTCATGACTAGTGTTGAGCATTCCGATACTGAAATATCGGGTATCGGCCGATATTCGCGGTATCGGAATTCCGATACTTTTGCAATATCGTATACCGGAATCGGAAGTTCCCATAATGCAATGAGCCATTTTCATTTTATTCAGCCAATGAGGATCCTAAGAAGTGTGGGCACATCCTGTTAGGCATGTAGGCATCTTAACTAATGGCATGGCTGTGATTGGCTGCTGAAATGATGTCATGATGCACTATAAAAGCCGCCGCCGCCATTTTGAGCTCACTCTGCTGTGAATTCAGTTAGGGATAGGACGCTGTTGTTCTGAGGGACAGTTTTAGCTACCTATTTGCTCTATACTGCTTTACCCAAGCTACTTTCTAAATCACTGTGCCTTGCAGCGCTAGTGCACAGTTCCCTGTGCTGTTCACCGCTGTCTGCAAGGTCTGTGTGTGTGAGTGCAGCTCACCCTGTAGTGTGTGCTTCAGCCACGTCTGGTTGTAGTGCACTCAGTGTGTGTCACTGCCTCATACATTGTCCTTTTTTGCCAATTCATAATTTTTCCTGATATCTCCTATTAGTGTGGTGGTTCCATCTGTATTCAGCTAAATTGGTTCCAAACACACTATATAGGAGTAGATAGAGAATTTTTTTTCCGTCTTGCAGCACTAGTGCACAGTGCTCTGCATCTGTACTGTTCACCGCTGTCTGCAAGGTCTGTATGTGTGAGTGCAGCTCACCCTGTAGTGTGTGCTTCAACCACGTCTGGTTGTAGTGCACTCAGTGTGTGTCACTGCCTCATACATTGTCCTTTTTTGCCAATTCATAATTTTTCCTGATATCTCCTATTAGTGTGGTGGTTCCATCCGTATTCAGCTAAATTGGTTCCAAACACACTATATAGGAGTAGATAGAGAAATTTTTTTGGTCTTGCAGCGCTAGTGCACAGTGCTCTGCATCTGTACTGTTCACCGCTGTCTGCAAGGTCTGGTGTGTGAGTGCAGCTCACCCTGTAGTGTGTGCTTCAACCCCGTCTGGTTGTAGTGCACTCAGTGTGTGTCACTGCCTCATACATTGTCCTTTATTGCCAATTCATAATTTTTCCTGATATCTCCTATTAGTGTGGTGGTTCCATCCGTATTCAGCTAAATTGATTCCAAACACACTATATAGGAGTAGATAGAGGAGCCTTTCTGCAGCATTGGGCCCTGCAGCCCCAGCCAGATTAGTATTAGCCTATTTTTTGCAGCCTCATCTATTGTATTGTAGGTTACCTTCCTACATTGTAATAGCTACAAAAAGTTTGTGATACTATCGTTATTACATCTTTAGGCACATCCAGTGTCTTTTTGTGACAAAAAAAAACCTAAATAAAGTTCACCAAACACTCCACTTTACAGTTGTGTAGGCCACATTAGCTCATATTAAAATCTAGTCCACACTTTATAAAATTAGTGTTTCTTATACCTGTTAGCAGCTGTTCAGGAATAAGCACACTAAGCCCTTAGTACTTTTCTGCCTATCTTTATCAGTCTACCAAGATGAAGAAGGCAGGGAGTAAGGCATGTGGTCGTTGGCGTGCAGTTTCTGCAGGGAGAGGACGTGAGGAATCTGTGCCTGCAGGGAGAGGACGTGGGGATTCTGTGCCTGCTGCGGGCACCAGTGACTCAGCATCCCCCAGTTTTACCAGGGAACAGTCCTTTATGCGCAGCTTTGTAGGAGCTAGCCGTACCCCACTGCTGCGCGAGGACCAAATTGAAGCCGTTGTCGGATGGATGGCAGCTAACGCATCGACTTCAATTAGTTCCAGATCCTCTCAGGTCCTGAGCACTGAAGAGCACCCATCTGTCTCTTCACCACCTGCCAAATTGCCCAGGCAGTCAGAGAGCTCTGGACAGGAGCCATCTCTACTTCTGTTCTCTGAATCTCTTGGCTTGGAAAGAGGGGGCCAGCCAAGCAGAATTCTAGAATTTGAAGAAGAGGTAGTATGCAGTGATGCGCAACCGTTTTGTCTCTCTGAATCTGAAGAGGCGGGTGGGCCAGTGCCTATGGTCAGCAGCACACCTCAGTACGCATCTGATGATGAGACTCAGGTGCCACTTTCTGGTGCGTACTGTGCTGTCGAGACTACCCAGGAGAAGCAGTTGTTTGAAGAGGGTGGTGTAGATGATGAGGTCCTTGACCCATCATGGCGTGAGGGACAGGAAGGTGGTGGGAGCAGCTCTGAGGAAGAGATTCCCCGAACGGCCCAAAAAGGAGGGAGAGGGAGGGGGCAGACTTGGTTGCCTGTAGCCTCCACTTCGGCACCCATTAGGAGCATGGCTCTTCCAAAATCCAAAGCGGGCGCTCCCAAGACTTGCAGTGCCTGGTCCTTTTTTGACACAGTTGCAGATGACATTTGCTTTGTCAAATGCAAGCTGTGTAATCAGAAGGTGAAAAGAGGGAAAAGTGTCAGCAACCTCAATACCACAAATATGTGGAAACATGTGCGGACCAAGCGCGTGGTGGAGTTACAAAAACACACTGAAGACCTAGGCCAACCTACAGCGCCACCTACCACCTCTTCAGCTCGTGTTGTAGCCTCTTCCTCCAGCTCACACACAGCTGGTTCGGCTTCCTCACAGGATCGCCATGGAAGAATCTCTGGCACTGTTGTACAGAGACACAGTGTAATTCCACCCACAGCACCACTTTCCCAGTCATCCTCACACTCCCAGGCCAGTCTACAGCCATCGTTAGCACAGGCATGGGAGAAAAGGCGCCCATACTCGGCAAACCACCCCCGAGCACAGGCTCTGAATGCTGGCATTGCTAAACTACTGGCCCTTGAAATGCTATCATTCAGGCTGGTGGAGACTGACACATTCCGTAACTTTATGGCATTGGCAGTCCCACAATACAACGTACCCAGGCGCTTTTATTTCAGCAGGCAAGCCGTCCCTGCCCTGCAACATCATGTGGAGGGAAAAATTAAACATGCGCTACAAAACGCCGTCAGTAGCAAGGTCCACCTGACCACTGATGCGTGGACCAGTAAGCATGGACAGGGACGATACCTTTCCCTCACTGCCATTGGGTAAATGTTGTGGAGCCGGGTACAGATCTTGAGAGTGGCGCTGTACGTGTTCTGCCAACTCCAAGGATTGCAGGAATCCAGTCTGTACACATTGACTCCTCCTCATACTCCAGTTCCTCTGAATCAGCGCTGCAGGAGCCGTCACGGTCTACCTCCACATCGACCCGTGAACGGTTACCTGTTATGATGACCGATATGAGCACAGCCGTGGCCAAACGTCAACAGGCCGTATTAAAATTAATTTCTTTGGGGAATCGAAGCCACACAGCGCAGGAGCTCTGGAATGCCATCAAGCAGCAGAGCGACGTGTGGTTTGTGCCAGCGAATCTCCAGCCAGGCATGGTAGTGTGTGACAATGGCCGAAATCTGGTGGCAGCTCTGGGCCTGGGCAACCTCACTCACATCCCATGTCTGGCACATGTGCTCAACTTGGTCGTGCAGAGTTTTTTGAGGGACTATCTGGATCTTGATGCACTGCTTCACAAGGTCCGCATAGAGTGCGCTCACTTGCGGCATTCCAGCAATGCAAGATCACGCATTGCAGCTCTGCAGCGCCGATTACGTCTTCCGGAACATCGCATCATATGTGACCTACCCACCAGGTGGAATTCAACGTTACATATGTTGGAGAGGTTGTGTGAGCAGCAGGCAGCAGTAATGGAGTACCAGCTGCAGCAGGCGCAAACAAGTCGCAGTGCGCGCCGTTCACACTTCACCACCACTGAGTGGGCCTCTATGAAGGACATTTGCCACGTTTTGCGTGCCTTCGATTTTTCCACGCGGATGGCGAGTGCAGATGATGCACTAGTCAGCATGACTATCCCCCTTATCTGCCTGCTTGAAAAAACACTGCAAGCACTAAGGGACGAGGTTTTGGAAGAGGTGGAGGATGAGGAGTCACAAATGCCATCTGCTTCTCTACAGTCTGCGCAACGTGGTTCCTCACAAAGGCCTAGGCAGGGGACACTTTGTGAGGAGGATGAGGAGGAGTCAATGGATGAGGAAGACATCTGTCCAGAGGAGGGAGGTACACAATGCTCTAGTAGTCAGTATCTAGAGCGAGGGTGGGGTGATGCAGAGCAGGCAGAGATCACGCCTCAAGCAGGGGACAGCGTTTCTTGGCCAGTTGGCAGTCTGCAGCACATGGTTGATTTCATGCTGCAGTGCCTGAGAAACGACCGCCGCATCGCCCACATTCTCAACACGGCTGATTATTGGGTGTCCACCCTCTTAGATCCTCGCTACCGGGACAACTTACAAAGCCTCATAACACCGTTGAACCGGGAGCGTAAAATGCGGGAGTACCAAGACGCACTGGTGCATTCCATCATGTTCTCCATTCCAACCGAGAGCAGTGCTGCTAGTGCTTTACAAAGCAGCTCAGTGCGTCGAGGCAGTGGAGGAAGCTCTGCACAAAGAGGGAGCAGAAGCAGCGCCTCAGCACAAGGCAAGACCACTATGGCCGAAATGTGGCAAAGTTTTGTGTCCCCGCCACCACAAATGTCTACACCATCACAGACGGCTCCAGTCAGCAGGAGGCAACGTTTCCGTCAGATGGTGACAGACTACATGTCTTGCCCTCTTAGTGTACTCCCAGACGGCTCTTCTCCCTTCAAGTTTTGGGTCTGTAAGCTGGATACATGGCCAGAGCTTAGTCAGTATGCATTGGAGGTGCTAGCTTGCCCTGCTGCTAGTGTATTATCGGAACGCGTCTTTAGTGCCGCAGGAGGTGTACTAACAGACCGTCGCATGCGACTATCCTCCGATAACGTTGACCGGCTTACTTTTCTCAAAATGAACAAGGCCTGGATCTCTCATGAATTTGCCAGTCCTCTTCCAGAATAAATAATTGGTTGGCAACAGTATCCAGGTCTCCTGTTCTGTTCATGTTTCTACCACCTGAACTGTAATCCCTGAGCTCCAACACCGCCAGTTGGCGCTCGGAAGTGCCGTCTGCACAGTCAACACTTGCTGCGGTGTTATTGGGGTTCAGTAACGTCAGCTGTTCCCCTGCTGTGTTCACGGCAATTTCTCCTGCTCTGTCCATATTCACTGTGCTACTTATTTAAAACTTGCTCCAATTACACCTCTGGCTCCTCTCTGTTTTCATTCTTATCCCTGGGCTCCAATACCGCCAGTTGGCGCTCGGAAGTGCCGTCTGCACAGTCAACACTTGCTGCGGTGTTATTGGGGTTCAGTAACGTCAGCTGTTCCCCTGCTGTGTTCACGGCAATTTCTCCTGCTCTGTCCATATTCACTGTGCTACTTATTTAAAACTTGCTCCAATTACACCTCTGGCTCCTCTCTGTTTTCATTCTTATCCCTGGGCTCCAACACCGCCAGTTGGCGCTCGGAAGTGCTGTCTGCACAGTCAACACTTGCTGCCGTGTTATTGGGGTTCGGTAACGTCAGCTGTTCCCCTGCTGTGCGGACGGCAATTTCTCCTGCTTTGTCCACATCCACTGTACTACACATTTTAAAGTTGCTCCAATTACACCTCTGGCTCCTCTGTTTTCATTCTTATCCCTGGGCTCCAGCACCGCCAGTTGGCGCTCGGAAGTGCTGTCTGCACAGTCAACACTTGCTGCCGTGTTATTGGGGTTCGGTAACGTCAGCTGTTCCCCTGCTGTGCGGACGGCAATTTCTCCTGCTTTGTCCACATCCACTGTACTACACATTTTAAAGTTGCTCCAATTACACCTCTGGCTCCTCTGTTTTCATTCTTATCCCTGGGCTCCAACACCGCCAGTTGGGGCTCAGAAGTGCCGTCTGCACAGTCAACACTTGCTGCGGTGTTATTGGGGTTCAGTAACGTCAGCTGTTCCCCTGCTGTGTTCACGGCAATTTCTCCTGCTCTGTCCATATTCACTGTGCTACTTATTTAAAACTTGCTCCAATTACACCTCTGACTCCTCTCTGTTTTCATTCTTATCCCTGGGCTCCAACACCGCCAGTTGGCGCTCGGAAGTGCCGTCTGCACAGTCAACACTTGCTGCAGTGTTATTGGGGTTCAGTAACGTCAGCTGATCCCCAGCTGTGTGTCCGGCAACTTCTCCTGCTTTGTCCACATCCACTGTACTACGGATTTAAAACCTCCTCCAAATACACCTCTGGCTCCTCCGTTTTTAGTATTTACCCTGGGCTCCAATACCGCTAGTTGCTGCTCAGAAGTGCCGTCTGCACAGTCAACGCTTGCTCCAGTGTTATTGGGGTTCAGTAACGTCAGCTGATCCCCAGCTGTGTGTCCGGCAAATTCTCCTGCTTTGTCCACATCCACTGTACTACGGATTTAAAACCTCCTCCAAATACACCTCTGGCTCCTCCGTTTTTAGTATTTACCCTGGGCTCCAATACCGCTAGTTGCTGCTCAGAAGTGCCGTCTGCACAGTCAACGCTTGCTCCAGTGTTATTGGGGTTCAGTAACGTCAGCTGATCCCCAGCTGTGTGTCCGGCAAATTCTCCTGCTTTGTCCACATCCACTGTACTACGGATTTAAAACCTCCTCCAAATACACCTCTGGCTCCTCCGTTTTTAGTATTTACCCTGGGCTCCAATACCGCTAGTTGCTGCTCAGAAGTGCCGTCTGCACAGTCAACGCTTGCTCCAGTGTTATTGGGGTTCAGTAACGTCAGCTGATCCCCAGCTGTGTGTCCGGCAAATTCTCCTGCTTTGTCCACATCCACTGTACTACGGATTTAAAACCTCCTCCAAATACACCTCTGGCTCCTCCGTTTTTAGTATTTACCCTGGGCTCCAGCACCGCCAGCTGGTTCTCGGCAGTTCCATTGGCTCTTGTACCTTCTGCTACCCATCCGGGTTCCAGTACCGTCAGCTGGTTCTCGGCAGTGACTTTGGCACGGGTACTCCCTCCTGCCCAGCCTGGTTCCAGCACGCCAGCTGTTTCCGGGTAGTGTCAACGTCACTTTGCCTCCAATGCGTTGTCCTGTCGTGTTGCGGTCGGGTTAGCCGACTCTATGGTGCCTGCAGTTTAGGTGACTCCTATGTGGGCTGCGGGATCTGGCAATGAAGGCTGGTTCCATAGTGCCAATAGGACAAGCACCCCCTGTAGGACTGTGGGTTTTGGTAACTGCGGCCGGCTCGCGGCCTTGAACTTTTTTTTACATGGGTACCTTCCGCTACCCATCCGGGTTCCAGTACCGTCAGCTGGTTCTCGGCAGTGCCTTTGGATTAGGTGCCTCCTTCTCGGTATCCAAGTTCCACCAACGTCTGCTGGTCCTTGGTAGTGCTTTCTGGCACAGGTACCTCCTGCTTAGTAACCGAGTTCCAGTAACATCAGCTGGTCCTCGGTAGTTCCATTGGCTCTTGTACCTTCTGCTACCCATCCGGGTTCCAGTACCGTCAGCTGGTTCTCGGCAGTGTCTTTGGCATGGGTACTCCCTCCTGCCCAGCCTGGTTCCAGCACGCCAGCTGTTTCCGGGTAGTGTCAACGTCACTTTGCCTCCAATGCGTTGTCCTGTCGTGTTGCGGTCGGGTTAGCCGACTCTATGGTGCCTGCAGTTTAGGTGACTCCTATGTGGGCTGCGGGATCTGGCAATGAAGGCTGGTTCCATAGTGCCAATAGGACAAGCACCCCCTGTAGGACTGTGGGTTTTGGTAACTGCGGCCGGCTCGCGGCCTTGAACTTTTTTTTACATGGGTACCTTCCGCTACCCATCCGGGTTCCAGTACCGTCAGCTGGTTCTCGGCAGTGCCTTTGGATTAGGTGCCTCCTTCTCGGTATCCAAGTTCCACCAACGTCTGCTGGTCCTTGGTAGTGCTTTCTGGCACAGGTACCTCCTGCTTAGTAACCGAGTTCCAGTAACATCAGCTGGTCCTCGGTAGTTCCATTGGCTCTTGTACCTTCTGCTACCCATCCGGGTTCCAGTACCGTCAGCTGGTTCTCGGCAGTGTCTTTGGCACGGGTACTCCCTCCTGCCCAGCCTGGTTCCAGCACGCCAGCTGTTTCCGGGTAGTGTCAGCGTCACTTTGCCTCCAATGCGTTGTCCTGTCGTGTTGCGGTCGGGTTAGCCGACTCTATGGTGCCTGCAGTTTAGGTGACTCCTATGTGGGCTGCGGGATCTGGCAATGAAGGCTGGTTCCATAGTGCCAATAGGACAAGCACCCCCTGTAGGACTGTGGGTTTTGGTAACTGCGGCCAGCTCGCGGCCTTGAACTTTTTTTTACATGGGTACCTTCCGCTACCCATCCGGGTTCCAGTACCGTCAGCTGGTTCTCGGCAGTGCCTTTGGATTAGGTGCCTCCTTCTCGGTATCCAAGTTCCACCAACGTCTGCTGGTCCTTGGTAGTGCTTTCTGGCACAGGTACCTCCTGCTTAGTAACCGAGTTCCAGTAACATCAGCTGGTCCTCGGTAGTTCCATTGGCTCTTGTACCTTCTGCTACCCATCCGGGTTCCAGTACCGTCAGCTGGTCCTCGGTAGTTCCTCAGCCTTCTTGTACTTTCTGCTACATTTCCAAGTTCAAGCTTTTTGAAATGGTTCTTGGTAATCACTCTGGATCTCCCTGACGAGGACCCTGAAGACGAGGACCCTGAAGACCAACCCGAAGAAGACGAGGACCCCGAAGACGACGACCCTGAAGACGAGGACCCTGAAGACCACCCCGAAGAAGACGAGGACCCTGAAGACGAGGACCCTGAAGACCACCCCGAAGAAGACGAGGACCCTGAAGACCACCCCGAAGAAGACGAGGACCCTGAAGACCACCCCGAAGAAGACGAGGACCCCGAAGACGAGGACCCGGAAGACGACCACCCTGAAGACCACCCTGAAGAAGACCAAGAAGATGACCCTGAAGAAGTTGACCAAGAGGACAAAGAAGAGAAGACAAGTACCAAGATACAGAAGAACAAGAGACAGAAAACCAAGAAGCAGAAATACAAGAAGCTGCAGAACAAAAAGCGGAAGAACATTAAGCATAAGATTAAAATTCAGAGCAAAAGATAATATCTAAATTATAAGCAGAATATGACTAAGCAGTGTATGGGGGTGAGTCCGTTCCTCCTCGTGGTGCCCCTGGAAAAGACCTGCTGCTGCAGGCCAAACTGAACGCGGACAAATCCTGTTGTGAATCTTTTGTGACGGGCAGAACGAAAGGTGTAATGTCCAACCTTTTATAGATAACAACTACAGGAATGCCTGTCACAAATAAGAATATGATGAAGAAGAAGAATATGAAGAAGATGAAGAAGTAGAATATGAAGAATGTAAAAAAAAGAATAATACGAAGAAGGTGAAGAAGAAGAAGGTGAAGAAGAAGTGGATGAAAAAGATGCTGAGGATGATGAAGGAGAAAGTGTGGGAGAAGTAAAAAAGAAGGTGAAGAGCATGGAAGTAGTGAAACATAAATATCTGACAAAATATAAAAATACTTAACATAGTTAATATTTCCGTAACTCAGAACATCTTAAAAAAATAGTAATTCCTGCTATTCCATTTGACTGGGCTAAACCTCTATGCCTTTATTGTCTCCCCCACCTCCCCCAATACATTCTACATTATTCTTAGTTGTTTTCCTTCATGTAGAATTAACCTACAAGGAAAGAAAGGGTTTATTTTAATTCCGATATTTATGTCCCATTGACTTGCATTGGTTTCCGGTATCGGAATCGGCGATATCCGATACTTTTTCGGTATCGGTCCGATCCAATCCGATCCGATATTTCCCAATATCGGAAGGTATCGCTCAACACTAGTCATGACCAAAGCACATAATGCTACCACATAGTGACAAATAATGCTAAAATAATAAAAATGTAAAAAACTCAGTATATTGGGTCAGTGTACAGGTTATACAGTGATCACCAGTGACATTATACACCGGAGCTCTGTATATAGTGTACAGGTTATACAGTCATCACCAGTGACATTATACACAGAAGCTCTGTATATAGTGTCAGTGTGTGTGTATAGGTAATACACATACTCACCAGTGATGTCTCTAGGTGAAGTTCTTTATCTGCTGACCGATATATCACATCTTCTATGCAGGACTTATCTATGCAGAAAATAACATAGTTAGCTATAACTGATCACTTCCAGAGCACAATCCACACTTTTCCCAAGATTTCTACACTGCATGAAATTACAAAAAAGCAACATAGTGCCGCACTACACAGTAACAGTGCTCCAGTGTCATTCTGTGCCTGCTCATCTGTCAGCAGACATATTTGTCTGATGGCAAAGATGTGGCAGAGCTGAAGACAGAAGACCCATGGATTACGTCAGAGCGAGGATTTTTTTTTATATTAAAGATAGAGTCCCTTAGGCTACGTTCCCACGCGGAGTAATAGCCGCATATTCCTGCTTTTATGCGGCGCTGTAGAGCGCTCGCGTAAAAGCAGTGCCAAAGAAAGCTGGAAACGGCTTCCAGCAAAAGCTATGGCTTTTACTGAAAAGCGTTCAGACGCCGCGTTTTGCCACGTATTTTTGCGCGGGCGCTTTCACTGCAAAAGCGGCCGTGCAAAAAGAATTGACATGCCAATTCTTGGCGTTTTTTTCGGCACGATTTCCCTATAGGCTACATGTTAACATGGCTTTGGGAAAAGCGCGCTGAGAAAAGCGCAACGTCGGCATGTAGTAGCGATTTTTTGCGCCGCGTATGAAAGTAGCCTAAATGTGTTTTGTGTTTTATTTTTAATAATAAAAAAAATTTCTGTGTTTTTTTTCTGTTTACTAGAAATTCATGGTGGCCATATCTAATTTGGCGTGACAACATGAATATCGGGCTTAGTATCAGCTGATAATACAAAGCTGGCCTGGTACTAACCCTATTATTACCCAGGGTACTCACCATCAGGGCCGCTAGAAGAGCCAGCTAAAGCGCCTGGAAATTTTCAAGGGTGGCTGCGGGCTGCGATTTTCAGCGTGGGGGGCCAAGAACACTTGGGCCTTACCATGCTGAGAATCCCAGCCCCCAGCTGCCTTGTTTTATCTGGCTGGTGATCAACATATGGCAGGAGCACACACCTTTTTCTAAAAAAAAATATTTTAAATAAGTTTAAAACAAATATTCGGCTTCTCTGTCTTTTGATCGCCAGCCAAGGTAAAGCCAGGCAGCTGGGGGTGGCAGGCTGTAGCTGTCCGCTTTACCTGCGGTGAGAATCAAAAATTCTGCAGAGTGCTACATCATGTTTTTAAAAATGATTTCTTTTCACACTTCTATATGTCACAGACCCAACAGCCAATCACAGATGCTGTCAAAGAGGATGGGCGTCTGTGACTGGCTGTTCGAGTAATGTACAATCAGCCCATACATTCTAGTATGGTACTATGTATGGGCTACTTTCAGGTTACTCAAGCAGCCAATCACAGACGCCCATTTTCTGTGTCAGCGTCTGTGATTAGCTGTTGGGCCTGTCACACATATAGAAGTGTGAAAATAAATAAATAATAAAACAAAAATGACATAGCGCTCCGCAGAATTTTTGATTCTCAGCGCAGATAAAGCAGACAGCTATGGGTTGCCACTTCTAGCTGCCTGGTGATCAAAAGTCAGGAAAGCCCAATTTTTTTTTTAATTATTTAAAAAAATAATACAAAAAAAAATGTGTGGGCTCCCGCCATATTTTGATCGCCAGCCTGGTAAAAAACCAGGCAGCTGGGGTCTGGGATTCTCAGCATGGTAAGGCCCAAGCATTCTGGGCCCCCCACGCTGAAAACGGCAGCCAGCAGCCACCCCTGGAATTGGTGCATACATCGTAGCGCCATTTCCAGGCACTTTATCCGGCTCTTCCAACGGCCCTGGTGGGGGTGGCATGCTGGGTAATAATGGGGTCAGTACCAGCTTTGTATTATCAGCTGGCACTAAGCCTGAAATTCATGGCGTCACGCCAAACTAGACATGGCCACCATGAATTTCTAGTAAACAGAAAAAAAAACCACAACACAGAAATTTTTTTTTAATAAAAATAAAACACAAAACACATGTAGGGACTCCATCTTTAACCACTTCGCACCAGAGCCTGTTTTTGCCTTCGTGACCGGGCCAATTTTTTCAATTCTGACCAAGGTCACTTTATGAAGTAATTACTCTGGAACGCTTCAACGTATTCCCCTGATTCTGAGATTATTTTTTCGTGACATATTGTACTTCATGATACTGGTAAAATTTCTTCGATATAACTTACGTTTATTTGTGAAAAAATCGGAAATTTGGCAAAAATTTTGAAAATTTTCCAATTTTCCAACTTTGAATTTTCATGAGCTTAAATCAGAGAGATGTGTCACACAAAATAGTTAATAAATAACATTTCCCACATGTCTACTTTACATCAGCACAATTTTGGAACCAAAATTTTTTTTTGTTAGGGAGCTATAAGGGTTAAAAGTTGACCAGCGATTTCTCATTTTTTGAACAAAATTTACAAAAACATTTTTTTAGGGACCACATCATATTTGAAGTCACTTTGAGGGGTCTTTATGACAGAAAATACCAAAAAGTGACACCATTCTAAAAACTGCACCCCTCAAGGTGCTCAAAACCACATTCAAGAACTTTATTAACCCTTCAGGTGCTTCACAGGAATTTTTGGAATGTGGAAGAAAAAAATTAATATTTAACTTTTTTCACAAAAATGTTACTTTAGACCCAATTTTTTCTATTTTCACAGGGGTAACAGGAAAAAATGGACCCCAAATTTTTTTGTGCAATTTCTCTTGAGCGTGCTGATACCCCATATGTGAGGGAAAACCACTGTTTGGGCGCACTGCAGGGTTCGGAAGGGAAGGAGCGCCATTAGACTTTTTGAATATAAAATTTGTCTGAATAATTAGCAGACGCCATGTTGCGTTTGGAGAGCTCCTGATGTGCCTAAACAGTGGAAACCCCCCACAAGTGACACCATTTTGGAAACTAGACCCCTTAGGGAACTTATCTAGATGTGTGTTGAGCACCTTGAACCCCAAGGTGCTTCACAGAAGTTTATAATATTGAGCAGTAAAAATAAAATTTTCACATTTTTCCCACAAAAACATTTTTCATCCCTTAATTTTGCATTATCATAAGGGTAATGGGAAAAATTGCACTATGAAATTTGTTGTGCAATTTCTCCTGAACTCGCTGATACCCCATATGTGGAGGCAAACCACTGTTTGGGCGCACGGCAGGGTTTGAAAGGGAAGGAGCGCCATTTGACTTTTTGAATGTAAAATTTGTCTGAATAATTAGAGGACGCCATGTTGCGTTTGGAGAGCTTCTGAAGTGCCTAAACAGTGGAAACCTCCCACAAGTGACACCATTTTGGAAACTAGACCCCTTAGGGAACTTATCTAGATGTGTGGTGAGCACCTTGAACCCCAAGGTGCTTCACAGAAGTTTATAATATTGAGCTGTAAAAATAAAATTTTCTAATTTTTCCCACAAAACCTTTTTTCATCCCTTAATTTTGCATTATCATAAGGGTAACAGAATAAATTGCACCATGAAATTTGTTGTGCAATTTCTCCTGAGTACGCCGATACCCCATATGTGGGGGAAAACCACTGCTTTGGTGTACGGCAGGGTTCGGAAGAGAAAGGAGCGCTATGTTGGCTGGGATAGGTGGCTGACACCATGTCACATTTGAAGAGTCGCTGACATGCCAAAACAGCAGAAACCCCCACAAGTGACCCCATTTTGTAAACTACACCTCTCAAGGAATTCATCTAGGGAAGTAGTGAGTATTTTTTAATTTTTTATTTTATACAATTGGGCAGTGAAAAAAGCATAATTATATTTTTACCACAAAAAAATGTTTTACCCTCAGATTTTACATTTTCACACAGGGCATGGTGCCGAAATGTGTCACACAATTTCTTCTAAAAGTGGCAATACCCCATATGTGGCTGTATCGTACCGCTCAACCATACGGCGAGATCTGGGGGGGACGGAGTGCTATTTGACAATTGGAGAACAAATTATTGTAGAATAGGCATTTGGATTTGGGAGCACAAAATTTTCTGAATTTCTTTTGGGGGGCAAGGGCCATTTCGCTTTTCCAGAGACTTTCTGCTACCAGTAACTTGGAAGTCCCTTATACTTTTAACAGATGACAGACCTGAGTGGGGACTAGCTTTTTTTGAGGACTGAGTTGAAGCTTTTATTGGGAACATTTTATGTAACATTTATCCGGCGCTCTAGGCCGAGCACTTACATCGGGGTTTCCATCTAAATTTCCAAGTGATATAATTCAGATGAAACCCCTGCGGGATCCATTCACTGTAATGAGGCAGCAGAGTTACTCTGGACTCCGTCTGGCCTCTGTTTAGCGGTGTCCTTTTTTTCAGAAGTGCACAAAACGGCCAACCGCACTTTTATGCACGCCTAAAACAAATGACACCGTGGGATCCCAGGCTAGACGGCGTCCACAGTGGTCTATATCTGCCTCATTACAGGGAATCTTCCGTCATGGGTTCTGGCTGAATCACGTATTTCAGAGATTTACACGGAAACTCTGGTGTAAGCGCTCAGCGCAGAGCGCAGGATAAATGTGAGCGGAGCCTTACTGCGATCTTTCGGAGACATAATAAACAAATCAGTAGCAGGTGAAGAATTGGTTATATTTATTTTTTACGCCACTCCTCGTGCGGTATAAGTGATGAGATTACTTTATTCTTCGGGTCGGTGCGATTACAGAGATACCAGATTTATATCGGGTTTTTATGACTCACAGCTGTCACACACTAAAAGACGCTTTTTTTTGCAAAATCTAGTTTTTGCATCACCATATTTTGAGAGCTATAATTTTTCCATATTTCGGCCGACAGTCATGTGATGGCTTGTTTTTTGCAGGACGAGTTGACATTTTTATTGGTACTATTTTTGGGTACGTGACATTTTTTGATCGCTTTCTATTCCGTTTTTTGGGAGGTAAAATTAACAAAAACCAATTCAGGAATTGTTCTTTGAGGTTTTTTTTATGCCGTTCTGCGTGTGGTAAAAGTGATCAGGCAGCGTTATTCTTCGGGTCAGTACATTTACAGCGATACTACACTTACTGTATATTTTTTTATGTTTTGGCGCTTTTACACAATAAAACAAATTTATAGAAAAAAATATTTTTTTTGCATTGCTTTATTCTGAGCACTATAACTTTTTTATTTTTCGACTGATGGAACTGTATGGCGGCTTGTTTTTTGCGGAACAAGATGACGTTTTCAGCGGTACCATTTTTTTTTCTATTTTGCTTTCTGATCGCATTTTTTTCCACTTTTTGTTTGGCGATATGAGGAAAAAGCATATTTTTTTGCTCCGTTTTTTATTTATTTTTATTACGGTGTGCACAGAAGGAGTTAATTAGTGTGACAGTTTTATAGCTCGGGTTGTTTTGGACGCGGCAATACCAAATATGTGTTCTTTTTTTGGTTTTGTAAAAATATACGGATTTATTGGTTTAATATTTTGTTTATTTATTTTTATTTATTTTGTGATTTTTTTTTTTTAACAGTTTAAAAACTTTTTTTTTTACTTTTTTTTACATTTTTACTTAGTCCCTGTATGGGACATTAATTTTTATTTTTCTGATCACTGATCTCATGTAATGTAATAGACATATATTACATTACATTACATGAGATCTTCCCTGTTTCAGGCAGAGTCTCCTGTCTGGCTCAGCTTGCAGGCTGAGCCAGACAGGACACCATATATGGCAGAGCTGGAGGCGGTCATGTGACCTCCAGCTGCCATAGCAACCCCAGGTCCTGAAAGGAATCGGAGGTCTTCGGAGGTAAGTAAGACGACCCCCTCTCCTCCTGCTGTCTCCTATATGCCGCGATCACTATAGATCGCAGCATATAGAAGACAGCAAAGGGTTAACATCACTGGGACCAGATCCAATCAGGTCCCGATGATGTTCCCTGTCAGAGCTAACGCTTTGCACCGGAATCGCAGCGCTTGCAGGACCCTGGGGGTCCTGAGCGCTGCGAGACCACCCACCGTTTTTAAACGTCCGCGCTGCACAGAGCCCAGGCAGCGCGGACGTTTATGTACAGTGGGCGGTCGGGAACCGGTTAATAAATAACAAAATCCTCGCCCTGACGTAATCCACGGATCTTCTGTCTCCAGCTCTGCTACATCTTTGCCATCAGACAAATATGCCTGCTGACAGAGATGAGCAGGCACAGAATGACACTAGAACACAGTTGTCAGAGAAGTGCTCAGCTGGCCTCCAGCCGCCGACCATGTTTTCCTGCGCGTTACAAATAATGCATACTTTCAAATGCATGCCTATTTTTGCAATGCAAGTCTACGGTACATTGCGTCTGCGCTGATTTACAACGGATCCGTTGTAACGCACAGCATAAACGCAATGTTAACCCATCCTAACAGCAGCGAGAAGGGGAGATGGAGCCCTGGAGACCGCCTAGTCAGTCTACTGGTGGTACTATCATGACCATTGCCCAGTATGTACTGC
This sequence comes from Phyllobates terribilis, assembly GCF_046119375.1. Lineage (NCBI taxonomy): Eukaryota > Metazoa > Chordata > Amphibia > Anura > Dendrobatidae > Phyllobates > Phyllobates terribilis. The sequence continues at coordinate 349,406,967 of NW_027362768.1, read as the reverse complement.
CAGCCTCTGTGGTACTAGCATTCAAGCTCACATGGCATGTCCTGCCAGCCAGCCACTGGTGTTAGTACTAGCATGATAGTACCACACCACCAGTGACTGGGCAATGGGCATGCATGATGGTACCACCATTGGCTGGCAGGACAGGACATGCTGGGCATGATAGTGCACAGAGGCTGGCAGGACATACTAAGCATGATTCATGCCTAGTATGTCCTGCAAGCCTCTGTGGTACTATCATGCCCACCCGGCATGTCCTGCCAGCCAGCCACTGGTGGTAGTACTACTAGCATGATAGTACCACAAAGGGCCGGATCCAGGTTTTTCTGGGCCCCGGGCGAAAGAGTCTCAGTGGGCCCCTTTAACACATACCACGATTCATGATGCACAGATACTGTAGAGAAATAAAAGTATAGTACAATGCAAAGATTTCACTTCTTATATTATATGACTGATATCTATTTTAAATTCTACAATAGCTCAGAAACCGGCGAATCGCTCCACAGAGTGTACTGGCCCCCCAAAAATGCTCCATACAGGATATTGGCCCCCAAATAACGCTCCATACAGGATACTGGCCCCCAAAAAAATCCTCCATACAGGATACTGGTCCCCATATAACGCTCCATACAGGATACTGGCCCCCCAAAAATGCTCCATACAGGATACTGGCCCCCATATAACGCTCCATTCAGGATAATGGCCCCATATAACGCTCCACACAGTATACTAGCCCCCATAAAATGCTCCATACAGGATACTGGCCCCCATATAAGGCTCCATACAGGATACTGGCCCCCATATAAAGCTCCATGCAGGCTGTCCCGTCCCCCCCTTATAATGCCCCATGCAGGCTGTTCCCCCCCCCCTTATAATGCCCCATGCAGGCTGTCCCCCCCCCATATAATGTCCCATGCAGGATGTCACCCCCCATATAATGCCCCTTGCAGGATGCCACTTCCCCCCATATAATGCCCCATGCAGGATGTCACTCCCCCCCCCATATAATGCCCTATGCAGGATGTCCCTCCCCCCCCATATAATGACCCATGTAGGATGTCCCTTCCCCTCCATATAATGCCCCATGCAGAATGTCACTCATCATATAATGCACCATGAAAAATGTCACTCCCCCACATATAATGCCCCATGCAGGATATCACTCCCCCCCCATATAATGCCCCATGCAGAATGCCATCCCCCATATAATGCACCATGCAGGATGTCACTTCTCCCCCCCATATAATGCCCCATGCAGGATGTCACCCTGCAATATAAGCCCCATGCAGGATGTCACCCCCCCTTATAATGCCTCATGTAGGATGTCCCTTCCCCCCATATAATGCCCCATGCAGGATGTCACCCCCCATATAATGCCCCATGCATGCTGTCACCCCCCCCATATAATGCCCCATGCAGGCTGTCACCCCACCATATAATGCCCCATGCAGGATGTCCTCCCACCATATAATGCCCCATGCAGGATGTCCTCCCCCCATATAATGCCCCATGCAGGATGTCATCCCCCCATATAATGCCCCATGCAGGCTGTTACCCTCCCATATTATGCCCCATGCATGCTGTTAACCCACCCATATAAAGCCCCATGCAGGATGTCACCCGCCCCCAATATAATGCCCCATGCAGGCTGTCACCCCCGCCCATATAATGCCCCATGCCTCCATACATAAAAAAAAAAAAAAATCAAATATTCACCTCCCTCCTCCTCACCTGCTGCCGCTGCTCAGGTCTATACTCCTGCGTTGCCGGCGTATTCCCGCTCTGCGCTGCCTGTGATGGCTCAGGGGAGGACGCGGTGGAAAGTCGTCACCGCACCCTCTAACCTGAGACGTCACAGGGAGCGCAGAGCAGGAAGACAGCGGATCTGCGGAGGCACGAGGAGAGGTAAGTATCCGGCTGCCGGGGCCCTGAACACGCTGCCTGGAGCGACGCCGGGTCCGTCAGCGCGTACAGGAAGCAGTCCCAGGGCGATGACGTCATCACCCTGAGACTGACCTCCTGCGCACGCTCTGGCAGTGTCGCGCTGCGCACAGGAGGCAGAAGGCCACTGCGGCAGCAGGCAGAGCAGGGAGATCGCTCTCCAGAGGGCCCATCACTAATCATATCGGCAGTGCTGCCGACATGATTAGCGAACCGGGGGGGCCCTCTGTTCTCTGTACAGGGGGTGTAGGGGGCGGGGCTTGATGGAGACATTGGGGGCAGAATGGAGACATTGGGGGCAGAATGGAGGCAAAATGGAGACATGGGGGCAGAATGGAGGCAAAATGGAGACATGGGGGGCAGGATGGAGACATGGGGGACAGGATGAAGACCTTGTGAGGGGGGTCATGTTACTGTGCAAGGCGACACTAGGTTGCTTTATTTTCTTTATCTTGTGCAGTGTAGAAGCTGGGGAAAAATTGGGTTATGTGCTCTGGAAACTGTTCTTGATAACTGTGTTATCTTATGCAGAGACGAGTCCTGGCTGGAAGAAGTGATGGCAGTCTGCGCTGGATGAAGAGGAAAAGCAAAGATGAAGGACTTCAACTAGAAATGTCACCGGTGAGTCAATGTGTTATCTGTACATTTACACTATACACTGTGTACGTTGTACAGAGCTCCTGTGTATAATGGTACTTATGGTAATATTAGTTTTCTTTTTTTTATTAATAATCAGTATTGTATTCGGTCACTATGTGGTGGTAATATGTGATCTAGTCATAGTGTGGTGGTATTTGTCCCTTGTATGTGGTATTATTCGGTCACTATGTGGTGGTATTATGTGATCTGGTCATGGTGTGATGGTATTTGTCCCTTATACGTGGTATTATTGGTCATTTTAAAAAATATATGTAACACATTCCCATAAATAAAAATATACCTAAAAAGAATATTGGATATTATAAGAAATTTTTAATAGGTTAGCGTAGATTATGGCCCGGCCAGAAGAGTCTCCTTGTCGTGGTGGTGACTTAAAATATCTTTTGGCAAAAACAAAAGCTGCTGGCTATATATGTGATCTGCTGTTCAATGGGAAATGTTAATGTGTGATTGGTGAAGATGTGGTGCAGAAAGTAGAGTTTTTCCAGGAGTGGGCGGTGGGACTGTGGAACTTTTGAGGGATGGAGACAGAGCTGGGGTGGAGGTGGAGCTGGGATGGAGCCTGGCTGGAGTTTCAAGGGGGCCCAAAAATTTTGTCAGTATGGGGCCCCCAAATTACTGGTGGCAGCCCTGCATCTGATGGATGGCTCTAGGTTTGGTGAATGCCAGGAGAATGTGACCTGCCTGAATACATTGCAGGGCTGCCTCCAGGAATTTTAGGGCCCCATACAGCCAAAGTTTTTGGGCCCCCCTGAGACTTCACCCCAGGCTCCACACCAGCTCCACCCCTCGAACCTTCCACAGTGCCACCGCTCACTCTTGGAAAAACTCCACTTTCTGCACCACGTCCTCACCAATCACATATTAACAGTTCCATCGAATACCAGATCACCTACATAGCCAGCAGCTTTTGTTTTGGCCAAAAGATTTTTTTAAGCTGCCACCACGACAAGGAGATTCTTCTGCCCGGGCCCTACTCTACTCTAACCTATTAAACATTTCTTATTTTACCTAAAACTCTTTTTAAGTACAGTATATAGGAGCTCTGTGTATAGTATGTAATGCATAGTGTAAATGTACAGGTAACACACTGACTCACCGGTAACGTCTCTAGTTGAAGTCTTTCATCTTCGCTTTTCCTCTTCATCCAGCACAGACTGCCATCACTTCTTCCAGCAAGGACTCGTCTCTGCAGAAAGTAACACATAGTTATCTAGAGCAGTTTCCAGAGCACATTCCCTAATTTTTCACCAACTTCTACACTACACCAAATGAAGAAAAAAAGCGATATAGTGCCACCCTGCACAGGAACAGGGCCCCCTCCCCACTGAAAACAGCATTCTCAAAAATAAAATACATCACACTTGTAATAATATCCTTTTATTAGCCCCTACAGTAATAATGTAATAATGTCCCACATCCTGCTTCCATATGTACTCCATTCTGGACCCCATATGTCTTCATCTTGCCCTGATATGTTCTCCCATCCTGGCCCCATGTGACTTCATTCTCCCTGCATATTTCTCCATTCTGGCCCCCATGTGTTAGCTCGCATTCTGCCCCGCATGTGTCAGTTCCCATTCTGCCCCCCATGTCTCATCTCCCATTTTGCCCCCCATGTCTCATCTCCTATTTTGCCCCCCATGTCTCAGCTTCCATTCTGAACCCAATTCTCAGCTTCCATTCTGCCCCCCAGGTCTCATCTCCCATTCTGCCTCCCATTTCTCAGCTCCCATTCTGCCCCCCAATGTGTCAGCTCCCATTCTGCCCCCCAATGTGTCAGCTCCCATTCTGCCCCCCAATGTGTCAGCTCCCATTCTGCCCCCCAATGTGTCAACTCCCATTCTGCCCCCCATGTCTCCTCTCCCATTTTGCCCCCCGTGTCTCAGCTTCCATTCTGCCCCCCATGTGTCATTTACCATTCTGCCCCTATGTCTCAGCTTCCATTCTGCCTCCATTTCTCAGCTTCTATTCTGCCCCCCTTGTCTCAGCTCCCATTCTGACCCCCATGTGTCATCTCCTATTCTGCCTCCCATGTCTCAGCTTCCATTCTGACCCCCATGTGCATGTGTTAGCTCTCATTCTGCCCCCCATGTGTTAGCTCTCATTCTGTCTACCCCCATGTGTTAGCTTTCATTCTGCCCCCTTGTCTCATATTCCATTCTGCCCCCTTGTCTCATATTCCATTCTGCCCCCTTGTCTCATATTCCATTCTGCCCCCATGTCTCATATTCCATTCTGCCCCCCATGTGTCATCTCCCATTCTGCCCCCCATGTGTCATCTCCCATTCTGCCCCCCATGTGTCATCTCCCATTCTGCCCCCCATGTGTCATCTCCCATTCTGCCCCCCATATGTCATCTCCCATTCTGCCCCCCATGTCTCAGCTTCCATTTTGAACCCAATTCTCAGGTTCCATTCTGCCCCCATTTCTCAGCTCCCATTCTGCCCCCTATGTGTCTTCTCCCATTCTGCCCCCTATGTGTCTTCTCCCATTCTGCCCCCATGTCTCAGCTCCCATTCTGAACCCAATTCTCAGCTTCCATTCTGCCCCCAATGCTCAGCTTCCATTCTGCCCCCCATGTCTCAGCTTCCATTCTGCCCCCATGTGTTAGCTCTCATTCTGCCCCCATGTGTTAACTCTAATTCTGCCCCCTTGTCTCAGCTCCCATTCTGCCCCCAATGTTTCAGCTCCCATTCTGCCTCCAATGTTTCAGCTCCCATTCTGCCCCCCATGTTTAATCTCCCATTCTGCCCTGATGTCTCAGCTCCCATTCTGCCTCCACGTCTCCTCTACATTCTGCCCCCATTTTTTTGCTCCATCAAGCCCCCATGTGTCTACTCTCCATTTTGCCCCATGTGTCAGCTCCCATTCTGCCCCATGTGTCATCTCCCATTCTGCCCCCATGTCTCATTTCCCATTCTGCCAACCATGTGTCATCTCCCATTCTTCCCCCCATGTATCATCTCCCATTCTACCCCCCATGTCTCATCTCCCATTCTGCCCCCCATGTATCATCTCCCATTCTACCCCCCATGTGTCATCTCCCATTCTACCCCCCATGTGTCATCTCCCATTCTGCCCCCATGTCTTATCTCCCATTCTTCCCCCCGTCTAAGCTTCCGTTCTGCCCCCCATGTGTGAGCTCCCATTCTGAACCCCATGTGTCAGCTCCCATTCTTCCCCCCTGTCTAAGCTTCCATTCTGCCCCCCCCCATGTGTTAGCTCCCATTCTGAACCCCATGTGTCAGCTCCTATTCTGACCTTCATGTCTCATCTCCCATTCTGCCCCCATGTCTCATCTCCCACTCTGGCTCCCATGTGTCATCTCCCATTCTGCCCCCCATGTATCATCTCCCATTCTGCCCCCCATGTCTCATCTTCCATTCTGCCCCCATGTGTGATTTCCCATTCTGCTTCCATGTCTCATCTCCCATTCTGACCCTAATGTCTCATCTCCCATTCTTCCCCCCTGTCTAATCTTCCATTCTGCCCCCCCCCATGTCTGAGCTCCCATTCTGATCCCCATGTGTCTCTTCTCCATTTTGCCCTATGTGTCAGCTCCCAATCTGCCCCATGTATCATCTCCCATTCTGCCCCCAAAATTGACTCCCATTTTGCCCCCAAAATTGACTCACATTCTGCCCCCCATGTCTCATCTCCCATTCTGCTTCCATGTCTCATCTCCCATTCTGACCCTCATGTCTCATCTCCCATTCTTCCCCCCATGTGTGATCTCCCATTCTGACCCCCATGTGTCAGCTCACATTCTGCCCCCATGTCTCATCTCCCATTCTGGCTCCCATGTCTCATCTCCCATTTTGCCCCATGTGTCATCTCCCATTCTGCCTCCCATGTCTCATCTCCCATTCTGGCTCCCATGTCTCATCTCCCATTCTGCCCCCCATGTGTCATCTCCCATTCTGCCCCCCATGTGTCATCTCCCATTCTGCCCCCCATGTCTCATCTACCATTCTGCCCCCCATGTCTCATCTACCATTCTGCCCCCCATGTCTTATCTACCATTCTGCCCCCATGTCTCAGCTCTCATTCTGCCTCCACATCTCCTCTACATTCTGCCCCCATTTTTTTGCTCCATCCAGCCCCCATGTGTCTCCTCTCCATTTTGCCCCATGTGTTATCTCCCATTCTGCCCCCCATGTATCATCTCCCATTCTGCCCCCCATGTATCATCTCCCATTCTGCCCCCCATGTATCATCATCCATTCTGCTTCCATGTCTCAGCTCCCATTCTGCCCCCAATGTCTCATCTCCCATTCTGACCTCCATGCCTCATCTCCCATTCTTCCCCCTGTCTCAGCTTCCAATCTGCCCCCCCTCATGTGTTAGCTCCCATTCTGACCCCCATGTGTCAGCTCTCATTCTGCCCTCATGTCTCAGCTCCCATTCTGCCTCCTTGTCTCCTCTACATTCTGCCCCCATTTTTTTGCTCCATTCAGCTCCCATGTGTCTCCTCTCCATTTTGCCCCATGTATCATCTCCCATTCTGCCCCCATGTCTCATCTCCCATTCTGCCCCCATGTCTCATCTCCCATTCTGTCCCCATGTCTCATCTCCCATTCTGCCTACTATGTGCCATCTCCCATTCTGCCCCCATGTCTCATCTCCCATTCTGCCTACTATGTGCCATCTCCCACTCTGCCCCTATGTGTCATCTCCTATTCTGCTTCCATGTCTCATCTCCCATTCTGACCTTCTTGTCTCATCTCCCATTCTGCCCCCATGTCTCATCTCCCATTCTGCCTCCCTTGTCTCATCTCCCATTCTGGCTCCCATGTCTCATCTCCCAGATTTCCAGTGTGTAGTCCCAGTCAATGTATAGCAGTCATCACCAGACAATGCAGATCAGGCACTAGAATAGCTTACAGCCGTTGATCTTTGGGGATACAGTATATCACAAAAGTGAGTACACCCCTCACATTTTTGTAAATATTTTATTATATATTTTCATGGGACAACACTGAAGATATGACACTTTGATACAATGTAAAATAGTCAGTGTACAGCTTGTAAATTTGGTGTGCCCTCTAAATAACTCACACAGCCATTAATGTCTAAGCCACTGGCAACAAAAGTGAGTACACCCCTACTTGAAAATGGCCAAATTGTGCTCATAGTGTCAAAACTTTGTGTGGCCACCATTATTTTCGTTTTGATTTAAATTATTTATTTATCATGAATCAAAAAAGTAAAGACAAATCAGAGATACAACTATGGTGGAACAACATCTGGAAATAAGATATTACAGGAAGATCAAAAATTAGAAATCAAACAGAAGTGCCAGTTGAGTAGAGCTAAAGGTGAGGATTAGTTCCGACAAGAGGAAGAGAATTAAATAGATGATTCGTGGCCACCATTATTTTCAAGCAGTGCCTTAACTCTCTTGGGCATGCAGGTCACTAGAGCTTCACAGGTTGCCACTGGAATCCTCTTCCACTCCTCCATGATGACATCACGGAGCTGGTGGATGTTAGAGACTTTGCACTCCTCCACCTTCTGTTTGAGGATGCCCCACAAATGTTCAACAGGGTTTCGGTCTGGACACATGCTCAGCTAGTCCAGCACCATTTCCGGTGACTACCTCTTGAAGCTCATCAAGAGAATGCCAAGAGTGTGCAAAGCAGTCATCAAAGCAAAAGGTGGCTACTTTGAAGAACCTAGAGTATAAGACATATTTTCAGTTCTTTCACACTTTTTTGTTAAGTATATAATTCCACATAATTCATAGTTTTGATGCCTTCAGTGTGAATGTACAATTTTCATACTCATGAAAATACAGAACAATCTTTAAATGAGAAGGTGTGTCCAAACTTTTGGTCTATACTGTATATATACTACTATATATTACACAGGTATATTTGTGTACACATACATATTTATATATAGCAAGAGAGAGTGCTATATATACTGTATATAAGCATTCGTGTGTTATATAGACAGAGGGGCTCAGCATAATGTGCAGTTACAGAAAGTTGCGCTATACAGTTATATGAAAAAGTTTGGGCACCCCTATTAATCTTAAGCTTAATGTTTTATAAAAATTGGTGTTTTTGCAACAGCTATTTCAGTTTGATATATGTAATAAGTGTTGGACACAGTAATGTTTCTGCCTTGAAATGAGGTTTACTGTACTAACAGAAAATGTGCAATCTGCATTCAAACAAAATTTGACAGGTGCATAAGTATGGGCACCCTTATCATTTTCTTGTTTTAAATACTCCTATCTACTTTTTACTGACTTACTAAAGCACTTTTTTGGTTTTGTAACCTCATTGAGCTTTGAACTTCATAGCCAGGTGTATGCAATCATGAGAAAAGCTACTTAAAGTGGCCACTTGCAAGTTGTTCTCCTGTTTGAATCTCCTCTGAAGAGTGGCATCATGGGCTCCTCAAAACAACTGTCAAATGATCTGAAAATAAAGATTATTCAACATAGTTGTTCAGGGGAAGGATACAAAAAGCTGTTTCAGAGATTTAACCTGTCAGTTTCCACTGTGAAGAACATAGTAAGGAAATGGAAGAACACAGGGACAGTTCTTGTTAAGGCCAGAAGTGGCAGGCCAAGAAAAACATCAGAAAGGCAGAGAAGAAGAATGGTGAGATCAGTCAAGGACAATCCTCAGACCACCTCCAGAGAGCTGCAGCATCAACTTGCTGCAGATGGTGTCACTGTGCATCGGTCAACTATACAACGCACTTTGCACAAGGAGAAGCTGTATGGGAGAGTGATGCGAAAGAAGCCGTTTCTGCAAGCACACCACAAACAGAGCACATTTGGAGAAGCCAATTTCTTTTTGGAATAAGGTCCTGTGGACTGATGAAACCAAGATTGAGTTGTTTGGTCATACAAAAAGGCGTTATGCATGGCAGCAAAAAACCCGCAGCATTCCAAGAAAAACACTTGCTACCCACAGTAAAATTTGGTGGAGGTTCCATCATGCTTTGGGGCTGTGTGGCCAATGCCGGCACCGGGAATCTTGTTAAAGTTGAGGGACGCATGGATTCCACTCAGTATCAGCAGATTTTTGACAATAATGTTCAAGAATCAGTGATAAAGTTGAAGTTACGCAGGGGATGGATCTTTCAGCAAGACAATGATCCAAAACACCACTCCAAATCTACTCAGGCATTCATGCAGAGGAACAATTACAATGTTCTGGAATGGCCATCCCAGTCCCCAGACCTGAATATCATTGAACATCTGTGGTATCATTTGAAGAGGGCTGTCCATGCTCGGCGACCATCAAACTTAACTGAACTGGAATTGTTTTGTAAAGAGGAATGGTCAAAATTACCTTCATCCAGGATCCAAGAACTCATTAAAAGCTACAGGAAGCGACTAGAGGCTGTTATTTTTGCAAAAGGAGGATCTACTAATATTAATGTCACTTTTCTGGTGAGGTGCCCATACTTATGCACCTGTCAAATTTTGTTTGAATGCAGATTGCACATTTTCTGTTAGTACAATAAACCTCATTTCAAGGCAGAAACATTACTGTGTCCAACAGTTATTACATATATCAAACTGAAATAGCTGTTGCAAAAACACCAATTTTTATAAAACAATAAGCTTAAGATTAATAGGGGTGCCCAAACTTTTTCATATAACTGTATATAAATCTATAGATATAGAGAGAGTCAAAATTGGAACAGCACCATATCTTCAAAATATCGGGTGCAAGGCCCCCAAACAGATATCCATAAGTATAGACAGTATAGCAAAAAAACGGCAGGCAGCGCTCCAAAAGATCTTTGAAAAAATATGGACTTTATTAGCCCGGCGTGGCGACGTTTCGGTTGCGGTGCAGTGATCAAGCAGTGATGAAGGTTGTCTGCAACTGAAACATCGCCACACCGGGCTAATAAAGTCTATATTTTTTTTTGGAGAGCTGGCTGCCATTTTTTTGCTATAGATATAGAGAGATATATGGAAAAAATATCAGCAACCGGCCAAAAACCTTCAAATTAGGAAAAAATAGAATGGAAGCAGCACTTCACTGAAAATAAGTGATGCGCACTTTATTCCCCCATCTGATCTGGATGGATAATGTCGGCCTTTTTCACTTATTTCCACTGGAGCGCTGCTTCAACTCTTAACTTGCTCCATTTTTAGCCACGAGATGTAAATGTGGATCTTTATTCGCAGATATGGGTGATACATGCTGTGGTCACTCTGTAGCCTTCTCTCTGGCTCTACACACAGTATATATAGACAGGAGACCCTTTATATAGATTGTCCCCCTTTCTATTACAACCATTTGATAAATGAGCTCTTAGGGTCACTACACTGCTGACCAGAGGCGCTGCCTAGCAACCAGCCTCTGGGGGCGCCGTGCCGCCAAACCCAAGATGGCCGCTCCCATAACTGTGATTCTCTTATTTGATAACGCAAGTAATTCTTCCAAAGGTAATTCTTCTGTGGGTTGTAGAGTCCGTCTCATGCTACTATGAGTGTGAAAACACAACCAGCATTCCAAAGTGACCAAAACATCAGCCAGAAAGCATTGGTACTGAGATGTGGTCTGTGGTCCCCACCTGCAGAACCACTCCTTTATTGAGGGTGTCTTGATAATTGCCAATAATTTCCATCTATTGTCTATTCCATTTGCACAACAGCATGTGAAATTGATTGTCAATCAGTGTTGCTTCCTAAATGGACAGTTTGATTTCACAGAAGTTTGATTTACTTGCAGTTATATTCTGTTGTTTAAGTGTTTTGGGTTTTTTTGCGCAGTGTATATTTTTTTAATTACTTTTTATTAGCTTTTTAGGGGCTCGTCATATTGTCAGAGTCCTAGCTTTTTCATTTTTCTGTAAACAGAACTGTATGAGGGCTTGTATTTTTGTAAAATGAGCTGCTGTTTTTATTGGTGTCATTTTGGAATATATATGACTTTTTGATCACTTTTTATCATTATTTTTATTTGGCCTCATGGAGAGATGGAAGTGAGTGATAATTCAGAGTTCGAGTCTGCAGGAAGATGCGCCCCTGACTCAGAACCATAAACCCATAGTTCTAGTAACAATACAACCTTAGTCAGTTAGAGGCACGAGTCAGCTGTGTACCCAACCCACTCCCGCCTTGTATGACCCAGTCACAGCTCCTGAGCCCACTCCATGCACTCACAACCATCACCCGCTGTACATATACAGATAAGTAAGATTCCCATAACACACGTAGGAACAGAAAACCCGGAGTTCTAGTAACAACACAAATTCATTCTCAGGAGGAAGCAATAACAACGTATAGGGAGGCTGTAGGAAGGAGCCGGTGAGTTTACGTGTTACATTGTAACTGTGCAGACTACTAGAGGCTCAAAACTTACTTATTGAGAAATTAATGTTTTATGTCACTGTAGACATTATAAGTAATAGGATATGAAAGTCATAACAGAATGTGCAGTGTTACCACCTTTCTATATATCACTTACTGGTAATAAATACAGAAATACACGAGGTACATGATGATGATGTTCAATAATTAATAATTTTATTTTTTTCTCCTATCAGTATGTTTTGAGTTGTGGGAGGAAACCGGAGTACCCGGAGGAAACCCACACAGACACGGGGGGAACATACAAACTCAGTGCAGATGGTGTCCCAGATTTACACCCAGGACCACCGTGCTGCTCGCCAACAGCGCTAATCACTGCGCCACCGTGCCGTCCTGTAGTATGATGGTCCTACATCTCCAAGCAGCATGCCAAAAGATGAGGTATGGGGCAGCAACAGAGAATGCAGGAGGTCATGGTCTCTGATATGTAACAGAGTAGATGGAAGAACTCTGGACAAGAGACCAATGGTAAAGCTCATGGGTGGGATTCAAACAGACCCCGCCTGTTTCTTCAGACCACACCCAGGTCCACGCCTCCCTGACCCAGTAGTCAGGTATTGGGGGGAGGGAACTGCTTTACATTTCCATTGCTGTTATTTCTGCGGCTTTGAATGTTCTTCCACCTGTCGCTGATATAGGAGAAGCCACAGAACAGCCGCTGGTCCTCCGGGGTTATAGGTGGTTTCCGAGCTTCAGTGCGGGACATCACTTGCTGCAATTCAATTTGTTTGCTAGTTTGCATCACTGGGATCTATAGAAGAAAGACAAATCAGTCTGGTTAATTCATTAGGTATTTCATTATATTAGTCCCCTCCTTAGGGCACCTGTACAGATTGTGGATGAGCCGTGGTAACCATGTGCAGATTACCCCTAATCACCACCATCCACCGGTACTTTTAGCTTGAGAACAAGTCAACTACTGGTGGTGCCTGGCAATCTGCGGTATGCACATCGGCTACAACTGCACCACTAGGCTGCGCTCACACGTTACAACCACATTGGTTTCTTTTGCCACAGTATCGACAAAAATGCATACTTTTGTTGTGGTTTTCCCAAAAAAATGGCAAGAGCATTATGGCGCTTTTACCAAAAAAATGGACAGTGTGAACGCAGCCTAATGGATCCAAGTTTTTAACTAAGTGGCCGTCTGGAGAATTGGGGACAATAATTACACTTTTGAGAAATATGTAAAGGCCTGCCCATCCTGCCCCATGCTGTAATTCCACACGTTTACCAGCAGGGGAGGATAAACACATTCTGGCCTACACTATGTATGATTATTACTCATTATTTGAGTATTTCTTACACATATTGTCACATTACACAGACGAGGAGGTGACAGTATAATAAAATAATGCTGCGTACTTACAGGTGTCATTGTAAATGGTGGACGTAACCTTCATGCCTCCAATTCCTCCCAGTTTATGGGCGAGAAGAATGGATGTCCTTTTAAATTGCTGCAAGCAACCTGTCTCTTCTCTGGTGATTTACACAAGAGCTGCAAATATATAAGAACCATTATTATATCACAAGTAGTCATATGAATAATCCCAGAAAAACATCAGTGTCACAAATGTATTCTCATTTTCTTATAGAAAGATGAATTTATTATAACAACTATTGCTAGAGAGAAGTAGGATAGGACAGGATAGTACAGGATAGGACAAGATAGTACAGGATAGGATAGTACAGTATAGGATAGGGCAGGACAGGACAGGATAGTACAGTACAGTACAGGATAGGAAAGAATAGTACAGGATAGGATAGGAAAGTACATTATAGGATAGGATAGGACAGGACAGTATAGGATAAGACTGGACAAGACAGGACAGGATAGTACAGGACAGGATAAGACATGAGAGGATGGGATACGATAGGACAGGTTAAGAAAGGATAGGATAGGCCGTCTGTAGTAGATCAGACGGGGGCCGATGCCCAATGATCATGATGATTAGCTGTTTGAAGAGGTTTTGGTGAGCTCCGCGGCCTCTTTATAGTATGAATAAGGCTGTACATAAGAACGCTGTACATATAGGAGGGGCTGTGCCGGGGGCTGCAGCGTTGTCCCAATCACTTGTATTGGATAAAGCTGAAATACCCAACACAATGGTGATGAAATGTTCAGCGTGTTATCACAACTCATGACAGTCCTATCTGTTCTGTGTCTCAAGATATAAGGTTCTAATTACTCACTCTCTCTATGATGTCCCTGATGTTAGAATCCATAGTGTTCGGATAGCGAGGTTTATCATGCTGCACTGAACGCTTAATCATTAGTCGATTCCGACCAGTATAGAACGGGTAAGATCCTGTGGCCATTTGAAAGACTGTGATCCCAAAAGAGAACAGGTCGACCGTGTAATTAAAGGGCTGCTGACGATGCATCTGTGGAAAAATCAGATTAAAAGGATAAGTTAGTATATTTTCCATCCTGGGAGACAAAGCAACCGTGGCCAGATTTACCAGTAGTGTTCCTCCACTCCTAAGCCCCCATATACATTAGATAGATGTTGGCCAAAAGATCGTTGTTAGCTACCTCCCCCATAAACAGGAATGCACGGCTCGGGCGAGAGCTCCTTTGTTCTCGATGAGAAAGAAGCTGCTAGACTCCTCCGAAGAACAAAAGATCGGTCATTGGAAATCCGATGTGCCGTGGTTTTCTCCTCCCGGGTGAAGACTTGAGAGGTCCTCATACACATTAGACTGTTTGCTGAAACTTCTGATATTGGCAGGTTCGGCTGACTACGTCTTATATGTATGGGGGCCTTTACACAGTCCATCAATTAGACAGCGTTAGTAAATGAGGGCCGCTGTGGTGATGGGTCTGTGATTGCACAAGCTCCACAGTAAATGAAGATCGTAGGTGGATAATAAGATATGAGATATCAGTAGTCACATAGTCACCTCAGGAGCCATATAGCCGGGAGTGCCGGCAAAGTCACTGATCTTCTGAGAGCCAAATACATTCATTGCAGCAAGGCCGAAATCAGCGATCTTCGCGTGTCCATCGCTGTCCAGAAGGATGTTGTCTGGTTTTAAATCCCTGAAAAAAGAAAGAAAAATAGTTCTGTGAATCAGACGTGGATCAGTTGTAGTGCTTGGGTTGCTGTGGGGGCGGCTGCACAGGACCACTCACTAAACACTGGGGGGCAGAGTTACTAATTCCGTCTTGTGTAGACGTATACCAGACTGTCTGAAAACACACCAAATTTCATCACAGTAAATTTGGAGCATCTTTAGTGACTTTTGTCTGACGTTACACCACCTATTGATCGGATTACTTAGTTCTGCCACATTTCACTATTTTACAAAGTAAACCTTCTCCTATGTATAAAAAAGAAATGACTTATTACCGGTGAATAATCCCCTGGCTGTGGAGAAACTCTAGTCCACTCAAGATTTCTGCTGCAAGGAACCTAAGAAGGAAGAAAAAAAATCCTATCAGCATTAATACTTCTATAGAACCACTAATAACTATGATGGGAGACAGCGGCCACAGATGTCACAGAGCTGCTGTTCTCTTACCTGGTCGTGCAGACATCCAGGGGGGCTCTGGAATTGATAAATGCAGTCAAGTCGCCACCACTCAGATATTCCATGGCATAAAATGCATAGTCCTGTGTGAAAGGAGGGAAGATGATGTTAAATAATGTGGATTTTATCCATCCTGATAACATTTACCATGGTTCAGGGAACTATACTGTATGTTCAGGAAAAAATGGCCCCATGATCTGCAAACTCTGGAGGCGTACGAGTTCAAGATTCAGTCAAAATCCACTAACGATAGTCATCAGTAATGGCGGCAAGGGCACACAGCAGATCTTTTCATTTGCACTGGCAAAGATTGGATTTGCACTCTAATGGAAGCAACTAAACATGATGGGGGGAAAGGGGGAATTTCTAGAAGGAAAGGAGTCTCTTACCACTGTCTGGAAGGTGCCATAGGCGTGTGTGAAGAATCTGCTCTCTCCAGTGATTTCCAGGACCTCTCTCTCTAAGCGGATGGCGTGTCTAGCGTTCTCCACCAATTCCCTCTTCTTGACCATCTTGATCGCCAGCTGATGTCCGCTGGTTTTATGTGTGGCCAGCATCACCTTGCCAAAGCTGCCCTCTCCAAGCTTCCTGGTAAAGGTGAAACTCTCCAGGGAAATACGGGTAGTCACTGGGTCTGAAACGCTGGTGGGTCTGAAACGCTTTCCTAGAAAGAAAAACAGAAGAACTAACAATTAATCTTACTGTCGCACTCGCATATAATGCTACAATAAATTGACAATTATTTTAACCCAGTCATGAACTTTGAACATGATGAAGCTGGATACCACCATGTTCCGGCCGGAGAGCCCCAAGTATAGAAGTTGGAGAGCTCTGATGTACATGGTAAGATGTACGGGATACGATTATGTCATTAGATTACATTTTGTAAAATAAATTAACACTATATAAAGCATGGATGTGGTCTGTGACTTAATGACTATAGACTTTACCTTCTGGAGCTTGGTAGATGGCTTTGTCATTCTCACGTCTTCTCTTTGTAGTGGTCTCAGTGTCAGATGTCCTCTTTCTCTTAAGTTGTTCTCTACAACTTAGATCTTCACCACTCTCATGATGTTTTTGAGAACTCCTTGTTTTAGCTGACCCGCTAAACCTTATTACAGAGGTATCATCCTTTCCACTCTCAGATTCCACCATTCTCCCTCTCTTATTTGGGGTTTCATCTGCCTTCTCAGGAGATGTGTTCCCTCTTTTTTTCCCCTTCTTAAGGGTCTTTTTCTGTAGAGGATGCCCAAAAGATGTTGTACAGGGATCTTCTGTCTTCTCAACAGGTACATCCTGTATAATGTCCTGAGAAGTTTCTCCTCTCTGAGAAAAACTCTCTTCCATGCATCTCTTTTTAGCGCTCCTCTTATTCTCCTCACCATACTTCCTTTTTCTTCCCATGATAAGTTAATATCAATGAAAAAGAATTTGCTAAGTACGCAAAAGTCGTCCTCACTCTTCAACAGTTGAAGGTAAAGTAAGAAAAGTGACAGTGGAATCTTAACTTTACAATTCCATAGTATTGTGATATCATCGCCATTGTGACATCATCAGTCAGAGCGTAAGCGATGATGTCATCAACCGCTGAAGGTCTAAGTTTGACATAATCAGATGACCCAGTATGAGAAAAGTTTTGTTTTGCAGTGTAACATACCTTTTTTAAGATTCTACTGATGGGTCCTAAATGTTGTGCATCTAACTGTCCAAAAAACTATGAGCACCTAGAAAAAAAACAAGGACCGATGCACCAACAAATATAAAGTTTAATAAATAAATGTATCTTTATTAGATATACAAAATTGCTGGACATGATCTGATTAAAAACAACATATGCACAAAGACATATTAAAATAACAATCGGAGATGGAGGAACACAGCAGTGTTACAGAATATAGTAAGGAGGACACCAAATCGCCTAAATATAGCAGCAGAAATAATCAATTGTGACATTAGGGTACACGTAAAGATTGCAGAAGGAAGAGGAACAGTGACTTCCCAAATAAATAAGTATAAGAGAAATAGTTCTGTGCTCCAGTATATGACACCACAACACAGGTCAAGACAAGTAAATCCCGGTGTTTTCAGGCCCATATTGCCCACGAGGTGAATGTTTCTGTGTCCTCCCCTCACCGTCCTGTTCACTAAACTAAGGTGAATTTACCAACCTGATATTATGTCCGAGGACTCATTTAAAACCAAGTATCTCCCTTCATGGCAGCCATGTTCCCTACTGGCAGAGGTCCCTTTCATTAGGAGAATGCCCCCTGCTACACGGCAAACATCACTGAGGTCTCCAAAGTACCCAAAATATTAGGCAGGTGGTGTTCATGTTATGGCTGATGGGTGTATATCTGCAGTGATGTACATGAATGAAAATAGGAACTAATCCTTATATTTCACATTCTGCCTCCTACTGCCGCTATCCACAGCCCTGTGTTGTGTAGAGGCCACACTGACATTTCATCTACATACAAGAGTATATAAATCTCTACATTCTCCAGTGGGTTTTATACTGTGGTGTTTTGTCCACAGTGATGTAATACCCTGCAGTAGCCACAGGATGACGTAGTTTCATGGCTTTATCTCTCTATGGATGTAATGTTACAGTATTATTACTGCGAGGAAACAAGTAAAAAGAAATTGGCCAGCGCTATGGATCACTTGGCTGCACTGGAAGAGCAACCATGTCATGTATATAATGGATCTCCCAGGATATACGATCACAAGGTCAGTGCTGGACACTCTGAAAGGTGTAGTCCACATACAGGATCTTCAGAGAAAAGACAAAAGCATGTCAGTCACCCTGGAAGTAAAATGCCCATATACTTTATTTCTGTGCAGCGGTGGATGGGATGTGCACACAGGCAACATGAAAAGGTATCGGCCGTTTCGCACTGTGACTAACGCTTCATCTGGCCCGAGTCTATCATGACATCAGTGTATGCCTTATATACGCCCTGCTACAAAGTGTCATGGTAGAAACTTATTCTGCTGCATTCGATAGAGGAAGGTCAAGTGGACAAAATATGAATTAGAAGAACACTCTCATGTCAAATTTAGCATTTAACCCCAGAGGTCCTAATGTGTTAGTATGGAGGATCCATTATGCTTCTTTTCTTAATAGGATCTTATGTCTGTCACCACCCCCGAGTGGTGATGGGACCTTTTCTAAACCTGCAAACTGTAATATATTAATTTTCCCTTCTTGGTGTTTATATGTTCGATTAAATGAGAAGAAAAAGCTCCTGTATTAATTGATTTAAAATGTTCCTTTTGTTTAGACCTGTAGGTTACGTATTGTTCTTCCTATATAAAACGCTCCTCATTCACAGAGCAGGACATAGACTATGATGTTTATTGGCATGAAATAAACTCATTACCCTGATGCGTTATGTTTCACAGTCTGATGTAGTTCGTTTTCGCATTATAATCACATATTGTGCAATTGCCCCATCTGTAATTTCCGTTTGGTGCGGATTTTTCTAACCAGGTGGTTTTCCTATCACTAAAGCGGCTCCTCACTAAAATGTATTTTTTTATTGCAATTGCATTTCAGGCCACTACTTTATAATCTGGATAATTTTCAATTATATGCCAATAGTTTTATAAATAACTGATTTTATAGACGCAGGTAAGGGACGGTGTTTAACAGAAAATCAAAAGTGATTTTCTATTCTTCTTTCTTCATCTTTAGAATATAAAAGGCAATTGGAGCTTACTCCATTCAGAGCTTCTGGGATTCATTTTTTGGGTACCATCTTTTTGTGAATCTTTCTTTTAATTATGTGTCCTGTTCCATGAAATTCTCCATAATATTATATATACATCGCATTCACAAGAAGTGACTGTATGGATTGGATTTTCTACATGTGGAGCATGTGCACTTTCTTATTGCAGGAAAGACTAGTTTTCTGTAGTTTTTAGTAATGATTTCATTGGTAATTATAGAGGCTGAAATCTCTAATAATTCTATTCTGATATCACTAAACTTGCTAGTAAATTTCATATACATTTTTTCAATATTATTTAAATCATTAACAAACTGGTTAAATTGTGAGTCTGTACCAGAACATATCAGAAAAATGTCATCCACAAAACAGCAAAAAATACAAATAAATCTGATGAACGGATGACTTTAGATTAAAATATAATTATTTTCAAAAACGGTCATAAAATATTGGTGTAAATCCATGTGACGAAGAATCCTACCGCGGTGCCGAACTGCTGATGATGCCATTTATTATTGAATTTAAAAGCATTATCAGTAAGTATGAAATGTAATGCTTCACTCATAAATACAATGAATTGTTCATTTGTATTTGGGTTAATCAGAATGTCTTGGACCGCATGGAGACCCCCGTCCTGGGGAATCCTGGTGTACAGACTTTTAGTATCAATGGAAGCCAAAAGGAAAACGGGTTGCCAAGTGAAGTCTTCCAAAGTGCTCAAGAAATAGTCCCTGTCCATTATATAGGACGGTACGTCACTGTACCTAATCATTATTAAGGGCCATAGGATTCTGCTGGCCAGGCACATTGGAGAATTTTAGTGTTAACTTTCTGAAAAAGTTTTTTTATATTACATACAGATTCCCAGAGCAGAGTTATTTTGATAACACCCAAAGTCCCAGGAAAATAATTAATGTTTTCTGAATGTTGTTCTGGAATCATTGGATGGTGTTACAGATCCGGGTGGTGGAACCTCTGTGCTGCGGTGCAAGGAGGGGCCAGTGGGGCGTGCCAAGTATCAACTCGTATCAACTCGGTCCGACCAAGGTCGCACGGTGGCTCAGTCGACTCCGTGAACCAGGGAGGAACCGAGCAGAGGGACCAGGTGCCACTTTGGGACTGACCTTGTATGAGAGCAGGTGAATCCCACGGGTCAGGAGGCAGGAACTGACCGGTACAACAGATGAGCTTCGGCTGGCAGGCTGACTGGTGGTCTGGGTAGACAAGCAGGCAGATAGTCAGGCGAGTGTTCCGGGTAGGCAAACTTGCGGCACAACAGGTAGCTGGCTGGTGCTTCCTGGTAAGCGGGCAGGCAGGCACGGCAGGTAACAGGCAGGTGCTTCCAGGTAAGTGGGCTGGCAGGCACGGCAGGTAACAGGCAGGTGCTTCCAGGTAAGCGGGCTGGCAGGCACAGCAGGTAACAGGCAGGTGCTTCCAGGTAAGCGGGCTGCCAGGCACAGCAGGTAACAGGCAGGTGCTTCCAGGTTAGCAGGCGGGCAGAGCCCATAGACAGACTGGCAGACTGGACTGTAGACAGACTGTCGGGCTGGAGAGTAGTTAGGCTGGCGGACTGGACTGAAGATCAGACTGGCGGACAGGACTGACTTGCAGAGGACCTGGGGGCTGAAGCAAAGTAAGAATCACAAAGCAACAACCTTGCACGGGCACCTCCATATTGGAGGAGGTGCCATTTATAGGGGAAGTCCTCCGGCCATTGGCCGGGGAATTTTTAGGACGGACCGCGCGATTAAGCAAAATTGAAGTAGGTCTTTCTTTTGAGTACCTATTGCATCGCCCCAGGAAGCATTTCTGACCCCCAGGTCACTGCTGTCAACAATGTGGTCAGAGGTATTAAGCCACTTTTACGGGCACACAATAAAACGTTCAAAAACGAAACTGAAACGGTTTTCCTGTGAAATATGTTAAGGAACTTCCTTTCCAGGGTAAAGACTTGTGTATAAGGTAAAATAAATAACCAAAAACAAAAATATTCCTCCACACCTTCGGCTATGTTCACAAGTAGCATTTTTTATGCGTTTTTGCACTTTTGTATTGCTTTCAACCGTGACAAATGCATTCACCGGGAAATGTCATTTTATCATTTTACAATCTTATCTTGCCATGTGCTGTGTGACACATGCATACAGTGCTGAAAAGACATGGGAACATCATGGGGAAGATACCTGGAAGCATCTCTGACACCCAGGTCACTGCCTAAAAGTGTGCCCATCAGAAGTGATCCTTGCCGCATCAGAAGATGCAGACTTGCAACTATCCCCATGCAAGTCCTTGTCCCAGGGCAGTGTTCAATTGTACCTCCCCCATTCCTTGCAATGCAAGCGCAAGTATGCAGCCTGCCACCCGACCACCCCCAGGCTGCAATACCATACTGCTAGCTTGCTTGCACTTAAAATTGGGCCTTTTAGGCATGTGGAGGCAGACGCCGGCCACCATGTCATGGCATCCCCAGCCACCCCGCGGCCGGGTGCCCACACACAGTCCCCAGCCACCTGGGGGTGGCCGGGTGTCCATAAACGGTCCCCAGCTGCCCCTATTTGAAGGACAGCCTAACCACAAACACGTGGACATATGAATGTGGCCAGGAATGGTCCATCTGACTGATGTCGTCACACTGGGTTAATATTGTGGAAGCCGGGACACAGTTGGACACTGGGATGCAACACTTCCTCCAGACATAGAGGATTGCGGGTCCTGGGTCAATCAGGCTTCAACACAAAGTTCAGAAGGTAGACAGCAGCAGTGGTGGGCCTCCTACACAACGAGTAAATTATTCATGATCATGAGGCCATCCATCTCCTTAGCTTTCTGTTCCTTGGAATGCAAGCGCATGTATGTAGTTGCGGCTAGGCCTGAGGTGGTCAGGGTTTTGGCGCATATCCTACCTCCTCTGAGGATTGCTGGATGTTTTCCTGCTACTATCCCAGTTCTATGACTCCCGTTAAAACAAAGCTTCAGGTGATGAATAATGGATGAGGTGGTGGCAAAGGAGAAAGAGCAGGAGGAACAGGGACCATTCACATCAATATCAGGCCAGTCAACCACACATGTCTTGTAGGATATGTTTCTGTACCAAAAGGAACGGTTCGGCTACACAGTTATAGGGCATAAAATGAGTGCAATGCCTACCAAAAATTTCGAGGCACTCCAGTGCCCCTTGGAAGTGACATGGAGGTAGAGGGCCTTAACTAAACCATTTTTTCCATTTATAGCAACTGGGTCTCCTGTACACTGTTGGCCTAAGCAGTGAATGGAAGGCTTTCCAAAAATTCTGAGGAACTGCAATGCACCTTGAAACAGACGTGGATTACAGCGTACTAAAAACCTCCTACCCATTATTGGGGAGTGGGTCTCCCTTAGTGTTCGCCTATGCATTGAAAAGCAAAAGCTGACTAAAATTAGGAGGAATTGCAATGTCCGTTGGAAGAGTCGTGGAGGTTAGAGTTAATTAAAAACAACATTTCAATGCCCCTTGGAAGAGCTGTGGAGTTCAGAGTGGTTTAACAAGATGCTTTTAATGCCCCTTGGAAGAGAGGTGGAGGTCACAGTAGCTTAACAAGATGGTTTTAAAGCCCCTTGGAAGAGACGTGGAGGTGACATGGAATAAAAACACAATATCAATGCCCCTTGGAAGAGTGGTGGAGGTCGCAGTTGCTTAACAAGATGGTTTTAAAGCCCCTTGGAAGAGACGTGGAGGTCACAGTGAAATAAAAAGACAATATCAATGCCCCTTGGAAGAGTGGTGGAGGTCGCAGTAGCTTAAAAAGACGGGTTTTATGCCCTTTGGAAAAGTGGTGGAGGTCGCAGTAGCTTAACAAGACGGTTTTAATGCCCCTTGGAAGAGACGTGGAGTTCAGAGTGGTTTAACAAGACGGTTTTAATGCCCCTTGGAAGAGACGTGGAGGTCACAGTAGCTTAACAAGATGGTTTTAATGCCCCTTGGAAGAGACGTGGAGGTCAGAGTGGTTTAACAAGACGGTTTTAATGCCCCTTGGAAGAGACGTGGAGGTCACGGTAGCTTAACAAGACGGTTTTAATGGCCCTTGGAAGAGACGTGGAGTTCAGAGTGGTTTAACAAGACTGTTTTAATGCCCCTTGGAAGAGTGGTGGAGGTCGCAGTAACTTAACAAGATGGTTTTAATGCCCCTTGGAAGAGACGTGGAGTTCAGAGTGGTTTAACAAGACGGTTTTAATGCCCCTTGGAAGAGACGTGGAGGTCAGAGTGGTTTAACAAGACGCTTTTAATGCCCCTTGGGAGAGTGGTGGAGGTCACAGTAGCTTAACAAGACTGTTTTAAAGACCCTTGGAAGAGACATGGAGGTCAAAGTGGAATGAAAAGACAATATCAATTTATCTTGGAAGAGTGGTGGAGGTCACAGTAGCTTAACAAGACTATTTTAATGCCCCTTACAAGAGACATGCAGTACAGCATATTCAAAACATTATTCCCATTATTGGGGAGTGGGTCTCCCATAGTCTTTGCCTATGCCTTCCAAGCAAAAGCTGCCAAAAATTAGGACGGAGGAACTTGCAGTGCTTCAACACGGACCACGGTCACCCTGGTGGTATAGTGGTGGTAGAGGCTGAGGATAAGGAGAAGAACAAAATACAGCCGAAATGAGGAAGCGTATACCCATGTGTGGATGTGAAGCGGTGCATGGGAATACACCTCCCGAAATGACACAGTGGATTTGACTTTATGTTACTCTGCTGTCATTTGGTGGTGATGAGAAGTCTGGCCCAATTCAGCCCTTGTTCATTTTGATAAGGGTCAGCTTGTCAGCATTGTCAGTTGACAGGCGAGTGCGCTTACCAGTTATAATTCCCCCAGCGGCACTAAAAACACGCTCCTTTAACACGCTAGCGGCAGAGCAGGCCAGGACCTCCAAGGCGTACAGAGCGAGTTCATTCCAAGTGTCCAGCTTGGATACCCAATAATTAAAAGGCACAGAGGCTTCACGGAGGATGCTGGTAAGGTTGGCAAGGTACTCCCTCACCATCTTTTGAAACTTCCCACGCCTCAGGGCCTGTAAGTGGGGCGGGTCTCAGAAAACTGTCCCAGAATGTTGACAGTGTTCCCCTGCCTCTGCTGGATTGCAGTTGCTTCTCTCTCGCCTGTACGCCTTGGTTGGTCAACGAACTGTGACCTCTGCTGCTAGCGTGTTCAGATGGGAATTTTTTTAACAGTTCTGCAGCAAGGGCCTTCTGGTACTGCCACATTTTTGTAGACCCCTCCACCTCAGGAATAAGAGAGTGAAAGTTCTCCTTGTAGCGGGGGTCTAAAAGTGTCACCAACCAGTAATGACTGTCACCCAACATTTTGACAACGCGAGGGTCACGGTTAAGGCCTTGTAACATAAAGTCAGCCATGCGTGCCAGACTGGTAACGGGCAAGACTTCCGTGTCCTCACCAAGATGACGACTGACCATGCTCTCCTCCTCCTCCTCCTCCCCCCCTGTCCTCAGGCCACCCACGCTGAACCGATGGTATGACAGTTGTACAGGTACTACCATCTACAGCGCATGTTACCAGCTCCTGTTCTTCCTCCTCCTCTCCCTCATTGTCCCCCAATGCACGTTGGGATGAGATGAGGCTGGGCTGTGTGTAATCGCCCTTTACGGCTTCTTGATCCATCTCATCATACTCTGGCTGCAATGTCTCCTCTTTAATTCTCTGCAGAGAGCATTGCAAAAGACAGACAAGTGGGATGCTGACGCTAATGATGGCGTCATCACCACTCACCATCTTGGTGGACTCCTCAAAGTTTGTCAGGATGGTACATATGTCAGACATCCAGGTCCACTCCTGAGGTCTTATGTGTGGAGTCTGACCTGAATATCGACTGCCTTGTTGCGGCTGGTACTCCACAACTGCTCTCTTCTGCTCACAAATCCTTTGCAACATGTGGAGGGTAGAGTTCCAACGTGTGGGGACATCACACACCAGTCGGTGTGCCGGAAGCTGCAAACGCTGCTGCAGCATAGCAAGGGCGGCGGAAGCTGTAGCCGACTTGCGAAAATGAGCTGACAGGCGGATTACTTTGACGAGCAGATCTGGCAACTCGGGGTACGATTTAAGAAACCGCTGAACCACAAGGTTAAGCACATGAGCCAGGCATGGTACGTGTGTGATCTCGCCTTGCCTCAGAGCCGCCACCAGGTTACGGCCATTGTCACACACGACAATGCCTGGATGTAGGTTCAGCTGTGTCAGCCACAGATCTGCCTGCTCTTTCACAGCTGTCCACAACTCACAAGCAGTGTGAGGTTTATCACCTAACTTATGAGTTTCAGCACAACCTGTTGCCGTTTGGCTGAGGCAGTACTGCAGTGCTTCCAGCTTGTAACTGATGTGCTGATATGTGAGATGGAGGCTGAACATGAGGAGGAGGAGGATGCGTAGGAGCTGTACACTGTGGGGGCAACTCTGACTGACATAGGGCCCGCAATCCTCGGTGTGGGGAGGATGTGTTCCGTCCCAAGGTCCGACTGGGCACCCGGCTTGCACTATGTTTACCCAGTGTGCCGTCAGGGAGATGTACCGTCCCTGGCCACAAGCACTTGTCCACGTGTCCGTGATGTATTAGATGTATCTTACATGTGCCGTGTACTTCCAGCATAAATGTTACTCCTTGATTGGAGTATATTTCTGGTGTAAGCTTGGCTATGATTGGGTCACAGTTAACATTGATCTGTATTGGGCTCTTTTCTTTTTAACATATTTATTAATGACCTTGGCCAGAGCTTACAGAGTAGAATTTCAATATTTGAAGGCGATTTTTAAAATCTTTCATAATCTGCTTCATCCAATAAGCATTCAAGTTTATATAGCTTGGAGGTTGAAGCTCTGCATAAAAATGATGATATGGTCAAAATACTCACTTCTGCACCCAGAGCAGAAGATTTTGTTCAGTAACAAGATGGCGGTTATACTCAGACACTATGTGGTGATAATATATGGCCATTGTGTGGTGCTAATATCTGGTCATTGTGTGGTGCCATTTTTCCCCTTCAAATTGTTATGACTGGTTAATAAATTTTGGTATAGTGAACTTGTTCAGTAGCAATATGGTGATGATTGTTATTTGGTAACTCTCTGATTACTATTTAGAAGTTTTACCTAGAAAATGATCTTACTGCTGTGTTTTCTATGAGGTTTACATATTTTCTTTTTTCTAATGTAGGTAAGATAAACACATACCGTATTTTTCGGACTATAAGGCACACCGGACCATAAGACGCACCCCAAATTTTGGGGTGGAAAATAGGAAAAAAAATGTTTTTATAAAATGGTGGTCCGTCTTATAGTCTGAATAGGTATATAGGTATCTTACCTGGGGGGCGGTCCCTCAGGACGTAGGGTCCCTCAAGAAGCCGGCGGAAGTGGAGGAATGCTGTGAACCCGGAGTGTTCCAGCAGCGGGGAGTTGCGGTGGTGGTGGAGCAGGATCGTAAGAAGCAGAAGCCTCCGTTCCCTCCCTCAGAAACCTGGCGGTGGCAGAAGAGGTGAGATGCTCGGGGCCGGTGTCTGGCTGTAGGCGATGAGGCAGAGTGAGGAGTGTGCGCTGCTTTTATGGTGTGTGCCGCCATCGATCCCACTCCACCACCACCGCAACTCCCCAGACATTCGGACCATAAGACGCACCCCTCATTTTCCTTCCAAATTTTGGGAGGGAAAAAGTGCGTATTATGGTCCAAAAAATACGGTATGTCTGTATAGGATGTAGAATTCTACAGAACCCTATACATCAGGCCAACATGCTTTTCTGGTCCAGATCCAAATTTTCATTGGGGCCCATTATTCCACTACGTATACATCCTAATGAATCAGCCCCATACTGTTTAACCCTTTAAGGACCGAGCCACTTTGTATATTAATGACCGAATCTCAATTTTCTAATCTGACATGCGTCACTTTTTGTGGTAATAACTCTGGAACACTTCAACATATTCCAGTGATTCTGAGGTCATTTTACGTGACACATTGTACTTCAGGATAGTAGTAAATCTAGGTCGATACGATTTGTGCTTATGTATGACAATATCTAAAATTTGACAAAAATGTGGAAAATGTGCAATTTTCGAACTTTTAATTTTGTTCTGCTTTTAAAACAGTCATTCCACACAAAATAATTCATAAATAATATTCACCACATTTCTACTTTACATCAACATCATTCTTGAAATGACTTTTTTTTGCTAAATTATTGAAAAGGTTAAAAGTTTATCAGCAATTTTTCATTGTTTCATTGAAATTTAGAAAACCTTTATTTTTAGAACCGCTTCACTTTTGAAGTCGTCTAGATGTGAGAAAACTGGCAAAAAATGCCACATTTTAAAATCTGTATCCCTCTAAGTATTCAAAACCGCATTCAGAAAGTTTGATAACTATTTAGGCGCTTCACAGGAATAAATTCAACTTGGAAAAACCTGGAAAAAAAAAATGAAAATTTACATTTTCTTTACTAAAATGTCTCTTAAGCCCCACATTTTAAATTTTTGCAAATGTAAAAGGTGGAAATGGACACCACAGTTTGTTGTGAAATTTCTCCTGAGTAGAACAATACCCTATATGTGGTGGAAATAAAAAGAATTTTGAGAAAACTACTGTTTGGGCACATGCAGGGCTTGGAAGGGAAGTAGCGCTGTATGATTTTTAGAGCGTAAATTTGTCTGCAATAGATTGCAGACGCCATGTTGCATGTGACCCGAATTTGGAGTCTATACCCCTCAAGGAATATATTGACGAGTGTGATGAACGTTTTGAACATACATGTGTTTCATAGAATTTTATAATATTTTTTAGCAGACAAGATAATCTTTTCAGGATTTCATATACAATTTTTTTATCTCGTTTTATTCCCCTCTTTGTTTGGCAGCAAAATGCAAAAGTTTTTGCCACTTTTTTTTTTTTTTTTTACGGTGCTCACTTTAGGGGTTAAATTGAGTGACAGTTTCATACATCACATTGTTCCGTCCGCCACGATTCCAAATATCTGTACTTTTTTTCTTTATTTTTGTTTTTAAATAAATATGCACATTTATTGGTGTAATATTTTTTGTTCTTTGGTTATTTTTTTTTAAATCATTTTTATGATTTTTTTCTTAACTTTTTTTCCCTTTTTTTCTTAGTCCCTCTATGGAACTTTAACTTTTATTTGTCTGGTCACTGGTCTCATGCACTGTAACACACATGTATAGCAATTAGTGTTGAGCGAGTATGTTCTGTTAACCCTTTCGCCGAGTATGCTCGGGCCGAGCTCCGAGTATTTACAGCTGCTCGGTGATATGTTTGAATCGCTCCCGTGTGCATGATTTGCAACTGTTTGACAGTTTTAATACATGTGAGGAATGTCTATTTCTTACACATTCCTCACATGTAATAAAGCTGTCAAACAGTTGCAAATCATGCACACGGGAGCGATTCAAACATATCACCGAGCAGCTGTAAATACTCGGAGCTCGGCCCGAGCATACTCGGAACAGAACATACTCGCTCAACACCAATAGCAATGCATAAGACCTATCATATTAAACTGGCAGCCTACGGCTGGGTCTAACAGGCCACCGTACCTAGCAGACCAGGAGGTCATTGTTTGACCTCCGGGTACCATGACAACTTTCAACTCCTGGTGATTGTGTCGATGGGGTGCTGATGGTGGTGAGAGGGGGAGCCCTCTCCCTGTTACAACTTATAAATGCCGCGATCACTATGGATCGTGGCATCTGGAAGGTTAATCAGCCAGGGTCAGTTCTAGCACCGGCCATGGCTGTTATCACAGGAGCTCAGCTGTCAGATAAGCCGAGCTCCCGGTGCTGATCGTGCAGGGAAGTGATGGTGTTTCAGCACCTCTCGCCGATCTCATGGTTTGCGTGGTTAGTCTTATACTCGCTCATGATGTGCCATATCCATCATTCATCGTTAAGGGCTTCATTTTGTCATAAGCAACGTCCTGACTGAAGCGTCAATGTTCTCCACAACCTCCTCCTGTCCTGACACAGAACCGTCCCTTTTGCTTTACAGGACGAAATAGCAGAACGCACAAGCCTTAACCCCATAGTGTCACAGACAGTTTTGGCCTCTATTTGTGTGATCCAGGAGTGATAATGTCTTTAGTAAAAGTGAGAGCATTTTATCCCAGGGCGAATGTAAACAGTTTGTTTTGGACAGATCAAATATGACAATAACAAATTTATATAGTTTACTGTTGTACAATTAATACGCTCATGGATAAAAAAAATCTTCTGATTTTGGGTCATCAAATTCTGAGAGCTATAATTTTGCAATTTTCGGACAACTGAACTGTACGAGGGCTTATTGCTTGTGCTACTAGCTGTAGTTTACATTAGTGCCATTTTGTGGTACATGCGACTTTTTGATATATTTTTCTTTACAGTTTGGATGGAATCAATTCTATATTTTGATCATGGAATCTTTATTCAATATGATCACGACAATATCAAATTTATATACTGTAGATTTTTTTCTTATTTTTTGCTGCTTTTGCAGAAGAACTTGCATTAAAAAAATACTTATTTGTCACCATATTCTGATAATCATAACCTTTATTTCCCCACAGATTGGGCTGCATGAGGACTTGTTTTTTCTGGGACAATTTTGGGGTTTTTAAGGTTTTTTTTATCATCATTTATCATTATTTTGGTAGCAGGCAGGAGCAAAAAAGATTAAATCTGTGTTTGGTTTTAAATTTTAGTCTTTACAAAGAGTAACTGACATGTGTAAGAAAGTCCTTACCAAGAGCTGGAAGAGCTGGGAAAACAGTGTGGACAATTTCTTCTTTAAAGCAGAGAATAAAGTTTATTCAGAGGTACGCGGCAGAACAGTTCAGAATGCAGACAGGGAAAATGCACTGGCACTCGCAGGTGTCCAGATCAGCAACACAGCATTGGAATATCTGGTGGTGGTCTGACCATGGTGTGGATGTGTTGTGGCGATGGACTGGCCCCGAACAACAATATCAGAGCCTTTTTATACATGGCTTAAACAAAGGAACTACATATTGCGGCAAAAGGCGTATACAGTGGGTACGGAAAGTATTCAGACCCCTTTAAATTTTTCACTCTTTGTTTCATTGCAGCCGTTTGGGAAATTCTAAAATGTTAATTTTTTTTCTCATTAAAGTACACTCTGCACCCCATCTTGACTGAAAAAAAAACAGAAATGTAGAAATTTTTGCAAATTTATTAAAAAAGAAAAACTGAAATATCATATGGTCATAAGTATTCAGACCCTTTGCTCATATTTAAGTCACATGCTGTCCATTTCCTTGTGATCCTCCTTGATATGGTTCTACTCCTTCATTGGAGTCCAGCTGTGTTTAATTAAACTGATAGGACTTGATTTGGAAAGGCACACACCTGTCTATTTAAGACCTCACAGCTCACAGTGCATGTCAGACCAAATGAGAATCATGAGCTCAAAGGAGCTGCCCAAGGAGCTCAGAGACAGAATTGTTGCAAGGCACAGATCTGGCCAAGGATACAAAAGAATTTCTGCATTAGTCAAGGTTCCTAAGAGCACAGTGGCCTCCATAATCCTTAAATGGAAGAAGTTTGGGACCACCAGAAGTCTTCCTAGACCTGGCCATCCAGCCAAACTGAGCAATCGTGGGAGAAGAGCCTTGGCGAGAGAGTTAAAGAAGAACCACAAGATTACTGTGGCTGAGCTCCAGAGATGCAGTAGGGACATGGGAGAAAGTTCCACAAAGCCTCTCCTCAGTGCAAGACATATGAAAGCCCGCATTGAGTTTGCTCAAAAACACATGAAGGACTCACAGACTATGAGAAATAAGATTCTCTGGTCTGATGAGACGAAGATAGAACTTTTTGGTGATAATTCTAAGCGGTATGTGTGGAGAAAACCAGGCACTGCTCATCGCCTGCCCAGTACAATCCCTACAGTGAAACCTGGTGGTGGCAGCATCATGCTATGGGGGTGTTTTTCAGCTGCATGGACAGGACGACTGGTTGCATTGAAGGAAACATGAATACGGCCAAGTGCAGAGATATCCTGGATGAAAATCTCTTCCAGAGTGCTCTGGGCCTCAGACTTGGCAGAAGGCTCACCTTCCAACAAGACAATGACCCTAAGCACACAGCTAAAATAACAAAGGAGTGGCTTTAGAACAACTCTGTGACCATTCTTGACTGGCCCAGCCAGAGCCCTGACCTAAACCCAATTGAGCATCTCTGGAGAGACCTGAAAATG
This sequence comes from Phyllobates terribilis, assembly GCF_046119375.1. NCBI lineage: Eukaryota > Metazoa > Chordata > Amphibia > Anura > Dendrobatidae > Phyllobates > Phyllobates terribilis. The sequence goes on along the minus strand of NW_027362768.1, from coordinate 349,375,503 downwards.
GCTGTTCACCAATTTTCACCATCCAACCTGATGGAACTGGAGAGGCTCTGCAAGGAAGAATGGCAGAGGATTCCCAAATCCAGGTGTGAAAAACTTGTTGCATCATTCCCAAGAAGACTCATGGCTAAATACTTATGACCATGTGATATTTCAGTTTTTCTTTTTAAATACATTTGCAAACATTTTTACATTTATGTTTTTTTCAGTCAAGATGGGGTGCAGAGTGTACTTTAATGAGAAAAAAATCAACTATTTAGAATTTACCAAATGGCTGCAATGAAACAAAGAGTGAAAAATGTAAAGGGGTCTGAATACTTTCCGTACCCGCTGTACATGATAACCTCATACTGCGGGGAAAACATGCGTCTTAGAACAACAAATAATGCAACATGACAATATTTATGAGTATTTTTGCCAAACTCCATTACAATCCATGAATCCCCATGTCCTTCTTAACTAATGATGGTTTCCTCATAATTCCTCACATATTGCTAACTGTATTGTCCTAATTTCTATACCACTATTACAATGACACTATTTTCTACCCTATAATGCCACTTATTTACTTTCACAATGACCTGCAGCTGCTCCAATTAACCTTTGTGTATGCTAACCGTACCTGCTAATGGCGCTGACATCATTCCATGGCTCCATTGTGGCTAGAGCCGCAGAACATGCATCTCATTAGCTGCAAAACTCAAACTTTGCAAAAGATGGCTGCTAGGTTTAACATGGCTTTTCAGATTGTTAGGACTTCTCATTCTCTTACAACAAGTTAACTTTTTTTTGGGTCAATAAAATTATAGTGATAACAAAAATATATATATTTAATTATTTTTTACAGTTTTTTTACATGAAAAAAATATACACTGTTCAAAAAAATAAAGTGAACACTCAAATAACACATCCTAGATCTGAATGAATGAAATATTCTCATTGAATACTTTGTTCTGTACAAAGTCATGCTGAAGGATGTTGCAGGCAGTAGATCGCTCTTCATGGCGCCTCCAGACTCTGTCACGTCTGTCACATGTGCTCAGTGTGAACCTGCTTTCATCTGTGAAGAGCACAGGGCGCCAGTGGCGACTTTGCCAATCCTGGTGTTCTGTGGCAAATGCAAAGCGTCCTGCACGGTGTTGGGCTGTCAGCATAACCCCCATCTGTGGACGTCGGGCCCTCATACCACCCTCATGGAGTCGGTTTCTAACCGTTTGTGCAGACACATGCACATATGTGGCCTGTTGGAGGTCATTTTGCAGGGCTCTGGCCGTGCTCCTCCTGTTCCTCCTTGCACAAAGGCGGAGGTAGCGGTCCTGGTGCTGGGTTGTTGCCCTCCTACGGCCCCCTCCTCGTCTCCTGATGTACTGGCCTGTCTCCTGGTAGCGCCTCCAGCCTCTGGACACTACGCTAACAGACAGAGCAAACCTTCTTGCCACAGCTCGCATTGATGTGCCATCCTGGATGAGCTGCACTACCTGAGCATCTTCTGAGGGTTGTAGAGTCCGTCTCATGCTACTACGAGTGTGAAAGCACAACCAACATTCAAAAGTGACCAAAACATCAGCCAGAAAGCATTGGTACTGAGATGTGGTCTGTGGTCCCTACCTGCAGAACCACTTCTTTATTGAGGGTGTCTTGATAATTGCCAATAATTTCCATCTATTGTCTATTCCATTTGCACAACAGCATGTGAAATTGATTGTCAATCAGTGTTGCTTCCTAAATGGACAGTTTGATTTCACAGAAGTTTGATTTACTTGGAGTTATATTCTGTTGTTTAAGTGTTTTTTTGTTTTTTTTTGCGCAGTGTATATGATGTGCCCCCTGGGCCGTGGGGTACTCGGTGCCGGGCCGGTCGATGCAGGGGATGTCACAGTGGCATTGACCCGGTCCGTGATCCAGGGCGGTCAATCAAAAGGGGTTATTTACAGGGGATTCATAGTTTTTATATAAAGTTTGTGACGCCAGCAAAAGGGAGCCGCCGCTGCGGAGCAGGTCCTCTGGAGCTGATGTTAGCACAGCAGAGTTGGTTTAGCTCTCCACAGGTAGAGCTTAGCTCCAGGGCGTTGCAGGAATGTTATAGATGAAGTAGGTGTGTAGGGTGGTGCACGGTGGTGCAGGGGATGATGGCGCAGTAAAAATTCACAGAGACAGTGGGGTGCAGTCTTCAGGGTTTTACTCACGATTTTTAGACTTCAAGTTACCAGGGCCAGGGTAACTTCCCACGTTGTCCTGTGTTTACTCAGGGAGGGGTTCAGCAAACCCCCAGGCAATTCCAGAGTACTTAACGGGACCCCGTTCTTTGTGTTCCCTCTGGCCATCTCCCTGCACCTCACACCCAGTGCCCCAAGCCAGTGACCGCGGACCTTGTCGGGCGACGTCTTCTCTGTCCCCTGGGTCCTCTATGGCCACCTTTTTGATGAGTTAGATGTGGCTTTTGGCTGCAGCACCTGAAATGCTGCACCCTCCGGTTGTCTAGTTGAGACTTGAAGAACTCTGCTAGTTAAAGGGCCAGTCCCCTCTCTGCGACCTGATCCTTCCACTCCTGGTGGGTTCGGGTGCACGGGTGGCATCCGCACTGCCTGTGCCCCTAGGATCCTTTCTCCTTTACTGGAGCCTTTCTTCTCACTCTACTCCTCTCTTCAGTCTGTCCTGGGCCTGTCTCACTAGGCTCTCCTCCTGAGCAGAGCTCCTGCTGAGCTCCTGCTCCACACTCTCTTCTCCTCTGACTGAACTTTCAGACTGACCTGACTTCACAAGATAGCTTCTCATTTTATATCCTCCTTTCAAGTGCTCCCCTAAGCTGCTTCCTCCACCCACACCCACTACATGGTTCCCCTTAATTTGGTTCCCCCCACTCCAGCCAGGGACAGGGCTCAGCAGGAGAGCGACGCATCTTGCCCCTCCTGCTGGTCTGGAGTAGTGTAGTGTTGGATGCAGGTGTTTGGGTCCCGAGCAGTACTCCCTCCTTACCTGAGAATGAGATACCACACCTGTGGGTGAGATGCAGTACCTCTGTGGTGACTGAACCCGCAGGGGCGCCACATATATTTTTTTAATTACTTTTTATTAGCTTTTTAGGGGCTCGTCATATTGTCAGAGTCCTAGCTTTTTCATTTTTCTGTAAACAGAACTGTATGAGGGCTTGTATTTTTGTAAAATGAGCTGTTGTTTTTATTGGTGCCATTTTGGAATACATATGACTTTTTGATCACTTTTTATCATTATTTTTATTTGGCCTCATGGAGAGATGGAAGTGAGTGATAATATCAGAGTTCGAGGCTGCAGGAAGATGCGCCCCTGACTCAGAACCATAAACCCATAGTTCTAGTAACAATACAACCTTAGTCAGTTAGAGGCACGAGTCAGCTGTGTACCCAACCCACTCCCGCCTTGTATGACCCAGTCTCAGCTCCTGAGCCCACTCCATGCACCCACAACCATCACCCGCTGTACATATACAGCTAAGTAAGATTCCCATAACACACGTAGGAACAGAAAACCCGGAGTTCTAGTAACAACACAACCTCATTCTCAGGAGGAAGCAATAACAACGTATAGGGAGGCTGTAGGAAGGAGCCGGTGAGTTTACGTGTTACATTGTAACTGTGCAGACTACTAGAGGCTCAAAACTTACTTATTGAGAAATTAATGTTTTATGTCACTGTAGACATTATAAGTAATAGGATATGAAAGTCATGACAGAATGTCCAGTGTTACCACCTTTCTATATATCACTTACTGGTAATAAATACAGAAATACACGAGGTACATGATGATGATGTTCAATAATTAATAATTTTATTTTTTTCTCCTATCAGTATGTTTTGAGTTGTGGGAGGAAACCGGAGTACCCGGAGGAAACCCACACAGACACGGGGAGAACATACAAACTCATTGCAGATGGTGTCCCAGATTTACACCAGGACCACCGTGCTGCTCGCCAACAGCGCTAATCACTGCGCCACCGTGCCGTCCTGTAGTATGATGGTCCTACATCTCCAAGCAGCATGCCACCAGATGAGGTATGGGGCAGCAACAGAGAATGCAGGAGGTCATGGTCTCTGATATGTAACAGAGTAGATGGAAGAACTCTGGACAAGAGACCAATGGTAAAGCTCAGGGGTGGGATTCAAACAGACCCTGCCTGTTTCTTCAGACCACACCCAGGTCCACGCCTCCCTGACCCAGTAGTCAGGTATTGGGGGGAGGGAACTGATTTACATTTCCATTGCTGTTATTGCTGCGGCTTTGAATGTTCTTCCACCTGTCGCTGATATAGGAGAAGCCACAGAACAGCCGCTGGTCCTCCGGGGTTATAGGTGGTTTCCGAGCTTCAGTGCTGGACATCACTTGCTGCAATTCAATTTGTTTGCTAGTTTGCATCACTGGGATCTATAGAAGAAAAACAAATCAGTCTGGTTAATTCATTAGGTATTTCATTATATCAGTCCCCTCCTTAGGGCACCTGTACAGATTGTGGATGAGCCGTGGTAACCGTGTGCAGATTACCCCTAATCACCACCATCCACCGGTACTTTTAGCTTGAGAACAAGTCAACTACTGGTGGTGCCTGGCAATCTGCGGTATGCACATCGGCTACAACTGCACCACTAGGCTGCGCTCACACGTTACAACCACATTGGTTTCTTTTGCCGCAGTATCGACAAAAATGCATACTTTTGTTGTGGTTTTCCAAAAAAAATGGCAAGAGCATTATGGCGCTTTCACCAAAAAAATGCACAGTGTGAAAGCAGCCTAATGGATCCAAGTTATTAAATAAGTGGCCTTCTGGAGAATTGGGGACAATAAATACACTTTTGAGAAATATGTAAAGGCCTGCCCATCCTGCCCCATGCTGTAATTCCACACGTTTACCAGCAGGGGAGGATAAACACATTCTGGCCTACACTATGTATGATTATTACTCATTATTTGAGTATTTCTTACACATATTGTCACATTACACAGACGAGGAGGTGACATTATAATAAAATAATGCTGCGTACTTACAGGTGTCATTGTAAATGGTGGACGTAACCTTCCTGCCTCCAATTCCTCCCAGTTTATGGGCGAGAAGAATGGATGTCCTTTTAAATTGCTGCAAGCAACCTGTCTCTTCTCTGGTGATTTACACAAGAGCTGCAAATATATAAGAACCATTATTATATCACAAGTAGTCATATGAATAATCCCAGAAAAACATCAGTGTCACAAATGTATTCTCATTTTCTTATAGAAAGATGAATTTATTATAACAACCATTGCTAGAAAGAAATAGGATAGGATAGGACAGGATAGTACAGGATAGGACAGGATAGTACAGTACAGGATAGGACAGTACAGGATAGGACAGTACAGGATAGGATAGTACAGTACAGGATAGGATAGGGCAGGACAGGACAGTATAGTATAGGACAGGATAGTACAGTGCAGGATAGGACATGATAGTACAGGATAGGAAAGAATAGTACAAGATAGGATAGGATAGTACAGCATAGGATAGGAAAGTACATTATAGGATAAGACAGGATAGGATAGGGCAGGACAGGACAGGATAGGATAGGACAGGATAAGACTGGACAAGACAGGACAGGATAGTACAGGACAGGATAAGACAGGACAGGATGGGATACGATAGGACAGGTTAAGATAGGACAGGATAGGCCGTCTGTAGTAGATCAGACGGGGGCCGATGCCCAATGATCATGATGATTAGCTGTTTGAAGAGATTTTGGTGAGCTCCGCGGCCTCTTTATAATATGAATAAGGCTGTACATAAGAACTCTGTACATATAGGAGGGGCTGTGCCGGGGGCTGCAGCGTTGTCCCAATCACTTGTATTGGATAAAGCTGAAATACCCAACACAACGGTGATGAAATATTCAGCGTGTTATCACAACTCATGACAGTCCTATCTGTTCTGTGTCTCCAGATATAAGTGTCTAATTACTCACTGTCTCTATGATGTCCCTGATGTTAGAATCCATGGTGTTCGGATAGCGAGGTTTATCATGCTGCACTGAACGCTTAATCATTAGTCGATTCCGACCAGTATAGAACGGGTAAGATCCTGTGGCCATTTGGAAGACTGTGATCCCAAAAGAGAACAGGTCGACCGTGTAATTAAAGGGCTTCTGACGATGCATCTGTGGAAAAATCAGATTAAAATGATAAGTTAGTATATTTTCCATTCTGGGAGACAAAACAACCGTGGCCAGGTTTACCGGTAGTGTTCCTCCACTCCTAAGCCCCCATAAACATTACATAGGTGTTGGCCAAAAGATCGTTGTTAGCTACCTCCCCCATAAACAGGAATGCACGGCTCGGGCGAGAGCTCCTTTGTTCTCTATGAGAAAGAAGCTGCTAGACTCCTCCGAAGAACAAAAGATCGGTCATTGGAAATCCGATGTGCCGTGTTTTTCTCCTCCCGGGTGAAGACTTGAGAGGTCCTCATACACATTAGACCATTGGCTGAACCCTGTGATATTGGCAGGTTCGGCTGACTTTAGTCTTATATGTATAGGGGCCCTTACACAGTCCATTTATTAGACAGCATTAGTAAATGTGGGCCGCTGTGGTGATGGGTCTGTGATTGCACAAGCTCCACAGTAAGTGAAGATCACAGGTGGATAATAAGATATGAGATATCAGTAGTCACATAGTCACCTCAGGAGCCATATAGCCGGGAGTGCCGGCAAAGTCACTGATCTTCTGAGAGCCAAATACATTCATTGCAGCAAGGCCGAAATCAGCGATCTTAGCGTGTCCATCGCTGTCCAGAAGGATGTTGTCTGGTTTTAAATCCCTGAAAAAAGAAAGAAAAATAGTTCTGTGAATCAGACGTGGATCAGTTGTAGTGCTTGGGTTGCTGTGGGGGCGGCTGCACAGGACCACTCACTAAACACTGGGGGGCAGAGTTACTAATTCCGTCTTGTGTAGACGTATACCAGACTGTCTGAAAACACACCAAATTTCATCACAGTAAATTTGGAGCATCTTTAGTGACTTTTGTCTGACGTTACACCACCTATTATTCGGATTACTTAGTTCTGGCACATTTCACAATTTAACAAAGTAAACCTTCTCCTATGTATAAAAAAGAAATGACTTATTACCGGTGAATAATCCCCTGGCTGTGGAGAAACTCTAGTCCACTCAAGATTTCTGCTGCAAGGAACCTGAGAAGGAAGAAAAAAAATCCTATCAGCATTAATACTTCTATAGAACCACTAATAACTATGATGGGAGACAGCGGCCACAGATGTCACAGAGCTGCTGTTCTCTTACCTGGTCGTGCAGACATCCAGGGGGGCTCTGGAATTGATAAATGCAGTCAAGTCGCCACCACTCAGATATTCCATGGCATAAAATGCATAGTCCTGTGTGAAAGGAGGGAAGATGATGGTAAATAATGTGGCTTTTTTACATCCTGATAACATTTACCATGGTTCAGGGAACTATACTGTATGTTCAGGAAAAAATGTCCCCATGATCTGCAAACTCTGGAGGCGTACGAGTTCAAGATTCAGTCAAAATCCACTAACGATAGTCATCAGTAATGGCGGCAAGGGCACACAGCAGATCTTTTCATTTGCACTGGCAAAGATTGGATTTGCACTCTAATGGAAGCAACTAAACATGATGGGGGGAAAGGGGGGATTTCTAGAAGGAAAGGAGTCTCTTACCGCTGTCTGGAAGGTGCCATAGGCGTGTGTGAAGAATCTGCTCTCTCCAGTGATTTCCAGGACCTCTCTCTCTAAGCGGATGGCGTCTCTAGCGTTCTCCACCAATTCCCTCTTCTTGACCATCTTGATCGCCAGCTGATGTCCGCTGGTTTTATGTGTGGCCAGCATCACCTTGCCAAAGCTGCCCTCTCCAAGCTTCCTGGTAAAGGTGAAACTCTCCAGGGAAATACGGGCAGTCACTGGGTCTGAAATGCTTCTGGTCTGTGCACCAATTACTCCTAGAAAGAAAAGCATTAGAACTAACAATTAATCTTACTGTCGCACTCGCATTTAATGCTACAATAAATTGACAATTATTTTAACCCAGTCATGAACTTTGAACATGATGAAGCTGGATACCACCATGTTCCGGCCAGAGAGCCCCAAGTATAGAAGGTGGAGAGCTCTGATGTACATGGTAAGATGTACGGGATACGATTATGTCATTAGGTTACATTTTGTAAAATAAATGAACACTATATAAAACATGGATGTGGTCTGTGACTTAATGACTATAGAATTTACCTTCTGGAGCTTGGTAGATGGCTTTGTCATTCTCACGTCTTCTCTTTGTAGTGGTCTGAGTGTCAGATGTCCTCTTTCTCTTAAGTTGTTCTCTACAACTTAGATCTTCACCACTCTCTTGATGTTTGTGAGAGCTCCTGGTTTTAGCTGACCCGCTAAACCTTATTTCAGAGGTATCATCCTTTCCACTCTCAGATTCCACCATTCTCCCTCTCTTATTTGGGGCTTCATCTGCCTTCTCAGGAGATGTGTTCCCTCTTCTTTTCCCCTTCTTAAGGGTCTTTTTCTGTAGAGGATGCCCAAAAGATGTTGTACAGGGATCTTCTGTCTTCTCAACAGGTACATCCTGTACAATGTCCTGAGAAGTTTCTCCTCTCTGAGAAAAACTCTCTTCCATGCATCTCTTTTTAGCGCTCCTCTTATTCTCCTCACCACACTTCCTTTTACTTCCCATGATAAGTTAATATCAATGAAAAAGAATTTGCTAAGTATAGAAAAGTCGTCCTCACTCTTCAACAGTTGAAGGTAAAGTAAGAAAAGTGATAGTGGAATCTTAACTTTACAATTCCATAGTATTGTGATATCATCGCCATTGTGACATCATCAGTCAGAGCGTAAGCGATGATGTCATCAACCGCTGAAGGTCTAAGTTTGACATAATCAGATGACCCAGTATGAGAAAAGTTTTGTTTTGCAGTGTAACATACCTTTTTTAAGATTCTACTGATGGGTCCTAAATGTTGTGCATCTAACTGTCCAAAAAACTATGAGCACCTAGAAAAAAAACAAGGACCGATGCACCAACAAATATAAAGTTTAATAAATAAATGTATCTTTATTAGATATACAAAATTGCTGGGCATGATCTGATTAAAAACAACATATGCACAAAGACATATTAAAATAACAATCGGAGATGGAGGAACACAGCAGTGTTACAGAATATAGTAAGGAGGACACCAAATCGCCTAAATATAGCAGCAGAAATAATATATTGTAACATTAGGGTACACGTAAAGATTGCAGATGGAAGAGGAACAGTGATTTCCCAAATAAATAAGTATAAGAGAAATAGTTCTGTGCTCCAGTATATGACACCACAACACAGGTCAAGACAAGTAAATCCCGGTGTTTTCAGGCCCATATTGCCCACGAGGTGAATGTTTCTGTGTCCTCCCCTCACCGTCCTGTTCACTAAACTAAGGTGAATTTACCAACCTGATATTACGTCCCAGGACTCATCTAAAACTGAGTATCTCCCTTCATGGCAGCCATGTTCCCTACTGGCAGAGGTCCCTTTCATTAGGAGAATGCCCCCTGCTACACGGCAAACATCACTGAGGTCTCAAAGTACCCAAAATATTAGGCAGGTGGTGTTCATGTTATGGCTGATGGGTGTATATCTGCAGTGATGTACATGAATGAAAATAGGAACTAATCCTTATATTTCACATTCTGCCTCCTACTGCCGCTATCCACAGCCCTGTGTTGTGTAGAGGCCACACTGACATTTCATCTACATACAAGAGTATATAAATCTCTACATTCTCCAGTGGGTTTTATACTGTGGTGTTTTGTCCACATTGATGTAATACCCTGCAGTAGCCACAGGATGATGTAGTTTCATGGCTTTATCTCTCTATGGATGTAATGTTACAGTATTATTACTGCGAGGAAAAAAGTAAAAAGAAATTGGCCAGCGCTATGGATCACTTGGCTGCACTGGAAGAGCAGCCATGTCATGTATATAATGGATCTCCCAGGACATACGACCACAAGGTCAGTGCTGGACACTCTGAAAGGTGTAGTCCACATACAGGATCTTCAAAGAAAAGATAAAAGCATGTCAGTCACCCTGGAAGTAAAATGCCCATATACTTTATTTCTGTGCAGCGGTGGATGGGATGTGCACACAGGCAACATGAAAATGTATCGGCCGTTTCGCACTGTGACTAACGCTTCATCTGGCCCGAGTCTATCATGACATCAGTGTATGCCTTATATACGCCCTGCTACAAAGTGTCATGGTAGAAACTTATTCTGCTGCATTCGATAGAGGAAGGTCAAGTGGACAAAATATGAATTAGAAGAACACTCTCATGTCAAATTTAGCATTTAACCCCAGAGGTCCTAATGTGTTAGTATGGAGGATCCATTATGCTTCTTTTCTTAATAGGATCTTATGTCTGTCACCACCCCCGAGTGGTGGTGGGACCTTTTCTAAACCTGCAAACTGTAATATATTAATTTTCCCTTCTTGGTGTTTATATGTTCGATTAAATGAGAAGAAAAAGCTCCTGTATTAATTGATTTAAAATGTTCCTTTTGTTTAGACCTGTAGGTTACGTATTGTTCTTCCTATATAAAACGCTCCTCATTCACAGAGCAGGACATAGACTATGATGTTTATTGGCATGAAATAAACTCATTACCCTGATGCGTTATGTTTCACAGTCTGATGTAGTTCGTTTTCGCATTATAATCACATATTGTGCAATTGCCCCATCTGTAATTTCCGTTTGGTGCGGATTTTTCTAACCAGGTGGTTTTCCTATCACTAAAGCGGCTCCTCACTAAAATGTATTTTTTTATTGCAATTGCGTTTCAGGTCACTACTTTATAATCTGGATAATTTTCAATTATATGCCAATAGTTATAAATAACTGATTTTATAGACGCAGGTAAGGGACGGTGTTTAACAGAAAAGCAAAAGTGATTTTCTATTCTTCTTTCTTCATCTTTAGAATATAAAAGGCAATTGGAGCTTACTCCATTCAGAGCTTCTGGGATTCATTTTTTGGGTACCATCTTTTTGTGAATCTTTCTTTTAATTATGTGTCCTGTTCCATGAAATTCTCCATAATATTATATATACATCGCATTCACAAGAAGTGACTGTATGGATTGGATTTTCTACATGTGGAGCATGTGCACTTTCTTATTGCCGGAAAGACTAGTTTTCTGTAGTTTTTAGTAATGATTTCATTGTTTATTATAGAGACTGAAATCTCTAATAATTCTATTCTGATATCACTAAACTTGCTAGTAAATTTCATATACATTTTTTTAACATTATTTAAATCATTAATAAACTGGTTAAGTTGTGAGTCTGTACCGGAACATATCAGAAAAATGTTGTCCACAAAACAGCAAAAAATACAAATAAATCTGATGAACGGATGACTTTAGATTAAAATATAATTATTTTCAAAAACGGACATAAAATAGCAGTGCAAATACGTGTGACGAAGAATCCTACCGCGGTGCCGAACTGCTGATGATGCCATTTATTATTGAATTTAATAGCATTAGCAGTAGGTATGAAATGTAATGCTTTGCTCATAAATACAATGAATTGTTCATTTGTATTTGGGTTAATCAGAATGTCTTGGACCGCATGGAGACCCCCGTCCTGGGGAATCCTGGTGTACAGACTTTTAATATCAATAGAAGCCAAAAGGAAAACGGGTTGCCAAGTGAAGTCTTCCAAAGTGCTTAAGAAATAGTCTGTGTCCATTATATAGGACGGTACGTCACTGTACCTAATCATTATTAAGGGCCATAGGATTCTGCTGGCCGGGCACATTGGAGAATTTTAATGTTAACTATCTGAAAAAGTTTTTTTATATTACATACAGATTCCCAGAGCAGAGTTATTTTGATAACACCCAAAGTCCCAGGAAAATAATTAATGTTTTCTGAATGTTGTTCTGGAATCGCTGGATGGATCATAGGCTAAGTTCACACAAGTGTATAAAAAATCTTCCGATTTTCATCCATTAAAAAAGAATGATTTTTCATCGTTATTGTCATCTGTATATTATCCGTATATTATCTGTACGTCCTTTTATACATCTGTATGGCATCTGTTTTATAAATCACCAGTTAAAAAAGTTTACAAGACCAACGTGTCTGTATAAATTAGATGCAAAACAGATGATCAGTATGGGATACCGATTCTTTTGCCCAGCCATAGGCCATAGCACTCGGACAATACACTGGTGTGAATGTACACATGGGAAGAGATATGATTTGATTTCTCTACAGTTAATATTCAGGCACTTGTGTTTTATTGAAAGAACTTTACTTGCACGCTCATTTATATTTTTTCATTATAAATGGAATAATTAATACAATAAAAATCATTATTTATTTTCTTCTCAAAACACAGAGATACAGGTTAAACGATTATATAAAATAGTATTTACCTGCTGCTATTATTTGAACCTGCTGGTAAATAACAATTTACACATGTGCTGCAGTCTAATTGGAAGTGCAGCTACAGGGAGAAAATGACGTTATATTCTCCCTGCAGCTTCTGCTTCCAGTCATTGGGGTAATGAATAGTCAGTGCTCACTACACAGTGAGGTCGCTGTAATCACTCCCTCCTGCTTGACTGATATCCTGCTCTGCACACACCCTGAATCAGGGTCAGACTGTGACTCAAACCCTACCAGGCCATAAACTATAACCCCACCCCAAACAAGGGGCAATGAACGGTTTAACAAATTTTGCTTTAGTTGTTCATGCCCCTTACCACTCCTTTGGAGGAGTCATCTGTTAATGATGCGGCAGTGCACATGACTGACCAGGACTCCATTCACACCGGGCACTTCAGAGCCCTGTCTTTCAGGATCAGTGGGGGTCCCAGTAGTTGAACAGTTATCTTCTACCCCATCGGATAGAGAATTGTTTCCAAAGTAAAAATTACCCTTTATGTTTGACGCGCCCCTGGGCCTGAGTCGTGTGGCATCGCGCGCACGGGGGCTTACCCGGAGCCGGATCAGATAGGGGTAGTAGTCTCGTGGCGGTGACCCGGTCCGTGCCCAGGGAGTCAAACTGAGTGGCAGTATTTAGCAGTAGATATTAGAATGTTCGACTACGCCACCCGTTGAATGCGGCGATGAAGCCGCCGCTGCAGGGCAGTCCACTGAGGCCGGTGTTATGGTTGTGCAGCGTAGATGGTATAACCCCCAACGGGAGGGGTATGGCCCCAGGGCAGCAGATGTGAATGATAGTGGTAGTGATGGTGCAGCAAGGAAGCTCAGAGACGTGTGGTGCAGTTTCAAGGCTTTTACTCACAGGTGTTGCTCCGGTCACTTCGGCCAAGGGTGACCACCCGAGCCGTGCTGCGTCCACCAGGTGCGGGACTCGGCCAACTCCCAGGCAGTTCCAGAGCGTGGTCCTGAGCTCCCCTCTCGTCCTTCCTACAGGCCGTCCTCACCAGGGACCCACCTATGTCCGGCTTCCTCGGGCCTTATGGGGCAAAACCTCTCTCCGGTTTTCCTGACCCTATGTGGCGTGCCTTCCTGGTGGATGTGGCGAGGGGTCGTGCCAAAGCTTGACCACGACCTCCGGTTTCTGGCTAAGGATGATTTGCCTCCACCAGCTTGGGATCCAGTACCCTTCTCTGCCAACCCCTCACCCGTTCTGGTTCACTCGTGGGATCTCAGGGTTCCCTCTGCTTGCGTCTCTGGGCCTTTCCTTGTGTTCCCTTTTCTTCCTCTCTCTGCTTCAGGCCTGGCTCTGGAGCTGGGCCCAGACGGAGCCACAGCTCCCCCCCTCAGCCCTCTCTGGCTGAGCTCCTCTCTGAACAGACTCTCCTCTGAACAGGACCTTGTCTAAAGATGGTGCCCACCTCTTATACTCCCTCTGACACCCGAGCCCAGGTGACTAGCACCCAATGGGCTCCTTCCTATGCCCAGAGTCCCTCCCCTGACTGCTCCTACACTACTGGGATGTTCCTCCCCCCCTCCCACTCCAGCCAGGGACAGACGCTGTCGTACCTGCACATCTATCTGGTGGGAGTACCGTTGTTCTGTCCCCCGGAAATGGGATGAGTGTAGTGCATGCAACTAGCTGAGCTCAGTTCCACCCTCCATCCTTACCCGGGAGTGGAATACCACACCTCTGGATCGAGGTGCAATACCCCTGTAGCAGCCGAGTCCTCGGGGTGCTACATGTTCAATATGTTTTATTAAACATTAATTAAACATTAATTATTGATTGTTAAACATTTTGCAAATCAAAAAATATATTGAATTTGAAGAAAACATAACAATATGGAAAATGTCCACAGTTCCAATGAGATCACCTCTTTCAATATCAATTCACATTGTAATACCTTGAACATCATATTGTTTATGTAATAATCAGCAATAAGAGGTTCTTATGTTGAGGTAACTTCTATATTATGTCTGAAGAAATCATATAAAGAGAAGAAAGAAAAAGAGAGAGAAAAGACATAGGGACAAGGGATGGGAGGGGGAGGAGGTCCTTATGCCCACGTAGCTGATTATGAGCACAATAACATAAATCTGTTGAAACTATTAAAACATAGTATGATAATTATGTGAATCCTGAAACAGAATCCAACCACTCCAAACCCTTCTGAATTTATCATTGGTTCCATTACATTCTGCAGAAAGTTCTTCCATTCTACATAAATTCACCATTTCATTGTACCAATCCAATATACTAGGTGGGTTTTTAAGTTTCCAAAACCGCGGGATTACCGTCCTTGCCATTGTAAAGCAAAATCGAAGTAGGTCTTTCTTTTAAGTACCTATTGAAGAAAGGAGAATTGACAGGAGAGCTATTTGGGGAGACCATGTTACTCTGTTACCTGTGATACGTTGGTAATTATCGAATACCTTCTCCCAAAATGGTTTCATTCTAGAGCACTCCCACCAGATAGGAATCATGGAACCCACTTCACATTCACATCTCCAACACATTTCTGAAACTGTAGGGAACATTGCATGTCATTTAGATGGGTAGTGATACCATTGTGTAAGTATTTTATAGTTCTTCTCTTGTGCACTCCCAGCATTAGTGAGCGTATGTGTGAAGAGGAACCCTTTTGCTCATTCAAGAGGGGACAAACTAATCCCCAAGTCCCTCTCCCATGCTCGCTGATATGCCAGCTTCTCCATTCCCTCCTCTCTACCCAATCCCTCACAGATCACAGAAATAGAGTGAGTCGGTCCATTTTCCTGAAGGAACATGTTCTCAAAGCAGGTGTAGTTTGGGAGCGAATTTACATTAGGGTTATGTGCTACTAGAAGGGATTGTATTTGCAAGTATTCAAACCATTTGATTTTCACATTTGGAGACTTTGTTTGTAAAGATACAAAAGAAGGTATCATACCATTTTCCAATATTTGAAACAATCAGGTGTCCTCCACTGCCCTCCGACCGAGGAAGGACCCCCGTAGATATCCGGGAAGAAAGGAAGGGTTATAAAATATTGATGTGAGTGGACTAATAGTTTTATCTGGAAACACTTTTTCCTCAGTGAATGTCATGTTCTAAGTGTTTCCCTAGTTAATTTGCACTTGACCAAGGTCACTGAGTCTTCTTGACACCATGGTAGATGTGGTAGAGGGACTTCTAAGCCTTCCTGTTCCACCCCCACCCATTGTTTAGTGTCTGCATAAAAGTGCCAATCTAGGATCCTCAGCAAGGCAGAGGCCTGAAAATATCTCTTGAAATTTGGAAGGCTTGCACCACCCATTGATTTATGACGAGAGAGTGTCTGTATGTTTATGCGAGGTTTAATCTTACACCAAATGAATTTAATCATAGCTAATCTTAGTCTACGAAAGAAACTATGGAGAGGAGAGATCGGGACTGTTTGAAAAATGTACAAGAAACGAGGTAAAATGTCAATTTTGATGGCGTTCATTCTTCCAAATCAAGATAGCTTCAATTTACCATATTTCAATAGATCTCTATATGTTCTATTCAGTAAAGCTTGATGGTTAAGCGCAAATAATTTATTAGGATCTGAGGGAATATGGACCCCTAAATATTTCAATGATTCTTTCTGCCATTTAAATGGAAATTTAGTCATAAGTTGTGAGACTTCAGTCTGTGGGAGAGATATGTTCAAGGCCTCTAGACTTTAAAATTACTGACTGATCCAAACCTATCAAATTCTTTTAGAGTCATTGGAAATGTTATTTGTGGTTGGGATATATAGAGAAGTAAATCATCTGCATACAGAGCTGCTTTATAAGACTTAGATCTCACCTTGTATCCATGAATATTGGGATTATTTCTGAGAGCATTGGCCAGATGCTCCATTACCACTACATATAGCAATGGAGATAGGGGGCACCCTTGTCTAGTTCCATTGTTAATTGCAAATGGAGCAGAAAGATAATTATTTACTCTCACTCTTGCTGTTGGGCTTTTATATAGTGCCATAATTTTCTGTAGGTAGCAAGGGCCCAAACCTATCTGTCTTAAAGCTTCCTCCATGAACCCCCAGTGAACTCTATCAAAAGCCTTCTCTGCGCCTATAGATAGAAGACTTAGTGGAGTAGACTCAATTCTTGCTATAGAAATAATGAGTAGTGTCTTAATAGTATTGTCCCTAGCTTCTCATCCTTTGACAAAGCCTACTTGATCATTATTAACTAAAGAGGGGAGTAAAGGAGCTAACCTATCGGCCCAAGATTTTTGAAAATAATTTAATATCTATATTTAATAAAGACATTGGTCTAAAATGAGCAATTATTGAGGGGTCTTTTCCTGGCTTGGGGAGAACATTAATATGTGCCTCTATAGATTGGGGGACAAATCCAGCATTTCCATCAATTGCATTAAATGTTTTAGCCATTATTGGAGAGAGTTGCTCTCTAAACTGTTTGTAAAATGCCGGCGTAAAGCCATCTGGGCCCGGGCATTTACATGATGGGGAGGCCCGTATCGCAGAATAAATTTTATTTATGGATATCACCTCTTCCAGAGTTTTCGTAAAATAACCCTTTAAACAATTTGTCAATAATTAATTTTTATTTGCCTAATGGATTGCAGACATAGAAAATAATAAACCCACCAATACTGACGCTCCCCAAGTCCAATGCCTCCCAGCCAACGAGCCAGAAGAAGTTGTATTGTGCAATGTATGTACACAGAATAAAAGCATTACCAAACAAAACTTAGGATAAAACAATGAGCAAATACCCTGCAGTAAGTAAAGAAATAATAGTAGTATTAATACATGTATATATGGGGGTCTAGCTAAGTATTTTGGTGAGGGATGAAGTATGTAGATGACTAAGATTAGACCCTTAGTCGAGGATCCCACTCTGCATATTCTCTCAAACCTAGTTGAAATAGAAACTCGGGTATATTGAAGTAAATAGGAACCAAAGTGGTGAATTTGAAAGTAGTGATATCTGCTTCAACATGGAAGGAAAATTTAGATGAAAGGTCCTCAAAGGACTGGGAAAATTTGGATAAAAAGTCCTCAAAGGACTGGAGGGATCTAGACCTGTAATGAATTATCTCTACAAAAATATGCAGGATAAGGAGAAAGGATTACCAGCTTCATGAATAGTTCAAAAAATAGGTTTCTTTATTGTGAAAAAAGCTCTTTAAAAACAGATTTCATAGTCACATAGTGTAGCCAGGGCAACGCGTTTCGAACCCTAAAGATGCGTTCTTTGTCAAGACTGGCTTGCAAATGGCATACCCATGGTATATAAACCATTGTTCACCAATCACATACAAAATGGAAGTCACATGATACATAAATTTGCATACAAAAATATAAAACCAATTTGCAGAGTATATGCATAGTAAAAGCAATCACATGACAAAGAAGAAATCACATATGCATAGACAAGTTACTCGCTATAATGGAACAGTAGTTCCCTCCGTAAATTTAGTCCATTCGGTTGGCAAGTGTTCAGATGATACATCCAAAATGCTTCTCGATCGAGTGGGCGTCTCCTATTATCCCCGCCCCGAGGATCAAAGGTAAGTTTTTCAATGCCAAAGACCTGAAATGAGGATGTCTCTCTATTATGCTGCTCAATAAAATGTCAGGAGGCACAAGAAATGTTATGATTAGTGACATTAAAAATATCAGAAAGATGTTCTGCCACTCGCTGTTTTCATTTTCTTATAGTGCATCCCACATATAACAGATCGCAGCTGGCACATCTTATGATGTAAACCACATAATTACTGTTGCAATTCAGATAGCTTTTTATATTGTGGGTTTCACTAGAATCAGCATTAGTGAAGTTTTTAGTGATTTTTACATAGCGACAAATGCCGCATCTGGTGTAACCACACTTGTAAAACCCTTTACAATTAAGGCAGGTATGCCGTTTTTGTAGATTATTTGGGCGACTAGATGCCAATAGCCTCCCTATTGTTTGCGCTTTTTTTGCCACCACCAGAACTCCAGAATCAAGAATTTTAGATAATACAGTATCCTCATATAAAATGGGAAGATGTTTCGGTATTATATTTTTAATCAGTTGAAATTGTGAACTATATCAAAAGGAAATAACATTTCGATTTTTATGTACTGTAATATCATTGCGATTAATCCTTGCCCTAGACAGATCAATTAGATCCAGTCTATTTTTACTGTCCACAATTTTTTCTGCTCTCTTTAACCCCTTAAGCCCCGAGGGTGGTTTGCACGTTAATGATCAGGCCAATTTTTACAATTCTGACCACTGTCAATTTATGAGGTAATTACTCTGGAACGCTTCAATGGATCCCCCTGATTCTGAGATTGTTTTTTTGTGACATATTGTACTTCATGATTGTGGAAAAATTTCTTCGATATCACTTGCATTTATTTGTGAAAAAAACGGAAATTTGGCGAAAATTTTGAAAATTTTGCAATTTTCAAAATTTTAATTTTTAAGTCCTGAAATCAGAGAGATATGTCACACAAAAGAGTTAATAAATAACATTTCCCACATGTCTACTTTACATCAGCACAATTTTGGAACCAAAATTTTTTTTTGTTAGGGAGTAGTGTTGAGCATTCCGATACTGAAATATCGGGTATCGGCCGATATTCGCGGTATCGGAATTCCGATACTTAATTCCGATACTATTGCAATATCGTATACCGGAATCGGAAGTTCCCATAATGCAATGAGACATTTTCATTTTATTCAGCCAATGAGGATCCTAAGAAGTGTGGGCACATCCTGTTAGGCATGTAGGCATCTTAACTAATGGCATGGCTGTGATTGGCTGCTGAAATGATGTCATGATGCACTATAAAAGCCACCGCCGCCATTTTGAGCTCACTCTGCTGTGAATTCAGTTAGGGATAGGACGCTGTTGTTCTGAGGGACAGTTTTAGCTACCTATTTGCTCTATACTGCTTTACCCAAGCTACTTTCTAAATCACTGTGCCTTGCAGTGCTAGTGCACAGTTCCCTGTGCTGTTCACCGCTATCTGCAAGGTCTGTGTGTGTGAGTGCAGCTCACCCTGTAGTGTGTGCTTCAACCCCGTCTGGTTGTAGTGCACTCAGTGTGTGTCACTGCCTCATACATTGTCCTTTATTGCCAATTCATAATTTTTCCTGATATCTCCTATTAGTGTGGTGGTTCCATCTGTATTCAGCTAAATTGGTTCCAAACACACTATATAGGAGTAGATAGAGAAATTTTTTTCCGTCTTGCAGCACTAGTGCACAGTGCTCTGCATCTGTACTGTTCACCGCTGTCTGCAAGGTCTGGTGTGTGAGTGCAGCTCACCCTGTAGTGTGTGCTTCAACCCCGTCTGGTTGTAGTGCACTCAGTGTGTGTCACTGCCTCATACATTGTCCTTTATTGCCAATTCATAATTTTTCCTGATATCTCCTATTAGTGTGGTGGTTCCAGGGCCGGCCTTAGGGTATATGGCGCCCTGTGCGAAATCCCTCTTGGCGCCCCCCCCCAAAGAAAAAAAATTAAACTCATGTAGGTGAAAACAACAAGTGCATTTTTTATTAATCAAATGATCAAGTAATAACAAGCAACAAAAGTTGAAAAGTTTTAAAGCCGCCACCACGATAAGGTAGACTCTTCTGGCAGGGCCCTACTCTAACCTATTAAAATTTTCTTAAAATATCCAATACTCTTTTTAGATATATTTTTATTTAGTTTTCTTTAAGGGAATGTGTCATATACATTTTTTTTTAAAAATGACCAATAATACCACATACAGGGAATACTGCCACACCATGACCAGACCACATATTACCACAACATAGTGACCGAATAATACCACACAGAAGGGGGAAAAACTGCCACACCATGACCAGACCACATATTACCACCACATTACTAATATTACCACCACATTACTAATATTACCATAAGTGTCATTATGCACGGGAGCTCTATACATGGTATGTATAATGTAAGTGTCCAGGTAATCTAGTGATCACCAGTGACATTATACACAGGAGCTCTGTATATAGTGTCAGTGTACAGGTAATACAGTGATCATCAGTGACATTATACACAGGAGCTCTGTATATAGTGTCAGTGTACAGGTAATACAGTGATCACCAGTGACATTATACACAGGAGCCCGGTACATAGTATATAGTGTAAGTGTACATGTAATACACTGACTCACTGGTGACGTCTCTAGGTGAAGTCCTTCAGCTACGCTTTTCTCCTTCATCCAGCACAGACCGCCATTACGTCTTCCAGCCAGGACTCGTCTCTGCATAAAATAACACAGTTATCTAGAGCACATTCCCCAACTTCTACATTACGCAGCTGAATACAGACGTGTATCCACCATCAATATATGGTTAGTTATTATACAACCTACCATTCCAAATATAAATTGTAATCCACCACGGTGCCCCCATTAACTGTAAATAGGCACTTAATATATAATTTAATTAGAACCTCTACTCTTTCCGCCAATTTGTTACCAGTTACACTCCTGCATCCGCAACGCCCCCTACTCTATACTTCCTGCTCCCCGCATTCATTATTTACATGCACCCCCTGCCCCAATTCATTATATCATGTCCTGCTCTCCCCACCCCATCATCATTTACTGTCCCCCACCCCACATTCATTATGTGCAGCTCATTATCCCCCTACTCCCAATTCCCCCATGTGCAGCTCATTTTCTCCCAATTCCCCCATGTGCAGCTCTCACCCCCCCATGTGCACATCTCTCATCCCCCTCCCCCACATGTGCCCCTCTCTCATCCCCCTCCCCCACATGTGCACCTCTCTCATCCCACTCCCCCACATGTGCACCTCTCTCATCCCCCTCCCCCACATGTGCACCTCTCTCATCCCCCTCCCCCACATGTGCACCTCTCTCATCCCCCCCATGTGCACATCTCTCATCCCCCTCCCCCACATGTGCACCTCTCTCATCCCCCTCCCCCACATGTGCACCTCTCTCATCCCCCTCCCCCACATGTGCACACCTCTCATCCCCCTCCCCCACATGTGCACCTCTCTCATCCCCCTCCCCCACATGTGCACCTCTCTCATTCCCCTCCCCCACATGTGCACCTCCCATTCCCCCCACTCCTAGTAAATTGTATTTAAAAAAAAAAAAAAACTTGTTATACTTACCCCCATGCGATCCCTGCAGAATCCTCGTCCAAATCGATGACACCAGGTTCTCCTGACTTCCGGTCATGTGACGGTGCCGTCACATGACCGGAAGTCAGAGAAATCATGACAGAGATGTTCCGGCCCCGGCGCTTAGCATGGGGCCGGGGGCCCCATGAGGAGAGAGACACACAAGAGGGGGGCCCCCAAGGGGGCCCCTACCGGCCGGGCCCCATACTGGAGTCAGGGCAGTCATGCCCTGATGGCGGCCCTGCTGGAGGCTGAAGGGGCCCCCTCTCCCTCGGGGCCCCCGTTCAATGAACCGGCTGCACGGGCGGTAGTTCCGCCCCTGTGTGTGAGGAGGAGAGAGTGCAGCGCGCCCGGGTCCCGGCCGGACATTTCAGAGCAGAGAGGGGGCGCCGGCGCCTGAGCACAGAAGAAACGCTGGGCGCTCCCTCTCTGCTCTTCCATAAGAAAAATACCGACGGGGAGGGAGCCAGCGCAGCGCCCCCCTTCACTCTCAAGTTTGAGGCGCCCTGTGCAGTTGCACAGCTGGCACGCCCCAAAGGCCGGCCCTGGGTGGTTCCATCTGTATTCAGCTAAATTGGTTCCAAACACACTATATAGGAGTAGATAGAGAATTTTTTTCCGTCTTGCAGCACTAGTGCACAGTGCTCTGCATCTGTACTGTTCACCGCTGTCTGCAAGGTCTGGTGTGTGAGTGCAGCTCACCCTGTAGTGTGTGCTTCAACCCCGTCTGGTTGTAGTGCACTCAGTGTGTGTCACTGCCTCATACATTGTCCTTTATTGCCAATTCATAATTTTTCCTGATATCTCCTATTAGTGTGGTGGTTCCATCCATATTCAGCTAAATTGATTCCAAACACACTATATAGGAGTAGATAGAGGAGCCTTTCTGCAGCATTGGGCCCTGCAGCCCCAGCCAGATTAGTATTAGCCTATTTTTTGCAGCCTCATCTATTGCATTGTAGGTTACCTTCCTACATTGTAATAGCTACAAAAAGTTTGTGATACTATCGTTATTACATCTTTAGGCACATCCAGTGTCTTTTTGTGACAAAAAAAACCTAAATAAAGTTCACCAAACACTCCACTTTACAGTTGTGTAGGCCACATTAGCTCATATTAAAGTCTAGTCCACACTTTATAAAATTAGTGTTTCTTATACCTGTTAGCAGCTGTTCAGGAATAAGCACACTAAGCCCTTAGTACTTTTCTGCCTATCTTTATCAGTCTACCAAGATGAAGAAGGCAGGGAGTAAGGCATGTGGTCGTGGTCGTGGGCGTGGGCGTGGAGTTTCTGCAGGGAGAGGACGTGAGGATTCTGTGCCTGCAGGGAGAGGACGTGGGGATTCTGTGCCTGCTGCGGGCACCAGTGACTCAGCATCCCCCAGTTTTACCAGGGAACAGTCCTTTATGCGCAGCTTTGTAGGAGCTAGCCGTACCCCACTGCTGCGCGAGGACCAAATTGAAGCCGTTGTCGGATGGATGGCAGCTAACGCATCGACTTCAATTAGTTCCAGATCCTCTCAGGTCCTGAGCACTGAAGAGCACCCATCTGTCTCTTCACCACCTGCCAAATTGCCCAGGCAGTCAGAGAGCCCTGGACAGGAGCCATCTCTACTTCTGTTCTCTGAATCTCTTGGCTTGGAAAGAGGGGGCCAGCCAAGCAGAATTCGAGAATTTGAAGAAGAGGTAGTATGCAGTGATGCGCAACCGTTTTGTCTCTCTGAATCTGAAGAGGCGGGTGGGCCAGTGCCTATGGTCAGCAGCACACCTCAGTACGCATCTGATGATGAGACTCAGGTGCCACTTTCTGGTGCGTACTGTGCTGTCGAGACTACCCAGGAGAAGCAGTTGTTTGAAGAGGGTGGTGTAGATGATGAGGTCCTTGACCCATCATGGCGTGAGGGACAGGAAGGTGGTGGGAGCAGCTCTGAGGAAGAGATTCCCCGAACGGCCCAAAAAGGAGGGAGAGGGAGGGGGCAGACTTGGTTGCCTGTAGCCTCCACTTCGGCACCCATTAGGAGCATGGCTCTTCCAAAATCCAAAGCGGGCGCTCCCAAGACTTGCAGTGCCTGGTCCTTTTTTGACACAGTTGCAGATGACATTTGCTTTGTCAAATGCAAGCTGTGTAATCAGAAGGTGAAAAGAGGGAAAAGTGTCAGCAACCTCAATACCACAAATATGTGGAAACATGTGCGGACCAAGCACGTGGTGGAGTTACACAAACACACTGAAGACCTAGGCCAACCTACAGCGCCACCTACCACCTCTTCAGCTCGTGTTGTAGCCTCTTCCTCCAGCTCACACACAGCTGGTTCGGCTTCCTCACAGGATCGCCATGGAAGAATCTCTGGCACTGTTGTACAGAGACACAGTGTAATTCCACCCACAGCACCACTTTCCCAGTCATCCTCACACTCCCAGGCCAGTCTACAGCCATCGTTAGCACAGGCATGGGAGAAAAGGCGCCCATACTCGGCAAACCACCCCCGAGCACAGGCTCTGAATGCTGGCATTGCTAAACTACTGGCCCTTGAAATGCTATCATTCAGGCTGGTGGAGACTGACACATTCCGTAACTTTATGGCATTGGCAGTCCCACAATACAACGTGCCCAGCCGCTTTTATTTCAGCAGGCAAGCCGTCCCTGCCCTGCAACATCATGTGGAGGGAAAAATTAAACATGCGCTACAAAACGCCGTCAGTAGCAAGGTCCACCTGACCACTGATGCGTGGACCAGTAAGCATGGACAGGGACGATACCTTTCCCTCACTGCCCATTGGGTAAATGTTGTGGAGCCGGGTACAGATCTTGAGAGTGGCGCTGTACGTGTTCTGCCAACTCCAAGGATTGCAGGAATCCAGTCTGTACACATTGACTCCTCCTCATACTCCAGTTCCTCTGAATCAGCGCTGCAGGAGCCGTCACGGTCTACCTCCACATCAACCCGTGAACGGTTACCTGTTATGATGACCGATATGAGCACAGCCGTGGCCAAACGTCAACAGGCCGTATTAAAATTAATTTCTTTGGGGAATCGAAGCCACACAGCGCAGGAGCTCTGGAATGCCATCAAGCAGCAGAGTGACGTGTGGTTTGTGCCAGCGAATCTCCAGCCAGGCATGGTAGTGTGTGACAATGGCCGAAATCTGGTGGCAGCTCTGGGCCTAGGCAACCTCACTCACATCCCATGTCTGGCACATGTGCTCAACTTGGTCGTGCAGAGTTTTTTGAGGGACTATCCGGATCTTGATGCACTGCTTCACAAGGTCCGCATAGAGTGCGCTCACTTGCGGCGTTCCAGCAATGCAAGATCACGCATTGCAGCTCTGCAGCGCCGATTATGTCTTCCGGAACATCGCATCATATGTGACCTACCCACCAGGTGGAATTCAACGTTACATATGTTGGAGAGGTTGTGTGAGCAGCAGGCAGCAGTAATGGAGTACCAGCTGCAGCAGGCGCAAACAAGTCGCAGTGCGCGCCGTTCACACTTCACCACCACTGAGTGGGCCTCTATGAAGGACATTTGCCACGTTTTGCGTGCCTTCGATTATTCCACGCGGATGGCGAGTGCAGATGATGCACTAGTCAGCATGACTATCCCCCTTATCTGCCTGCTTGAAAAAACACTGCAAGCACTAAGGGACGAGGTTTTGGAAGAGGTGGAGGATGAGGAGTCACAAATGCCATCTGCTTCTCTACAGTCTGCGCAACGTGGTTCCTCACAAAGGCCTAGGCAGGGGACACTTTGTGAGGAGGATGAGGAGGAGTCAATGGATGAGGAAGACATCTGTCCAGAGGAGGGAGGTACACAATGCTCTAGTAGTCAGTATCTAGAGCGAGGGTGGGGTGATGCAGAGCAGGCAGAGATCACGCCTCAAGCAGGGGACAGCGTTTCTTGGCCAGTTGGCAGTCTGCAGCACATGGTTGATTTCATGCTGCAGTGCCTCAGAAACGACCGCCGCATCGCCCACATTCTCAACACGGCTGATTATTGGGTGTCCACCCTCCTAGATCCTCGCTACCGGGACAACTTACAAAGCCTCATAACACCATTGAACCGGGAGCGTAAAATGCGGGAGTACCAAGACGCACTGGTGCATTCCATCATGTTCTCCATTCCAACCGAGAGCAGTGCTGCTAGTGCTTTACAAAGCAGCTCAGTGCGTCGAGGCAGTGGAGGAAGCTCTGCACAAAGAGGGAGCAGAAGCAGCGCCTCAGCACAAGGCAAGACCAGTATGGCCGAAATGTGGCAAAGTTTTGTGTCCCCGCCGCCACAAATGTCTACACCATCACAGACAGCTCCAGTCAGCAGGAGGCAACGTTTCCGTCAGATGGTGACAGACTACATGTCTTGCCCTCTTAGTGTACTCCCAGACGGCTCTTCTCCCTTCAAGTTTTGGGTCTGTAAGCTGGATACATGGCCAGAGCTTAGTCAGTATGCACTGGAGGTGCTAGCTTGCCCTGCTGCTAGTGTATTATCGGAACGCGTCTTTAGTGCCGCAGGTGGTGTACTAACAGACCGTCGCATGCGACTATCCTCCGATAACGTTGACCGGCTTACTTTTCTCAAAATGAACAAGGCCTGGATCTCTCATGAATTTGCCAGTCCTCTTCCAGAATAAATAATTGGTTGGCAACAGTATCCAGGTCTCCTGTTCTGTTCATGTTTCTACCACCTGAACTGTAATCCCTGAGCTCCAACACCGCCAGTTGGCGCTCGGAAGTGCCGTCTGCACAGTCAACACTTGCTGCCGTGTTATTGGGGTTCAGTAACGTCAGCTGTTCTCCTGCTGTGCGGACGGCAATTTCTCCTGATTTGTCCACATCCACTGTACTACACATTTTAAAGTTGCTCCAATTACTCCTCTGGCTCCTCTGTTTTCATTCTTATCCCTGGGCTCCAGCACCGCCAGTTGGCGCTCGGAAGTGCTGTCTGCACAGTCAACACTTGCTACCATGTTATTGGGGTTCAGTAACGTCAGCTGTTCCCCTGCTGTGCGGACGGCAATTTCTCCTGCTCTGTCCACATTCTCACTACTACAGATTTTAAAGTTGCTCCAATTACACCTCTGGCTCCTCTGTTTTCATTCTTATCCCTGGGCTCCAGCACCGCCAGTTGGCGCTCGGAAGTGCCGTCTGCACAGTCAACACTTGCTGCGGTGTTATTGGGGTTCGGTAACGTCAGCTGTTCCCCTGCTGTGTTCACGGCAATTTCTCCTGCTCTGTCCATATTCACTGTGCTACTTATTTAAAACTTGCTCCAATTACACCTCTGGCTCCTCCGTTTTTAGTATTTACCCTGGGCTCCAACACCGCCAGTTGGCGCTCGGAAGTGCTGTCTGCACAGTCAACACTTGCTGCCGTGTTATTGGGGTTCAGTAACGTCAGCTGTTCTCCTGCTGTGCGGACGGCAATTTCTCCTGCTTTGTCCACATCCACTGTACTACACATTTTAAAGTTGCTCGAATTACACCTCTGGCTCCTCTGTTTTCATTCTTATCCCTGGGCTCCAGCACCGCCAGTTGGCGCTCGGAAGTGCCGTCTGCACAGTCAACACTTGCTGCGGTGTTATTGGGGTTCGGTAACGTCAGCTGTTCCCCTGCTGTGTTCACGGCAATTTCTCCTCCTCTGTCCATATTCACTGTGCTACTTATTTAAAACTTGCTCCAATTACACCTCTGGCTCCTCCGTTTTTAGTATTTACCCTGGGCTCCAATACCGCTAGTTGCTGCTCAGAAGTGCCGTCTGCACAGTCAACGCTTGCTCCAGTGTTATTGGGATTCAGTAACGTCAGCTGATCCCCAGCTGTGTGTCCGGCAAATTCTCCTGCTTTGTCCACATCCACTGTAGTACGGATTTAAAACCTCCTCCAAATACACCTCTGGCTCTTCTGTTTTTAGTATTTACCCTGGGCTCCAGCACCGCCAGCTGGTTCTCGGCAGTTCCATTGGCTCTTGTACCTTCTGCTACCCATCCGGGTTCCAGTACCGTCAGCTGGTTCTCGGCAGTGTCTTTGGCACGGGTACTCCCTCCTGCCCAGCCTGGTTCCAGCACGCCAGCTGTTTCCGGGTAGTGTCAACGTCACTTTGCCTCCAATGCGTTGTCCTGTCGTGTTGCGGTCGGGTTAGCCGACTCTATGGTGCCTGCAGTTTAGGTGACTCCTATGTGGGCTGCGGGATCTGGCAATGAAGGCTGGTTCCATAGTGCCAATAGGACAAGCACCCTCTGTAGGACTGTGGGTTTTGGTAACTGCGGCCGGCTCGCGGCCTTGAACTTTTTTTTTACATGGGTACCTTCTGCTACCCATCCGGGTTCCAGTACCGTCAGCTGGTTCTCGGCAGTGCCTTTGGATTAGGTGCCTCCTTCTCGGTATCCAAGTTCCACCAACGTCTGCTGGTCCTTGGTAGTGCTTTCTGGCACAGGTACCTCCTGCTTAGTAACCGAGTTCCAGTAACATCAGCTGGTCCTCGGTAGTTCCATTGGCTCTTGTACCTTCTGCTACCCATCCGGGTTCCAGTACCGTCAGCTGGTCCTCGGTAGTTCCATTTGCTCTTGTATCTTCTGCTACCCATCCGGGTTCCAGTACCGTCAGCTGGTCCTCGGTAGTTCCATTTGCTCTTGTATCTTCTGCTACCCATCCGGGTTCCAGTACCGTCAGCTGGTTCTCGGCAGTGCCTTTGGATTAGGTGCCTCCTTCTCGGTATCCAAGTTCCACCAACGTCTGCTGGTCCTTGGTAGTGCTTTCTGGCACAGGTACCTCCTGCTTAGTAACCGAGTTCCAGTAACATCAGCTGGTCCTCGGTAGTTCCATTGGCTCTTGTACCTTCTGCTACCCATCCGGGTTCCAGTACCGTCAGCTGGTCCTCGGTAGTTCCATTTGCTCTTGTATCTTCTGCTACCCATCCGGGTTCCAGTACCGTCAGCTGGTTCTCGGCAGTGCCTTTGGATTAGGTGCCTCCTTCTCGGTATCCAAGTTCCACCAACGTCTGCTGGTCCTTGGTAGTGCTTTCTGGCACAGGTACCTCCTGCTTAGTAACCGAGTTCCAGTAACATCAGCTGGTCCTCGGTAGTTCCATTGGCTCTTGTACCTTCTGCTACCCATCCGGGTTCCAGTACCGTCAGCTGGTCCTCGGTAGTTCCATTTGCTCTTGTATCTTCTGCTACCCATCCGGGTTCCAGTACCGTCAGCTGGTCCTCGGTAGTTCCATTTGCTCTTGTATCTTCTGCTACCCATCCGGGTTCCAGTACCGTCAGCTGGTTCTCGGCAGTGCCTTTGGATTAGGTGCCTCCTTCTCGGTATCCAAGTTCCACCAACGTCTGCTGGTCCTTGGTAGTGCTTTCTGGCACAGGTACCTCCTGCTTAGTAACCGAGTTCCAGTAACATCAGCTGGTCCTCGGTAGTTCCATTGGCTCTTGTACCTTCTGCTACCCATCCGGGTTCCAGTACCGTCAGCTGGTCCTCGGTAGTTCCATTTGCTCTTGTATCTTCTGCTACCCATCCGGGTTCCAGTACCGTCAGCTGGTTCTTGGCAGTGTCTTTGGCACGGGTACTCCCTCCTGCCCAGCCTGGTTCCAGCACGCCAGCTGTTTCCGGGTAGTGTCAACGTCACTTTGCCTCCAATGCGTTGTCCTGTCGTGTTGCGGTCGGGTTAGCCGACTCTATGGTGCCTGCAGTTTAGGTGACTCCTATGTGGGCTGCGGGATCTGGCAATGAAGGCTGGTTCCATAGTGCCAATAGGACAAGCACCCTCTGTAGGACTGTGGGTTTTGGTAACTGCGGCCGGCTCGCGGCCTTGAACTTTTTTTTTACATGGGTACCTTCTGCTACCCATCCGGGTTCCAGTACCGTCAGCTGGTTCTCGGCAGTGCCTTTGGATTAGGTGCCTCCTTCTCGGTATCCAAGTTCCACCAACGTCTGCTGGTCCTTGGTAGTGCTTTCTGGCACAGGTACCTCCTGCTTAGTAACCGAGTTCCAGTAACATCAGCTGGTCCTCGGTAGTTCCATTGGCTCTTGTACCTTCTGCTACCCATCCGGGTTCCAGTACCGTCAGCTGGTCCTCGGTAGTTCCATTTGCTCTTGTATCTTCTGCTACCCATCCGGGTTCCAGTACCGTCAGCTGGTTCTCGGCAGTGTCTTTGGCACGGGTACTCCCTCCTGCCCAGCCTGGTTCCAGCACGCCAGCTGTTTCCGGGTAGTGTCAACGTCACTTTGCCTCCAATGCGTTGTCCTGTCGTGTTGCGGTCGGGTTAGCCGACTCTATGGTGCCTGCAGTTTAGGTGACTCCTATGTGGGCTGCGGGATCTGGCAATGAAGGCTGGTTCCATAGTGCCAATAGGACAAGCACCCTCTGTAGGACTGTGGGTTTTGGTAACTGCGGCCGGCTCGCGGCCTTGAACTTTTTTTTTA
The DNA here is from genome assembly GCF_046119375.1 of Phyllobates terribilis. Lineage (NCBI taxonomy): Eukaryota > Metazoa > Chordata > Amphibia > Anura > Dendrobatidae > Phyllobates > Phyllobates terribilis. The sequence continues at coordinate 349,345,465 of NW_027362768.1, read as the reverse complement.
CATGGGTACCTTCTGCTACCCATCCGGGTTCCAGTACCGTCAGCTGGTTCTCGGCAGTGCCTTTGGATTAGGTGCCTCCTTCTCGGTATCCAAGTTCCACCAACGTCTGCTGGTCCTTGGTAGTGCTTTCTGGCACAGGTACCTCCTGCTTAGTAACCGAGTTCCAGTAACATCAGCTGGTCCTCGGTAGTTCCATTGGCTCTTGTACCTTCTGCTACCCATCCGGGTTCCAGTACCGTCAGCTGGTCCTCGGTAGTTCCATTTGCTCTTGTATCTTCTGCTACCCATCCGGGTTCCAGTACCGTCAGCTGGTTCTCGGCAGTGTCTTTGGCACGGGTACTCCCTCCTGCCCAGCCTGGTTCCAGCACGCCAGCTGTTTCCGGGTAGTGTCAACGTCACTTTGCCTCCAATGCGTTGTCCTGTCGTGTTGCGGTCGGGTTAGCCGACTCTATGGTGCCTGCAGTTTAGGTGACTCCTATGTGGGCTGCGGGATCTGGCAATGAAGGCTGGTTCCATAGTGCCAATAGGACAAGCACCCTCTGTAGGACTGTGGGTTTTGGTAACTGCGGCCGGCTCGCGGCCTTGAACTTTTTTTTTACATGGGTACCTTCTGCTACCCATCCGGGTTCCAGTACCGTCAGCTGGTTCTCGGCAGTGCCTTTGGATTAGGTGCCTCCTTCTCGGTATCCAAGTTCCACCAACGTCTGCTGGTCCTTGGTAGTGCTTTCTGGCACAGGTACCTCCTGCTTAGTAACCGAGTTCCAGTAACATCAGCTGGTCCTCGGTAGTTCCATTGGCTCTTGTACCTTCTGCTACCCATCCGGGTTCCAGTAACATCAGCTGGTCCTCGGTAGTTCCATTGGCTCTTGTACCTTCTGCTACCCATCCGGGTTCCAGTACCGTCAGCTGGTTCTCGGCAGTGCCTTTGGATTAGGTGCCTCCTTCTCGGTATCCAAGTTCCACCAACGTCTGCTGGTCCTTGGTAGTGCTTTCTGGCACAGGTACCTCCTGCTTAGTAACCGAGTTCCAGTAACATCAGCTGGTCCTCGGTAGTTCCATTGGCTCTTGTACCTTCTGCTATCCATCCGGGTTCCAGTACCGTCAGCTGGTCCTCGGTAGTTCCTCAGCTTTCTTGTACCTTCTGCTACATTTCCAAGTTCAAGCTTTTTGAAATGGTTCTTGGTAATCACTCTGGATCTCCCTGACGAGGACCCTGAAGACGAGGACCCTGAAGACCAACCCTAAGAAGACGAGGACCCCGAAGACAATGACCCTGAAGACGAGGACCCTGAAGACCACCCCGAAGAAGACGAGGACCCTGAAGACCACCCCGAAGAAGACGAGGACCCTGAAGACCACCCCGAAGAAGACGAGGACCCCGAAGACGAGGACCCAGAAGACCAACCCGAAGAAGACGAGGACCCCGAAGACGAGGACCCCCGAAGACGACGACCCTGAAGACCACCCCGAAGAAGACCAAGAAGATGACCCTGAAGAAGTTGACCAAGAAGACAAAGAAGAGAAGACAAGCACCAAGATACAGAAAAACAAGAGACAGAAAACCAAGAAGCAGAAATACAAGAAGCTGCAGAACAAAAAGCGGAAGAACATTAAGCATAAGACTAAAAATCAGAGCAAAAGATAATATCTAAATTATAAGCAGAAGATGACTAAGCAGTGTATGGGGGTGAGTCCGTTCCTCCTCGTGGTGCCCCTGGAAAAGACCTGCTGCTGCAGGCCAAACTGAACGCGGACAAATCCTGTTGTAAATCTTTTGTGACGGGCAGAACGAAAGGTGTAATGTCCAACCTTTTATAGATAACAACTACAGGAATGCCTGTCACAAATAAGAATATGATGAAGAAGAAGAATATGAAGAAGATGAAGAAGTAGAATATGAAGAATGTAAAAAAAAGAATAATACGAAGAAGGTGAAGAAGAAGAAGGTGAAGAAGAAGTGGATGAAAAAGATGCTGAGGATGATGAAGGAGAAAGTGTGGGAGAAGTAAAAAAGAAGGTGAAGAGCATGGAAGTAGTGAAACATAAATATCTGACAAAATATAAAAATACTTAACATAGTTAATATTTCCGTAACTCAGAACATAATAAAAAAATATTAATTCCTGCTATTCCATTTGACTGGGCTAAACCTCTATGCCTTTATTGTCTCCCCCACCTCCCCCAATACATTCTACATTATTCTTAGTTGTTTTCCTTCATGTAGAAATAACCTACAAGGAAAGAAAGGGTTTATTTTAATTCCGATATTTATGTCCCATTGACTTGCATTGGTTTCCGGTATCGGAATCGGCGATATCCGATACTTTTTCGGTATCGGTCCGATCCGATATTTCCCGATATCGGAAGGTATCGCTCAACACTATTAGGGAGCTATAAGGGTTAAAAGTTGACCAGTGATTTCTCATTTTTCCAACAAAATTTACAAAACCATTTTTTTAGGGACCACATCACATTTGAAGTCACTTTGAGAGGTCTTTATGACAGAAAATACCCAAAAGTGACACCATTCTAAAAACTGCACTCCTCAAGGTGCTCAAAACCACATTCAAGAACTTTATTAACCCTTCAGGTGCTTCACAGGATTTTTTTGAATGTGGAAGAAAAAAATGAACATTTAACTTTTTTCACAAAAATGTTACTTTAGACCCAATTTTTTTTATTTTCACAGGGGTAACAAGAAAAAATGGACCCCAAAATTTGTTGTGCAATTTCCCCTGGGCACGCAGATACCCAATATTTGGGGAAAAAACACTGTTTGGGCGCACGGCAGGGCTCGGAAGGGAAGGAGCGCCATTTGACTTTTTGATTGTAAAATTTGCTTGAATAATTAGCGGACGCCATGTTGTGTTTGGAGAGCCCCTGTGTGCCCAAACTTTGGAGCTCCCCCACAAGTGACCCCATTTTGGAAACTAGACCCCCCAAGGCACCTTTCTAGATGCATAGTGAGCACTTGGAACCCCCAGGTGCTTCACAAATTGATTCGTAAAAATGAAAAAGTGAAAAAAAAAACACTTTTTCATTTTTACGAATCAATTTGTGAAGCACCTGGGGGTTCCAAGTGCTCACTATGCATCTAGATAGGTGCCTTGGGGGGTCTAGTTTCCAAAATGGGTTCACTTGTGGGGGATCTCCAATGTTTGGGCACACAGGGACTCTCCAAATGCAACATGGTATCCGCTAACAAATTGAATGGAAAATCGGCTCAAATTGTTAGCGGACACCACGTTGCGTTTGGAGAGCCCCTCTGTGCCCAAACTTTGGAGCTCCCCCACAAGTGACCCCATTTTGGAAACTAGACCCCCCAAGACACCTTACTAGATGCATAGTGAGCACTTGGAACCCCCAGGTGCTTCACAAATTGATTTGTAAAAATGAAAAAGTGAAAAAAAAACACTTTTTCATTTTTATGAATCAATTTGTGAAGCACCTGGGGTTCCAAGTGCTCACTATGAATCTAGATAGGTGCCTTGGGGGGTCTAGTTTCCAAAATGGGGTCACTTGTGGGGGAGCTCCAAAGTTTGGGCACACAGGGGCTCTCCAAACGCAACATGGTGTCCGCTAACAATTTGAGCCGACAATTTGTTAGCGGATATCATGTTGCATTTGGAGAGTCCCTGTGTGCCCAAACATTGGAGCTCCCCCACAAGTGACCCCATTTTGGAAACTAGACCCCCCAAGGCACCTATCTAGATTCATAGTGAGCACTTGGAACCCCAGGTGCTTCACAAATTGATTCATAAAAATGAAAAAGTGTTTTTTTTTTCACTTTTTCATTTTTACGAATCAATTTGTGAAGCACCTGGGGGTTCCAAGTGCTCACTATGCATCTAGATAGGTGCCTTGGGGGGTCTAGTTTCCAAAATGGGGTCACTTGTGGGGGAGCTCCAATGTTTGGGCACACAGGGGCTCTCCAAACGCAACATGGCGTCCGCTAACAATTTGAGCCGATTTTCCATTCAATTCGTTAGCTGACACCATGTCGTGTTTGGAGAGCCCGTGATGTGCCTAAACAGTGGAGCTCCCCCACAAGTGTCCCCATTTTGGAAACTATACCCCTCAAGGATTTTATTAAGGTGTATAGTGAACATTTTGAACCCAGAGGTACGGCACAGAATTTGTTTACATTAGGTCATCATATTGAATAAGTTGTCATTATTCTTGAGCGCAAGTGCTCGCTACTTGAGTTTGCATCGGGTACTCAGGTATGCACCATGTACAGCGTGTGCTCGAGTGACATGCTCGAGTCCCTGCTCCGCATGTTTCACGGTTATTAGACACCCAAAAAAAAACATGCGGGGATCGCTCGTGCATGGCAGGCAATCCCCGTAAAGTTTTTTTGGCCGCGAAGCATATGGGGCAGAGACTCGAGCATGTCACTCAAATACCCACGATACTCAATGCATACCAGAGCACCCGATGCAAACTCAAGTAGCGAGCACTTGCGCTCAACACTAGTCACCATATCGTCATCTTTTTTTCTTACTTTTGAAAAAAATCCCAACCCCAGCCCTAACCCTAGCACAACCCTAACCATAGCACAACCCTAGCCCTAGCACAACCCTAGCCCCAGCACAACCCTAGCCCCAGCACAACCCTAGCCCCAAACCCAGCCCTAACCCTAGCCCAATCCTAACCCAAGAGTTTATTTTTGACGCCATTCCTTGTGCGGTATAAGTGATTAGACGACTTTATTCTTCAGGTCGGTGTGATTACAGCAATGCCAGAATCATATGGGGTTTTTATGACTGACAGCTGTCACACACTAAAAGACGCATTTTTTGTAAAATCTAGTTTTTGCATCGCCATATTTTGAGAGCTATAATTTTTCCAGATTTTGGCAGACAGTCATGTGACGGTTCGTTTTTTGCGGGATGACTTGACGTTGTAATTGGTGCCATTTTCAGGCACGTGACATTTTTTGATCGCTTTCTATTCCGATTTTTGGGAGGCAGAATAAACAAAAACCAACAATTCAGGAATTGTTTTTTTTTTTTTATTCTGTTCTGCGTGTGGTAAAATTGATGAGGTAGCTTTATTCTTCGGGTCAGTACGTTTACAGCGGTACCACATTTGTATCATTTTTCTATGTTTGGCGCTTATACACAATAAAAGCTATTTTATAGAAAAAAATATTTTTTAGCATCGCTTTATTCTGAGAGCTATAACTTTTTTATTTTTCGGCTGATTGAGCTGTATGGCGGCTTGTTTTTTGCGGGACGAGATGACGTTTTCAGCGGTACCATTTTTATTTATATGCGTCTTTTTGATCGCGTGTTATTCCACTTTTTGTTTGGCGGTATGGTGATAAAGCATTGTTTTTTGCTTCGTTTTTTTTGTTTTTTTTTTACCGTGTTCACTGAAGGGGTTAACTAGTAGGACAGTTTTATAGGTCAGGTTGTTCCGGACGCGGCGATACCAAATATGTGTACTTTTATTGTTTTTTTTTTGTTTTTTTTTATAATAATATTTATTGATGGGTACATTATATTTTTATTTTTGGTGGATTATTTTTTTTATTTTTTTTTTATATTTTTGCAATTTTTTTTTTTTTTTTTCTACTTTCAGACAGTTTATACACTTTATTACTTTGTCCCACTCTGGGACTTTCACTTTTTTTTCTCTGATCGCCTGCATGGCACAGGAATGCAGCACCATCCCTATGCCATGCAGGCTATCAGCGGTGCACAGTGTGAAGATTGTTTGGAGATGCACTGGGCATGTCCAAACAATCTTCCTGCTGTCTAGTGACCCGGATGTTGTCATGACGACATCGGGTCGTCATGGCAACACCCAGGAAGCCTTTGCAGACTGCGCTGGAAGCCGGAAGAGGAGGTGAGTATCGGCGATCACCTCCCCTTGCCCCCGCAATGCCGCGATCGACTTCGATCGACTTCGATCGCAGCATCGCAGGGGTTAATGTGCTGGGAACGGTGCAGGACCGCTCCCTGCACATAGTACCGGGTGTCAGCTGTGACAATCAGCTGACACGCGGCGGCGATCGCGCCCGCACAGCCTGTGTGCGCGCGCGATCGCGATGACGTACTAATACGGGTCTGGCTCTTAAGTCCCAGGGCACAGACGCGTATTAGTACGTCAGATGTTGTTAAGGGGTTAAAGACCAATCCGGATAACCCCTAGATTTCAATTTACTTTTACACCTGATGAATTCTTCATCCAATTTATTTGCATTGTTACAGTTACGTTTGATTCTTGTCAGTTCCCCCACATGTATAGCTTTTATAGTATGGCGCGAATGTCCGCTTTTGGCATGTAGAATGGTATTCCCAGATATGGGTCTGGAAAATGTGGAAGTAGTGATGGAGCCGTGAAGAATCCCCAATTTTAGATCAAGAAATGATATACACTTAGAATCAAAGGTGTAAGTGAAAGAAAGATTGAATTCATTGTTATTTAAATACTTGATGAATTCCGGTATGGCAGACGCATCCCCACTCCAGATGAAGATCAAATCATCTATGTATCTGCCATACCAGAAAACATCACGAGCCCATGGATTGGCGAAGGTGTACAATGCAACATATTCCCAATGGGACATTACCATATTTGCCAACGATGGGGAATAGCTAGATCCCATGGATACTCCTCTACATTGGAGATAAAATTCCTGATTGTACATAAAAAAATTATTAGTCATAAGATATTGTGTACAAGACAAAAGATAATTAATTAAATCCAAGGTATAATTACTATACTTATTAAGATGGAAATCCAATGCTTGCAGAGCGACATCATATGGTATACTTGTGTACAAAGACACTACATCACACCCTAACCATGTATATCCCTCCTGCCATGTGATATTTGTTAATTGGTCCACAACGTCTCTTGAATCTTTAAGAAAACCTGCAGATCTCTGCACTAGCGGTTGAAATAATGTATCCATCCAATTACCAAGATGCTCTGTAACAGAATTAATATTAGAAATGATTGGTCTCATTGGGGGGGGATTGATGCCCTTGTGTGTCTTGGGTAGACCATATAAAAGTGGTAGCATGGGATGCTCAACAATGAGAAAGTCTTTTTGTTTAGCTGTAATAACCCCTAAAACAAAACCTTTGTTTATTATAGCATGGGTTGTTATTTTGTAATCTGTGGAGGGATTTGATGGAATTTTTGTGTAAGTAGTTGTATCAGACAAAAGCTCCAACATTTGGTTGTGATACATGTCTGCATCCATAACTACTACTAGTCCGCCTTTATCTGACATCTTAATAATGACATCCTCCATCCGTTTTAGTTCCTGTAATGCCTTCATTTGTTTTTTGCATAGATTTTTTTCTCAAAGTAATAAAAAGATGAAAGATGTCAATAAATTTGTAAGAAACCTGACGGTAAAAAGACATTTTTTTATCTGCACCTAACAATATAGATCATGACAAAATAACCAATGAATTTCGGACTCTTAATTTTCAGGAACAATCAGCATTACTACACCTTCAAGATTTGGAAATGGAAAATCGTTCTCCACAACCTAGCATCAATTCAGCAGAGTTTTTTTCAGGGCGGAATCCTTTTTTTTATCCTATACAATCGAGAACGGGAGCAATGGATAAATTCCAGGAAACTATTCAACGTGAACTAAAAAATCTCCATATGCAGGTGGAAAATAACAGCTCAAAAAGTAATTTGAACAAAAAACAAATGAAGGCATTACAGGAACTAAAACGGATGGAGGATGTCATTATTAAGATGTCAGATAAAGGCGGACTAGTAGTAGTTATGGATGCAGACATGTATCACAACCAAATGTTGGAGCTTTTGTCTGATACAACTACTTACACAAAAATTCCATTCCACAAGAATGTGGTTGTGTATTTGGATGACATTTTGATTTATTCACCAGATCTGGAGTCCCATTGGCAGAGTGTATGTGAAGTTTTGCAGTTATTGAGTGATAATTCACTCTTTGCTAAGCTGGAGAAATGTGAGTTCGCTGTGCAGAGAATTAGTTTTTTGGGCTACATTGTCTCCAGCGAGGGCTTTGAGATGGACCCTGTGAAGGTTCAGGCTGTGCAGGAATGGCCTAGGCCTATTGGTTTGAAATCTATACAGAGGTTTTTGGGTTTTGCCAATTATTACAGGAAATTCATTAAGAATTTTTCTGTAATTGTTAAACCTCTAACCGATCTCACCAGGAAAGGTGCGAATACGGTCCAGTGGACTACTGAAGCCATTGAAGCGTTTGAGTATCTCAAAGAGAGGTTCAGTTCTGCCCCTATCCTTATACCGCCTGATGAGAACAAAACTTTTTTGGTCGAGGTCGATGCTTCATCGGTGGGGGTCGGAGCAGTTTTGTCTCAGGAGAACAAGGGTGGAGTACATCCTTGTGCCTTCTTTTCGAAAAAAATTTCGGAAACCAAACTGAATTATGATGTTGGAAATCGGGAGTTCCTGGCTATTAAACTTGCGTTTGAACACTGGCGTCATTTTTTGAAAGGCGCTAGATTTCCTATTCAGGTTTTCACAGATCATAAGAATTTGATCTATCTGGATGCTGCCAAGCGCTTGAATGCCCGTCAAGCTAGGTGGGCACTTTTTTTTTCTCGGTTTCATTTTTCTGTTACCTATATCCCTGGTACTAAGAATGTTAAAGCCGATGCTTTATCTCGCAGCTTCTCTTCTACGGTCGGTGCCGAGGAGGAGGAGAGCATTTTGCAGAAAGGAGTTGTGGTGGCGGCATTGGACTCCGATTTGGAGAATGGGATTCTGAATGCTCAAGATGATGCTCCATCTAACACTCCCCATGGGAGGTTGTTTGTGCCTAGAGCCTTTAGGAGAGCTTTGTTTGTGGAGAGTCATGAGTCTCGGTTGGCAGGTCATCCAGGAGTTTCGGAGACCAAGAGACTTATCAGTGGCAGTTTTTGGTGGACTGGATGGCAGAAGGAAGTCATCAAGTGGGTGCGTCAGTGTACTGTGTGTGCCAGGTCAAAGGCTTCACATACTCCTGCTGCGTGGTTGCTTTGCCCTCTGGAGGTTCCTAGTGCGCCTTGGACACATCTCTCTATGGATTTTATTACTGATCTTCCTGGGCCGGAGGGTTTTACTGTCATCTGGGTGGTCGTAGACCGTTTTAGTAAGATGTGTCATTTGATTCCATTCATTAAGTTGCCCTGCGCCAAGACACTCGCTAAGGCGTTTGTTAAGGAGATTGTCAAGCTCCATGGCGTTCCCACGTATATTGTTTCTGATAGAGGACCTCAGTTTGTGGCTCGCTTTTGGCGTGCTTTTTGTGACTGGTTGGGAGTTCATTTGTCATTTTCATCTGGTTATCATCCTGAGTCTAATGGACAGACTGAAAGAAAGAACCAGGATGTTGAACAGTTTTTGCGTTGTTTTGTGGCGGACAATCAAGAGGTGTGGTCTGAGTTTCTGCCTCTCGCAGAATTTGCTCTTAACAATCATACATCCTCCTCTGCTGGGTGTTCTCCTTTTTTTTGTTGCACTGGGAGACATCCGTCTTTTGGTTCGTTCTCCAAATTGGGGTCGGCGGTGCCGGAGGAGGAGAATTTTTCCGGTGATTTGGAGAGAGTTTGGACTAATGTACGTTGTAACCTGCAAGAGGCTAACAAGAAGTCCAAGAAGTATTTTAACAGGAAACGTAAAGAGGTTTTGTTTACTGTGGGTGACATGGTTTGGTTGTCCTCAAAGAACTTGCGGTTGATGATTTCCTCTAAAAAACTGGGTCCTAAGTTTGTGGGTCCATTTAAAGTGCTTCAGGTTGTTAACCCATCTGCTGTCAGGTTGGATGTCCCTACTTCCTGGAAGATTAATCCTGTGTTTCATGTTTCCTTGTTGAAAAAGGCTGACGTTTCTAATAGGGACGCCACTGTCACAGTTCCTCCTGTGGTGGAAGACGGTGAATATGAAATTTCTCGTATTTTGAATTCAAGATGGCATAGAGGGATATTACAGTATCTTGGTTCCTGGAAGGGTTTCGGTCCCGAAGACAACTCCTGGGTAAGGACGGATGATGTCTCCTAGGCTTGTTAAAGCTTTCCACAGGAGGTTTCCTGACTGCTGTACAAAGACGAGGAGATGCCACACAGTGGTAGACATGACCATGATCTGATTTTGAGTTGTGTTGCTGCCGTCAATTTCTACATTAGGTAAGTTTTTCAAATGAAATGGAAAATGTCTGATGTTCACCCTCTGATCTGTGATCTATGTTCTGTTGTGAATAAAATGTGGCTATAAGAGATTTCCCAATCATTGCATTCTTGTTTTCTTTCCATTTTTACACACGGCCCCAACTTTTTGGGAATTGGGGCTGTAATTTATGGTCATGTTCACAATGTTCACAAAGATAAAACATGGATATATCCATTTTCCATCGGATTTGTAGATAAAACTCGCCCCTTTGAGTGAAAGTTTGTAAGGAAAATGCACAGCACTCGGATGCTGTCCACGTCATTTGAGCAATGTCTGTCTTTTAGGGTTTAATGGGCAGGAGACGCTTGGAAACGCTAAAGGGACGTCACATAAATGTGTCACATACATTGACATGATGCAGATTTTAATTCTACATTGCAAACAATTTCTGCATGAAATCAGCAGAGACATTTATTTTCAGCGTGCAGATTACATTTTGTAAACTTCCATCCGCTTTCCTGCTGCTATAATACGCTGCGGCTTTTCCACAGAGAGAGGACCCTGGTCCACAACATTTTGCTTATTTTGTTGGGAATTGGGCCCTCCGGAGTATGGGAGCTGACACTGATATGGAAGGTTTTATGCTGTTTGTGCAGTATTTGGGACATTAATCTATCAATTATTCGGCCAGGGTATAACAGTATTTTTAGGTAATGATTTGTATTGTACTAATATTTAAAACTTTAATACAATAAACTTTACGATGTGATGTCAGGACTATGGCACAGTTATTTGGCCGGTGTATTTCAGTATTGTACAGCACTATTATTTGGGGACTTTCTGACGTGTATTTATGGACTGTGGGGTAGAATTATTTTGTGCACTGTATTGCACTATTTTCCATAGAACTGTGTGGCTATATTATTTGGCCAGCATATGGTAGTAGTTTTTGGCACTATGGATACTATTATTCTGAAACTTTGTGTCATCATTTTGTGGACTGTACAATTCTGTTCATACTAATGTAATTGCTTCTATTTTTATAGTCTATGTAACATTTTGAACACCGTACGTGCGGTATTATTTTATGACAGAATTATTTGACCACTTTATGGAATTATTTTCTTATAGACTGTATGGTGCCATTATTTAGTTATTGTATCGTCATTTTTAGTAATGTGTTACTATTCTTTAGAGGTTTCATATGGTGGGTATTTAGGGATTGTTTGGTGGAATTAATTTGACCACTGTATGGCAGTATTATTGAGGCATTATAATAGGCCCATTGTGTGAATGTTGAAAGTATATCCAGTGGAGCCGTCACCACAGGGAGTCTCACATGTAGACCCAGGTGATGTGTTTGACCTGAGAAAAATACCTCCACTAGCTTTGGGGGAAGGGTGGGAGCAGTTCTGTCCATTCAGAGGGCTGATCCCAGTGAAGGAGAAAAGAAGCCACATGGTTAGAGTTGGTGGAATGTCGTTGAAGGGATAGTATCTAGTCTGAGGATCTGGACCATGGATGAATCGATGGCTTATGGCGTAGAGATCAGCTATCACCTGAGCTGAATAAATGTGCTACAGTTGTGGGATCTGTGATCCATTGTCTGGATTTGATACATTTTCTTAAAGGACTGTTGCTACTGGATACCTTTGCTTCTATCGTTTTATGTGTCATATGGAGGATCGTGGACTGTGACTACAGACTATACTTGCTGGAGATACGAAATATGTGGGCCAACCAAAAGTTGGGGGATAGTGATTATCGCTTGGCACAAATGCAGTGGAATTACCTCCCCGGGGAGGGGATCTTGTGGACTGAGACAATTGTATTTTGGACATTTACCTGGAATTGCTGTATTACCATGGATGTAAGGAATAAAATAGTGTTGCTTGTAGATGGTAAGCTTAGGAGCAGGGACCTCACTCCTCATGTAACAGTTTAAACTGTCTTACCTTGTATTGAACTTATTGTATGTACATGTCCCCGCTTAATTGTAAAGTGCTGCGGAATATGTTGGCGCTATATAAATAAAAATCATTATTATTATTAACCTGCCTAAGTAATTATTGAAATGCACCATCTCAGATCTTCACAGTATGGACCCCAAAATAGTAAGGATAAAAACTACAGCAAACACTGCAAATAAAAAAAATAAGAAAGTTGGAAAGCAAAGAGGAAGCAATAGGACTATGTGACCCAGGACCTGGTGCAGCCATCTACTAATTGCAGGACACCCTGGGGACAATGTCCTCCCCATCCATTAGAACTACAAGGTCCAGCAGACAAGCAACAGAGCACATCACTCCTTCCCTCCATGTCCCGCTGCCGACATTACCGCACATGGCCGCTAGATGGCGGGGCACCTCTGCTGTTGCAGCCAATACTAGCGTGCAGGTGAAGTCGCTGGCCACTAGGTGGCGGGGCATCTCTGCTGTTGCTTCCATTACAATTGCTGAGTGCAGTCGCTGGCCACTAGGTGGCGGCACACTTTTCCAGGCTGTAATGTTGAGTCTCCAGTCTGATATAACGCAGTGGATTGTGGGCAGCAGAGATGACAGCCGCCCTGTCTCCTCCACACTCCGCGGAGAGATCCTGTCAGTGAGCCGCCCTTCCTATCAGGGCGCCGGGGAGAGCCTGACCGCTGCCTCCATCCATCACCGGCCGCTGCTGCGGGCACAGGTAAGTAGCAGCCCCGTGCCCGCAGCCCATGTCCCGGGCTGAGAAGCCTCCGGCTGCTGATTGCTGCTGGCAGAGGCGATGGCAGCCGGGACTGGCAGCAGGTGATGGGTCCTGTGTGATGTGCGCACATACTGGTCAGATGGGGGCGCAGCAGTGCCAGGGACGCTGGCAGGAGGAGATGCCCATAGCGTGTGGTGTCTGGGGTGATGGGGTGAGACTGGCACCTGCCCTGGTAACGCTGCCAGTGCCCGGGAGACTTGTGCCGCTCACTGTGCCCGGGGAGACTCGATCACCTGCTGATCTGCTAGTATTCTACAGCTGGGATTGGCTGTAAGAAGCGGATTGTAACCAAGTCCTAGTGATTAGCTGCAGCGTCGCTATGTGCCATTGTGATCGTTATATACAAGGGATTAGCTGCAGCGTCGCTATGTGCCATTGTGATCGTTATATACCAGGGATTAGCTGCAGCGTTGCTATGTGCCATTCTGTTCGTTACATTCCGGGTTACAATGTGACCCTATAAGATGTGAGTAGCCCCTGAGTAATAGACACGAGGAGGTGAAGGACCCTCCTGCTGTTCCTCCTGGCCCGGTGGCCGTGGCACATATGGACTTCCACTCCAGTGATGGGTATAAATGTTATTATATTATTTTCTGATAACTGAATATTTTATCAACTGTATTTTCTGCCGTTAATGTTAGTGCGGTCCCAGTGTGCTATGAGATATACCCCAGCACCTTCTCTCCTGCTGATCTCCCTCCCCTCAGTCCTCCGCCCTGCTGATATCCCCCCCTCCATTCCTCCGTGCTGCTGATATCCCCCCCTCCATTCCTCCGTGCTGCTGGTATACCCCCTCCTTCATTCCTCCGTGCTGCTGATATCCCCCCTCCATTCCTCCATGCTGCTGATATACCCCCTCCATTCCTCTGTGCTGCTGATATCCCCCCCTCCATTCCTCCGTGCTGCTGATATCCCCCCTCCATTCCTCCATGCTGCTGATATCCCCCCCTCCATTCCTCCGTGCTGCTGATATCCCCCCACTCCATTCCTCCATGCTGCTGATATCCCCCCCACTCTATTCCTCCGTGCTGCTGATATCCCCCCACTCTATTCCTCTGTGCTGCTGATATCCTTCCCACTCCATTCCTCCGTGCTGCTGATACACCCCGCCACTCCATTCCTCCGTGCTGCTGATACCCCCCCACTCCATTCCTCCGTGCTGCTGATATCCCTCCTCCATTCCTCCGTGCTGCTGATATTACCCCCCCTCCATTCCTCCCTCCTGCTGATATCCCCCCCCCTCCATTCTTCCGTCCTGCTGGCCGGGTCCCCGCCTGTTTCTTCTCTTCTTCAATTGTTGGCTCGTGCCTGTCCCATCCAAGCAGTGGTGGTAGCAGGTATGGCCACTGACTTGGCTGCAGCAGTCACATGCCAACAGTACTGGGCAAGGAGCATGGTGGGACCCGACCAGCAGCATGGAGGACTAGGGGGGGATCAGCAGGGGCTGTTCAGTATTTCCATCCCACACTCAGCCCATACCTACATATAGAATGTGATGTCTGCAGCCGATCTCTAGCTACTGATTGTCTGCAGCGGTCCTATGATCCACCACCAATAGAGAGGTTATTTCCCTGCCAGAGCGCTCAGCACATTGTGTATGGACTCCATAGAAAGTCTCTGGTCCTCACACCGCACTGTGTGCACGCTCCTGCAGCCGCTCACTGCTTCTGCTGCTCAGGGGTTTCTATAAAGTCTGCTGCATGATTGTTGGGGGTCTGAGGACCCCAACCCCTCAATCCGCAGGACGTTTAATCCCCTGCAACATATAAAGGAATCTTGTGAACTCCTCGGTGCACTTCACTATTGGGGGCGCTGTCCGGGATCGTCCTCACCCACTGGGATTCTGGCAATAATGAGAAGCGATAAATGACGGGTGAGGAAAATCCTGGAGAAAAGCTGCAAAGAGAAACCTTCAGGTTGTTTCCTACTGATTCTATAGAAATCCTTTTCTCCTCCAGTAACATAGTCTATTAGCCCCCATAGTGACCGCCTGGTGGTCAGGGGGTCCGGGGTGTTGTGCCCTGGTTGTCAGGGGGTCCGGGATGTTGTGGTCAGGGGGTCTGGTGTGTTGCACCTGTGGCCTCTGTACATTTATAAGGGTGGAGTCGCTGATATCAGCCACAATATAGTGAGACATAAAGATGGAGAAATGCTGGAGATCTCGGATCCACTGTGATCTCCTAGAAGAGATCTGCCGGTGACGCCCCAGAAACGATGACTGTTCGGAGCTCCGCACCTTGGATACGAGTGGGGTCTCATTCACACCTCCGTGATCTTCACGTGTGCAAGAAAAATGCTCCCGTGGTCCTCCGTGTTCTGGATATAAGTATAAGGGTCTGTGCACACCACGTCTTGTAGATGCCGGCGACCCGCTCAGCTTTACTACAGGAAGAAGCTGCAGAAACCGAGACAGGGAGAACTCCGAGCAGAAACCGCCTGGAGAAAGGAGCGGTCGCTTCTAACCGCGTGGCCTCTTCATAAACGTGAAACGGTTAAAGGACTGACCATGTGCACAGCGAGGCGGATTACATTGCAGGGTATATGGTCATTCTATCTATTTATTGGGTGGTTGTTCTTCAGACGGTTTGTGGAGCGTACCGGCCTGATAAAGGCGCTGTGTACACAGAGCCTAAACCTGCAGCGGGAATCATAGGGTCAGCCATGAATCTCTGCTCGTAGATCACATTGCAAATGCACAAGGGATTTATTAGTGTGAACTCCCGGTAACAATGCTCACACTCACTGGGTGGATGTGGACCAAGCCTGCTCATATTCACCACCTAACATGTATGGTGTTTCTTCATGTCTGGGAAGGAAAGATCAGGCATATTGGATATCAGCATGCCCAATCCTTTTCTTCTGAGAGAAGCTGTCACCAGAGGCGTCTGACAGCGGCTATCTCTCTGGTGAGAATAAATGCCCTCTTGGCTGTGGAGTGTGCCTGTGTATAGCGGGGGCAGGAGGAATAGTGACGGCTGGACAAGCTTTCTTATGGCGGCTATCCCATGACTATTTCCCGGAACAAACAGCGGTGGAATAAGTATTCATCACGTCACTACTATTCTAAGTAAATATATTTCTAAAGGTGCTATTGCCATGAAATTCTCACCAGATGTCGGTAACAGCCCATCCAATCCACACAGGCAAAGAAATCACCATAGATGTCCATAAATGAAGTTTTGTGTAATGAGAAATGACAATTTCTCAGCTGGAGGACTACGAGGCATCGAGTGATATCATTGCTACTAATGGAGACAAGTGTAGAGAATTCTGCTACTTCTGGGCTTAGGACCATTATGTGCAAAAAGTGTATGGTGTGTGTTAACAAAATAGGAATACCTCTTTAAAGGGGTTGTCCGAGCTTTTATACTTTTCAATGTGTGTGTATAAGTTGCAGAATGCTGAACCCTTGTAATATACTCACTGTCAGCATTCTGCACCGTTGCCTACATACTATACTTCAGCATGTGACCAGCCTCACTCCTGGTTTTGGAGGACCTGGTCACATCCTGACTAGTCTTTTCGTGTTCTGTTCGGAGACTAGTCATGAAGTCACAACTAACACCACACCCAGTTTCTGCCAGACCCTCCTCCTTCAGCCTCCTGTGCCTGCACACAGTGCAAGGCGGCAGTGGCATGTCACAGCTGGTTGCACTAACCAGTCCAATCAGCTGCTAGCAGAGACATACAGGTGAACTGAATGGTGGAACAAGGAACTGAAAGCTTCTTCCTCCACTGATCAATCTCAGGAAAGGCTGGAGGTCCTGTCACTGATGATGATGGTAAAACAGTCCTGCTGTAGGTGCAGCGCAAAATCACATTTTGCAAATGGGAAAGTAATCAGACCTAGGTATTTCTAATAGCTGCAGAGCAGGTGACATTACTTTGACCGATGTCCTAATAGACCTTTCTTCAGTCAAGGTCTAATAGGAGCAGTAAGATGTCAGTCATGGGGGTCACTGTTAGGACCCCAACTTCTATAGAAACTCATCAGCACCGTAATCGTATCTCCCTCTCCTTCTGTCCAAACCATCTAGATGCTGTGGTTGCTACTGACGGTGGGGTATAAGGGGTTAAACTGCCAGGATCAGGAAAAGCTCCTCCAGCAGCGGGACTGTGTAATACAGCTGTACGACTGCTGCAGATCTCGTAGGTGCCCTGACGACACCTGCCTGATGAAAATGTGCACTATTGAGCGGGTGCTGGATCCTGACTGTGAAGTATATTTTCGATGCTTCTCGGGAACCAGTTATTCTTAATCTTTCAGCAGGTTAAGGGTAGAGAGTCTGATTCCAGTGATGTGTCAATTACTGGGTGTGTTTTGCTGTTTTAATACAATCAGTATTTTAGCAGCAGGACGTTATCACTACAAGACTAGGTGTCTCGTGTCTCCTAGTCCAACCACACCGCCATCACTGGTTAGCGGCTTTCTGTCAATATACAGTGTACATAGAAAGCTGCCAATCAATGGTGTGTTCGGGGTTATACAGGGCTCAACATCTGAGCTATGCTACAGAGAAAAGTGTGATTCTATCACAATTGCTGCACCCAGTAAGTGGTACATCGCTGGAATCAGGGTCTCTGTCCCTACATCATGCTGCTGTCAGATTACATAGCAAAAACCTGCTGACAGATTCCCGTTAAGGCCCAGCTATAATATCACTGTAACACTATCATTAGATGTGAGCTCCCTATACCTGTATACCTGCTGCTGTGGTGCTGCACAAAAAGTTATTCACAAAACGAGTGTATACATGTATATCTATATCTCCTGAATGGTATTACTGCTAGATTTACTATAGATATACAGTACAGACCAAAAGTTGAATCTCATCAAGAGAATGCCAAGAGTGTGCAAAGCAGTCATCAAAGCAAAAGGTGGCTATTTTGAAGAACCTTGAATACAAGACATATTTTCAGTTGTTTCACACTTTTTTGTTAAGTATATAATTCCACATGTGTTAATTCATAGTTTTGATGCCTTCAGAGTGAATGTACAATTTTCATAGTCATGAAAATACAGAAAAATCTTTAAATGAGAAGGTGTGTCCAAACTTTTGGTCTGTACTGTAAATATGAGGTTCTTAGCGCACATTTTGAGCAAATTGTGCGAGCCCATCTGCCAACGACAAGGCGACCTCTTCAGATGGGTCCCTACACTAACCTAACACTAATTTATTTACTAACTGGAACTCGGCCTCACAAATATCTTATTATTACTACCATTTTTACGATTTATTAAAAATGTACCTTTTATTATTTACTTTATTTATTAGTTTTATCATTTTTTTTATTACTCTTGTGACTCTAATAATGGTATTACTAAAATCCCTATGTCTAAAGCTTTTGATCCAGAAGAAGGCAAAAACCCCAGGACACATTCAGCCAATTTGTGTCACTGGGGAAAAATTCCTTCTTGACCCCGAGAAAAGGCGATCAGTCCTAGGACCCTGGATCAAACCTAATTATGTTATTACTAGTTATCTAATTAATATTGCAGTGCTAATTATACTACTACTATAGTTATTATTATTTTATATATAGGGTTTTGTTCTTTTTATAGATATTATACTATTATTAATATCCCGCTATTTTATTACAGAACTATTCTAACTTTTAGATTAGGTTTTGTTCTTTTTATAGATTTTATATTTATTACTTACGTCCTGCTATCTTATAGTACTATTCTAACTTTTCTATGACTATTTCACTTTACACTACTGATTGAGGTACTACTATAATTATTTTAATTTAGTGTTTTGTTCTTTTTATAGATATAACTATTTTATATTCTTACTATTATTAATACTGCTATTTTATAACTATTATTCTAACTTTTCTATTATCATTAATACTACCCTATTCCTACACTGTTGATCCAGAAGAAGGCAAAAACCCCAGGACACATTCAGCCAATTTGTGTCACAGGGGAAAAATTCCTTCTTGACCCCGAGAAAAGGCGATCAGTCCTAGGACCCCGGATCACACTGCTATTCCACCTACTACTGTACTATTACTACGGATATTTTATTACTACTTTTATGACTTTCTTATTATCACTAATATAATTACTCTTGTCAGTCTAATACTGATCTATTCCCACTATATTACTATTCTCCTGCTATTATTATTACTGGTGTTTTTATACTTACGGGCCGGTAATGCCGCATCTGATGTTATCGGCAGAGAGGTCCCAGCAGGACGGTCCACAGGATGTTCTTCTTTCTTGTCATAGGGAAGACTTGGCTGACTTGGTGGTGGAAGTTGTGCGGCCTGGTCCTGCTTCTTCTTGTGCTGCTTCTCGGGAGCTTAATGTCCAGTTTGATCTTCTTTGCCGCCTTCTGCTCTTCTTTCTTGTCTTCCTCTTCATCCAGATAGTCCAGCATTTCTCTTAGAGCCATTTGTTCTTCTTCTTCCCGTTTCCTTTTCTCCCTGGCTTGGATGCTTATGGGTGGAGCGGGCCGTTCTTCTCTCCTTACAGTATACCTTCTTTGGGCTTCTGGGTTGGTTGGCATGAGGCGCTCCTTCTTGTAGAGGGGAGAAGGGAGAAGCTTCGTACAATACGCCAGTCTTCTCAGTATCTCCTCAGGGGGGACGTATCCGGGGCACATGGTGACTGCTGACATCTTCACTGACAATGTAGCCAAATCCTATAAAACATCAGGAATAGTCAGCAGGGGTTTTGACTATAAATTCTGGTGCAGGGGAAGGGCAACATTGGGAAATGTATAGGATACTGACTGTTACATATGTCGGCTCCATTACAGGGGGATTTTCAGTTGGAACCAGTTATCACTTATACCTGGGATAGGTGATGACTTATAGATCAGTGGGGTCCGTCCGCTGGGAACTCCAGCCGTCACCAGAACTTTTATCCCCGTTAGATGGTAGAGGAGGTGCACATGCTCCACCGCCGCTCCATTCACCCTCTCTGGGGCCTGCAGGAGCTGTACTCAACGTTCTCTGGCACCCTCGGTGGTTGGGCGAGGGTACTGCCGCTGCCTCCTAACAGGATAACAGGGCCCTGTTCTGGCGATTGGTGGTTCCCAGTGGTCGGACTCTGATCTTATCCCGCAGATAGGTGATAACTTGTTGGGAGCTCCCCTTTAGTATGTGGTATATATGGAGGACGGGGTATCGTGCAGAGTACTAGCAATACTACACTGCGGCCATCCTGTGTTCGCCGGGGCCGTTCCCCATGGAGGAGCAGAGCGGGGGGTAAATATCGGGATCTAGTCGCCGGATCCATCCAGATGGGAGATGTGACGAGTGCGGCCTCACCCCCTGATATCTCATCCTATTGTGTGTTGGGGAATAATAAGTTGGTGATGAGCAGATTTCTCAGGACGTCTTGGTTGTGGTCTGTGAGTGCGTGTGATGGGATGTGGCTCCTCAGTTATCTTATAGACGTCTTATACCTGGAATCTCGCGCTGACTGCAGGTGTCTGTCTTCACACTCGGATGAGATATAACAGACTGACTTCTTTTTTTTTTTTTTTTTCCAAATTCAAACTGAGCAATCCTATTGGTTGTTCAGAAATGCAGTTACCATGGTGACAGAAGTATCTGAAGATTTAAAGGGACCGGATGCTGTTATAGTGCTATAATACATTTTACTATAATGTTCCCCAAATACTGTATATTATGTGTCCCTGTGCAGATAATGTGGGGGCATATATAGCTCTCCATATATAGCTCTTCATATTTTACATAGATTCATTTAGAGGATCTGCAGAGATATTTTGGGGGAAAATAACTTATGGTAACAATTGAACGTGTATAAAGAAGGCTGGTTATCTATTAATGGTCATACGATTGCGGTTTATGTTCAATACAAATCTAAATATTAATCAGAAGTCACTGGGAGAGATTTATCAGCTAAATGACAGAATCCTGTAGTTCTGTGCAGCAAAATCTGTATTTCATGATTTGCTTCACATGTTTTAAACTCTTTCTGTGTCTTGTCTGACAAGAGGCGTGGCTTAGCTGAAAAGGGGTGTGGCTTATGTGAGAGGGGAGGGGCCTAACATTCTACTCCAGAAATTACACCAAAATTGTAGCTCACATTTCTGGCAGAAAATAAGTAACTAACTAACTAGATGGTGTAAATGTGGAGAAGACAGTGTAAGAATGTGGCAGATGGATGAAATGGCCGCTGCGGGAGGAATGTGACGCCCCACACTGATTATTACCAGTTCTTGCAGTTGCAGCGCTTACTGAGCGGAGTCACTGGAGGTGACGGGTGGGCGACCCCTGAATAGAATAATGCTCCACATCGCCAGCATGGTCTATTCACTGGGAATCATTCACTATAATATCAGTCAGCATTAAACTGAAGGAAACTTCCCAGCACCTCCTAACAGCTGGAAGTAAGTGCCGGGTGCTGTGACTGCATTATACACCGTGTGCACTGAGGGATCAGCAAACATTGAGGAGCAGATGACAGAATCTGGTAACATTTCAGTTTGCCAGCCATGATGAGTTT
Organism: Phyllobates terribilis; assembly: GCF_046119375.1. Classification (NCBI taxonomy): domain Eukaryota; kingdom Metazoa; phylum Chordata; class Amphibia; order Anura; family Dendrobatidae; genus Phyllobates; species Phyllobates terribilis. The sequence continues at coordinate 349,324,107 of NW_027362768.1, read as the reverse complement.
TCCACAATAAATTGATTTGTGGCAAAATATTGATGGGAAAATACGTGTATAACACATGGAGCTCTTCTCTAACTTTTTTTATTCTCTTTTGAGTTTTTTAACACAAACTTAGTGTCCAAGTGATCTGAACCTATCTGACTAGAGGAAAACGGATGGTAACTATTAACTGCACTAACAGACTTTATAGGAAAAATCCAGCTCACCAGCAATGGAAATGCTGGAAATCCAGCGTCACAGTCATACAAAAATTTCTTTAACCCGTTTCTGGCATGAGGCGTAATAAGACATCCCTGTGCCCTGGGCCTTAATGACCAGGTACGTATTATTACACCTCGGCGATCGCGCCCGCACACATGCTGTGCTGGCGCGTTCATCTCCGAGTGTCAGCTGATTCTGACAGCTGACACCCAGTATTCTGTGCCAGGAGCAACCCGGCACATTAACCCCCAAAATGCTGCGATTTGAAGTGGATCGCAGCATTTCGGGAGCAGGCAGAGGTAAGACAGGCCCTCCTACCTTGGATAGGAGACCCCTCGCTGCCTCAGTGGGGTGGTCTTGTTTGTTGCCATGGTGACCCGATGTCTTCATGACTACATCCGGGTCACCAGGCACCAGCAAGTTTGTTAGATCATGTGCAGAGCACTAACTATCTAACTTGTGTCAGTGCAGAGCTTACAGCCTGCATAGCTTAGAGATGCTGCTGCATCCCTATGCTATACAAGCAATCAGCCTGCAAAAAAATGAAAGTCCCATAGTAGAACAAAGTAAAAAAGTGTCAGAAAGTAAAAAAAAAAATTGGAAAAATATAAAACAAAATGAAAAAATCTTAAAGAATAAAAATATATTATACCCAGAAATAAATATTATTATGAAAAAAACAAAATGATAAAAGTAAACATATTTGGCATCACCACGTCCAGAACGACCTGACCTCTAAAACTGTCCCACTCATTAACCCATTTAGTGAACACGGTGTAAAAAAAAAATGCAAAAAACAGTGCTTTATCATCATACCGCCGAACACAAAATGGAATAAAACGCAATCAAAAAGACAAATGTAAATAAAAATGGTACCGCTGAAAACGTCATCTTGTCCCGCAAAAATGAAACCGCCATACAGCTCCATCAGCTGAAAAATAAGTTATCGCTCTCAGAATAAAACGATGCAATAAAAATACAAAATATGTAAAGAATATTGTAGATATAATCCCATGTCAATCATTGTATCCTATTTGGCAGGGGATTATAAAGATCTACTGCATACAGTTGTAACTGGATACTTCTACAGCCAAGAAGGAGGAAGGGGGCCTGAGAGAGTGAGTGACAAATATTTCACTTAGCAGCTCCAAGCCAAGAAATTACACCCCCACCAGCTAGCGGTGGGCTTCAACAGGAAGACCCCCTGGAGATCCAAGCCATGCCGTTCAGACAATTATAATTCAATACCAAATTATGGAAATGCTATATGTCCTAGTTATTTATAAAATAGATTTTCAAGATCCCAAGAGAATGGGGAATGTCAGCCTTACTCCCAGCCCAGTCTAGCGCGTAGGGATGGGGAGATACTAGACACAGCCTTTTGAAGACCCGTAGGGTCACTGTCTTTAGTCTCCACGCGTAGCAGGGGCCCGCCTGGATCGTGATGACACCAGAACCGGCTCCCTAGGACCGTCCATTAAGGAAGTATAACCCATTTTCGTTTTTGGAGTTTATAGCTGAGGGAGGCCATGGGTGGAGATTTAGGTCCAGTCCAAGGGGTAGGAGGGGGAGTGACCCAGAGAGTTTAAAAGCTCCTGCAGTTCTAGCCCAGGGCTTTTTCTCTGGGAGGTTGCGACAACACATCATGTGAGGGAAGTCATCTCCACAGAGGGACCCACAAACCTCTCATGTGGCAGCCCTCCCCCGCAAGCCAGGCTTTCCATCTGACTGGTAACTCACTCTTAATATCTGTTTTTATCTTTTGTACCACTACTATTGTGTTTGCATCTCTGACCATTATGTATTTATAATCCTTATGTATATAGGCGATGTGATGGCGATTAAATATATAGTTTAACTTTGGGCTGATCTTTTATCTCGATCCACGAATCCTCATGTCCATTGTACGGTCCAACTAACACGATACCGGGGCTGGTTTCTGGCCCGATAATTCCCGTTAATGGACCGGGGGGCTTATATCTAATAGAAACTGGTAGCAGCTCTACCAGGCTGACAAGGTTCTGTTTCACTGGGGCTAGTGGAAGGGGCCTCTCAGCCTGTCAGGGGTGTGAGCGAGTGTGGTGCCACGTCAGACACTGAGTGGGCAACCTCTTCTCACGCCCGGTATCTTCCTGTACCTGTGTGGACAGGGGTGTCTGTGTAGAACTGTACCAATCTGACATTACGCATCCTCGAGGGGGTGCGGAATGTCACGTTGGTGCAAAGGGCAGATCCATATCATGTGATCCATCAGACGTAACTGTGATGTCAGGCGGGTGGCGAGGTGTGGATCCTTCACATGTGGTGGCAGTGGTGGGATTCTGCGGGATCTCTCTGGTGCCATATCGCCAGAAAAAATTAACATACCGGCATGAGCTGAAACGACACACACATGCTGCTGCTCCCAACGCACGTTTCGCCATCTGGGCTTTGACTAGGGACAAGGAACAAAAAGGCAGAGTTGGTATTTAAGCCGGAGTCAGCCAAAAAGGGTGCAAAGTGCTATATAGCAAGCCGCGATTAGCTGGTAACAGAGAGAGGGATTGTCATGCATGACAACGTCACATCCGGTCCGCGTGACTCGACTCGCTTGAGCGCATCAATAGGGCAGAAGTGACGGCGGTATGCATTCAGCGTTGGAGCGCAAAACAAGATGGCGACTTCTGCGCTCCACGTTAGAACACAAGGGTCAAATTACAGCCGGCTGGGCTCAGCGCAATAAATATACAAGGAACCTCATGTCCTGAAACGTAAAACAGAAGTGTGAAAGGTGAATGAATGAATGTTAGTGACCTATTATGAATAAACAGTGTGTGGGGGGGGGGATAAGCAAATGTGAAAAATGTAAGTAAGAAAGAAGAAAATAGAAAAAGAAATTAAGTAATGAGTATACAGTACAGACCAAAGTTTGGACACACCTTCTCATTTAAAGATTTTTCTGTATTTTTATGACTTTGAAAATTGTACATTCACACTGAAGGCATCAAAACTATGAATTAACACATGTGGAATTATATACTTAACAAAAAAGTGTGAAACAACTGAAAATATGTCTTATATTCTAGGTTCTTCAAAGTAGCCACCTTTTGCTTTGATGACTGCTTTGCACACTCTTGGCATTTTCTTGATGAGGTTCAAGAGGTAGTCACCAGAAATGGTCTTCCAACAATCTTGAAGGAGTTCCCAGAGATGCTTAGCACTTGTTGGCCCTTTTGCCATCACTCTGCGGTCCAGCTCACCCCAAACCATCTCGATTGGGTTCAGGTCTGGTGACTGTGGAGGCCAGGTCATCTGGCGTAGCACCCCATCACTCTCCTTTTTGGTCAAATAGCCCTTACACAGCCTGGAGGTGTGTTTGGGGTCATTCTCCTGTTGAAAAATAAATGATGGTCCAACTAAACGAAACCGGATGGAATAGCATGCCGCTTCAAGATGCTGTGGTAGCCATGCTGGTTCAAAATGCCTTCAATTTTGAATAAATCCCCAACAGTTTGACCAGCAAAGCACCCCCACACCATCACACCTCCTCCTCCATGCTTCACGGTGGGAACCAGGCATGTAGAGTCCATCCGTTCACCTTTTCTGCGTCGCACAAAGACACGGTGGTTGGAACCAAGGATCTCAAATTTGGACTCCTCAGACCAAAGCACAGATTTCCACTGGTCTAATGTCCATTCCTTGTGTTCTTTAGCCCAAACTTGTCTCTTCTGCTTGTTGCCTGTCCTTAGCAGTGGTTTCCTAGCAGCTATTTTACCATGAAGGCCTGCTGCACAAAGTCTCCTCTTAACAGTTGTTGTAGAGATGTGTCTGCTGCTAGAACTCTGTGTGGCATTGACCTGGTCTCTAATCTGAGCTGCTGTTAACATGGGATTTCTGAGGCTGGTGACTCGGATAAACTTATCCTCAGAAGCAGAGGTGACTCTTGGTCTTCCTTTCCTGGGGCGGTCCTCATGTGAGACAGTTTCTTTGTAGCGCTTGATGGTTTTTGCAACTGCACTTGGGGACACTTTCAAAGTTTTCCCAATTTTTCGGACTGACTGAGCTTCATTTCTTAAAATAATGATGGCCACTCGTTTTTCTTCACTTAGCTACTTTTTTCTTGCCATAATACAAATTCTAACACTCTATTCAGTAGGACTATCAGCTGTGTATCCACCTGACTTCTGCACAACACAACTGATGGTCCCAACCCCATTTATAAGGCAAGAAATCCCACTTATTAAACCTGACAGGGCACACCTGTGAAGTGAAAACCATTTCCGGTGCCTACCTCTTGAAGCTCATCAAGAGAATGCCAAGAGTGTGCAAAGCAGTCATCAGAGCAAAAGGTGGCTACTTTGAAGAACCTAGAATATAAGACATATTTTCAGTAGTTTCACACTTTTCTGTTAAGTATATAATTCCACATGTGTTAATTCATAGTTTTGATGCCTTCAGAGTGAATGTACAATTTTCATAGTCATGAAAATACAGAAAAATCTTTAAATGAGGTGTGTCCAAACTTTTGGTCTGTACTGTATATGATTGTGAACTAAAAGTAAACGACACAAAGTGAATAACAATTGATCATACTTTCCATACACTAATGAAAGTGCTACAGTGCATATATGAACAATAAAAAATGTGTATATAATTTATTTAAAACAATAATAAATATATAAGGATTGAGAGGAGCCACTAATTTTAAAAACCTCTATATCAAAAAAGCTATTGTATTAATATACAGCAGCCTGTCACTGGTATTTATTCAGATAAGTATGATGAACATAACTCCGGAATGTGAAGACCAATTCCTCGTTGGCGAAATATCATCAATTCAGATGCATTTTTATTGTGTAAAAGCGCCAAAACATAAAAAAACTATATAAATGTAGTATAGCAGTAAATGTACTGACCCGAAGAATAAAGCGACCTTATCAATTTTACCACACGTGGAACAGAATAAAAAAAGTAAAAACAATTCCTGAATTGTTGGTTTTTGTTTGTTCTGCCTCCCAAAAATAGGAGTAGAAAGCGATCAAAAAATGTCATGTGCCCGAAAATGATACCAATAAAACCGTCAACTTGTCCCGCAAAAAACAAGCCCTTACATGACTCTCTCAGCCGAAATATGGAAAAATTATAGCTATCAAAATATGGGGATGCAAAAACTAGTCTGTGCAAAAAAAAGCGTCTTTTATGAATATGAATATGAATCTGGTATCGTTGTAATCGCACCAACCCGAAGAATAAAGTCGTCTAATCACTTATACCACACGAGGAACAGCGTAAAAAATAAGCTCTAGCATTAGAGTTACGGTTAGACCACGGCCTCATTATCAGTATTCGGTCAGTATTTTTTCTCAGGAGTGGGAACCAAAGCCAGGAGTGGGTGATAAATGCAGAGTTGGTGACTTGTTTCTATTATACCTTTTCTCTGATTGTTCCTCTCCTGGTTTTGTCTCCCACTCCTGAGAAAAAATACTGACCAGATACTGATAATGGGGCCCTGGCCTTAGGGTTGTTTTAGGGTTAGGGTTGTGTTGACGTTGGGATTTTTTCAAAAGTAAAGAAAAAAAAAAATGATGACGATATGGTGACTAGTCTTGAGCACAAGTGCTCGCTACTTGAGTATGCGTCGGGTGCCGGGTATGCACTGAGTATCGCAGGTGCTCAAGTGACATGCTCGAGTCTCTGCCCCATATGTTTCACGGCTGTTATACAGCCAAAAGAAAAAAACAGATGGGGATTGCCTGCTATGCATCGGCAATCCCTGCATGTTTTTTTTGTTGTTTTTTTGAGTGTCTAAAAACCGTGAAACATGCGAGGCGGGGACTCGAGCATGTCACTCGAGCCCCCGCGATACTTGTTTCATACCTGAGTACCTGATGCAAACTCAAGTAGCGAGCACTTGCGCTTAAGACTAATGACAACATATTCAATATGATGACATAATGTTATCAAACTCTGTGTTCTGTGTCGTACCTCTGGGTTCAAAATGTTCACTATACCCTGTGACAAAGTCACTGGCAAAGTACTGGAGGGAAGATGTGTAGCACTGAGATTAGGAGCTCCAGTAATTAAATATAGGAAAAAGGTTCCAGCACACGAAGGGGTTACTCAGCCATCTTTAGTTCTAAGGTGGTTAAACACATGTAGAAAGGAAGGAGGTCGGAGGATAAAATCCCAGCCTTTTAGAGCATATGTGTGTAGGGTGGGTTTGGAGGTGAAAGCTCTGAGCTGTTTTGTCATGTGAAGGAAAGACAAACCTTGAGTTGTTTGTTCCTGAAGCGGGCGGTTACTCGTAGCTACAAGGACTGTGCCATACGTTATGTTTTGTTTTTTCCGGTTAGGCCAGGAAGGCCGTGTTTGTTTTTGCTGTGGTTTATGCAGCATTCTTAATAAACCCAGCGAAGATTTAAAGAGACAATTGTAGCACCCTGAGGATTCGGCTGCTACAGGGGTATTGCACCTCAACCCAGAGGTGTGGTATTCCACTCCCGGGTAAGGATGGAGTATGGAACTGAGCTCAGTAGGCTGCATGCACTACATACATCCCATTTCCGGGGGACAGAACAACGGTACTCCCACCAGTATATGTGCAGGTACGACTGCGTCTGTCCCTGGCTGGAGTGGGAGGGGGGTGGAACATCCCAGTAGTGTAGGGGCAGATAGGGGGAGTAGTCTGGGTAAATGTAGGAGCTCATTGGGTGCTGGTCACCTGAGCTCACACATAGAGGGAGTATATAAGGTGGGCACCATCTTAGGACAGAGTCAGTCAGTCAGTCAGCGAGTCAGCAGTACTCCAGGAGAGGAGAAGGAAGAGGGACCCAGAGGCGCAGGACGAGAGGGGACCCCAAGAGCCCGTATGAGAGCTGATAAGGGTGAAGGGTCGGCAAAAGGGTACCGGATCCCAAGCTGGCAGAGGCCAAAGCACACCTTAGCCAGGAACCGGAGGTCGTGGGCAGGATCTGCCACGACCCTCACCAAATCCACCAGAATGGCACACCGAGCATAGGGTCAGGGAAGCCAGAGAAGGTTCAACCACCAAGAGACCCGAGGGAGCCGGACACAGGTGGATCCCTGGTGGGAACGGCCAGAAGAAGGGAGAGTCAGAAAGGAGCTCAGGACCATACTCAGGAATTGCCCGGGAGTTGGCCGAGTCCAGGACCTGGTGGACGCAGCACGGCTTGGGTGGTCACTGCTGTACAGAGTGACCCGAGCAACACCAGTGAGTAAGAACCCTGAACTGCATTTCATGCCTCTGAGTCTCCTTGCTGCACCTTCACAACCACCATCCTCCACGTCTGACCCCCTGAGGCTATACCCCTCCCGTTGGGGGTTATACTACCACAGCTGCACACACACCACCAGCCTCAGCGGACCATCCTGCAGCGGCGGCCTTTTGACCGCAAATCAACGGGTGGCGTAGTCGACACTAAAAACATCTACAAGGACTGCCGCACACTGAGTTTGACACCCTGGGCACGGACCGGGTCACAGCCACTCGGAGACTACAACCCCCATCTGATCCGGCTCCAGGTATCCCTAACAACATGGCCCAGGGGGCGCGTCAACTTTGGCGTAGTCGGCAGGATAACGTGCCCGCAACCACCGGGTACTGCGTGCCTGAAGAAAAGTTCGTATTTACCTCAAAAAGAAGTCTCCCGCCGATTCCGGAGGGTCCCCGCCATCGGACGCCATCTCGGATCGGTTCCCGCCGTTTGCCCGCCATCTGCGGTCTTTTCCCGCCGTCCACGGAGTTTCCCGCCACTGGGAGACGATTCCCGCCATCTGAGAAGATTTCCCGCCCTGGCAGAGCGGACGCCATTATGGGCGTGCCAGAGGGTGGCAAGAGGCCACCTCCCATCGTGGGCCAGGACCAAGAATGGCGCCAAAAACGAAGACCGCCCCCACCAGCAGAGACTGTGATGCTTGAGATGTCCATCAGCGTGAGGGAACTGCCCCTGGGGCTGACAATCACCAAGTTGCCCCGGGACCACCCTCAGTGTGGACGGACCGAGAACAAAGGAGAGAAGATGGGTGCAGCCTGGAGGAGTCTGGAGGAGAGTCCAGAGAGAACACACCCGGAGATGGAGGGAGAGTCAGGCAGCACCGACCCAGTGGTCAGGAGCCTGTTGCAGGTCGCCACTCCAGAAGGCCTGCTGGAGATCCTGGCGCAGCTCCCCGGAGATCGGGAGCGTGCACAGACCGCGCTGGAGGGCCTAGCACGAAGGATGGCCCGGGTGCAGCAGGAAACACTGGCGGAGTGGACCCGAGAGATGGCCCGGCAGGCCGGAGCCCGCCAGCGAAGCATGCCACCCGCAGCGAGGAGCAAGTCCACCTCTGAGGACGGCGAAGGATGGACGACGGCCGGAGACGACGCCGCGGAGGGAGCTGAAGAGATGAAGGCAGGTAATGGGGACGACAACATCCCGTGCCCAGAAGCCGTAAACCTGCCCCAGCTCCCCGTCGCAGAGCCCGAAGCCCCATTCACCGTTCCCGTAGCCGCTGCGTCATCGCTCCAAGCTAGGCCTCAAGCGGCCGGAGCCGCGGCCACGCCCCCTGTGACGTCACGGGCCTCAATTCTGAGCGCGGCCAAACAGGAAGCGCCATCGACCTGGTCACAGGGCCGAGTACCCCGGGCGCAGCAGTACCAACAGCGCCCTATACCACAGCCGAGCCACCGGCCTGGTCGCTGGGCCAAGTAACCCCGGGCGCCGCCGTCTTCACGGTGCCCTTCACCTTCAGGGTGCCCCAGGCCTGGTCGCAAGGCCTGGTGAACCCGGGCGCCGCTACCACCACCGCGCCCTCAACGTCCACAGCGCCACACCTGGGTGAAGACCTGTTTGCCCAGCAGACTTGCCCGGATGGGCAGCCCCCTGTGTGGCCACCGGAGTACCACCATCCCCGACTCCGGAAAGAAAGACCCCTGGATGAGCCCCTGATCCCGGCTCCGGCGCCCGCCAAGATCACCCCACTCTTGTTGGAGGAAGCTCAGTTCGAGTGGGACTTTACCGGTGAGGACCTGATGGGATTCACCGAGGAGACCCGGGCAGCCGCAGCCCAGCGTGCGGAGTGCTGCCGGCAACAGTTGGAGGTTTTTACTAAGGAGCGACGAGAGAGGCGGGTCCGCGAGGAGCGGCTCCAAGTGAAGAGCGCCGAGCAGAAGAGCCGAGCCCGCAGAAACCCCCGTGCTGCCCACGGTCCCCGTGCCAGCGGGACTGTAATAAAATTCCAGTTGGAGCACGGGTGGGGTTTCATCCGGGACCACAAGACCCCCGGCGACGTCTTTGTCACCCGCAGAGACGTTGAAAGTCATCTGCCGGAGGGACACAGAGGCCGTGACCTATACCTGGGTGATGAGGTCACCTTCACCCGGCATCAGTGCGCCAAGGGCCCGTATGCCCTGCATGTGCATAGACTGACTGAGGAGGAGCTACGGGGTGAGGAGGATCAAGAGGACCCGGACGGGTCTAAAGATTACCCTCAGCCAAGAGCACACCGCCACTGATGAACTGTAAATAGAATATGTAAATAGTTACCCGTGTGGGTACAAAAACTGCTGCTACCAAAGTGTAGTCCCCGTCGGGACCAGCAAGTGAATACCCGTGTGTCCCTATCCCCTAACAGGCTGAGGACTGTGAACAGCCATTCCTTAATCCCACTGGCCGAGGACTGAGAGCGGCCACCTCCCCTTTTGTACATAGTTGCGCATTTTAAGGCGCCCCCTACCGGTTTTATAGGAAACTTGTTTTTCTACAAGAGACTGTGGCACTTTACCTGGTCACAAGTTGCACCGTGGCCGGAGGAACAAGAAAAAGTTTATCGCTGCTGATAATGTTTATAGTGTTTTATATGTTTATGTTTTGAAAAAAAATTGTATGTTTTTGGATGTTTATTCTTTTACAGCCCGAGGACGTGCTGTGATTTACCAGGGGGGAATGTAGCACCCTGAGGATTCGGCTGCTACAGGGGTATTGCACCTCAACCCAGAGGTGTGGTATTCCACTCCCGGGTAAGGATGGAGTATGGAACTGAGCTCAGTAGGCTGCATGCACTACATACATCCCATTTCCGGGGGACAGAACAACGGCACTCCCACCAGTATATGTGCAGGTACGACTGCGTCTGTCCCTGGCTGGAGTGGGAGGGGGGTGGAACATCCCAGTAGTGTAGGGGCAGATAGGGGGAGTAGTCTGGGTAAATGTAGGAGCTCATTGGGTGCTGGTCACCTGAGCTCACACATAGAGGGAGTATATAAGGTGGGCACCATCTTAGGACAGAGTCAGTCAGTCAGTCAGCGAGTCAGCAGTACTCCAGGAGAGGAGAAGGAAGAGGGACCCAGAGGCGCAGGACGAGAGGGGACCCCAAGAGCCCGTATGAGAGCTGATAAGGGTGAAGGGTCGGCAAAAGGGTACCGGATCCCAAGCTGGCAGAGGCCAAAGCACACCTTAGCCAGGAACCGGAGGTCGTGGGCAGGATCTGCCACGACCCTCACCAAATCCACCAGAATGGCACACCGAGCATAGGGTCAGGGAAGCCAGAGAAGGTTCAACCACCAAGAGACCCGAGGGAGCCGGACACAGGTGGATCCCTGGTGGGAACGGCCAGAAGAAGGGAGAGTCAGAAAGGAGCTCAGGACCATACTCAGGAATTGCCCGGGAGTTGGCCGAGTCCAGGACCTGGTGGACGCAGCACGGCTTGGGTGGTCACTGCTGTACAGAGTGACCCGAGCAACACCAGTGAGTAAAAACCCTGAACTGCATTTCATGCCTCTGAGTCTCCTTGCTGCACCTTCACAACCACCATCCTCCACGTCTGACCCCCTGAGGCTATACCCCTCCCGTTGGGGGTTATACTACCACAGCTGCACACACACCACCAGCCTCAGCGGACCATCCTGCAGCGGCGGCCTTTTGACCGCAAATCAACGGGTGGCGTAGTCGACACTAAAAACATCTACAAGGACTGCCGCACACTGAGTTTGACACCCTGGGCACGGACCGGGTCACAGCCACTCGGAGACTACAACCCCCATCTGATCTGGCTCCGGGTATCCCTAACAACATGGCCCAGGGGGCGCGTCACAATGTTCCTGTGTACCGCTATATGCAACCAAGTGAGCCGATCTACAACAACCCCTTGATAAAATCCTTGGGGGGTCTAGTTTCCAAAATGGGGTCACTTGTGGGGAATGTCCACTGTTTAGGTGCATCAGGGGCTCTCCAAATGCGACATGGCGTCCGCTCTCGATTCCTGCCAATTTTGCATTCAAAAAGTCACACAGTGCTCCTTCCCTTCTGAACCCTGCCGTGCGCGCAAACAGTGGTTTTTCCCCACATATCAGGTATTGGCGTACTCAGGAGAAATTGCACAACAAGTTTTGGGGTCCATTTTCTCCTCTTACCCTTGTGAAAATAAAACATTTGGGGCTAAAAGATCATTTTTGTGAAAAATGTTAAATGTTCATTTTTTTCTTCCACATTCCAAAAATTCCTGTGAAGCACCTGAAGGGTTAATAAACTTCCTGAATGCTGTTTTGAGCACCTTGAGGGGTGCAGTTTTTAGAATGCAGTCACTGTTGGGTATTTCTGTCATATAGTCACTTCCACCTCCTATCCACGATCTGTCACAAACTCTCGCAACCCTTCAAACCTTATTCCCATCCGCCCAGCCCCCGCCTCCCCAGTCCCACTAACAGGATCTCTATGCAATGCTCGCTCCGTGTGCAACAAACTTTCCTACATCCATGATCTTTTCATTACTAACAAACTCTTCTTCATCGGCATCACCGATACCTGGCTCACCACCTCTGACACGGCATCCCCAGCTGCACTTTCGTACGGTGGATTCCATCTTTCTCACACACCCCGCTCCAATTTCAAGCATGGTGGAGGAGTAGGTTTTCTCCTGTCAGGCAACTGCTCCTTCACCCATATCCCACTGCCACCCTCCATTACTCTCCCCTCCTTTGAAGTACACTGTGTGCTCATCTACTCCCCCCTCCAACTGGCCGTCGTTTACCGCTCCCCAGGACTAGCCACCACCTTCTTTGACCACTTCAACACCTGGCTGCTTAATTTCCTTTCGGATGACATCCCCACTATCATCATGGGTGACTTCAACATCCCCATTGACACTTCCCACTCATCTGTCTCGAAGCTTCTATTCCTCACTTCCTCCTTCAGCCTTGCTCAATGGTCTTCAGCCCCCACTCACAAAGATGGCCACACACTGGACCTCATCTTCACCCTCCTCTGTTCCCTATCTAACCTCTCAAGCTCACCTCTCCCTCTTTCTGACCACAACTTACATTCTCTTACCTCTCCTCTCCAGGTACACAAGCCACACTCCACAAACTTGCACACCCTCACAGAAATCTCAAACACCTTGACCTACACTCAATCTCTGAATCCCTTCTCCCTCTCACAGGCATAAGTTCATTACACAATGCAAATGCTGCTGCCACTTTATATAACACCTCAATAGCTGCAGCTCTCAAATCGGTCGCCCCCTCACACGTATCACAGCTCGCCCATTCAACCGGCAACCCTGGCACACCAACCTGACTAAAGAACTGCGAAGGGCCTCCAGGGTTGCTGAGTGGAAATGGAAAAGGTCCCACTCCAACGAGCACTTCATTGCATTCTAACAGTCCCTCACTACCTTCAAGTCCACACTTACTGCAGCAAAACAAACATACCTCTCATATCATCCCTGTCTCACAACCCTAAACAGCTATTCAAAACTTTCAGTTCTCTCCTCTGTCCCCCAGCGCCTCCTTCATCTCCTCTCATCTCAGCCGAAGACTTTGCCACATTCTTCAAGCAGAAGGTTGACACTATCAGACATATCTTTTGACTAAAGTCCCCACAGCCCCTCCTCACACCTACTCAACCATCCTCCTCCAAAACCAGCTTCTCCACCATTACAGACAATCAACTCTCCTCTTTACTCTCCAAATCACACCTCACCACCTGCAAACTTGACCCAGTCCCATCCCACCTCATCCCTAACCTTAACACTATTCTCATCCCAACCCTAACCCACCTTTTCAACCTGTCACTAACAACTGGTGTCTTCCCCTCATGTTTCAAACATGCCTCGATCACACCCATCCTCAAAAAGCCATCCCTTGACCCATCCTCTCTGTCTAGCTATCGCCGCATATCACTTCTCCCCTATGACTCAAAACTACTGGAACAACACGTCCATTCTGAACTGTCCTCCCACCTCTCCTCTTTGACCGCCTCCAATCTGGCTTCCGACCGCACCACTCCACTGAAACTTCCCTGACTAAAGTCACCAACGACTTACTAACTGCCAAATCCAAGCAACACTACTCTGTCCTCCTCCTCCTGGACCTGTCATCTGCCTTTGACACAGTCGACCATTCCCTCTTACTACAGACTCTCATCTCTTGGCATCATGGACTTGGCCCTATCTTGAATCTCTTCATACCTAACTGACCGGACATTCAGTGTCTGCCACTCACACACCACCTCCTCATCTCGCCCCCTCTCTGTCAGTGTCCCCCAAGGTTCAGTCCTAGGACCCCTGCTCTTCTCCATCTACACATTCGGCCTGGGACAGCTCATAGGGTCCCATGGCTTTCAGTATCACCTCTATGCTGATGACACACAGATCTACCTCTCTGGATCCGATTTCTCCTTCCTACTAACCAAAATCCCACAATGTCTGTCCGCTATTTTATCCTTCTTCTCTGACAGGTTTCTAAAACTTAACATAGACAAAACTGAATTCATCATTTTTCCACTGTCTCACTCAACCCCCCCCAACTGACCTATCCATCAAAGTCAATGGCTGCCCAATCTCCCTAGTCCCGCAAGCCCGCTGCCTCAGGGTAACCCTGGACTCTAACCTCTCCTTTAAACCACATATCCAAGCCCTTTCCACTTCCTTCCGACTCCAACTCAAAAAATATCTCCCGGATCCGCACATTCCTCAACCACGAATCTGCAAAAACACTAGTGCATGCCCTCATCATCTCCTGCCTTGACTACTGCAACCTCTTGCTCTGTGGCCTCCCTTCTACCACTCGCACACCTCCAATCTATCCTAAACTCTGCTGCCCGACTAATCCACGTGTCCCCCGCCTCTCCTCTCTGTCAATCCCTTCACTGGCTCCCCATTGCCCAGAGACTCCAGTGTAGGGCCAGCAATGGCAGCCCTGGGAGCAGCAGTACAGTATATCACTATAACCATAGTGAGCATCCAGGAGATGTGTGGCTGGCATGGCCGTGCTGTTTCTGTGGCAGAAGCCACATGATATAAAGACAAAGTAGCACTCTGTAGTGCTAAAGCATGGAAACATGAAATACATGGAATTTGAATATCATTACTGCTTTAGATAATAAGAAAAAATGGAGATGTTTAGCACATAATTTGGCCAATTCATGCAAACCCAGCAGCCAACGACAAGGCACTTTCCGGTTTGCTGGGAACTGATCTAATGTGAATCCTCTGCTAGGCTAAAGCCTGCATTTATGGGTAGCTAGGATCCTGCTGCAGTTAAATCCGCCACAGGCTGGAGGGTGGAGCGCTCGGTCAGAGAGACAATATACAAATAGCAAAAAACTGTCACTTCCAAATCAGAAAACTGGTGTGTACAAGGCCACTCTGGAGCGGGGCTGCGCCCACTAGTCGGGTTCTGCCCGGGAGTATGTATAATGCATATATCACCGCCATCCCCGGGTCAGAAACCAGCGACTCCGCACAGTGCACAGTCTCTGCGCTGGAGGATTTATAAGTCTGCAGTTACACAGTGACCCGACAACCCCTTACAGCAGGGGTCTCAAACTCGGCTTGGTATATGGGCCGCACACGGAAAAAAATTTAATTTGGGGAGGCGCATTCTTTGCAGGACAAAGTGACATTTTTAGTGATACCATTTTTTTCTATACACCTTCTAAACATTTTTGCTGTTTTATTTTTTATAGCTTGAGTCTTTGTGGATGTGGCGATAATAAAACATGCACTTTTTTTGTTTACTTTAGTTTATACAGTACAGACCAAAAGTTTGGACACACCTTCTCATTTAAAGATTTTTCTGTATTTTCGTGACTATGAAAATTGTACATTCACACTGAAGGCATCAAAACTATGAATTGACACATGTGGAGTTATATACTTAACAAAAAAGTGTGAAACAACTGAAAATATGTCTTATATTCTTGGTTCTTCAAAGTAGCCACCTTTTGCTTTGATGACTGCATTGCACTCTCTTGGCATTCTCTTGATGAGCTTCAAGAGGTAGTCACCGGAAATGGTTTTCACTTCACAGGTGTGCCCTTTCACGTTTAATAAGTGGGATTTCTTTCCTTATAAATGGGGTTGGGACCGTCAGTTGTGTTGTGCAGAAGTCAGGTGGATACACAGCTGATAGTCCTACTGAATAGACTGTTAGAATTTGTATTATGGCAAGAAAAAAGCAGCTAAGTAAAGAAATACGAGTGGCCATCATTACTTTAAGAAATGAAGGTCAGTCAGTGCGAAAAATTGGGCAAACTTTGAAACTGTTCCCAAGTGCAGTTGCAAAAACCATCAAGATCTACAAAGAAACTGTCTCACATGAGGACCGCCCCAGGAAAGGAAGACCAAGAGTCACCTCTGCTTCTGAGGATAAGTTTATCCGAGTCACCAGCCTCATAAATCGCAGGTTAACAGCAGCTCAGATTAGAGACCAGGTCAATGCCACACAGAGTTCTAGCAGCAGACACATCTCTACAACAACTGTTAAGAGGAGACTTTGTGCAGCAGGCCTTCATGGTAAAATAGCTGCTAGGAAACCACTACTAAGGACAGACAACATGCAGAAGAGACTTGTTTGGGCTAAAGAACACAAGGAATGGACATTAGACCAGTGGAAATCTGTGCTTTGGTCTGATGAGTCCAAATTTGAGATCTTTGGTTTCAACCACCGTGTCTTTGTGCGACGCAGAAAAGGTGAACAGATGGACTCTACATGCCTGGTTCCCACCGTGAAGCATGGAGGAGGAGGAGGTGTGATGGTGTGGGGGTGCTTTGCTGGTGACACTGTTGGGGATTTATTCAAAATTGAAGGCATACTGAAGCAGCATGGCTACCACAGCATCTTGCAGCGGCATGCTATTCCATCCAGTTTGCGTTTAGTTGGACCATCATTTATTTTTCAACAGGACAATGACCCCAAACACACCTCCAGGCTGTGTAAGAGCTATTTGACCAAGAAGGAGAGTGATGGGGTGCTACGCCAGATGACCTGGCCTCCACAGTCACCAGACCTGAACCCAATCAACATGGTTTGGGGTGAGCTGGACCGCAGAGTGAAGGCAAAAGGGCCAACAAGTGCTAAGCATCTCTGGGAACTCCTTCAAGATTATTGGAAGACCATTTCCGGTGACTACCTCTTGAAGCTCATCAAGAGAATGCCAAGAGTGTGCAAAGCAGTCATTAAAGCAAAAGGTGGCTACTTTGAAGAACCTAGAATATAAGACATATTTTCAGTTGTTTCACACTTTTTTGTTAAGTATATAATTCCACATGTGTTAATTCATAGTTTTGATGCCTTCAGTGTGAATGTACAATTTTCATAGTCATGAAAATACAGAAAAATCTTTAAATGAGAAGGTGTGTCCAAACTTTTGGTCTGTACTGTATATAGAGCAGCATTTTTAGTGGCAAAATATTTTTTCATGCTTTATTTTGAAGTTTTTGTACCAAAATCTAGTAGTAACGTGCCCCACCCTGGTCTGCGTCTTGTAATGTCCCCCATCTTTGTCCCCATCGTGTTGTAATATTCCATGCTGGGCCCCATATTGTCGTAATGTCACATACCGGTCCCCATATTGTAGATATGTCCTCATCTTGTAGCAATGCCCCATCCTGGTCCCCATCTTGTTGTAATGTCCCCATCTTCTAGGAATGTCCCCATCCTGGTCCCCCTCTTGTAGTACTGTCCCCAGCCTGGTCCCCATGTTTTAGGACTGTCCCCAGCCTGGTCCCCATGTTTTAGGACTGTCCCCAGCCTGGTCTCCATGTTTTAGGACTGTCCCCAGCCTGGTCCTCATCTTTTAGGACTGTCCCCAGCCTGGTCCCCATCTGTTAGGACTGTCCCCAGCCTGGTCCCCATGTTTTAGGACTGTCCCCAGCCTGGTCCCCATCTGTTAGGACTGTCCCCAGCCTGGTCCCCATGTTTTAGGACTGTCCCCAGCCTGGTCCCCAACATTTTAGGACTGTCCCCAGCCTGGTCCCCACCTTTTTAGGACTGTCCCCAGCCTGGTCCCCACCGTTTTTAGGACTGTCCCCAGCCTGGTCCCCACCGTTTTAGGACTGTCCCCAGCCTGTTCCCCACCGTTTTAGGACTGTCCCCAGCCTGGTCCCCACCGTTTTAGGGCTGTCCCCAGCCTGGTCCCCACCGTTTTAGGGCTGTCCCCAGCCTGGTCCACAGCGTTTTAGGGCTGTGCTCAGCCTGGTCCCCACCGTTTTAGGGCTGTTCCCAGCCTGGTCCCCACCGTTTTAGGACTGTCCCCACCGTTTTAGGGCTGTCCCCAGCCTGGTCCCCACCGTTTTAGGGCTGTCCCCAGCCTGGTCCCCACCGTTTTAGGACTGTCCCAGCCTGGTCCCCACCGTTTTAGGACTGTCCCCAGCCTGTTCCCCACCGTTTTAGGACTGTCCCCAGCCTGGTCCCCATCTTGGAGGACTGTCCCCAGCCTGGTCCCCACCGTTTTAGGGCTGTCCCCAGCCTGGTCCCCACCGTTTTAGGGCTGTCCCCAGCCTGGTCCCCATCTTGGAGGACTGTCCCCAGCCTGGTCCCCACCGCTTTAGGGCTGTCCCCAGCCTGGTCCCCACCATTTTAGGGCTGTCCCCAGCCTGGTCCCCACCGTTTTAGGGCTGTCCCCAGCCTGGTCCCCACCGTTTTAGGACTGTCCCCAGCCTGGTCCCCACCGTTTTAGGGCTGTCCCCAGCCTGGTCCCCACCGTTTTAGGGCTGTCCCCAGCCTGGTCCCCACCGTTTTAGGACTGTCCCCAGCCTGGTCCCCACCGTTTTAGGACTGTCCCCAGCCTGGTCTCCATGTTTTAGGACTGTCCCCAGCCTGGTCCCCATGTTTTAGGACTGTCCCCAGCCTGGTCTCCATGTTTTAGGACTGTCCCCAGCCTGGTCCTCATCTTTTAGGACTGTCCCCAGCCTGGTCCCCATCTGTTAGGACTGTCCCCAGCCTGGTCCCCATGTTTTAGGACTGTCCCCAGCCTGGTCCCCATCTGTTAGGACTGTCCCCAGCCTGGTCCCCATGTTTTAGGACTGTCCCCAGCCTGGTCCCCAACATTTTAGGACTGTCCCCAGCCTGGTCCCCACCTTTTTAGGACTGTCCCCAGCCTGGTCCCCACCGTTTTTAGGACTGTCCCCAGCCTGGTCCCCACCGTTTTAGGACTGTCCCCAGCCTGTTCCCCACCGTTTTAGGACTGTCCCCAGCCTGGTCCCCACCGTTTTAGGGCTGTCCCCAGCCTGGTCCCCACCGTTTTAGGGCTGTCCCCAGCCTGGTCCACACCGTTTTAGGGCTGTGCTCAGCCTGGTCCCCACCGTTTTAGGGCTGTCCCCAGCCTGGTGCCCACCGTTTTAGGACTGTCCCCACCGTTTTAGGGCTGTCCCCAGCCTGGTCCCCACCGTTTTAGGGCTGTCCCCAGCCTGGTCCCCACCGTTTTAGGACTGTCCCAGCCTGGTCCCCACTGTTTTAGGACTGTCCCCAGCCTGTTCCCCACCGTTTTAGGACTGTCCCCAGCCTGGTCCCCACCTTGGAGGACTGTCCCCAGCCTGGTCCCCACCGTTTTAGGGCTGTCCCCAGCCTGGTCCCCACCGTTTTAGGGCTGTCCCCAGCCTGGTCCCCATCTTGGAGGACTGTCCCCAGCCTGGTCCCCACCGCTTTAGGGCTGTCCCCAGCCTGGTCCCCACCATTTTAGGGCTGTCCCCAGCCTGGTCCCCACCGTTTTAGGGCTGTCCCCAGCCTGGTCCCCACCGTTTTAGGACTGTCCCCAGCCTGGTCCCCACCGTTTTAGGGCTGTCCCCAGCCTGGTCCCCACCGTTTTAGGGCTGTCCCCAGCCTGGTCCCCACCGTTTTAGGACTGTCCCCAGCCTGGTCCCCACCTTGGAGGACTGTCCCCAGCCTGGTCCCCACCGTTTTAGGACTGTCCCCAGCCTGGTCCCCATCTGTTAGGACTGTCCCCAGCCTGGTCCCCATCTGTTAGGACTGTCCCCATCTATTAGGACTGTCCCCAGCCTGGTCCCCATCTTGGAGGACTGTCCCCAGCCTGGTCCCCATCTTGGAGGACTGTCCCTTATGCCGTTCTACACATACAAGAGAAAAAAAAGATTCTTCTCACCTGTCCTCCGTTCCCTCGGCGTCTTTTCTGCACCTGTGGCCCGCAGGCACCATAGACCCCGATCCAGGAGCTGCCGGCAGCTGCGCTTCAGTTCAGTGTATTGCCGCGCAGAGACCGGCTCTCTGTACAGCAATACCAGTGGCAGCCGCCGGCCTATCAGAGGCCAGCAGCTGACATCTGCGCGTGTCAGTGACGTCATAAGCTGCTGCGCTGGGACGCTGATGTCAGCTGCTGGCCTCTGATAGGCCGGCGGCTGCCACTGGTATTGCTGTGCAGAGCAGTACACTGAACTGAAGCGCAGCTGCCGGCAGCTTCTGGACCGGGCCGCCATCGGGGTCTATGGTGCCTGCGGGCCGCGTGTTTGAGACCCCTGCCTTACAGCAAGCCAACCATTTGCTTTGTGTGTAATACCAGGGTGAACCCAAGGTTATGGAATGATTTGTACTCACAGAACTATAATAAAACAATAGATTTGTCACTTAGTTGATTTTCTTATAGAATGATCAGACTCGCAGAATTGCAAGAAATCAGTTCTGCAGTTTTGTAGGAAAGACTTTGCCCATAAATCCAAAAGACTTTGCTAAAACATCTGAAAAGAATTCTGCCACCATCCCTTTCTTTTAGGAAGGATAATGGCCGTTCTCTTTCTTCCCTTTCAGAAGGCGTTTAATGTGTCCAGCGACTGCTCTGCACTTATACCGCTGGCAAACACCGCAATAAGGAGCGACGTCCAGGAAAGTCAGGCGCGCGGCTTACTACGTCTGGGGAGGCGCAAAGAAGCGCTGGAGAGCGCAGAACTGCTGGGAATGGAATTGGAGACATTATAGGAAACATTATTTGTCCAACTTGAGAAGAAAAAGTTGCTTTATTATGTTTAAAAGTAAAAATGGATGAAACTTACTATTATGCTCTAGTTAAAAAAAAAGGTATGGAAAAGTTGTCATATTTGCATTGGTCCAGGATCTCCTTCTGCCAGTGACACCTATGTGGGAATGGAGCTGCCAACACCTGGGACCAGCGCTGATATAGTGTTGTGGGAAAACGCTACAAAGTCAGAATGCTTTAAAAAATAAGTGTTGTGTAGGGGGGGCATGTCCGGCAGCCATTGGGTGCGTATGTGTCCAAGGGGGCTCCGAGCTACACAGAGGGCTCATCCCGGCATGGAGGGCCATCAGTGTGACTCCTCTTGGTTACAAGAAGCTTATGGGCCCATTTTCAGATGAGTTTGGCTGTGCTCCATTAGCATGGCCTACGCGATGCTCAGAGTTGCGGCCTCACTTGAGCTGAGGTGGGAGACCAGAGGACCTTGTCTGCCATTGTCCTGTTACGAATGGGCCCCAGACTGTGAGACCCGACTCAGAAACACATGGCCCCTTAGCAGCGCTTCACTAATTGGTACTGTCCCTTACCACAAGATGGCGTAGTTGGCCCAGACCAAGGGTGCAGTTGTAGGTAGACATTGTTCCCCCTGATACCATCACCTATTTACCAGCGCTCAGAGGGAGAGCGAGAGGAGACTGAGGAACAGGGCACAGATACGCCCTCACAGACATTATCGGGCGCATGTACAGTCTGATGTCAGCCATACCAGTGCAAGTGGCAGTATCTTTCATTAGTCAGCACATGTAATATGCAGGTACTGTTATGTCTGACCTTATTCTGAGCATAGTACTCTGCTGCCCTCATGTGGTGAATGTGAAAACTGAAACATCTCTGCACATATAAATAAAAATGATTATTGTATCATAGCACCAACATATTCTGCAGCACTTTCCAATTAAGTAAGGACCTGTACAGACAATAAAAACAATACAATGTAACACATTTTATCCGTTACAGGAGTAGTGAGGGCCCTGCTCGCAAGCTTACAATTTATATACTGAACTCTCTCAGTATCTTAAGCTGTGCAAAGCCCCCCGCTCTCATTGTCTGATGCCGGTGACATCTGCAGCATTAACTCTGGCTTTGTGGGGTCCATCCTTTTCAGGCTCATTATAGCTCATTTGCTAATTCTACTTTGGCTACATGAATCCAGTTCTCTATGAATTTGTCTGTCACCCCTCCCCCATCAGATCCTCTTGTTTGTGTGTCTGGAGTAGATCATTAGTGATCCGGTCTCCTTGGGAAACTGTGCGATCTCCTTTTTCGTTGGATTCTATCCTTCTCTTCCTGCCCCTCTTGGAGTTGTACACCCCCGGTAGCACACCGGACCCTTACCTTATTCTGTGACAGAGACCACCTACTACACGGCTCATTAGAAGGGGAGATGTAGCGTCCGTCCTTTGCTCGGCTTCACCTGCATCCGGCTATTGCTAACCCGGGCTGTGGAGTCAGTAAGCCAAACCTCCGACTCCTCCATTTCCAGGCCTCCGGCTCCCTCATACACGGCTCATGTGTAAGTGATAAATTTACTGTAGCACAGATTCATCTCAGCTAAAAGTCTAGACCCTTAGATCAGGAATAGGACAGACATTTATAGGACATTTCATAACTTTACCAAATTCTTGTGAAAAAAATATTCCCCACAAACTACTGTACCCAATTTATTATATATTTTAGGAGTCTGAGTTGATCCATTTTATATGGACTCCACCAAAATGGGCTTCATCTCACAACAGAACAGCAGATAAGCTGCAACTTGTTAGGGTGCTTTCACCTTGCATTCTGTGTCCCCATCGGGGCATACTTCCGAAGTTCCCCAAAAAACAGGGTCCAGGCGTATTCACTGACTGGACATAGTAGACTGGGTCTGGGTGTCTGTCTCCGGGAGGCGTATACTGGACGTTCTCTCAGTTTGCATCATTGCAGTCTATGGCCCCTTTGGCGCATACTCCTAGACCTTGTTTTGTGGGGGTATTTCAGACATATTCCCAAGTATCCACGGCTCTTTTTAGGGAATGTACTGATCTCCACCTATGGCCGGGATAGTTTCTCGGCTATGTACATTGCAGAGGGCATATCACATCCCTCCATCCCTTGCCCCTTGGGTCTGCACCTTACACCTTCATTGCAAAATTCTTCAACTGTAGGGACAGAGACTTTCTTCTTTGCTTGTCTCGAAAAGACCATATGTAGTTTGAGAATACTCGCTCAGTTCTGTCAAATTCCTGAAGGAACTCAACCTTATATACTCCATGTTCTTTCTGCCTCGCCTGAAGGTCATTGCTGACAACCAGTCTGACTTCTTTGAAATCCCACTGGAGGCGTTTTCACGTTATCTGTCTTCAGGTGGGCTTACTATTCAGTCTTTTGTACATATGCCGGGGAGTTTCTATCCTAGTCATGCGCACCCTAAATTGTACCCTTTACAACATTGAAATTTATATAAAGAAGGTATGTGTGTATTCTTGTACTGTACGGAACTTGTGTGTCCTATTACCCATCTGGATATTTATATACCCCCTCCATTTATACCAGTCGTCATGCACAAAGCTGTTGCTTTCATGCTACTATATAGTTCCCCACTAGTAATCTGGCTCCAGTATTTTAACTGTACTCGTGGTATAAATAGGGAGCGGTCCCGGCTGTTGAGCCCTGACACTGATGTGGACTCCTCTGTAATATTGCAGTGTATGGGGACTGGGTCTGGTGCTCTTCCATCTCCTCGTCTAGGACACACACCTGTTATCCTTTCACTCATGACTGCCTCTCCCACATAGAATAAGAAAGCACAGCAGCACTCTGTAAGGGCCAAGACATATGCAAACACTAAGAAAATAAGATCTAAACTGCACTATTGCTAAATAAAATGTACTTAGAAAAAATCAAGGTTCTTAGCTCATAAATTGGCCAATTCATGTGTGCCCATCAACCACGGCAAGGTGACCTCCGCATGATGGGTAACTATTTTCCTAAACATGCCTCTCTTGGGCTATAAGCCTACAATTTTAAGTGGGCAGTTAGAAAGCAACACTAATTAAAAGCACTCTTGGGTTGATGGGTGGAGTGCAGAGTCAGAAAAGGAGGCAGTCAAAACCTCCATGGTAAACTGCAAGAAAACAAAAAACCTGACCACCACCTCTTGGCCCTTACAGAGTGCTGCTGTTCTTTCTTATTTTATGTTATGCAGTCATTGCAGCGTGCACCTGTTCACACTATATGGAGGCTGTTAGGGATCCGGGTGGTGGAACCTCTGTGCTGCGGTGCAAGGAGGGACCAGAGGGGCGTAACTAGGTATCAACTCGGACTGACCAAGGTCGCACGGCGGCTCACTCGACTCCGTGAACCAGGGAAGGACCGAGCAGAGGGACCAATTGCTACTCTGGGCCAGTCCTTGTATGAGAGCAGGTGACTCCCATGGGTCAGAAGGCAGGGACTGACCGGTACAGCAGATGAGCACGGCAGGCAGACTGACGGGTGATCCGGGTAGACGGACTGGCGGACACCACAGGTAACTGGCAGGAGCCTCTGGGTAGGCTGGCTGGTAGGCACGGCAGGTAACTGGTACGTTCTCCGGGTAGGCAGGCAAGCCTGGCCCATAGACAGACTGGCGGGTTTGGACCGTAGGCAGACCGTCGGGCTGGAGAGTGTACTTGCCTGGCGGAGTGGACTGGTAGTCAGGCTGGCGGACTGGACTGGTAGTCAGGCTGGCGGACTGGACTGGTAGTCAGGCTGGCGGACTGGACAGGTAGTCAGGCTAGCAGCGGGACCTGAGGGCTGAAGCAGAGTTTAGAACACCGAGCTACAACCTTGCACAGGCACCTCCATTTTGGAGGAGGTTCCTTTTATATGATAAGACCTCCGGCCATTGGCCGGGAACTCCTTAGGACGGCGCGTGCGGCCCCTTTTAAGAGGGAGGGAGCGCGCGCCCTAAGCACAGTGCCCGGGAAGCTGCACGCGCCGGCAGCAGCAGCAGGAGAGCCGGAAGGTGCCGGGCCGTGAGCGCGGCGGTAAGGGGGACGGCGTCGACGCCGATGCTACAGAGGTTCTGGTCAGGTTTTTGTTTTCTTGCCTCTCCCACATAGATCTTGCCCTGGTGCCGGACTCTGCCTTGGCTGCAGTCATTTTCTATTATTACCTCTGTCACTCCATCCCAGATCTTACTCCTCTCCCTGTTCCCCTCTTGGGAGGGTCCATTTCCAAGGCCACTGTGACATATAAATCCATCTTGTGTCTCTCTCCTTCTCCTTTTTTTTTATTTCAAAATAACAATGAGGACCGTATAATACAACAGGTATGGGATACTTTTGAAGCATTTGCTCATGATATCCTGGCTCCTGCTGTGAGGGATGTGGAGATGACTGAGGTATCACACAGGAGCTCCAGTACCTGTGGAGCATAAGTCCCAGTGGCCGGCAGCCTTACTTGTTACACTCCCTCTGCTTAGAGATGATGAGTAACATGGTCCTTTTATGTATGACAGGAATAGTAAATGGGGACAAATGTGGTAAACTACTTACCTATATGGCAAATCGTTACTGTGACCCCATGGTAATCAGGGCACTTAGGGGCGAGGAGAGGAGAACTAGAGGGGACCCTAAACATGTTCTGTCGGAGTTTGATAATTTTTACCAATCTTTATTCCTCATACAGGCCTGTTTATTACTTCAGTTTGATGTAAAAATTCTAGATAAAGTATTGGAAATTCCTCTGCGTTCATATATTCGGCAAATTATTCATTGTGACCAAACTGACATTGTGCCAGGAAAGTCGACAACCCTCAACCTCCAGCGTTTTTATTTATTTTTCTCTAAGGAGGACACGTTATGGTCTCACTTGATGCCAATAAAGCCTTCAGCTCTATTGAATGGTCTGTTCTTTGGGCGACCAAGCGTTGGATGGGCTTTCGGCCAGTGATTACTAAATGGGAGAAGCTCCTATACGCGGACACTGTGGTGCGTATATGCTTCCCCCTGATCCAGGGCGCGCAGCAGGGATGTCCGCTGTCCCCAATGCTGTGACTGTAGTGGAGCCACTGGCCGCCCTTATCCGCTCCACCCCAGAGATTCAGGGGTTTATCCAGGCCCCAACACACAGCAAACTTAGTCTCTACGCAGACAGCACTTTCCTGTACCTGCAAGGTGCTAACGTGTCAGTACCAGCAGCGCTGAATGTGATTGATGAGTGCGGCCTCTTCTCAGGTCAAAAAATCAACTGGGATAAGTCTTTTGTCTTCCCTGTAGACCTGAAAGTCACCTCCAGACAAGCCTCCCTCCTATCTTTGATATGGGTTTCAAAGTTCTCTTATCTAGGAGTCCAAGTATCTACATATTTAGGTGAATTCGCTACACAGCTTCGCTCTTTTGTTGATTATAAAAGCTAAGATAAGGAGATAAGAGAAGTTACTCCTGTCGGTCGCGGCTCACATCAGGTTATATCCCCAATATATGTGAACTTCAATACCTTCAATAAGCGTAACTCCATCTTTTCCTCATTCATTTTGCAGGGTCACAGAACTGGGATCCATCGCCCGGTCCTGTAATATGCTCGGGTGAGGGGGTGGCTTTATCGGACCCTAGACTGTATTATTGGGCGTATTATTATCCTTTTGCGCATTATTGGTTTGTTCAGCTTTCTTGTATATGTAGGTGGAACAGGGATGACTTCCTGAGATCCCTTGTGGCCATTGTTTGACCCTATGACCCAGAGATTAAACACCCTTTGCACATACTTTTTTGCTCCTCCAAGAGCATACATGGAAAGCTCTGGCCCGCAGGGTGATTTATATTTGGCTTGCGGCACCAGAACCGCCACCCCTATGTGGGGCCCATTACCCTGTATGGAGGACTATGTGGGGCACATTATACTGTATACTGATTGGCTCACGACTTTGTCCAAGGTTTTCATTTTGGCCCTCTGTGTGTTTGAGTTTGACATCCCTGTTCTAGAGGGCCCCTTCAATACATAACTGATTTTCATGCAGGCTATATCAATCTAGACCATGGTATGGATACTTTTCTGTGCTCCTTTTTCTCACAATCATACCCCTCTCTGGCATAGCAGCACTCTTATTGAATTATTAGATTTGGAGTGAGGGCCTTTATGGGAAAGGGCAGGCTCGGTTTACCTGGGTCAGGTCTATGTGGCTGGTGACCCATTTCATGTTCTGAAGTGAAATCTTCTTTACCCTTCCATTTCCTACAGCTTAGACAAACTAATTCCTAGCTATTCCGAGAGAGCGGCTCAACTCTGTATCCTACATTGCACATATTACACCACAGCCAGGATGAGTAGGGTCCAGCCCCAGTTCCTGGATGTATGCCTCATGTGCCGCAAGGGCCGGGGGACGTTCCTCCACCTTCTGTGACACTGTCCAGAGATTTGGGCTTACTGGCCAAGTTGGTTAGATTCCTACATGACAGTATGGAGAAGCCTGTCGCAGAGGACCCTGTAACCTGCCTTTTGGTTCTTGACCTTGAGGAGTGCCCGGGTCACTCCTAACTGCCTGCACTCTTTTGGGGCTGGTGGAAGGGTGAGAGCGTCGATCCTCATATCTGGTGGCAGAGTTTGTGGTATGGTGGAGTGTTCGTCATTTTTTTCCTTCTTACTGTTCCTCGGTCTCACCCCCGGCCCATTCTCTGTTTCCGGGCCCCCAGTGGGAGCAGTTTATTTTTATTTTTTTATTATTAAAATTGTTTGATCCCAGGCCTTCATAATGTACAATCTCATGGCAGTGCACTTGGTATACGTGATATTTTCTTTGCACATCGGTCCCTCCTAGTTGTACACTGCATGTTCGGTTGACTTGTTCTTTTGTTGTACTGTAGTATGTACTTCATTCTGTATTTTCTTAATGACATTGCCTGGATCGTTGTCGTCCGGCTGCAGAATGATTTTGGCACCAGTCAGACACCTCCGTAATGGTACTGAATGGTGGATAAGAATCTGCCTGTATTTCTCAACATCGAGGACACCAAGAAATGGGCAACGTTAAGTGCTGTAGATGCAATGGTCAACCAAGGAAACGTAGTGCAGCAGATGAAAGATATATCAGGATTACTTCCCTTCAGTGTTGGAATATGTCCAGCAGTGTCATCAGCTCTAAGCTCCGTTTGTTTGTTTAGTTAAATGTCCATTTATTATGCCATACCTCTGTCTTTTTTTTGTGCATATATTTGTGTTTCTTCAGATATTTTGTTATACCATGCCTGAGGAAGAGACCTAAGAAGTCCTGAAAGCTTGCTTTGTAACATCATTTATTTTATTATTTTTGTTAGCCATTAAAAGATATCATAACTACAAGATTATCTTGTTTTTTCCTACTGAGAGCAATCTTTTTTTTTTTTTTTTTAATTAGCTAACAAGTAGAGATGAGCGAACATTTCAATGTTCGGTTCGGAAATGTTCATAGAATATTTAGACATTCGCCGAACATTTCCGAACACCATACTGTTCAATGGGGGGGGGGGACAAAAAAAAAGCATATGCAACACCTTCACTCTGGCCCAAAAGCTGTCAAAACACATCAAATTAAGGGTGTAGACACCAGGAAAGTGGGTCAATTGATGCCAGAGTACAAATACTAGATTTATTATTACTATTGCAGCGACATTTATTCCGTGGTGCTTTGCATGTGAAAAGGGGTCACCGACTGGTACAAGAGGAGAGCGGACCCTGCCTGCGAGGGTGCACAAACAATCTGCAAGGGATGGTTGAGGATACAGTAGGTCAGGGTACAGCTGGTTGTGCAAAAGTACGCTGGAGTGAGGGTTACCACATATTGTACGCTTGTCAGAAGAAGTGGATCTTCAGCTTCTTTTTCAAGGTTTCCATGGTAGGCGACAGTCTGATGTGTTGGGGTACAGCGTTATCACAGTAGGGGAGATGCATGGAACAAATCTGCTGAGAGCCTAAATCTCGGTAAGCTTCCAAGAGCTCACAACTGAGCAGATAAACCCCTGCACCAATTAATATGAAGGTGAAAGGCTTCTAATGACTGCAGGAGTGGGAGGAATCAAACACTTCTGGCTCCTCTCTGTGACGGTAAACCCATAACACCTTGCAAGCTTCAACACAATGTTCACAAGGTAGACAGCAGTGGTGGTCGGTCTCCTACACAACGAGCTAACTCCATGATGATAGAGGACAACATCTGCAAGTAGTTTGTATGTTCTCCCCGTGTTTGTGGGGGTTTCCTTCAGGTTCTCCGGTTACCTCCTCAGTGAAAAAGCAGCCATACAGCAGTGTTCACAGTTCAAAAAATTAGGGACTGACACCACCATTTGCGTGGCCAACAGTTTGGAGATGGTGGAGTTCGACCTCTTAGCTTTGTCATGTGTGGGAGGAAATTTGTAAGAAGTAAGGGGCAGACCTAGCACCACACTAAATATAAATTATGTATTTGTGCCAATGTCCCCATGAATGCAAACAAGCATAAGAAAAAGACAAGGGGGATTGGGACAAATCCAGGGCACCAAATACAATTAATAAATAGATATAAAGACACTAATGTACAAAAATATGCAAAATTTTATTAGTCTCAAAGCACACTACATAGGACATTATTAAAAAACATGATAAAAAACATACACAGGACAAAGAAGGAAAAAAATCCACCCAGACAAAAGAAAAATAATCAATAGATATGTCAAAGATGTATTACACAACTGTGCAAGATAAATGTACTTCAATAACAATGGTACATAATTCCAAATATCGCTAAAATATATATGGCATGTTATAGATAAATCAATTGGTAAGAGAGCATAGTGGAAAATATCTATGCTCCACTATCGAGCCCACAAATAAATGAAGTATAAAGCAATATAGGAATAAGGAGAGTACCAGAAAATAAAGATGCACAGAGAAAAGGAAAGAGTATAAATAACCTACGCGTTACGCCAAATGCTTATGAAGCCATAAGCATATTTGGAATTATGTACCATTGTTATTGAAGTACATTTATCTTGCACAGTTGTGTAATACATCTTTGACATATCTATTGATTATTTTTCTTTTGTCTGGGTGGATTTTTTTCCTTCTTTGTCCTGTGTATGTTTTTTATCATGTTTTTTAATAATGTCCTATGTAGTGTGCTTTGAGACTAATAAAATTTTGCATATTTTTGTACATTAGTGTCTTTATATCTATTTATTAATTGTATTTGGTGCCCTGGATTTGTCCCAATCCCCCTTGTCTTTTTCTTATGTGTGGGAGGAAACAATCTTTTACGTGACCACAAATGCGGGACTGAGGGCTGGCTGTGGTGCTGATAGAGGGCGGAGTATGGTGAAACGGACAAACTGCTGGACCGTGAGTGAGGTGCAAGCACAGATGTAACGGTGGATTGAGAAACGTGGTGTGCTCAGTGAAACAAACACAGCAGGCATGTCTGCTTCTGATACAGCTGACAGGCTCTCTTTCACCCTGACTGGAGCGAGTACAGAACTAGAAGTTCTGTGGTGGGAGACCTGCGTGACAATACTTGGCACGGTAACAGAGGAGGAGGAAGAAGCAGCTGATGCGGTTGATGAGGCAGCTGATGGTTGTTGAGGTCCGCATTTTAGCGCGGTAAGATTACCAGCGTAACACATGTTGTGTGCGCATGTGAAGGTTCATGCATGTAGTAGTCAAATCATTAGCACTTTTTCCCTCTACTGAGTTTTTTATCGCAAACTTTGCAGATGACGCGATCTGGCTCATCCTTTGCGGTCTCAAAAAAAAAAGCCCAGACTAGGCAACCTTTGCCGCCCCTGCGAGCTGCAGACCAGCGGCCGCTTCCAGTCACTGCCACGGTTGTTGCGAAGGATGCAGTGCTCCTCGTGTTTGCATTACTTTGTGTCTGCGCCATAGGACACAACGTAACCTTCTCGTCTTCCTCCTTCACCTCCTCAGATGAGCTACTCAGCTGCGTACCTCTGGGTTCACACCAAGTTGGATGAACAACCTCATCATCCCATGTGCTATCCCATTCCTCACCTTCAGAGTCACCCTCCTCTTCTTCTTGCCCCGACCGCACAGTACAGTCGAGGGTCACGGAACTACTCTTACTCAACTCCCCCCTCCCCCCCTGTATGGAGAACAATATCTGTCCCAAACAATTTTAAGCGGAGATGTAGCCTGCTTTATATACCAATTTTGAGTTTATCAGGTCTGTGCACCCCTTTTGTGGAGAAAAATATCGGCACCAAAAAATTTATTTCACTAGAGTATAACTATTGTAAAGGAGACCAAAACCTCTTCGAATACAGCCAACCCAGCACATCGAGATTGTTATGCACACGCCCGGACTGACTGGCGTGTGCGGGTGTTGTGGTTCCACTGGACCATGAACCGGAGAGTGCCTGGAGGGGCGTGACTAAGTATCTGGCCGATCCGACCAAGATGGCACGACGGCATACGACGCCAGTGCACCAGGGAGAAACCGGGCAGAGGGACCAGGTGCTACTCCAGGTCAAACTCCGGACACGGGGGTTGACCCACACAGGGATTACTGGAACAGGCTGGTTAGGCTGGCGCACAGACTGGAGGGTATAGGCAGGCACGACTGGTATGCAGGCAGGCGGGTAAAGGCAAGCGCAGCTAGAGTGCAGACAGGGAGGCACTAGCAGGTAGGAACACAGGCGGGATAGGACCCAGTACACACTGGGACTCAGGAACAATACAGGCAGAGGGGTACAGGCAAGCACAGCTAGAGTGCAGACAGGGAGGCACTAGCAGGTAGGAACACAGGCGGGATAGGACCCAGTACACACTGGGACTCAGGAACAGGCAGGTTAGGCTGGCACAGACTGGTGGATGTAAGCAAACACGGCAGGTATGCAGATGGGTGGATACAGGCGAGTATGCAGGCAGGGAGGTACTGGCCGAAAGGACGGGCTGGAGCACAGAAAGGTTAAGACCCAGTACAGACTGGGTCACAGAACCGCAGATGCGGTAGACAACCACAGCAGAGAGGGAACGCCCGAAGCGGTGGGTAAGAACAGAGCAGGACGGGGCTGCAGGAGCAGCGAGGGCAAGAACAGAGCAGGACGGGGCTGCAGGAGCAGCGAGCACAAGCAGGGCAGGACAGGACTGCCGGAGCAGCGGGCAGAAGCAGGGCAGGACAGGACTGCCGGAGCAGCGGGCAGAAGCAGGGCAGGACAGGACTGCCGGAGCAGCGGGCAGAAGCAGGGCAGGACAGGACTGCCGGAGCAGCGGGCAGAAGCAGGGCAGGACAGGACTGCCGGAGCAGTGAGCAAAAGGGTCAGAGCGGAGCAAGGCTGCCGGAGCAGTGAGCAAAAGGGTCAGAGCGGAGCAAGGCTGCGGAGCAGTGAGCAAGGAGTCAGAGCAGGCTAGAACCACCGGAGCGGTAAGCAAAGGAGTCAGAGCAGACTAGAACCGCCGGAGCGGTGAGCAAAGGAGTCAGAGCAGGCTAGAACCGCCGGAGCGGTGAGCAAAGGAGTCAGAGCAGGCTAGAACCGCCGGAGCGGTGAGCAAAGGAGTCAGAGCAGGCTAGGCTGAGTATGGGGGACAGGGCTCTGTTCACACGGAACAGACAGGAAGGGAAAGGCAGAGCCAGACACCCACAGGGTACTAGCAGAGAAGTAGCGAGTGGACCACAAACTCACAAACGGGAGTACAGAGACAACAAGCAGGAGTTAGGTACGAGTTCAGACTCTGCAGAAAAAGGAAGGGAACGGACATAGAGGCAAAACAGGTAAAGGATAGGAGAGAGTTCAGACTGGAACTGAGTGTACGGAGGAGACCGACACTGCAGCGGAATACAGGAGCGGGTCTGGGAATACGGCCCCCAGAGAGGCAGGACGAACAGGCAAGGAGCGTGTTCAGACAGGACAGACAAGATACAGGAGCGGGTCTAGGTAATCAGCCCCTAGAAGGCGGGAGGAACAGGCTAGGAGCGTGTTCAGACAGGTCAGACAAGATACAGGAACGGGTCTAGGTAAT
Source organism: Phyllobates terribilis (assembly GCF_046119375.1). NCBI lineage: Eukaryota > Metazoa > Chordata > Amphibia > Anura > Dendrobatidae > Phyllobates > Phyllobates terribilis. The sequence goes on along the minus strand of NW_027362768.1, from coordinate 349,291,726 downwards.
CGGCCCCTAGAAGGCAGGAGGAACAGGCTAGGAGCGTGTTCAGACAGGCCTGGAAATACAGCCTCCAGGATAGGCAGACAAGAGAACACAGAACGGGACCTGGCACCTTCAGAGTGCAAGCACACACTGAATGAAACACTATGCTCAGGCAGGAATAGATGGGAGCAGCTGAGCTATATACCAGGTGACAGACAGCAATAGGCTGAGGACGCACAAGGGGTGTGACCCACAGCAGGTACAAAAAGCAGGAAGTGATCGGGCGCCGCCCTTAAGCAGCAGAAACAGACACAAACAGACAGCATGGAGGGAAGCCAGAGAGACATTCTGGACTGGAGATCAAGTGCGCGCTCTTGCACAGTGGGAGATGGACCACCATGCAAGGACGCCGCCAGGTATGTTACAGTACCCCCCCCCTTACGCCCCCTCTTCTTCAGGCCTGCCAGAATCTTCCGCAGGGAATTCGAGGACCAGTCGTTCACTTCAAGGAGATCACTTCCACTGTCCACAGGAAAAACTGATCTCATCTGGTTAGCTAGGATGCTACCTCCTATCCAGCCATCCTCAGCAACAGACGAAACGGGTGGAGTACCAGGAACAGCACACAAGGAAGTCTCTCTCCACATATTTTCAGGTGGCACCCCAGAGGGTACAGGAGACAACTGGAAGTCCTTCACCGGGTTGGAGGGGGACAGAGACTTGGAGGTAATCTCTGCTTCGAGGTACATCTTGTCAAGCTCACAGGAAGAAATAGACGGGTTATCAGGTACATAATGAGGAAAAGTCACTGTCTCTTTGTTATCTGGTGGTACCCCGGAGGATTCAGGAAACAACTGGAGGTCCTCCGCCGGGTCAGAAGAGTGCAGAGGCTCAGAGAAAACATCTGCTTCAGAGTACACTAGGTCGGACTCACTGGACGAAGCAGGCGAGGTATCGGGTACCGAGTATAGGAAAGTCTCTGTCCATTCACCACCAGGTGGCACCCCGAAGGGTTCTGGAGACAACTGGCGGTCCTCCGCCTGGTCAGAAGGGTGTAGAGACTCACGGGTAACCTCTGCTTCAGAGTACACTAGGTTGGACTCACTGGACGAAGCGAGCGAGGTATCAGGTACAGAGAAAAGGAGAGTCTCTGTCCTTTCGCTACCAGGTAGCACCCCGAAGGGTTCTGGAGACAACTGGAGGTCCTCCGCCTGGTCGGAGGGGTGTAGAGACTCGGGAGTAACCTCTGCTTCGGAGTACACTAGGTTGGACTCACTGGACGAAGTGAGCGAGGTATCAGGTACAGAGTATAGGAGAGTCTCTGTCCTTTCGCTACCAGGTAGCACCCCGAAGGGTTCTGGAGACAACTGGAGGTCCTCCGCCTGGTCGGAGGGGTGTAGAGACTCGGGGGTAACTACCACTTTGGGGTACCGATTGTCAGGCTCACAGGACGAAGCGGACAAAGTATCGAGTACCGAGTGTAGAGAAGTCTCTCTCCATTTGTCATCGAGTGGTATCCCGGAGGATTCAGGAGGCAACAGGGGGTCCTCCGCCAGGTAGTAGAGGTGCACAGACTCAGAGGTAACCACAGCTTTGGAGCATGCTTGGACATGCACACCGGTTAAAGTGGGTGAAGCATCTGATGCCGGGTGCAGGAAGTTCTCCTGTGTGGAGTCTGGATGGGCAGAAGTCTCTTCGGGCAGGAGAACCGGAGCACTACCCACGCACATTACCCGTTGGGGCTTCTCCGGGATACAGGGAGATGAAGCTTCAGTAGGGACTTCAAGGTTGGGGTCAGGAGGTCTCAGGGAGGACAGACCCTGGCGTGACGGCTTGCCTCTACGTCTAGCACGTCTGGACTGCCTCTTGAGGTTGGGAGATGTATTCCGGAAAGCGTAGTCACCCTGTGAAGATTCTGGGTGGACAGTAGTCTCATTGGGCTGGAGGACTATTGCGCTACCCACACACATTACGCATCGGGGCTGCTCCGGGATATTGGGAGGTGAAGCTTCAGCAGGAGCCTCCGGGTTAGGATCATCGAAGACCATTAGAAAGGCCACCAGGAAGGCCATTAGGTCCAGGAGGATCGGATCCTGTGTTTCATATAGGGGGTTGATCCATTCCAAGGCATCACCCGCCAGGTAAGACATAATGAATGCCACCTTAACCCGATCGGTGGGAAAACATAGAGGGTAGAACTTGAAGTGTAGCATGCATTGCTCCACAAATGCACGACTTTGTCTTGGATCCCCATAGTAACGTGGCGGATCCGCAGGAACGAGAGCAGATAGATCCATCTGGACGGGTGCGTAATTCGCCTGGAACTCAGCTGAGAAAAAAAAAAAAATAAATTTTATTTATTTATTTTTAATGCATGTATTCGCTGGAAAACTTCTCAGAGAGCGAAGGCCGTGGGGCTCAACGGGAACCATGGTCTGAGCATGCTGTTATGCACACGCCCGGACTGACTGGCGTGTGCGGGTGTTGTGGTTCCACTGGACCATGAACCGGAGAGTGCCTGGAGGGGCGTGACTAAGTATCTGGCCGATCCGACCAAGATGGCACGACGGCATACGACGCCAGTGCACCAGGGAGAAACCGGGCAGAGGGACCAGGTGCTACTCCAGGTCAAACTCCGGACACGGGGGTTGACCCACACAGGGATTACTGGAACAGGCTGGTTAGGCTGGCGCACAGACTGGAGGGTATAGGCAGGCACGACTGGTATGCAGGCAGGCGGGTAAAGGCAAGCGCAGCTAGAGTGCAGACAGGGAGGCACTAGCAGGTAGGAACACAGGCGGGATAGGACCCAGTACACACTGGGACTCAGGAACAATACAGGCAGAGGGGTACAGGCAAGCACAGCTAGAGTGCAGACAGGGAGGCACTAGCAGGTAGGAACACAGGCGGGATAGGACCCAGTACACACTGGGACTCAGGAACAGGCAGGTTAGGCTGGCACAGACTGGTGGATGTAAGCAAACACGGCAGGTATGCAGATGGGTGGATACAGGCGAGTATGCAGGCAGGGAGGTACTGGCCGAAAGGACGGCTGGAGCACAGAAAGGTTAAGACCCAGTACAGACTGGGTCACAGAACCGCAGATGCGGTAGACAACCACAGCACAGAGGGAACGCCCGAAGCGGTGGGTAAGAACAGAGCAGGACGGGGCTGCAGGAGCAGCGAGGGCAAGAACAGAGCAGGACGGGGCTGCAGGAGCAGCGAGCACAAGCAGGGCAGGACAGGACTGCCGGAGCAGCGGGCAGAAGCAGGGCAGGACAGGACTGCCGGAGCAGCGGGCAGAAGCAGGGTAGGACAGGACTGCCGGAGCAGCGGGCAGAAGCAGGGCAGGACAGGACTGCCGGAGCAGCGGGCAGAAGCAGGGCAGGACAGGACTGCCGGAGCAGCGGGCAGAAGCAGGGCAGGACAGGACTGCCGGAGCAGCGGGCAGAAGCAGGGCAGGACAGGACTGCCGGAGCAGTGAGCAAAAGGGTCAGAGCGGAGCAAGGCTGCCGGAGCAGTGAGCAAAAGGGTCAGAGCGGAGCAAGGCTGCGGAGCAGTGAGCAAGGAGTCAGAGCAGGCTAGAACCGCCGGAGCGGTAAGCAAAGGAGTCAGAGCAGACTAGAACCGCCGGAGCGGTGAGCAAAGGAGTCAGAGCAGGCTAGAACCGCCGGAGCGGTGAGCAAAGGAGTCAGAGCAGGCTAGAACCGCCGGAGCGGTGAGCAAAGGAGTCAGAGCAGGCTAGGCTGAGTATGGGGGACAGGGCTCTGTTCACACGGAACAGACAGGAAGGGAAAGGCAGAGCCAGACACCCACAGGGTACTAGCAGAGAAGTAGCGAGTGGACCACAAACTCACAAACGGGAGTACAGAGACAACAAGCAGGAGTTAGGTACGAGTTCAGACTCTGCAGAAAAAGGAAGGGAACGGACATAGAGGCAAAACAGGTAAAGGATAGGAGAGAGTTCAGACTGGAACTGAGTGTACGGAGGAGACCGACACTGCAGCGGAATACAGGAGCGGGTCTGGGAATACGGCCCCCAGAGAGGCAGGACGAACAGGCAAGGAGCGTGTTCAGACAGGACAGACAAGATACAGGAGCGGGTCTAGGTAATCAGCCCCTAGAAGGCGGGAGGAACAGGCTAGGAGCGTGTTCAGACAGGTCAGACAAGATACAGGAACGGGTCTAGGTAATCGGCCCCTAGAAGGCAGGAGGAACAGGCTAGGAGCGTGTTCAGACAGGCCTGGAAATACAGCCTCCAGGATAGGCAGACAAGAGAACACAGAACGGGACCTGGCACCTTCAGAGTGCAAGCACACACTGAATGAAACACTATGCTCAGGCAGGAATAGATGGGAGCAGCTGAGCTATATACCAGGTGACAGACAGCAATAGGCTGAGGACGCACAAGGGGTGTGACCCACAGCAGGTACAAAAAGCAGGAAGTGATCGGGCGCCGCCCTTAAGCAGCAGAAACAGACACAAACAGACAGCATGGAGGGAAGCCAGAGAGACATTCTGGACTGGAGATCAAGTGCGCGCTCTTGCACAGTGGGAGATGGACCACCATGCAAGGACGCCGCCAGGTATGTTACAGAGATCCAATCAGGAATGTTCACATTTCCCTAAATTAGGGCCTAAAACCACCGAAGTGGCATCAATTTCACTACAGTAGAAATTGTAGAATTAGAAAGGACACCTCTTCCCCTACAGCCAACCCAGTAGATGGAGATCTAATCAGGATTCCCCACATTTCCAAAAATTAGGGCCTAAAACCTGCAGCAGCAGCAAGAGCAGGCACACAACCCACATCACAGACGCAATTCCGCAAGATCAATGCAGCAAACTAAAAACTACAACATCGCCTACTCTGTACAGTCTGCAGTTATGGTGCAAAAGTCCTTGGAGATCCATGACTTGTTCATCTTGATGAAAGTTATGCGGTCAACACTTTCATGGGACAGCCGGCTGCGCTTATCCGTCGGGACACGACCAGCAGCGCTGAAGACACGTTCTGAGGGAATGCTGGCTGTCGGGCATGATAAAACCTCCAAGGCGTGACAGGCGAGCTCAGGCCATTGATCCATTTTTGAAGACCAAAATGTAAAAGGGTTAAAATCCTCCCTGATAGTATTCATATTGAGCTCTAGATACTCCTCCACCATCCTCTCCAGTCGTTTACCATGTGTCAAACTTGTACTCTGTTGTGCTGGTGCATGAACTGGTCTAAAAAATGTGTGAAAGGACTCAGAAATTGCTTCTGCCACTTACGCTGCTGCTGCTAATGTTTTGGCGTTGACAAACTGACGTGCTGGAGGTTGAAAGACTACAGCTGCGACGCACACTGTGTGCCTCACTCCTATCTTGGGGAAAAGCTCTATTAAGGTTGCTTAAAAGCTTGTTTCGAAACTCCAACATTAGCAGGTCCCTTTCCAGGGCGGGAAGCATCTGGCAAAATTTAGTCTTATAACGTGGATCAAACAAGAGTGGCAACACAGTAGTCAGCATTATTTCGAATCCTAACTATACGAGAATCATGTTGCATATAGTGCATCAAGAAGGCACTTGTATGTCAGGCTCTTCCAGGTGGTCCAAAGCCAGGCTCTGTTGCTGGCTGCGTAACACTGATGCTTTTTTCCTCCGTCCCCTCCTGCAAACCACGTTCAACAGAGAGGGGATGATTATCCTCTTCATCCTCTGACAGCTACTCGCCCATCACCTCTTCCTCCTCCTCCTCCATTTGTTTCTCGGCTCTTGCACCTTCACTAACAGTATGTCTGGTGTCACCAAACCCCTCGATCGCCGGAATCCACCGTCACTTGGCATCCGCCTGTGTGACGATAGTCTGGAACTTTGAGACATTCTTATCCCTTCCGCATCCTCCTCTTCTTCTGGGACAACCACCTCGTGCTGCACACTATTCAAATTCTGCTCCAGCATGTGTATGACCGGAATAGTGACGCTGATGATGGCATCGTCAGCGCTAACTATTTTAACCCCTTTCTGACCTTGTCAGTAATAGTACGTAGCTGTGCCCTGGGACTTATGGACCAGCTACGTATTATTACGCGCGCTGCGATCGCGCCCGCACACAAGCGGGGCGATCGCCGCCGAGTGTCAGCTGATTGTCACAGCTGACACCCGGTGCTATGTGCTGGGAGCGGTCCCGCACCGCTCCCAGCACATTATCCCCCGCAATGCTGCGATCGAAGTCGATCACAGCATTGCGGTGGCAAGGGGGGAGGTGATCGGTATAATCGCCTCTCCTGCCGGCGTCCAGCGATGTCTGCGGCGGCTTCCGGATGTTGCCATGACGATCCGATGTCATCATGACAACATCCGGGTCACCAGGAGGCAGGACGTTCCTTTGGTCATGCGCAGTGTGCGACCAAAGTAATGTCTCCCCGGTGTGCAGCGCTGACAGGCTGCATGACAAAGAGAGTTGCTGCTCTCTATGCCATGCAGCCGATCAGGCAGCAAAAAGTGAAAGTCCCATAGTGGGACAATGTGTAAAAGTAAAAAAAAAAAAAAAAGTAGAAAAGTGAAAAAAAAAAATGTAAAAAAAATTGTAAAAATATAAAAAAAAAAAGAAGAAAAAAATCCCCAAAAAATAAAAATATATTGAACCCATAATATTTATTTATTATGAAAAAAAAAATAAACCAATAAAAGTACACATATTTGGCATCGCCGCGTCCGGAACGACCTGACCTATAAAACTGTCCCACTAGTTAACCCCTTTAGTGAAGACAGTAAAAAAAAAAAAACGAAGCAAAAAACAATGCTTTATCATCATACTGTCAAACAAAAAATGGAATAACACGCGATCAAAAAGACGAATGTAAATAAAAATGGTACCGCTAAAAACGTCATCTTGTCCCGCAAAAAAACAAGCCACCACACAGCAACATTGTCCGAAAAAAAAAAAAGTTATAGCTCTCAGAATAAAGCGACACAAAAAAATATTTTTTCTAGAAAATCGTTTTTATTGTGTAAAAGCGGCAAAACATAAAAAAAACTATATAAAAAATGCACTGACCCGAAGAATAACGCTGCATTATCAATTTTACCACACGCAGAATGGCATAAAAAAAACGCAAAAAAACAATTCCTGAATTGTTACTTTTTGTTTATTCTGCCTCCCAAAAATCAGAATAGAAAAAAAATGTCACGTGCCTTGAAATGGTACCAATAAAAAAACCTCAACTTGTCCTGCAAAAAACAAGAAATCACATGACTCTGTCGGCCAAAATATGGAAAAATTATAGCTCTCAAAATATGGTGATGCAAACACTAGTCTGTGCAAAAAAAAGCGTCTTTTAGTGTGTGACCGCTGTCAGTCATAAAAACCCGATATGAATCTGGTATTGCTGTAATCGCACCGACCCGAAGAATAAAGTAGTCTAATCACCTATACCACGCGAGGAATGGTGTAAAAAAATAAACACTAGGGTTACAGATGTGCTAGGGTTAGGGTTGGGGTTGTATTAGGGTGGGGGCTAGGGTTGGCTTTTTTTCAAAAGTAAAGAAAAAAAAAAAGATAATATGGCGACCAGTGTTGACCCAAGTGCTCGCTACTTGAGTTTGCATCGGGTACTCGGGTATGCACTGAGTATCGCGGGTGCTCGAGTGACATGCTCGAGTCTCCGCCCCATATGCTTCGCGGCCAAAAAAAAACGTTGCTGGGGTCGCCTGCCATGCACGAGCGATCCCCGCATGTTTTTTTTGGATGTCTAACAACCGTGAAACATGCGGGGCGGGGACTCGAGCATGTCATTCGAGCAACCGCGATACTTGGTGCATACCCGAGTACCCGATGCAAACTCAAGTAGCGAGCACTTGTGCTCAAGACTAATGACAACTTATTTAATATGTTGACCTAATGTTATCAAATTCTGTCGTACCTTTGGGTTCAAAATGTACACTATACCCCTTGATAAAATTCTTGAGGGGTCTAGTTTCCAAAATGGGGTCACTTGTGGGGGGTTTTCACTATTTCGGCACATCAGGGGCTCCCGAAATGCGACATGGCGTCCGCTCTTGATTCCAGGCAATTTTGCGTTCAAAAAGTCACACAGTGCTCCTTCCCTTCTGAACCCTGATGTGCGCCCAAACAGTGTATTTTCCCCACATATGGGGTATTGGCGCACTCAGGAGAAATTGCACAACAGTTTTTAGGTTCCATTTTCTCCTCTTACCCTTGTAGAACTAAAAAAAATTGGGGCATTTTTGTGGAAAAAGTTTGATTTTTTTTATTTTCACGGCTTCATGTTCTAAACTTCTGTGAAGCACCTGGGGGTTAAGGGTGCTCACCACACATCTAGATAAGTTCCCTCAGGGGTCTAGTTTCCAAAATGGTGTCACTTGTGGGGGTTTTCCACTGTTTAGGCACATCATGGGCACATCCGCTAATTATTCAAGCAAATTTTACATTCAAAAAGTCAAATGGCACTCCTTCCCTTCCGAACCCTGCCGTGCGCCCAAACAGTGGTTTTCCCACACATATGGGGTATTGGCTTACTCAGGAGAGAATGCACAACAAGTTAGATGGTGCAATTTCTCCTGTTACCCTTATGAAAATGCAAAAATGGGGGCTGAAAAACATTTTCGTGGGAAAAATGTGAAAATGTTATTTACATTGCTCCATGTTATAAACTTCTGTGAAGCACCTGGGGGTTCAAGATGCTCACCACACATCTAGATAAGTTCCCTGAGGGGTCCAGTTTCCAAAATGGTATCACTTTCCACTGTTTAGGCACATCAGGGGCTCTCCAAACGCAACATGGCGTCCGCTAATTATTCAAGCAAATTTTACATTCAAAAAGTCAAATGGCGCTCCTTCCCTTCTGAGCCCTGCTGTGCGCCCAGTGTTTTTTCCCCACGTATGGGGTATCTGCGTACTCAGGGGAAATTGCACAACAAATTTTGGGGTCCATTTTTTCCTGTTACCCCTGCAAAAATAAAAAAATTGGGGTCTAAAGTAACATTTTTGTGAAAAAAGTTAAATGTTCAGTTTTTTCTTCCCCATTCCAAAAATTCCTGTGGAGCACGTGAAGGGTTAATAAACTTTTTGAATGTGGTTTTGAGCACCTTGAGGGGTGCAGTTTTTAGAATGGTGTCATTTTTGGGTATTTTCTGTCATAAAGGCCCCTAAAAAAAAAATGGTTTTGTAAATTTTGTTGGAAAAATGAGAAATCGCTGATCAACTTTTAACCCTTATAGCGCACTAATAAAAAAAAAATTGGGTTCCAAAATTGTGCTGATGTAAAGTAGACATGTGGGAAATGTTATTTATTAACTATTTTGTGTAACATATCTCTCTGATTTACCGGAATAAAAATTCAAATTTTGAAAATTGTGAAATTTTCAAAATTTTCGCCAAATTTTCAATTTTTTCCACAAATAAACGCAAGTGATATTGAAGAAATTTTACCACTATCATGAAGTACAATATGTCACGAAAAAACAGTCTCTCATAATCAGCGGGATCTGTTGAAGCGTTTCAGAGTAATTACCTCCTAAAGTGACAGTGGTCAGAATTGTAAACATTGGCCTGGTCATTAACGTGCAAACCACCCTGGGGGGTAAAGGGGTTAATAATAGCCAATTCAAAACTGTGCAGAAGGGTGCAGAGGTCCTTAATCTGTTCCCACTCCGTAAACGTGATACGCCCCACGTCCGTACTGCGTTGGCACAGGCTATACGACATGACATACTGCGTCAGGGCTCGTTGCTGCTGCCACAGTCGCTGCAACATGTGCAGAGTGGAATTCCACCGCGTTGGCACATCACTATCAACCTGTTAACTGTCATGGAGAAAGACCTCTGTATCAATGCAAGTCGATGACATGAGGGGTGCGAACGGCGGAAGTGAGCACACAGCTTCCGGACTTTCTGAAGCAGCTCATCCAGGCCGGGATAGTGGCGGAGAAATCGCTGTACCACCAGGTTGAGGACGTGAGCCATCCAAAGCACGTGTGTGGGTTCGCCTTGGCGTAGAGCCGCAAACAGGTTCGCACCGTTATCGTACATGGCTTACCTGGCTCCAGGTTCAGCGGAGACAGCTATTGCTGAAACTGAGCCTGGAGAGCTGTCCACAACTCTTCAGCTGTATGACTGCGATCTTCAAGGCATATTAATTTGAAGACTGCCTGGTTGCTGTGCTGCGCAGTATGGAGGTGGTGTGAATTTGCTCTGCACTGTGGGAACGCGTGTCTCGTTAAGGCAGAGGTTGATTGCCAAGTGAAGCACAGTGGATTGTCCTTGCAATTTAGCAAATGGAGTTAGGGATTTAGTCAGGATTGATGGCTAATTATCTGCCTGTATTTTTCAGCATTAAGGACTCCATCATACAATTCCATCAGGGAGGCGTCTGATTGCCTCCAACATTATTCTGCAGCAGCAAAACGACCACAAATATACAGCCAATGTCATTAAGAACTGTAAATGGCAAAAAGAAGAAAAAGGAGTCCTGGAAGTGATGATCTGTCCCCACAGAGCCCTGATCTCAACATCAAGTTTGTCTGGGATTACATGAAGAGACAGAAGGTTTTGCGAAAGCCTACATAGGATCTGTGGTTAGATCTCCAAGATGTTCGGAACAATCTCCCTGTCGAGTTCCTTCAAAACTGTGTAAGTGCATCCAGAAGAATTGATGCTTTGATGATGTATTGTGTTCATTCACTTTGTATTTTGTTAATTGATAAAAATAGACACTTCTACTTTTTAAACCATTTTCACTGTGCAGCATTTCTCCACACCTGCCGGTCTAGTTGATTGGAGGGGTTTCGGTCCTGAGGAACGGTCTTGGGAGCCTGCCGACAACATCGTTCTCCCCCCTCTTCCCCCCTGCGATTTTTGAGCAGTTTCTCCGTCGGGTTGGCCTAAAGAACAGTGGGGCGTCAGGGGGGTGCTGCCACAGCAGTAACTCACGTGCCTCCTCAGCGTCGTCCTACTCTCCATCGTCAGCGTTCGGCGTCTCCTCCCATCAGGGCGGCTCGCTGAGGTTTGCCTCTTGCAGCTCTCCTCTGCACAGCTGCAACAGCATGGTGTTTTCCATTTGGCCTTAGGGGGCGTGGCCGGTCTCTGCAGGAATTTAACCCTGCTTTGTCCTGCAGAGATCAGGAGTGGTACCTGGCGACTACCTGCGGCCAAGACTATCCTCGCCACCAGAGGCTCTAGTGAAAACCAGTTAGTTGCTTAGTCACGCCACTCCAGGGTAAGCCCGGCCCCAGGAGCAGTGGGTCCACACCCAGCCGTGTTACAGGAAGTTTCATCAGTTTTTATTTTAAGTACATTAAGACAACTTTTTCTGTTGAACAACTTCCTTTGTAGAGAAGCTGTCACTTGACATAAATGTGTAATTTTTTCCGTTCTCATGAATCTGCTTCATTTTGTTTTTCTTTCCTGTGCCCCTTAGTTTCTAAAATATGGCACTTTACGCCTTGTGTAAAGTAGTCTTTTTAGCCAACTCGGAGTGGTCTTTAACCCCTTACTGGCCAGGGGCGTATTAGTACACCCCAGGCCATCACTCCCGGTTCCGCACTGGCTCCGGCGCTGAGCCCGCACTGAACCAGGCACATGTCAGCTGATTCTTACAGCTGTCATGTGGCTGCAACAGCCGTTGGTGGAATTGCGATCCACCCGCAGCTGTTAACCACTTAAATGCCGCTATCAATCTCCGACAGCGGCATTAGCCCCGCCCATCGGTGACCTGTCACGTGATCGCGGGTTACCGATGCGTGGGCATGGCAACCCGGGGTCTGCAGCAGACCCCTGTGGTTGTCATGTCTTGCTTGCTATTAGCGCCACCGAGTGGTTGGCGCTCATAGCACATGAGCATTTCTGCTACATAGAGGCAATCTGCTCATCGCCTTTCTGAAGCCGAGCCGATCAGGTAACTGCAGCTTCTGGTCTCCTGTGGAGACTATTGAAGAGGCAGAAAGTGGAAAAAAATGTTTTTAAAAATATGAAAAAGGTAAAACAATATATAAAAGTTTAAATCGCCCCCTTTCGCCCCATTCAAAATAAAATAATAATAAAGAAAAAACACATATTTGGTATTGCTGCGTTCAGAATCGCCCATTCTATCAATATAAAAAAAAGAATTAATCCGATCGGTAAACGGCGTAACGAGAAAATTCTAGACGCCAGAATTATGTTTTTTGGTCGTCACAACATTGAAATAAAATGAAATAACGGGTGATCAGCTCGACACACAAAAAATAAGCCCTCACTTGGCCCCAGATCCCGAAAAATGGAGACTCTACGGGTCTCGGAAAATGGCGCCATTTTTAGCAAACTTTGGATTTTTTTTTCACCACTTAAATAAAAAAGAACCTATACATGTTTGGTGTCTACAAACTCGTAATGACCTGGAGAATCATAATTGCAGGTCAGTTATAGCATTCAGTGAACCTGGTAAAAAAAAAAACAACCGTGGAATTGCATTTTTTGTTGCAATTTCACCGCGCTTGGAATTTTTTTCCCCGTTCTCCAGTACACGATATGGTAAAACCAGTGATGGCGTTTAAAAGTACAACTTGTCCCGCAAAAAATAAGCCGTCACATGGCAATATTGACCTAAAAATAAAAAGGCTATGGGTCTGGGAAGAAGGGGAGCAAGAAATGAAAATGCAAAAATGGAAAATGCTCCGGTCATTAAGGGGTTAAAAAGCCTCCCATGTAGAGGAGTTTTGTATCACTACCACTTAGCTAAAGGGAGAAGATTAATATATAAGTAAGAGGAGTGGAGTGGCCGATGGAAAAGGGAATAAAACCAATCCCAGATTCAGAAGAACAGCGGCATTTACACCAAATAAATGTTACAGATTTATGACAAGTGACAGATCCTATTTAATGTGATTGTTTCTGTGACAAAACAGACATTTTCTGATGTTCTATAACTCCTTTCCATATAAATGTATTGTGGGCTCTAGATGGTGCCGTGTATGCTATCATTGTAATCTCCATTACTGGATAGAATTAGAGAAGAAAGACTAAGGCTCGAAGCTGTGACAAAAAATTATCAAAAGTGACTGCAGATTTTATTTGTATTTTTTTTAGAAAAAAGGAGTTAATAACAGCGACCACCTGACTGGGGTCTTACATCTTCAAGCAACTATTCCCAATCATCCGGGGAATCTACAAGAAGAAATGTCTTGTTTGCAGCCACTGATTTCTCTGCCTCCATTCAGTCCACAGTTGTGGATTTGTCCGGCTGAATCTTCCATGAGGCTTTTCCTCCATCACTGACTGCGAGGATCCATCACATAACTGCCATAGATTCAGCTTATGTGCTCAGACATCACTGGGAGCCCCCCAGCAATGTATACATGACATTGCCAGAGCAGACCACCCCACTGTATCCAGAGCTGATCACTCCGTACTAGGACCCTGTAATAGAAGTGGACGGCCCCCACACACAGGGAGCAGCTGTGGACGTGGTCCTGTGCCGGCTTCATTAGGGCAAGGTATATAGAGGATCTCATCTGTACCGAGAAGCCGGACGAGCAGTCCTGCAGCAGAAGTGACCGAACACTGCGAGGGTCAGTACCTAGGACCACCTCTTGGGAGGAGGACGATGTTTTAATGCATTATAAAAACTTAGGACACTATAGTCCTGATTGATCAATGCAATTATGCCAGAATTCTGGTGTAAATCACTTTGAAAAGTCACAATTTTTGTGCATTGTTGAGTTGATCAAAAATGTTGTGACTTTTGGTGTTTTCACGTCAGTTTTGCCCAGCTTCACCAAAATGGGCAGAGTTGGGGCAGGATGGAAGTGTGGCACCACAGCTTGTCTAATTCATAGCGAACTGTGGCTTCCCTTACACCAGAAATCTTACTCCAGTCCATGACTGGAGCAAGATTTGTGGCAAGGTGCACGCACCACTTGTCAGAAGCGCATAATTCATGCGCCACTTAATGAATCTGGACCGTCTGACTCCAGCACGCTCCCTCATCAAGAGCAGCTTGAATATGGCCAGTCTTAATGAATCCCTGTCCTAAGTGCTTTATTAGTTAAAGAATAACCGTTGTTTTAATTTTTGTTTTGTAAATTAATATTACACATGATAATAAGTAATTTTATAATCTTATCAGAGAAGTCTTCTTTTTCCTGCTGGATTGATCTTTCAGTCTCAATTCGCGGTAACATCTGTAAAATCTGTATTCAGTGAAGACAAACTTTCCTATTAGTGAGATAGATGACAGTTAGTGCTATTAATACTCTTTACAGAAGGAAGGGGGAGGAGCTAGCAGAAGGAGGAGGAGCTAGCGGAAGGCACAGACCTTCTGCTGCAAGTTCTCCTGAAACCACAGTTACTTCTCCATGGAAGATTGCAGCAGGTGTTTATAAATAGAATCCTAGAACATTAGAATTGGAGGAACCTTCAGGGTCCTAGTGTCCAACCCCTGCTCAATGCAGGATTCACTAAACCATCTCAGACAAATGTCTGTCCAGCCTCTGTTTGAAGACTTCCATTGAAGGAGAATTCACCACCTCTCGTGGCAGCCTGTTCCATTGAAGAACGCACCAAATCTGCAGCGTGTGCACACAGCCTTGTTGTTCTTTTGGTCACAGGCAGGTCTTTGCACAGTCCTGAATGATAAGTACAGCACATACACGCTAAGGCTATGTGCACACGTAGCAGATTTGATGCAGAGCGTTTTTGCCTCTCTCTGGCGGAAGAAAACGCATGCAGATTTACATGCAGATTTACATGCATTTTTTCTGCTAGACAGAAGTGTTTTTCCAGCATTTTTTCAGCGTTTTCGCATGCGTTTTTTCAAGCACTTTTCCAAGTGATTTTGAGCATCACTTGGAAAAGTGCTTGACAAGTTGGTCACACAATATAAATCCATACAACCGGCATGGATTTATATTGTGTGACCAACTTAGATGCTTTAAATGCTGCATCTATAGTAAAAAAAAAAAAGAATTAAAAAGTTAAAAATAAAAAACAAACCTGTATACTCACCTCTCCAGTCTCCTCCCGGCGGCGTTCTCTCTCTTCAGCGTCCCGCGGTATACTGGCAGGACCTGCGGTGACGTCATTTAGTCAGCTGATGGTCACGCGACCATCACCTGACCTCTGACGTCAGCGGTCGCGTGACCATCAGCTGACTAGATGACGTCACCGCAGGTCCTGCAAGTACACCGCTGGACGCCGAGGAGAGAGGATCGCCGCCGGGAGCAGACCGGAGAGGTGAGTATACAGGGTTTTTTATTTTTAACTTATTTATTTCTTTTTTTCACCGCTTGGTAGCCGGGATGAAGAGGAGTTGTAGTCTCTTCTTCATCCTGGGTACCACACGCACCCCGATTACGCTGCAAATTCTCGGCCATTAAATTTAATTGAAACGCAGCAAATCCACATATACCTGCGGGGTTGCTGCTTTTCAATGGCCGCGAATTTGCGGCGTAATCGCGGTAGAAATGGTCATGCTGCGTTTTGCAACGCAATGTGAATTCGGCGCGCTAATTAGCGCATCATGTGCACAGCACATCCGAATTCACATTGCTTTGCATGGCAGACGGTTTTACAAGCGTTTTCATGGGCACATAGCCTAAGAGCGGGGAGCGGCTCTAGTGTCACCTGCTGGGATGGCACAATCACTGTCACCAGGATACAGGGGACATTATCAGAAAGGAGGAGATGACGTCTCTTCCCTCTCGCCTATCAGAGAATAGATTGCTGGATACGGGGGGCCTTATCCTCCTCTATTACACATCACTCAGTTCCTAAAGGGAATGATTTGACCATAATACAATATATTTGAGTGGAGCCAGTGCTCCAGTTTTATGTTCATAATGTTGAATGGAGATTGATCAGTTCCAGTGTGTCTGAACAGGGTCCGAGCCCACATCTCCTGAGCTCAGGCTTTACACTGAGCATCACTGTCACGGACGTCAGATGAGAAGGGCATGGAGCACGATGTGGATGGTTGCCTCCGTATCCGCCATTACCTGGACTGCTAGCTTTACCTGGACACTCTGGATCAGCTCCTCCGTCTTGTCGAGACCTCTAAGGGCCAGTTCACACAAGCAGATAAAATATCATTCAGAGTTTCATCCAGAAAAGTGGGAGAATTCTTTTCTCACTTGTCATCCATGTGCAGTCCAGATCTAATCTGGCTTTTTAACCATTTACAGTTTCCAGGGCTACAGGATTGCAATGTATCTGTATAAAGCAGATTTTTTTCTGTACCCATAGACTTGAATGGGTGAATCTTGTCTGACGGATGAAACGAGGACATGCTGCCATTTTCTTTCTTTATTTTTTGCTCACACACAGATTCGATTAGTGACAAAAAAAAAAAAAGACTCCTCTGCACTTTCCCATTGAATAGCATTGGTCTGAGTGCTGTCCATTTGTTCCACAGACAACTTTCCTACTGAAAATACATTCGTGTGAACGAGTCCTAAGAAAGACATTGTAATTGGTTATTAGATGTTGACTGAAGTTTGGCTCTGAAAATGCAGGGCTCTTAAAGACGTTCTCTAATACTTTAATGCAGATGATTTATGCATAAAATAGGTCGTCTATATCAGATGGTTGTAGGTCCGACTCTTGGCTCCCCACCAATAAGTTGTTTATAGCTCTGGCAACGGCCGGATGTAACTTGTGCACAGAGCGCACCCCAGTGGCCACTGCCTGGTGCTGCAGATCACCTCCGGTACTCCTCAATAGCTGGTCTGCACCCGGCAGCGGCCGCAGTGTACGGAGCGGTTTTGTTCCACTTTTAACATTGCCTGCATCTTGCCAGAGGTGATGACAGCTGATCATCGGGGGGCCGATGGTTGGACCCCCACCTATCTTATATTAATGACCTATCCAGTGGAGTATAAAAGTGTTTGATAACTCCTTTTAAAATCTTGTTTCCATACCATTGTCTTATACAGCGTGTATCTGTGTTCTTTGTGTAACCAGATCGGCCTGACCTCTGATGGTTCTTCTAGGCCTCTATTACAGCTCTTACAGCCCCAGCATGCATCATTTGTGCTGGAGAGGAATATGAAGATGCAGGAGCAAATAGAAGAACAATTAGGAAAGCTTGGATTATTAGAAGAGCAAAAAATGCTCATAGTGGAGGTGAGCCTATTATTATTTTATTTTTTTTTTAACTTTCATTTTTATATTTTTTTATTTTTAGGACATTTGTTTCCTCTCTTCAGAAAATAACAGTAGATAAGATTGATTAAAGCTTCTGGAAAGGTGTTCAATAACGTCTGATCAGGTGGCTGGTTTGTAATGGTTGTCCTATCTTACCAATCCCTCTCTCCTGCGGTGAATGTGACATTGTGGGATGAATATATATATATGTATATGTATATGTGAAAAGTTGTTTTCCCCTTCCTGATTTCTCATTCTTTTGCATGTTTGTCACACTTAAATATTTCAGATCTCAAAACAAATTTTAATATTAGACAAAGATAACACAAGTAAACACAAAATGCAGTTTTTAAATGAAGATCCAAATTATTAAGGGAAAAAAAAATCCAAACCTACAGGGCCCTGTGTGAAAAAGTGATTGCCCTCTAAACCTAATAACTGGTTGAAGCACCCTCAGCAACAACAACTGCAATCAAGTGTTTGGGATAATTGGCAATGAGTCTTTTACAACACTCTGGAGGAATTTTTGCCCACTCATCTTTGCAAAATTGTTGTAATTTAGCCACATTGGAGGGTTTCCGAGCATGAACCGCTTTCTTAAGGTCAGGACTTTGACTAAGGCTGTGTGCCCACGATGCGTTTTTGGTGCGTATTTTGGTGCATATTTGCAGCGCGTAAACGCTACAGAAACGCATTGCATACCTTATCCCATGACTTCCTATGACATTCTGCAAGTTCTGTGCACATGGTCCGTATTTTTTCTGCGCAGATTTTACTCGCAGAAAAAATACAGACATGACCAATTCTTGTGCATTTCTGCATGCGTATTTGCCTATACAATGCATTGGAAAAACGCATGGCAAATACGCATGCAAATACTAAGGAAAATTTCTGCTTCATTTCTGCATCGTGGGCACTAAGCTTAAGCCACTGCAAAGTCTTAATTTTGTTTTCCTTAAGCCATTCAGAGGTGGACTTACTGCTGTGTTTTGGATCATTGTCCTGCTGCATAACCCAAGTGCACTTCAGCTTGAGGTCATGAACAGATTGCCGGACATTCTCTTTCAGGATTTTTTGTTTAACCAGCAGAATTCATGGTTCCATTTACCACAGTAAGTCTTCCAGGTCCTGAAGCAGCAAAACAGTCCCAGACCATCACAATACCGCCACCATATTTTACTGTTGGTATGATGTTCCTTTTTTGAAATGCAGTCATACTTCTACGCCAGATGTAATGGGACATACACCTTCCAAAAAGTTCAACTTTTGTCTTGTCAATCCACACAGTATTCTCCCCAAAGTCTTGGCGATCATCAAGATTTTTTCTGCCAAAACTGAGATGAGCCTTTATGTTCTTATTCCTCAGCAGTGGTTTTCGTCTTGGAACTCTGCTATGAGTGTCATTTTTGCCCAGTCTCTTTCTTATGGTGGAGTCATGAACACTGACCTTAACGGAGGCAAGTGAGACCTGCAGTTCTCTGGATGTTGTTGTGGGGTCTTTTGTGACCTCTTGAATGAGTCTTTGCTGCGCTCTTGGGTTAATTTTGATCAGCCGGCCACGCCTAGGAAAGTTCACCAAACCACAGTTAATTTATGTTTTAAGGAGGGAGGGGGATCACTTTTTCACTCAGGGCCCTGTAGGTTTGGATTTCCTTTTCCCTTAATAATAAAAACCTTCCTTTTAAAAACTGCATTAAGTGTTTCCTTGTGTTATCTTTGTCTAATATTTAAATTTGTTTTGTGATCTGAAACATTTAAGTGTGACAAATATGCAAGGAAAGGGGCAAACACTTTTTCACACCAGTGTACGTATATGTGTGTGTGTGTGTGTGTGTATATATATATATATATATATATATATATATATATATGCATATGTGTATATCTAATATATATAATCGTCTTATCCCGTCTGTCTGTCCAGGAAATCCCGCGTCGCTGATTGGTCCGGCCGCGGCCAATCAGCGACGCGGGTTTTCAGAAAAAGATGGCGGCCGTTAGCGGCTCATCTGCCGGACGGAGGTCAGCGGCGATGCAGCCGGGAGATGAGCAGCGCTAGCCGCTCATCTCCTGTCTGCTGGCAGCACAAGTACCCCGACGGGCGGCGCCGCTGACCTCCATGCGGCTACCGTCGGGAGATCAGCGGCGATGCAGCGGGAGATGAGCGGCGCTAGCCACTCATCTCTCGGCTGCTAGCAGCATAAGTACCCCAACCTGTGGCACCGCTGACCCCCATGCGGCTACCGTCGGGAGATCAGCGGCTTGGGCCGCTGATCTCCTGACGGCAAGTGTGAAGGGAGGGACGGCACCGCTGCCCGGTCCTCAGTAATACGGTTCGCCAATCAGCGATATTGGCGCCAAATTTAAACACCGCTGTGCTGATTGGTCGCGCCCCCCGGCCACGACCAGTCAGCGATATTGGCGCCAAATTTAAACACCGCTGTGCTGATTGGTCGCGCCCCCCGGCCACGACCAGTCAGCGATATTGGCGCCAAATTTAAACACCGCTGTGCTGATTGCGCCCGGTGTACCGCATACATATTCTAGAAAACCCGATGCGTTTGAATCGGGCCACCATCTAGTGTATATATATATATATATACAGTACAGACCAAAACTTTGGACACACCTTCTCATTTAAAGATTGTTCTGTATTTTCATAACTTTGAAAATTGTACATTCACACTGAAGTCATCAAAACTATGAATTAACACATGTGGAATTATATACTTAACAGAAAAGTGTGAAACAACTGAAAATCTGTCTTATATTCTAGGTTCTTCAAAGTAGCCACCTTTTGCTTTGATGACTGCTTTGCACACTCTTGGCATTCTCTTGATGAGCTTCAAGAGGTAGTCACTGGAAATGGTTTAAACTTCACAGATGTGCCCTGTCAGGTTTAATAAGTGGGATTTCTTGCCTTATAAATGGGGTTGGGACCATCAGTTGTGTTGTGCAGAAGTCAGGTGGATACACAGCTGATAGTCCTACTGAATAGACTGTTAGCTGCTTTTTTCTTGCCATAATACAAATTCAAAGTAAAGAAAAACGAGTGGCCATCATTATTTTAAGAAATGAAGGTCAGTCAGTCTGAAAAATTGGGCAAACTTTGAAAATGTCCCCAAGTGCAGTTGGAAAAACCATCAAACGCTACAAAGAAACTGTCTCACATGAGGACCGCCCCAGGAAAGGAAGACCAAGAGTCACCTCTGCTTCTGAGGATAAGTTTATCCGAGTCACCAGCTTCAGAAATTTCAGGTTAACAGCAGCTCAGATTAGAGAGCAGATCAATGCCACACAGAGTTCTAGCAGCAGACACATCTCTACAACAACTGTTAAGAGGAGACTTTGTGCAGTAGGCCTTCATGGTAAAATAGCTAATAGGAAACCACTGCTAAGGACAGGCGACAAGCAGAAGAGACTTGTTTGGCCTAAAGAACACAAGGAATGGACATTAGACCAGTGGAAATCTGTGCTTTGGTCTGATGAGTCCAAATTTGAGATCTTTGGTTCCAACCACCGTGTCTTTGTGCGACGCAGAAAAGGTGAACGGATGGACTCTACATGCCTGGTTCCCACCGTGAAGCATGGAGGAGGAGGTGTGATGGTGTGCGGGGCTTTGCTGGTGACACTGTTGGGGATTTATTCAAAATTGAAGGCATACTGAGCCAGCATGGCTACCACAGCATCTTGCAGCGTCATGCTATTCCATCCGGTTTTCGTTTAGTTGGACCATCATTTATTTTTCAACAGGACAATGACCCCAAACACACTTCCAGGCTGTGTAAGGGCTATTTGACCAAGAGGGGGAGTGATGGGGTGCTACGCCAGATGACCTGGCCTCCACAGTCACCAGACCTGAACCCAATTGAGATTGTTTGGAGTGAGCTGGACCGCAGAGTGAAGGCAAAAGGGCCAACAAGTGCTAAGCATCTCTGGGAACTCCTTCAAGATTGTTGGAAGACCATTTCCGGTGACTACCTCTTGAAGCTCATCAAGAGAATGCCAAGAGTGTGCAAAGCAGTCATCAAAGCGAAAGGTGGCTACTTTGAAGAACCTAGAATATAAGACATATTTTCAGTTGTTTCACACTTTTTTGTTAAGTATATAATTCCACATGTGTTAATTCATAGTTTTGATGCTTTCAGTGTGAATGTACAATTTTCATAGTCATGAAAATACAGAAAAATCTTTAAATGAGAAGGTATGTCCAAACTTTTGGTCTGTACTGTACACACACACCACACACACACACCACACACACCACACACACACACACACCGCACACATACGCGCACACACACGTGCACACACACGCGCGCACACACACGCACACGTGTGTGTGTATGTGTGTGTGTATATATATAATTTTCCAAGTGCCAATTGAAACATGTGTTCACTTTGCACTTGCATTTCTTTTAATCTCCTGTCTGCCAAGTTACCTACATTATAGATCCAAATAGAATGTTAGATTCCTCTGCTGAGGCTGTTTCACGTAAGGACACGGGACGTGGTCCCCAGCATGGGACACCCATTCAGGGCCGGCATAAGGGCAGGCAGACTAGACATCTGCCTGGGGCCCCCAGCCCATGGCATGCCGCTATAGGGCCTGTGAGTTCGTCCCCCCGCATCGCGCATCGCGCATTGAACTGTATCGGCAGCGGGGGAATGACTGTGCCTGCAGAGTGGAGCTGCTGAGACGCTCTGCAGAGCATGGAGCAGCTGGAGAACGAGGATGAGTATTGTATGTATTTGTTTTTTTATACGTGGTGACCATAATACTGCAGAACTGGGGGGCTGCATTATACTGTATGGAGTGGCTGAATTATACTCTATGGGGGGGCAGAATTATACTTTATCGTGGACTATGGGTTGCATTATATTATATGTACTATATGTTTGGCTGCATTAAACTATAGGGAGGCTGCATTATACTCTATTAAGGACTAAGGAGAATGCATTATACTATATGAAGGACTATGCGGAGTGCATTATACTATATGAAGGACTATGGGGAGTGCATTATACTATATGAAGGACTATGGGGAGTGCATTATACTATATGGAGGGCTATGGGGAGTGCATTATATTATAGGGAGGGCTATGGGGAGTGCATTATACTATAGGGAGGGCTATGGGGAGTGCATTATACTATACTGAGGGCTATAGGGAGTATATTATACTATATGGAGGGCTATGGTGAGTGTATTATACTATATGTGTGGCGCCCCTGAGGGTTCGGTCGCCACAAGAGGGGATACTGCAGCCTGTCAGCAGGTGTAGTGTCTCCTCACCCAGGTAAGGAAGGTGCACTGGTCAGGACCCTGTCTTGCATCCAACACTACACACTACTGACCTATGGGAGGCAAGTATGCACCATAGCGCTGCCTCAGCAGGATCACGAGTGGGGGGAACCAAAAGTTAGGGGAACCATGTAGTGGGTGAAGGGTGTAGAACACACTTTTAGTTTGCACACATAGTTTCATATATAATAGCCAGCCATCTTAAGCACAAGGTTCTTGATTCTTGGTTCTTGGCTCCTGTTCTTTGATTGTGGTCTTTGCAGCTGACAGTGGCCTTGTGTAGGAGCCTGCAGTGTGCTGAAGATGCACAGTCCTCGTGCTCTGACCTTGACACGAGGAGCGGGTACGAGTTAACAGAGTCTCTACCCCGGTCAAGTTCCCTTGCTTAAGAAGGTCGGGAGCTCCATAGCAAAAGGATCCCAGGAGGATGCAGACGGAGCGGTATACGCCACCTGTCCTCGCTATACTGGCCCAGCCAGAAGGACTCCTGCTGCAAGAGGGGTACCGGCCCCCGATATCTGACTTTGTCACTTTAGGTCTCCGTCAGAGAAGCCCGGTGGGCTACAGTGGATCCCGTCGCGGGACGGACGCAACAGCAATTGCCGCCGTGCCCCAAATCTGTGGAAAGTCCAGAGGGATACCCAGCCTTTAGTCTACACACAGACAGGAGAGGTCCAAAAAGGGGAGAGTTAGGAACACTCTGAGGGTCCTGATCCAGGCACCTGAAGGACTTGGGTGCGCTGAGCCCTCATCCCTGGTGGCCGCAGTCATCCGTGAGGAGCAGGTAGAAGCCTTGCGGCTGAGCTAAAAGAACTGTGAGTAAAAGACCTGAAAGACTATCCTTATGGCCTATGGTTCCTTTATTTCTGCGCTGCACCACACCGCACCCGAGTGACCCAGGACTACTCTCCCCATCCTCCTGTTACTTCTGCCCTGAGACACAGCTCCGCCTGTGGGAAGTTATATCATCGCAAGCTGCCACAACTCCCGGCCTCAGAGGACTGCTAGCAGCGCTGGTGGCGCATCACCAGACACCGCAGGTGGCGTAGTCGATAATACCACTCAACCCTGAAAGCCCTTACATCCTTTTCAATGTGACGGCCCTGGGCACGGAACGGGTCCGGTCCACGACTGCATCCCCCCTAACATCTGACCCGGTTCCGAGTACCCCCACCATCTTTTCCCAGGGCAGGGCTGCGAGCGTCACACATATGGAGGACTATGAGGTGCATTATACTAATATGGAGGACTATGGGGAGTGCATTGTACTATATGGAGGGCTATGGGGAGTGCATTATACTATTTGGAGGAATATGGGCCACATTATACAATATGGAGCGCTGTGTGGCACATTATACAATATGGAGGACTATGGGGAGTACATTATACTATAGGCAGGGCTATAGGGAGTGCATCATACTATATGGAGGGCTATGGGGCAGTGTATTATACTATATGGAGGGCTATGGGGCAGTGTACTATACTATATAGAGGGCTATGGGGAGTGTATTATACTATATGGAGGACTATGGGGAATGTATTATACTATATTGAGGAATATGGGCCACATTATACAAAATGGAGGGCTGGGGGGCACATTATACAATATGGAGGACTATGGGCAGTGCATTATACTATAGGTAGTGTATTATACTATATGGAGGGCTATGGGGCAGTGTATTATACTATATGGAGGACTATGAGGTGAATTATACTATATAGAAGGCTATGGGGAATATATTATACTATATTGAGTAATATGGGCCACATTATACAATATGAAGGGCTGTGGGGCACATTGTACAATATGAAAGACTATGGGGCGTGCATTATACTATATGGAGGCCTATGGGGCAGTGTATTATACTATATGGAGGGCTATGGGGCAGTGTATTATACACTGTGTGCAGAAATATTAGGCAAGTTGTATATTAAAGGATTATTTTTATTATTGATCAACAACTAAGTTCTCAATCAACCGAAAAGACTCATAAATATCCAAACTTAATATTTTTGGAAGTTGGAGTGGGTTTTTTTTAGATGTGGCTATCTTAGGAGGATATCTATTTGTGCAGGTAACTATTACTGTGCAGAATTATTAGGCAACTTAATAAAAACCAAATATAATCCCATCTCACTTGTTTATTTTCACCAGGTAAACCAATATCCGTGCTCAAAATTTAGAAATAAACATTTCTGACACGCAAAAACAAAAACCAAAAAATTAGTGATCAATATAGCCACCTTTCTTTATGATGACACTCAACAGCCTTCCATCCATAGATTCTGTCAGTTGCTTGATCTGTTTTTGATCAACATTGCGTGCAGCAGTCACCACAGCCTCCCAGACACTGTTCCGAGAGGTGTACTGTTTTTCCTCCCTGTAGATCTCACATTTTATGATGGACCACAGGTTCTCTATGGGGTTCAGATCAGGTGAACAAGGGGGCCATGTCATTATTTTTTCTTCTTTTAGACCTTTACGGGCCAGCCACGCTGTGGAGTAGTTGGATGCATGTGATGGAGCATTGTCCTGCATGAAAATCATGTTTTTCTTGAACGATACCGACTTCTTCCTTACCACTGCTTGAATAAGTTGTCTTCCAGAAACTGGCAATAGGTCTGGGAGTTGAACTTCACTCCATCCTCAACCCTAAAAGGTCCCACAAGTTCATCTTTGATGATACCAGCACATACCAGTACCCCACCTCCACCTTGCTGGCGCCGGAGTGGAGCTCTCTGCCCTTTACTGATCCAGCCTCTGGCCCATCCATCTGGCCCATCAAGAGTCACGCTCATTTCATCAGTCCATAACACCTTTGAAAAATCAGTCTTAAGATATTTCTTGACCCATTATTGACGTTTTATTTTATGTTTCTTGTTCATAGGTGGTCGTTTTTCAGCCTTCCTTACCTTGGCCATGTCCCTGAGTATCGCACACCTTGTGCTTTTTGATACTCCAGTAACGTTGCAGCTCTGAAATATGGCAAAACTGGTGGCGAATGGCATCTTGGCAGCTTCACGCTTGATTTTCCTCAATTCATGGGCAGTTATTTTGCGCCTTTTTTGGCCAACACGCTTCTTGCGACCCTGTTGACTATTTGCCATGAAACGCTTGATTGTTCGGTGATCACGCTTCAAAAGTTTGGAAATTTCAAGACTGCTGCATCCATCTGCAAGACATCTCACAATTTTGGACTTTTCAGAGCCCGTCAAATCTCTCTTCTGACCCATTTTGCCAAAGGAAAGGAAGTCGCCTAATAATTAAGCACACCTTATATAGGGCGTTGATGTCATTAGTCAACACCACTCCTCATTACAGAGATGCACATCACCAGATTTACTTAATTGGTAGTTGGCTCCCAAGCCTATGCAGCTTGAAGTAGGACAACATGTATAAAAAGTATCAAAGTGATCAAAATACGCATTTGCCTAATAATTCTGCACGCGGTGTACTATATGGAGGGCTATGGGGCAGGGTATTATACTATATAGAGGGCTATGGGGAGTGTATTATACTATATGGAAGACTATGGGGAATGTATTATACTCTATTGAGGAATATGGGCCACATTATACAATATGGAGGGCTGGGGGGCACATTATACAATATGGAGGACTATGGGGAGTGCATTATACTATATGGAGGACTACGGGGAGTATATTATACTATATGGAGGGCTATGGGGAGTGTATTATACTTTATGGAGGACTATGGGGAGTGCATTATACTATATGGAGGGCTATGAGGAGTGTATTATACTATATGGAGTACTATGAGGTGCATTATACTATGTGGAGGGCTATGGGGAGTGTATTATACTATTTGGAGGAATATGAGCCATATTATACAATATGGAGCTCTGTGGGGCACATTATACAATATTGAAGACTTTTGGGAGTGCATTATACTATAGGGAGTGTATTATACTATAGGGAGTGTATTATACTATATGGAGGGCTATGAGGCAGTGTATTATACTATATGGAGGGCTATGGGGCAGTGTATTATACTATATGGAGGGCTATGAGGCAGTGTATTATACTATATGGAGGGCTATGAGGCAGTGTATGATACTATATGGAGGGCTATGGGGCAGTGTATGATACTATATGGAGGGCTATGGGGCAGTGTATGATACTATATGGAGGGCTATGGGGCAGTGTATGATACTATATGGAGGGCTATGGGGCAGTGTATGTAACTATATGGAGGGCTATGGGGCAGTGTATGATACTATATGGAGGGCTATGGGGCAGTGTATGATACTATATGGAGGGCTATGGGGCAGTGTATGATACTATATGGAGGGCTATGGAGCAGTGTATTATACTATATGGAGGGCTATGGGGCAGTGTATTATACTATATGGAGGACTATGAGGTGCATTATACTATATAGAAGGCTATGGGGAATATATTATACTATATTGAGTAATATGGGCCACATTATACAATATGGAGTGCTGTGGGGCACATTGTACAATATGAAAGACTATGGGGCGTGCATTATACTATATGGAGGACTATGGAGAGTATATTATACTATATAGAGGGTTATGGGGAGTGCATCATACTATATGGAGGGCTATGAGGTGCATTATACTATATGGAGGGCTATTAGGTGCATTATACTATATGGAGAACTATGAGGTGCATTATACTATATAGAAGGCTATGGGGAATATATTATACTATTTGGAGGAATATGGGCCACATTATACAATATGGAGAGCTGTGGGGCACATTATACAATATGGAGGGCTATGGGGAGTGCATTATACTATATGGAGGGCTATCGGGAGTGTATTATACTATATGGAGGACTATAGGCCTCATTATACAATATGGGGGGCTGTGGGGCACATTATAAAATATGGAGGACTATGGCATGTATTATACTAAACAAGCAAAATGCTGCCTATTCATCGAGTAATTGGATTGTTTATGCCAGAACAAAAATCCTTGTTCTCAGCAGCACATCGGCCGGTGGATAACATGATGCTGTATGGGGACAGATTGATCTATTAGTGATTGTTCTGTATCCATCATTCTTCCTCAGCTGGTGTAAAGAGGTCGGGAAACAAGCGTCGAACGGCTTCAGTATTGTGGATTGCGCTCGTTTAGCGGCCTGATCTCAGCGCATGTAAATACAAGCTAAATGTTTGTGTGGTGCTGTATGTCAGCATTTGGGACCCCACTTTAAACTTTTCCCCAGGGCCCCACTTTATCTAAAATCGGCCCTGCACCCATTTAAATGGTTCCCGTCCGCTGCACAGACTGGGAGAGAGAGGGGAGACTATTTGTGGCTTATGTAGTGGCGCTCAGTTTTGTGGACATCGGAGGGAAAGTTTTCTTTTAATTTATGAAATTCAATTCATGTGCTAAATTTAAAAAAATAATATTAGTAACAATTCAACTTTATTTTAGTCCTTAGGTTATGGGTGAGGATCTTTTGGCAGAAAGAACAGAGGAAGGACAAACGGACACAAAAACCACTCAGACATTGGCCTCTTACATAATGCCGTCTGACGCCGAGTTCAGAGTCCAATGGTTTCAGAAAGCGACCACTTTCCTAATGAGCAGCGAGTAAAGATGATCAGCTCTCCGCCATCACTGACTGTCTGCCAACTGGAGCTTGTCCATCTCTAATCATTCCTGCTCAATGGGGGCCACAATATTTTTACTTCACAGTAATCCCTGACATCTTTTCGGAGTATATTTTATACATAGTGATCTTTATACGGCTGGAGCACTTACAGTAGCAAATCAGATGGCATGCAGGTAGCGTTGTGCAAGATACAGTATGCCGTCCTGCTTCTATCATTAGAGGGTCCTGCTAGAGAACAGCGGCCACACTATTATACTGTGTCCAGAGTTACAGGAGTCTGTCAGATGTGGACTGCTACGTTGCAAAAAATGCTTAATAAGTTATTTTTTTTCAAACTGGATTGATATGCAAAATATTTTTAATAAAATCATTTTCTTATACTTGCAGGGTTTCTGTTTATTCAGTAATGTTGTAGCTGTTTGCTCTCACGCTGTGGATGATTGTAAATGAATACAGTTTCCTACATAATCATTGCAGCGGATCAGTTAAAAACGGGTGCCGTATGTGTTGTACCCAGGACCGGCATCACCACCCGGGCAAGTGCCTGGGCCCTGAGCGAGCAGGGGGCCCACTCACCCTCTGGGACACCAGCGCGCTATGGGGCCCATGAGTCGGCGGGGCCTGATGCCAGCGAATGGGCACTTGCACTGGGCCTTCCTCAGTGCTTTAAACTGTTTGCAATACTTACCTCTCCCTGTTCCTCTGCTGCTCCTCTGTCTTCTGCGTCTTCTTACTCTGTGACATCTCAGGGCAGAGGGCGCGATGACGTCACTACAGAGCGCCCTCTGCTGATCAGTCCCAGTGCAGAGAGTCGGAAGACGCTGATGAGACAGGCCTGCTTCCAGCAAAGAGCGGTGAGTATTTGATTTTTTTTTTTTTTATGTAAGGAGTATTATATGGGGCTCATTATATATGGAGTATTATATAGGGCCCATTATCTATGGAGCATTATATGGGGCCTATTCTTTATCGAGCAATATATTGGGCCCACTATTTATGGAGCAATATATAGGGCCCATACTGTATGGAGCAATATATGGGGCCCATACTGTATGGAGCAATATATGAGGCTCATTTTACTTTATGGAGCAACATATGGAGTCCATTATACTGAATGGAGCAATATATGGGGCTCATTATACTGTATGGCGCATTATGTGCGGTCCATTATTCTGTATGAAGCAATATATGGTGTCCATAATACTGTATGGAGGACCATGTGGTGTCCATAATACTGTATGGAGGACCATGTGGTGCCCATAATACTGTATGGAGTATATTCTGCCACCGATGTACGTGGGGCGAGATGTGTCTGAGGGATGTGACACGGATCTCTGTATAAGCAGTGGCATATAGCGTCAACTCACTGACCTGAATAGATGAAAACTACCGCACTCCTGAGGTGATGGTGGTGCCCAGGTAGGGTTACAAGCCCGTAGTCATGTAGAGAAGTAACCTGGCACTCAGAAGACTCATGGGTTCTTTTATAGTTTTTAATAAAGTAGTGCAGAAAAATAAACAACAGACGTTTCGGTCACATTAGACCTTCATCGGTGTACTACAAAAATAAAAATGGCAGTAAGTATCATATAGACATGTATAAATAATACAGATGTGACCAAACATGATCAAATCAAACCAATTAGTCATGAAAAAGTGCTTAAAGGGAGTACAACATGGGAAAAAAAGGATGGGAAGGGGAGGAGGATTAGGAGAGGGAATGGTGGCAGATCCTGAAATCTTATAGAAAGGAACCTACCAGTTAGCAGAAGTGGGTATATTAAAGCAGTAGCCTATTAGGTTCTGTAAGCTGTGGGGATAAAAATAAAGGCATAAATGCCATGGACCAAGGCTATTACTAGTATGGAGAGTGAGGGGATTGTCCCTATGAAGTTACCTGTAGATGTGTGGTAGCCGGACACGTTGTCCACCGTTTGTCAGGAGGTGCTATGAGGGACTGAGGACCTTATGGGTCTTAAGTAGGTAGTGGAGAGGGTTAAAGGTCACTCTCTGGGCTGATCATTGGTAGCAGTGGGATTAGAGCGCGCATATAACAATCAGAAGGATCTGAGAAGCGGAAGTAGCGTCATTTGACGTTCTTTAAGGTCCTACAACGAGAAGGGCCGGTCAGGTGACCGGAAGTGACGCACGAGTGCGTTCCACGCTATGTTGTATGCGTTCCACTGCATAAGAGTAGCGCTGGAGACAGTTTGGTAGGATGGAGGGATGTGATAGGATCAGGATAGGAGTCCAGGAGGGTAGGGGATCAGGAGGGAGGAACCGCCGAAGGAGACGAGAGGTAGAGATTGGGAAAAGGAGTTACGCCACTGTACTAATCTTGAACTACATTGTGCCACACTCTCTAAATACGTCAGAGTCCAACGTATTCCAAGGGGACTTAGAGTCCCATTACGCCCTACACTTTTCTATGACCAAGAGGACTATTGCATAAAGTTTGAACTTATTTTAAACAAATGCTCGTTTGATCTCATGACTTTAACGATTGAATTCTTACAGAAGGAAATCATGGCATCCAAAGAACAGATTTCTAGCATTGAAACTCAACTAGCATCCACGATCTCCATAGAAGAATTGAATTCTCTAAAGACCAAGGTAAATCAGAACCTGGAACAACACCGACGGGATACTGAAAAAAGGAAACGACTGAAATTCATCCGTGACGCAGAGGACTACCAGAAGGATCGAGTATACAAATGGCGCGACTTCTCCAGCACACGACGTGGTCTGGGACAACCGGGTCACTCCTCCACCGACCTTTCCTCTTCTGGCTCGGAATTGGACAGACCAAATCACCCATCCACCTCTACTCATTATTTAGGTTTTCGGAAGAAGTACAACCGAAAAAGAGGAGGACGAGGAGAGGCGGTACCAACAGTTGGCGACAGGAGCTTCGTCAGGGTTACACGCTCCCAGGTATGACCCCATTAGTTGTGAACATTTCGTCACGATCCCTCAGCATAGCGGAACTATCGGTGTTACAGAAAGGCCTGTCTTTCTGCCCGTCTTACAAGTGTAATACTTTTGGTTTAGAGATGGATTTACAAAGGTTTTTCAGATCTATTAGACTCAAGGCTCACTTTTCTCAGGAGGTTATTCCCAATACCACTACACCTATCATTAATCCAGTCAGCATCACAGCGGCTAGCCTAGGATTAAAGAATAAAAGTACTTATCGCCCCCCCAGAACTACCATGCTGCAGAAACTTTCATCGATTTTATTAAACAATCTTTCCAAAAATTACGATCAGATATTGATTTAGGCCGGTTACATTACCAACAGAATCTGTCCTCTTTGGACAGACAAGCACTAAAAACACTCCAATCTGATTCTTCCATTATCATCAAATCAGCGGACAAGGGCGGGGCGATAGTAGTAATGGACAAATCCACCTATCTGAATGAGATTCATAGACAACTAGACGACAACTCAGTTTATGAGAGACTTACACACGACCCCACCTCCACTATTAAGGAGGCTATCTCCAAAACCCTGGAACATCATTGCCTTAAGGGAACAAATGACAACAAAACCCGTGAATTCTTAACCAATACCTTCCCAATTACTCCAGTGTTTTATACCTTACCGAAAATTCACAAGAATCTCGAAAACCCCCCGGGCTGTCCGATAGTCGCTGACACTAATTCCATTCTATCATCTTTAGCGATTTTCTTGGAAAAAATATTGACCCCTTTGGTTAAACACTATTATTAAAGAAATCGCACAGATCCACCCAGAATCCTTATTAGTCACATTTGATGTCAATAACCTATATACCTCCATCCCACATGAGAAAGGGATCACTTGTGTAAAAAACCTACTGGCTATTTCCCATACACCACCAGAGATCAACCGCCTCTGCCTAGATCTTTTAACCTTGGTCCTATCTAAAAATTTCTTCTTATTCCAAGACACTTTTTACCTACAGAAACAGGGTACCGCAATGGGGTCTAATGTAGCCCCCCCGTATGCTAACTGCTACATGTCAAGATTTGAGGAAGAGGTAGTATACACAAATCCACTATTCAAGACCCACTCTAGGTTATGGAAGTGATACATAGATGACATTTTCTGCATTTGGACAGGGCCCATGGAGACTTTGACACAATTTTTTGAAATTCTGAACTCATCCTGGGATGGTCTTGGTTTCACCATGTCTTCCAGTAGACAATCTATTCATTTCCTTGATACCACCATCATCAAAGATGAGCTGGGCTTCCTCTCTACTGACTTGTATGTGAAACCCACAGACAGAAATAGTCTTCTACACTACACGAGCCTTCACCCGAAATCCATCTTTACCTCAGTACCCAGATCCCAATTCCACCGGGTTCAACGCATTGTTAGTAACCCCTCTACACAGGATGTCAGGATCACTGAGATGAGGGAAAAAATTCTTAACATGGCTGGTGGATAACCTCTGTCATCTCGAGCCTTAGAGCCCACTACAAGCACTCGTCTTACTTCTAACAAACGCATACCATTCGTCCATACTTACCATCCTATGGTTTCAATATTACATAAAAAGATCAGGCAACACTGGAACATATTGAAAACAGCTTATCCAGCAGTTCCAGAATTTAAGGTCCCGTTCTTACCATGTTATAAAAGATCCACCAACCTCTGTGACCAACTCGTCCACTCAGACATCGGTACCACTAACACTCAACCAAGACAGAGATTCCTATCCACACCGAAACATTGGACTTTTCCATGTTTACAATGTCACCAATGCAATAACATTATCCGAGGAGATACTATCTATCACCCACAATCAGGCAAACAGTATAAAATTAGGGATTATTTCACATGCAACTCTTCTTACGTGGTTTACTTTTCAAAATGCCCTTGTGGCCTGATTTATGTGGGGGAGACTACTCAGTGTATCAAAGATAGGATCTCTAAGCGTAAATCAACAATATGTTGTAAAAATTTACTCTTACC
This sequence comes from Phyllobates terribilis, assembly GCF_046119375.1. Taxonomy (NCBI): domain Eukaryota; kingdom Metazoa; phylum Chordata; class Amphibia; order Anura; family Dendrobatidae; genus Phyllobates; species Phyllobates terribilis. The sequence goes on along the minus strand of NW_027362768.1, from coordinate 349,258,755 downwards.
AGTTCCCTTACATTTTGTGACAGCCGGTCATCTGGTGTCACAACTCAAATTCCAGGTGATTGAACATGTCCCCCCTCCCAGACGGGGAGGAGACCGAATCCGTTTGTTAAAACGCAGGGAGTCTTTTTGGATCCATGAGCTACAATCACTATCCCCTAAAGGACTCAATAAAGAATATGATCTTAGCTCATTCACTTAGTTATCAATTAGCTCATGCAATCATATTGAACATGGGCTTAACTATGGCATTTAACAGGGACCTTTGATTTTCTACATATGATACCGTTTATCCAAGGGACTACTAACTCAGTTGTCATTATCATATTGACCTATATGGGATACCCTGTTATTGTAATCATTACTCTGATTCTCTGATGTCTTGAAATATGCGATGCCTTGCTGATATGATCTATATTATTCTATGCTGGTTTAATGATGCATACTATGATCATGTTATTTATACCCTTTTTCTCATTTTCTTTAGATCCCATCCTAATTGGTGTTCCTCCCTCCTGATCCCCTACCCTCCTGGACTCCTATCCTGATCCTATCACATCCCTCCATCCTACCAAACTGTCTCCAGCGCTACTCTTATGCAGTGGAACGCATACAACATAGCGTGGAACGCAATCGCGCGTCACTTCCGGTCACGTGACCGGCCCTTCTCGTTGTAGGACCTTAAAGAATGTCAAATGACGCTACTTCCGCTCCTCAGGTCCTTCTGATTGTTATATGCGCGCTCTAATCCCACTGCTACCAATGATCAGCCCAGAGAGTGACTTTTAACCCTCTCCACTACCTACTTAAGACCCATAAGGTCCTCAGTCCCTCATAGCACCTCCTGACAAACGGTGGACACCGTGACCGGCTACCATACATCTACAGGTAACTTCATAGGGACAATCCCCTCACTCTTCATACTAGTAATAGCCTTGGACCATGGCATTTATGCCTTTATTTTTATCCCCACAGCTTACAGAACCTAATAGGCTACTGCTTTAATATACCTGACGCGCCCCTGGGCCTGCTGTGTCGCGCAGCGTCTCGCGCACGGGGGCTTACCCGGAACCGGATCAGATGAGGGTTGTAGTCTCCGAGTGGCGGGGACCCGGTCCGTGCCCAGGGAGTCAGACTCAGTGTGTGGCAGTCTTGATAGATGTTATTTGAGTGTCGACTACGCCACCCGTTGATTTGCAGCTATGGAGCTGCCGCTGCAGGGCAGACCGCTGAGGCCGGTGTAGAATTGTGCAGCGTGATAGTATAACCCCCAACAGGAGGGGTATGGCCTCAGGGCAGCCGACGTGGAAGATGGGGGTAGCAGGAACCACTCAGAGACGGTGCGGTGTAATTCAGGGTCTTTACTGGTAACAACGATAGACCCTCCCGGAGTACTTGCTAGCGAACGGGGCCTGGTCAGTCCTTGAGCAGATGGGATCTCCCCTGGCCAGGCGGAGTTGTAGGCCTCCCAAACTGACTGTACTCTTCTGGCTACCTTGCTAGAAGCGGATATAAGTAGCCCACGTCCCTGGGTGTACCGTGTGGTGCTCACCCGTATGGCCGGTGACTCGGGGCCTTCTATTGGCTTCCGCTCCACGATGGCGGTGCTGGTCCCACACGTGTGACCGTGCCTTCGGGTTTCTGGGCCTGAGGACCTGAAATCCCCTGCCGGTCGGCTTCTGCTGCTGGGTAAGAGTTAGTCCCCACAGCCTCGGACGCCGGGTCCGGTAAGAAAGCTTCTCAGTCAGGGCGAGCTCTGCAGCTGCCAGCCCCTGACTCGTAGTAGTATTGCTCCCACTGAGCTCCTGCTGTTTCTTCCTATGACTGTTTCTTGTCTCTACTCTCCTTGACTCCTCACCCTGCTTCAGCCCCGGGTTTATATAGGGGAAGTTCTTCCCCTCCCAAGACTGGGCAGGAGGTGTGGCATGCACAGGATCCCTGACCAAAGGACCTCCCACCTGCTCTCAGACATAACATCTCTATCACTGTGGCAACCAGACCCCTGGGGTGTCACATTCCCCCCTAGTGAAATTTAGTACTCCGGGACTAAACATATTTTAGAAAAACATAACAAGATAAAAACAATAATAATACAATAAGAAAAACATATAAAGATGGTTACGGCATGTCCGTAACCGGGTGCAGTCTTTGAAGAAAAGCAAGGTGTCCATTTCACCAAAACAGGGAGACGTAACCAGGTAGGGGTTTGTCCTACCCCGAGTCCTTAACAGTCTTTAGTCCGTCCTGGGTTACGCTCCAACTACGTACAAGGATTCCCGGTAAATCCGCCAAGGACTCCTACAAATAACTAGAAACACAAAATTATACACAAGCAACAATACACAGGTAAACATAAATAAAACAATTTATACACTTCAAATCCTCCACCGTGCGGGTAACTGGCCTCTAGTGGCCCTAGTGGACCTACGGAGCTGACTGCCTAGCCCTGAACTACAGGGTGTAGGAGCTGTCAAGGGTAAACTGGGCAGCTGTCTACCGGCTCTTTGGCTCACTAGGGATATGGCAGGCTCACTGCAAGCAGAGGGTTGATCCTCCTGGTCTGCGGGTGTGGAGTCTTCTGCCTCCTGGACCGGCTGTTCTTCCAGCTCTACCTGTTGCTCCGTAGGTGCTTGGGATGCTGGTTGGAGGAAGGTGAGTACGGGTACCACAACTGCACCATTGACTTGAGTCCAAGACCGAGGGAAGTCCCCGAGCACAGTACTAACCATATCTTCCCTTTCCTCTACGGGTCGATGGTCTTCTTGTTCCTCTTCAGGGTTCCTCAGTTGTTCGGGACACTTCTTCAGGTGGTCCCGGGATACAATAGCTGTGGTTTCCCCTCCGTCTTTACTGATGGTACAAACCTTCGGGTTCTCGTGGCTTGAGGGCAGTACGGTGTACGGGTCCTTTTCCCACTGGTCGTCCAACTTGTGGAGCCGTCTCTTCCTCTTCAAGACCTGCTCTCCGGGTACCAGGGGAACAGCGGGAGCATACTGGTTGTAAGTTTTCTCTTGTCTTTCCCTAGCCTGACAGAGACTTCGCTCCACGCTCTCCTGTATTCTCCGGTACTGCTGCTGCCTCTCTGTGTCCCAGTTTGTTTCTGGTGAAGTGTCCTCGGGTGTCAGGACTCCCATTTCCAGGTCAACAGGTAACTTACCAGGTCTTGCCCTCATTAGGTAAGCCGGGGTACAGTTGGTGGAACCTACCGGGATGTGGTTGTATAGGTCCACCAGATCGGGCAACTTCTCAGGCCACAGACTGCGTTCTTCCAGGGGCAACGTTTTTAAAAGATCCATTACCACCTGGTTCATTTTCTCACAAAGTCCATTAGTTTGCGGATGGTAGGGTGTCGTCCTTATCTTCCGGCAGCCATACAGATTGCAGAATTCCTGGAAGACCTCCGCTTCAAAGGCAGGTCCCTGGTCCGTCAGCACTTGGTCCGGGTACCCGTGTGGACGGCAAAAGTGCTGCTGGAAGGCTCTAGCTGCTGTTTGAGCCGTTAAGTCCTTGACGGGGACGACAACCAAGAACCGGGAGTAATGATCCACGATGGTTAACGCGTAGACGTAGCCACTTCTGCTTGGGGTCAGTTTTACATGATCCAAGGCTACCAGTTCCAACGGTTGCCGGGTGACGATGGACTGCAGGGGAGTCTTCTGGCTGGCACGGTCCTTCCTTCTCAGGTTGAACGGGCCACAGTCTCTGCACCACTTCTCAATGGTTCCCCTCATGCCTACCCAGTGGAATCGCTCGCGCAGCAGGAACTCCAGCTTCTTCCACCCGAAGTGTCCAGCTCCATCGTGGTATGCCTCCATCACCATGGCTGCGTCTCTTCGTGGCACCACTACTTGCCAGAGTAGTTCATGCGTCCGGGAGTTAACCATTCTGCGGCACAACTTCCCCTTGTAAAGGAACAGTCGACTCTTCTCTGCCCATAGTTGTTTGGCTTCCTCCGGAGCGTCTGGTTCAAGGCAAGCCTCCGGGCGAGTCAGCATCTCCTTCACCAGTCGGACGGCAGGGTCGCTGTCTTGCGTTTCCGCCCAGTTGTAGTGAGGTAAGGGGTTCAACGTAGCAGCCTGCTTACTCCTTACCCGGTGGGAATACTGGATAGTCCCATGACGGTGGAACGCAGGGAGTTCAACTTCTTCCAGTCCCTCCGGATCTTCTCCTTCGTCCGGCAGGTTGGGCATCCTGGACAGGGCATCCGCGTTGGTATTGGAGCGTCCGGCCCGGTATTTGATTGTGAACTCGTAGTTGGACAGACGGGCCATCCACCTCTGCTCCAGGGCACCGAGTCTTGCCGTGTCCAGGTGTGTCAACGGGTTGTTATCCGTGTACACAGTGAACCGGGAAGAAGCGAGGTAATGCTTAAAGCGCTCGGTGACTGCCCATACTACGGCCAGGAACTCTAGCTTAAATGAGCTGTAATTCTCGGGGTTCCTTTCGGTGGGTCGCAGTTTTCGGCTGGCGTAGGCGATTACTCGTTCCTTCCCCTGCTGGATCTGGGACAGTACGGCTCCTAGCCCGATGTTACTGGCGTCGGTGTAGAGGATAAAGGGCTGGCTATAATCTGGGTACGCCAGGATTTCGTCCCCCGTGAGGGCCATCTTCAGCTGGCGGAAGGACTCTTCTTCCAGCTCCTCCCATTTGAAGGGCGGCTTCTGGTTCTTGGCCTTCCGGGACTGGCCTATCAGGAGGTCCTGCATAGGTGCTGCCTTCTTGGTGAAACCGGGAATAAACCTTCGGTAGTAGCCTACCAACCCGAGGAACTGCCGCACTTCTTTTACGCTGGAGGGGCTTGGCCATTCCTTAATTGCGGTGATCTTATCAGGGTCGGGAGCCACTCCGTCAGCGCTCACCACGTGTCCCAGGTACTGCACCTTTGGTTTCAGGAGGTGACACTTGGAGGGTTTCACCTTTAGGCCGTAACTCGCCAGAGCTTCGAACACTTCCGCCAGGTGTTTCAGGTGGTCCTCATACGTCTTGGAATATACGATGACATCGTCCAGGTACAACAGGACCGTCTCGAAGTTTCTGTGGCCCAGACAACACTCCATTAGTCGTTGGAAGGTTCCTGGTGCGTTGCAGAGTCCGAACGGCATGCAGGTGAACTCGCTAAGTCCCATCGGGGTGGTGAATGCAGTCTTCTCCCGGTCCGCCTCTGCTACAGGAACCTGCCAGTACCCGCTAGTGAGATCCAAGGTAGAGAAGAAGTTAGCAGATCTTAAAGCAGCCAATGACTCCTCTATCCTTGGTAAGGGGTACGCATCCTTGTGTGTGATACGGTTGATTTTCCGGTAATCTACACACATCGTCATGGTGTTGTCTTTTTTTCTGACTAAGACTAGTGGAGCTGCCCAGGGGCTACAGCTATCCCTGATCACCCCAGCCTCCTTCATGTCTCTAAGCATCCCCTTGGCGTGTTGGTAGTGGGCAGGGGGTACGGGTCGATACCTCTCTTTTATAGGAGGATGGTCTCCCGTGGGGATGTGGTGTTCTACCCCCTTGACTCGCCCGAAGTCTAACGGGTGTTTACTGAACACTCTCTCGTACTCCTGAACCACCCGATAGACTCCTTGTTTCTGGTGTGAGGGAGTGGAGTCAGTACCCAGATGTAGTTGCTGACACCAGTCCTCCATGTTTTTCTTAGAGCCGTTACCTTCCTCCGGGTGAGATGGAGGCAAGGGTTCCACAGATTGTATAGAATTTTGGTTAATGGTATATAACTTGGCTAGCGTGGCATACCGGGGCAGGTACACTTCCCTCTCCCCGATATTTATTATGCGAACGGGCACCCTCCCATGGCGTACATCAACCACCCCCCGTGCTGTCAAAATGGTGGGCCTACTGTCTGAGTAAACTGGTTCTACCATTGCCTGGTAATCCCTACCTCTCAGACCAATAGCTGCCCGGCACCAAATCATCATTTCACTTTTTGGGGGCATGGCAATAGGAAAAGGGTCACACATTCTTACGCTACCAATCTCACCGCCGGAGAGTTCCACCTGTTGCCGTCGCATCAGTGCCCGGATCTCTTTCTGGAGCACCCGCTGCTCGCCGGAGCTGGCGTTCTTGGCAACCTGCTGTAAAAGGAAAATCACCTCTGCAAGACAATTTTCAATTACATTAGTTCCTAGAGTTATTTTTGGGTGACTCTCATGTTTGTCAATATCTACAATGATCAGTCCCTGTGCTGCCAGTTCGACTCTACCGATTTTGATGGTCACCTCTTTAAATCCGATCTGTGGCACGGGCTGGCCATTGCTGGCGATGATACTCAAGTCGTCGTCAGGGTAGCGGGTAATATCCGAGTCATTCCAGTACTGCTTAAAGAGCACGTACGGGATGGTGGTGACCTGTGACCCAGTGTCCAGTAGGGCACTCATGGGAATGCCATCCAGTACCACAGGCAAGACTGGACGTCCTCCCACATATCTGTCGCGCCAGTTCGATGGGCCTGGTGATCTTTTTCCTGGGGGTTGGCCCTCTACCCCAGGTTGTGCCCGTTTAAAGAACAGTACCTTGCCATATGTCCGGGTTGATTGCAGCGGCGGCAGATGGGTTGTCCGTCCTCGTTGTATCGGTCGCTGGGTCTTCCTCTGGCCGGTGGGGTCCTCCTTGGTCGATGCCACGGGATGTCCTCCGGTCCGGATGCCAGCTGGATCTTCCCTGGGGTGGAAACCTGTAAAGACTGCACAGTTCGGGTTAGCGCAGCAACGCTCTTAGCTAGCTCTTGGACCTGATGGTGTAGGTCTGGAGCCGGGTCATTGTCCAAAGCCTGCGCATCAGCTCCCACAGGCCCTGCCGACAAGGGCGCCGCCTCCTGGTGGTAAGTAATAGCTGGGCGCCTGTGGGTCATAACGCCACCCGGTGCCGGTTCTCGGAGCACCCGGATGGCTCTGTCCTTGAACTGTGCAAAGCCCAGATGGGGATCCTGTAAGGCCATCGCCCGCAACTGGGTTCGGTGGGCATTACAATACAGTCCCTCTATAAATTGTTCAGTCAACAGCCTGTCCTCGTTTCCCACTCCATCAGGGTCGGTCTGCTTAATGGCCCTCAGGGCCTCTTGTAGGTTTAGTGCATAGTCCCTTATACTCTCATGCGCTCGCTGCTTGCACCCGTAGAATCTAAGCTTAATCTCGGCTGAGGTGCGGGTATCAAAGGTATCCTTCAGCCGGGTTAGTATCCCTGCGACAGTCTTCTTCCCAGGTGGCCAGGATTTTACTTCCCTTTTAGCTGCCCCGGTTAGTTGGGCCACCAGGATGCTCACTTTTTGCTCTTCTGTGAGGGGGTACACCTGGAAGAGGCTATCCAGCTTTTCTCTAAAGTCATGCAGGGTATGTGACTCCCCTGAGTACTGGGGTAGCCAAGCTGCTCCCGGGATATAGGGCATGGTGAAGGGCATAACTGCAGCAGCGGTGGCGCTGGCGGGGGTTGAGGCAGTGAAGCTCTCCTCCGTATCCGACATCTTCCTCCCCACTAGTGGACCGTGGCCTACCTTGCGATGATCCTGTTCCGTAGGCCGCGGCTCCGCAGTAGATCGTCAGGGTTGAGGACCTTCCGTCGCGCTCCGGTGACGTCGGCGTCTGCTGGGCTCCTTCCAGGACCTTACGCAACGTCCGGACGTGAGGCGGGGCTTCAGTTCTCGCGCGCTTTCGAAGTCCACGCCCCTCTTCTTCCCGCGCGGCGTCCTCAAGATGGCGTCCAATGGCGGGAAAACTCCACGGATGGCGGGAAGAAGGCCGAAGATGGCGCCGGATGGCGGGAAAACTTCGCGGATGGCGGGAAGAAGGCAGAAGATGGCGCCGGATGGCGGGAAACCTCACCACTGGTAAGTTTGAACAGTCTTTGCTTTTCAGGCACGCAGTACCCGGTGGTTGCGGGCACGAAATCCTGCCGACTACGCCAAAGTTGACGCGCCCCTAGGCCTGCTGTGTCGCGCAGCGTCTCGCGCACGGGGGCTTACCTGGAACCGGATCAGATGAGGGTTGTAGTCTCCGAGTGGCGGGGACCCGGTCCGTGCCCAGGGAGTCAGACTCAGTGTGTGGCAGTCTTGATAGATGTTATTTGAGTGTCGACTACGCCACCCGTTGATTTGCAGCTATGGAGCTGCCGCTGCAGGGCAGACCGCTGAGGCCGGTGTAGAATTGTGCAGCGTGATAGTATAACCCCCAACGGGAGGGGTATGGCCTCAGGGCAGCCGACGTGGAAGATGGGGGTAGCAGGAACCACTCAGAGACGGTGCGGTGTAATTCAGGGTCTTTACTGGTAACAACGATAGACCCTCCCGGAGTACTTGCTAGCGAACGGGGCCTGGTCAGTCCTTGAGCAGATGGGATCTCCCCTGGCCAGGCGGAGTTGTAGGCCTCCCAAACTGACTGTACTCTTCTGGCTACCTTGCTAGAAGCGGATATAAGTAGCCCACGTCCCTGAGTGTACCGTGTGGTGCTCACCCGTATGGCCGGTGACTCGGGGCCTTCTATTGGCTTCCGCTCCACGATGGCGGTGCTGGTCCCACACGTGTGACCGTGCCTTCGGGTTTCTGGGCCTGAGGACCTGAAATCCCCTGCCGGTCGGCTTCTGCTGCTGGGTAAGAGTTAGTCCCCACAGCCTCGGACGCCGGGTCCGGTAAGAAAGCTTCTCAGTCAGGGCGAGCTCTGCAGCTGCCAGCCCCTGACTCGTAGTAGTATTGCTCCCACTGAGCTCCTGCTGTTTCTTCCTATGACTGTTTCTTGTCTCTACTCTCCTTGACTCCTCACCCTGCTTCAGCCCCGGGTTTATATAGGGGAAGTTCTTCCCCTCCCAAGACTGGGCAGGAGGTGTGGCATGCACAGGATCCCTGACCAAAGGACCTCCCACCTGCTCTCAGACATAACATCTCTATCACTGTGGCAACCAGATCCCTGGGGTGTCACATACCCACTTCTGCTAACTGGTAGGTTCCTTTTTATAAGATTTCAGGATCTGCCACCATTCCCTCTCCTAATCCTCCTCCCCTTCCCATCCTTTTTTTCCCATGTTGTACTCCCTTTAAGCACTTTTTCATGACTAATTGGTTTGATTTGATCATGTTTGGTCACATCTGTATTATTTATACATGTCTATATGATACTTACTGCCATTTTTATTTTTGTAGTACACCGATGAAGGTCTAATGTGACCGAAACGTCTGTTGTTTATTTTTCTGCACTACTTTATTAAAAACTATAAAAGAACCCATGAGTCTTCTGAGTGCCAGGTTACTTCTCTACTAACTCACTGACCTGCGCTCCTGTTCCTCATGAACTGCACGTGGTAATCCGGAATGATGATGCAGTGATGAATTCAACAGATTTATTTACAGTTCTTGATGAGGTGAGATGAGGGAAAGTGAAGGATGAGGAAAGGGTAGGAATTGTAGGTATTAGAAGCGCCAGGTAAAGTGGTAACAAGAGAATCCTTTCTCCAGTCCTGCAGCATGAGTAGTCAAGATGGATGTGAAGAAGAAGAAGGAAGTGCTGAGCAGGAGATAGGAGGAGTTACAGACCGAAGGGGTTTGTGGGTAAAACACAAGAATAATATATGTTATAACATACAGTATTATAACTACGGCCAGTAGATGGCAGCAAAGTACAACAATACAATAATCATGTAACATTAGGTAATGCCCCAAATGTCTGAAAGTATTTTCAAATAAAAAGCTGGACAGCACACTCCCCGTCTGAAATCCCTGGATTTCACTATATTAACAGTCTTGAGGTGGAGGTGTTTTCCTGAAGTACTGAGGGATACCTCAACCTGAAAGACAAACAATGCATGCAATGCAACAATAACATATAACAAACAAGGTAGACGAATGTCTATAACAGTTCCTGAAGCAATCCAAAGGATGCCCATCTTCAGATTGGAGAAGCCGCACTAGGCCAAACTGTCTCCAACCCAATTGTAATCCAGTGGTTACAGTTCCTGGTTGCAATCAGATGAGTGTTTTTAGCAGTCCAAAAGTTTCTTGAAAGTTCCAAGTTCAAGTTCCAGATGTGTTGGCGCAAACAAACCTTGTCCATCTGGAGAAGTGTTCAAATTGCTGTCAGCCCAAGCCAACCTTCTCTTTGGTAATTGGGGTGCTGACATCAGGACGGATCTCTGGGTCAACGTCCGGATCCTGAAGACTGAAGCTGCCTTCAACAGCAGTCTCTTCACACTGGCCGCAAAGGAACCCCGGTCCTTTTAACCAAGAAGAGTTTGCGAGGGCACCAACAGACACTGGCCTAGTAGCAATGTCAGCAGGGTTAAGATGTGATGGAACATACTTCCATTGCTCAGGTTTAGAGGATTTCCTGATCCTTTCAACGCGGTTACTGACATAGACATAGAAGCGTTTTGTCTGGTTGTATATGTAGCCCAGAACAACCTTGCTGTCTGTGTAGAATCTTGTGTCATCCACCTGAATAGCTAGTTCATTCTGTATGAAGTCTGCAATCTCGATGGCTAGTACAGCTCCACAGAGCTCAAGTCTGGGTATGGTGTGTTCAGGTTTAGGAGCCAGTTTAGCCTTTCCAAATAGAAATCCAACATGGGCTTCATTGTTAGAGTCTATAACCTTCAAATAGGCAACAGCTGCAATTGTTAGAACCCTCCTGTTAGTTTTTGCTATCTTGTGTTTTGCGGTCACGTGACCAGCTGCCTATATATTCCAGCTCCGCCCTTCTGGCTTTGCTGGACTTCAGTGTTTTTTGCCTGTCTCTCTAGCCAGGTGCTTCGGTGCCTATCTGTCTAGTTTGGTTGGTCCTCTGGGGCCTCTAGTACTTTTTGTCAGTTTGTCTTTTTGCTCTGCAACAACTTCTGTTAGGAGGTGTCCCATTTTTGTCCCAGTCCTTAGTTCTTTTAGGGACCCCTCCCTTTATTCTATATGTCTCCGTTCAGACTAGCCGAGGATGAAGGCGGGTCTGTTCACAAGGAACAGGCTGCCCGCTACATTGTAGGGATTCAGCTTAGTCTTACTGTAGGGACAGCTTTTCCCATTCTTTCCTTAGTTTATGTTGCAGATCATAACTTCGGACTCCAAGATTAAGTCTTGGAGTCCGAAGTGCTATGATAAATGTTGTAATGGTCGCATTGCGGCTGTGGAAAAAGGGGAATTACCTGTACCTATTCAAGATTTTTGTAGGGTTTTTTCGGAGGAGGAGTCGCAAGTTTTACCTCCTCATAGGGATTATGATTGCACCATTGAGTTTGTTCCAGGTGCTACTCTTCCCAAAAGTCGCTTGTTTAATCAGACTATCCCTGAAAGAAAGGCATTGGAGGAGTACATACAGACTAGCCTGGCTGCTGGTCACATTAGACCTTCTAAGTCGCCTGTGGCAGTCGGATTCTTCTTTGTTAAAAAAAAGGACGGCGGTTTGCGTCTATGTCTGGATTTTCGTGAAATTAATAAGAGTACCATATGCAATTCCTACCCATTGCCGTTAATTCCTGATTTGTTTAACCAGTTAGTGGGGGCCAAGTGGTTCTCAAAAATTGATCTCCGAGGGGCATACAATTTGTTACATGTGAAGGAGGGTGATGAATGGAAAACTGCTTTTAACACTCCGGTAGGTCATTTTGAGAATCTGGTTATGCCTTTTGGTCTTACCAATGCACCTGCATTTTTTCAGAATCTTATTAACGACATCCTAAGATCTTTGATTGGTAAGAATGTGGTTGTTTATTTGGATGACATTTTGATTTAGTCCCATTGGCAGAGTGTACATGAAGTTTTGCAGTTATTGAGTGATAATTCACTTTTTGCTAAGCTGGAGAAATGTGAGTTCGCTGTGCAGAAAATTAGTTTTTTGGGCTACATTGTCTCCAGCGAGGGCTTTGAGATGGACCCTGTGAAGGTTCAGGCTGTGCAGGAATGGCCTAGGCCTATTGGTTTGAAATCTATACAGAGGTTTTTGGGTTTTGCCAATTATTACAGGAAATTCATTAAGAATTTTTCTGTAATTGTTAAACCTCTAACCGATCTCACCAGGAAAGGTGCGAATACGACCCAGTGGACTACTGAAGCCATTGAAGCGTTTGAGTATCTCAAAGAGAGGTTCAGTTCTGCCCCTATCCTTATACAGCCTGATGAGACCAAACCTTTTTTGGTCGAGGTCGATGCTTCATCAGTGGGGGTCGGAGCAGTTTTGTCTCAGGAGAACAAGGGTGGATGGAGTACATCCTTGTGCCTTCTTTTCGAAAAAAAATTCGGAAACCGAACTGAATTATGATGTTGGAAATCGGGAGTTTCTGGCTATCAAACTTGCGTTTGAACACTGGCATCATTTTTTGGAAGGCGCTAGATTTCCTATTCAGGTTTTCACAGATCATAAGAATTTGATCTATCTGGATGCTGCCAAGCGCTTGAATGCCTGTCAAGCTAGGTGGGCACTTTTTTTTTTTCGGTTTCATTTTTCTGTTACCTATATCCCTGGTACTAAGAATGTTAAAGCCGATGCTTTATCTCGCAACTTCTCTCCTACGGTCGGTGCCGAGGAGCAGGAGAGCATTTTGCAGAAAGGAGTTGTGGTGGCGGCATTGGACTCTGATTTGGAGAATGGGATTCTGAATGCTCAAGATGATGCTCCATCTAACACTCCCCATGGGAGGTTGTTCGTGCCTAGAGCCTTTAGGAAAGATTTGTTTGTGGAGTGTCATGAGTCTCGGTTGGCAGGTCATCCAGGAGTTTCGGAGACCAAGAGACTTATCAGTCGCAGTTTTTGGTGGCCTGGATGGCAGAAGGAAGTCATCAAGTGGGTGCGTCAGTGTACTGTGTGTGCCAGGTCAAAGGCTTCACATACTCCTGCTGCGGGGTTGCTTTGCCCTCTGGAGGTTCCTAGTGCGCCTTGGACGCATCTCTCTATGGATTTTATTACTGATCTTCCTGTGTCTGAGGGTTTTACTGTCATCTGGGTGGTCGTAGACCGTTTTAGTAAGATGTGTCATTTGGTTCCATTCATTAAGTTGCCCTGCACCAAGACACTCGCTAAGGCGTTTGTTAAGGAGATTGTCAAGCTCCATGGCGTTCCCACGGATATTGTTTGTGATAGAGGACCTCAGTTTGTGGCTCGCTTTTGGCGTGCTTTTTGTGACTGGTTGGGAGTTCATTTGTCATTTTCGTCTGGTTATCATCCTGAGTCTAATGGACTGGTTAATCTGTAGGACCTTACACAGCTCCTTCATTACCTTGCTCATGAATAGGGTCCCTTGATCGGTTAGTATTTCCTTCGGCAGACCGGTCCTGGTGAATATATTGACAAGTTCTCTGGCTATGTACTTAGTCGATGAGTTCCTTAGCGGTACCGCTTCTGGATACCAGGTCACATAGTCCATGACCACCAGAATGTATTGGTGGCCCCGGACTGATTTGACTAAGGGCCCCACTAGGTCCATTGCAATCCTCTCAAAGGGGACCTCTATCACAGGTAGTGGGATTAGTGGGCTACAGAAGTGGGAAGACGGAGTGGTTAACTCGCAGGTGGGGCAGGACCTACAATAGTTTATAATTTCTCGGTAACACCCTGGCCAATAAAACCTTCTCAACATCCTCTCCTGAGTTTTCTCGACCCCTAGGCGTCCCCCCAGAACATGTGAATGGGTCATATCTAATACCCTCCGTCGGTAGGGCCCCGGCACTAACAGCTGTTCCACTATCTCACCGCCCCTTAGTTTGGCCACCCGATAGAACAACTCCCCCTGAACTGCAAAGTGGGGGAACCTGGTGTCGGCCCCCGGCTCTTGAGCAACCCCATTACATACAGTAACCTGGTCAAACGCCCCCTTTAAGGTCAGGTCCCGAACTTGAGCAGTCCCAAAGTTCTCTCTGGACACATCTAATTCAGGAAGCTCGGCCTCGTCGGTCACCATCTCACCCTCATTGCCAGCAAGGATGCACAGTGGGAACTCATCCACTTGAGACTTCATCGGGGGCTCTTACCTAGGGACCAAGCTTTGGCCCATGCTACATAGTCCGGTTCCCTTTCCCCACAAGTCCCAAAACGAAGAAAAATCACATCCTAGTAATACGGGATATATCAGGTCCTTTACCACCCCGACCTCGTGGGAATGGGCACCACACTCTTTTCCCACTGTCACTGTGGCCACGGGGTAGTGCTTGGCATCCTCATAGATTTACCGAACGCCCACGGATTTGGTAGGGACCAACTGGTGGGGAAGGGTAGCTCTGATTAAGGTCACCAGACTCCCAGAGTCCAACAACAAAAAACAGGGATCCAGCAACAAACATCCAAATGAGAATCTGAATGTGTATTAAAACTTCATGTTTATTAGAATTCCTTTAAAATCATGCTGTTAAAATTGTGGATCCAAGGGATTACGCGTTTCGAAAAAAATATCCTTAGTCATAACCATGTCTCAGACAAATATGGTGCCAGAACCTCTGCCCAGTGTTCTGGTGGAAGTCAATCCCGATCAGCCACCCTCTCAAAGACTGTCAGAAAGGCTTCTACATCATCCCAGGGGTCATCTTCTGCATGGCCCATCTTACCGCCTTCCTGACGTGTGAGTCATCAGTCGGCCCAGGGGGTGGTGCGGTTGCTCTACCCTGGATGGCATCCGCCAGAAACTGTATCTTCTTTTGCTGCTCCCGCTGGTGCTGCTGCTGCGCCTTTGGCTACAACTGTTGCAGCAAGTTTGGTCGTCTCCTGTTGAGCTTGTTGCTGCTGTAGCTCCCGGTGCTGCTGTAATTGCTGTAGGTGCTGCTGGTGTTGCTGCGCTTGGCTCTGGACTAAATGCTTAATAAGCTCCTCCATGTTTCCGGACATCTGTGGCTGGCTGACGGCCTTCACCCAGGACATCCACCGTTCTCTATGGCAGGTACAAGTGTTCCTAGAATCTTGCCCGTATTCTCCACCAATTGTGGTAAAGCGACTTGCTAGGCTTTCCAGAGGCAGACACAGGACACACGGTTCGGGTTAACTTCCTGCTGGTTTATTGTATGGCATAAACTCCAGCAGCGTTCCACAAAAATAAACAGGCCCTCTCTGGGTTAACGGGAAAACAAAAGATAAAGTATAGCAGAGTCCATTAGCGAGGCTTTGCCCACTCAAAGCAGCACAGTGAAGTGCCCCAAACACCAGTCCTTCGGTGTTGCTCTCTGGCAAACACAGCCTGGAAAATTCACTCTCCAGACCACACACTACAGAAAAAAAACAGTGACTGAGCATTTAAGCTTGCTCAGCTACACCCTGAGGGGACATAGGGTGAATGACCTCCCACCCTCTTTGCCATTCACATAAAACCACACCCTTTAGGAATTAACCCCAACATATAACATGCTGGAGGAAAGTTTGTAGGTTTCAGTTCTCACAAGCTAGCAGCTGGAGTGACACATACCTCCTCTTGCATATAACACCAGTGACTCTGTCACAGGGTGCAGAATACTGTTTAAGGGAACTTTGTGGGGACAATACTGTGTGAGGGGGCTGTGTGAGCATATCGTTCTGTGTGGACATAATACTGTGTAGTGAGGCTTTGTGGGGATGTCATTCTAGGTGCCGGGCCGTGTGGTACATCATATTGTATTAGTAACTGTTGATCAAAATACAAGGGCTGAATAACAGGAGCAGTATGATTTCCGCTTTATATACAATTGATAAAAATCAGTACATTTTATGGTTTTGATTAGCTGCTACAGGTAAGAATGCATGCTACAAGAAGCCCTATTGTATGACAATTGAAAAGCACTACAATCAGCGTCGGACTGGGGAGACTGGGGCCCACCCTACAGCTAGATGCAGATACCTGTTAGCCTTTATCCCCGTTATAGTGGAACCTCGACTGTAAAACACAGGCGGCTCCTGCACATCTACTGTGCGCACAGCACAACTGGGATGTACAATTACGGTAGTTTGCATTAAAGGGCTTCTTTGGTGAAAACAAGTTATCACCGATCCATGGGCTCCTCAGGATTGGTGATAACTTAATGATCGTTTGGGTCCGACCATTGGAAACCGCACTGATCAGAATTGGGAAGTTTTATCCCTGACAGGACACTTTTATCCCCATTTTAAAATGCAGCGGCAGGTGGGACGTCTGACCGCAGATCCATTCATTCTCTTTGGGGCTTCCAGAAAAAAACAAGAGCAGCGCTCGCAGCCATTGAGGGAATGAATGGATCAGTGCTGAAGTCGCACATGCTGCTCCAGTCTAGTGGGGATAAAAGCTCCACATTCTACCAATCGGTGCGGGTCCCAACAGTCAGACCCCCACCAATCAATACCTTATCACTTATCCTTTGGAGAGGTGATTACTTGTTTTCACAGTAGATTTGATGTAAGTGCATCTTGTTCCAAGTATTTAATCACAAATCTAAATAAAGATTATTCTCCTAATTAATATCTGAGAGAACAATTGACTGCTATACACAACACAATCCACTTTTTCAAGACCAATAATACCACATTCAAGGGAGAACTAACGCGACACTGTGACCAGACCACATATTACCAGCATAAAGCGACCGAATAATCCCACGTAGAAGGGAGAAATACAGCCACACCGTGACCAGACCACATATTACCACCACATAGTGACCGAATAATACCACATATTGTATAAGGGACAAATATCGCCACACCATGACCAGACCAGATTTTACCAGCATATAGCGACCAAATTATTCCACATAGAAGGGAGAACTACCGTCACACCGTGAGCAGACCACATATGATCACCACATAGTGACCGAACAATACCACATACTGTAAAAGGGAGAAATATCGCCACACCATGAGCAGACCAGATATTACAAACATATAGTGACCAAATAATTCCACATACAAGGGAGAAATACCACCACACCATGTCCACACCACATAGTGACCAAATAATAACACATACAGGGATAAATACCACACCATGACCGGACCAGATATTACAACATAGTGACCGAATATTACAATACTGATCATTAATGAAATGTCCTCGGACGCACATTCAGTTGAAACCAGTGGGCCCCCTCTACGTCCTGCTCAGGGTCCTGCCAAGGACCCTGGCCCACTGGATAATCGTCCAGTGTCCCGGTGCTCCAGTCAGACCCTGTTTGCCCACAAAACTCATCCATTTAAATGTCTGATTTTAGAGTTTGCATTGTGTTCCTTTTCTTTGCTTATAAAAACGTAATAATTATAGTCTATGGACCTTTTCTGATGCTGATGGTTCACAAAAGAAATTTGAGACATGTTTGATTGTAATCTGATTTGCAGATAAAACTGGCCCATTCAAATGATTGGATTGTCAAAAAAAAGATACATTTGCATCCTTGTTCTGTATGTTTTTCACTGACTAATGTTAGAAGTTTGTAAATCTTCATCACTTTTTTTCTCTCATCAATAGGTGGCAGAAAATGTCATTTTTCAACATGAGGAGAGAAAACTTCCTTCCATCACTTTACCTGATGGGCCCATGTGTCAGATCAGCACAGAAGCAAATAGGCAGCAATTGCTCATTTTTAACTCCTCTTTAGCTCATAATGTGGAGTAACATTGTGTGGATCAGACACACAAAAACTCTGTTCAAAGGTCGGCTTAGGGTTTACTTCATGTACACACAAATTGCCAAAGGCAAATAGAGATCCCTTAATAAAGACCGAAATATAAAACATAACTTTTATTTTGATTATTAGATATAATAACGGAAAAGATAACACACACTTAAAATCACACAGTACTGGATGTTTCTGATAATTCAGCGCTGGGTTATATGAGCCATAACTATTAAAGTGCTTGTGCTTCTGTTATGGCAGTTGTGTATCGAGGGCTTATTTGTCTAATATATTATTCTTCAGAATAAATCACCACCAATAGTGAGTCCTCAATATAATCCTACTCGGTATACACTATTCACTTTATTATGAGGGCTTATTTATCAGGAAATTGGATAAAAGGGATTATGCTATACGTAGCAAGAGAAAACTGCTTCTATGTACAACTACACTGGTCATCCCGGTGTTCAGCCGTCTCTCCAGTCTCTATAGATAGAAAACTATTTGGATCACAATAGATATCTTTTCATATCCAAATGAGCCTTATTCGGCAATATTTGGTTTCATTCATTAGTGGGCAGTGAGGTAAATGCTTCTACTGCCGCCCTTGTATCTCATCTATTAGACTTATGAGCTGTAGCACTTATTTATCATTGTAGTCAGGCTCGGTCTGGCCTGGCGGGGCGCCGGGAAATTTCCCGGTGGGCCCCGGGCCCCTTGCAGAGGGAACAGGAGAATAAAAAAAAAAAAGTGGTCGTGGACCCTTTAAGGGCGCACGCAAGCAGGACAGTAGCGGGAGGGGCCTGGGAGCAGGAGAGCAGGGCAGGGGCTGCACTGCAGCGTCACACTCAGCAGACAGGGCCGTACGTCTGCTAAAAGTGACGTCACAGCGCGCCCTGCACTGCAGTCTCCCGCATTAGGGGCGCGTCTGTACACTGTATGGGCTGGAGACAAGCCAAGGTACTGTAATATTTGTGTGTTTGTATGGATTTTTATGTATATGCTGCCTGCATGTGTGTGTGTACAGTGTGTGTATATGCCTGTGTGTGTACAGTGTGTGTATATGCCTGTGTGTACAGTGTGTGTATATGCCTGTGTGTACAGTGTGTGTATATGCCTGTGTGTGTACAGTGTGTGTGTACAGTGTGTGTATATGCCTGTGTGTGTACAGTGTGTATATGCCTGTGTGTGTACAGTGTGTGTGTACAGTGTGTGTATATGCCTGTGTGTGTACAGTGTGTATATGCCTGTGTGTGTACAGTGTGTGTATATGCCTGTGTGTGTACAGTGTGTGTATATGCTTGTGTGTGTACAGTGTGTATATGCCTGTGTGTGTACAGTGTGTGTATATGCCTGTGTGTGTACAGTGTGTGTATATGCTTGTGTGTGTACAGTGTGTATATGCCTGTGTGTGTACAGTGTGTGTATATGCCTGTGTGTGTATATGCCTGTGTGTGTGTACAGTGTGTGTATATGCCTGTGTGTGTATATGCCTGTGTGTGTACAGTGTGTGTATATGCCTGTGTGTGTGTACAGTGTGTGTATATGCCTGTGTGTGTATATGCCTGTGTGTGTACAGTGTGTGTATATGCCTGTGTGTGTATATGCCTGTGTGTGTACAGTGTGTGTATATGCCTGTGTGTGTATATGCCTGTGTGTGTACAGTGTGTGTATATGCCTGTGTGTATATGCCTGTGTGTGTACAGTGTGTGTGTACAGTGTGTGTATATGCCTGTGTGTACAGTGTGTGTATATGCCTCTGTGTGTACAGTGTGTGTATATGCCTCTGTGTGTACAGTGTGTGTATATGCCTGTGTGTGTACAGTGTGTGTATATGCCTGTGTGTGTACAGTGTGTATATGCCTGTGTGTGTGTATATGCCTGTGTGTGTACAGTGTGTGTATATGCCTGTGTGTGTACAGTGTGTGTATATGCCTGTGTGTGTACAGTGTGTGTGTACAGTGTGTGTATATGCCTGTGTGTGTACAGTGTGTATATGCCTGCATGTGTGTGTATATGCCTGTGTGTGTACAGTGTGCGTATATGCTTGTGTGTGTGTACAGTGTGTGTATATGCCTGTGTGTACAGTGTGTGTATATGCCTGTGTGTATATGCCTGTGTGTGTGTACAGTGTGTGTATATGCCTGTGTGTGTGTACAGTGTGTGTATATGCCTGTGCGTGCGTGTGTGTGTGTATATGCCTGTGTGTGTATATATGCCTGTATGTGTGTGTGTGTGTGTGTATATGCCTGTGTGCGTGTGCGTATGTGTGTATATGCCTGTATGTGTACATTGTGTATGCCTGTGTGCTTATGTGTCTTCACACGTGTGTGTGTGCTTCCCTGCGTGTCTGCATTTTTGTGTTTGTGATTGTCTGAGTGTGTCTGTGCATTTCTGTGTGTGCTTGCCTGTGTGTGTACTTGTCCCCATTTCTGTGAGTATCTGTATCTGCGTGTGTATATTAGGGCTCTTTCACATGTCCTGATATTTACGGGACTGGAGATATCCGTGTCCACCTGTGTGTCATCCAAGTGACACATACTGGCGCTTGGGAATCAGTGTACAGTTAGCGCTGTTCCCAAGAGCCGGGTGCTGAGCGCTGCCCTCATCATAGATCCCTGCAGGCGCTGTGATCAGCAGCAGCGGGGTCAATGATGAGAGTAGTAGTCTACTCCCACTGTGTCCGTGTCCAACTGTAAAAATAAGAATAAAATAAAAAAATCCTTATACTCACCTCTCCTAAGTGTCACCTGCTGTAATCCGTGCGAGCGCTCACGCCAAGGAGAATGACTTCTGCAGCGAGCTTGCTCCAGAGCTGCGCTTAGTGAATCACAGGGCACCGCTTGTTGAGCGCAGCTCCGGAGCCCACTCGCTGCAGGAGACATTCTCCTCGGCGTGAGCGCTCGCACGGATTACAGCGGGTGACACTTAGTAGAGGTTAGTATAAGGATTTTTTTATTTTATTCTTTTTACAGTTGGACACAGCGGGTATAGACTATTACTCTCATCACTGACCCTGGGGTGCTGATCGCAGAGCCGGCAGGGATCTATGATGAGGGCAGCGCTCAGCGCTCTTCCCAAGCACCGGGTGCTAACTGTCATCAGTGTGCGGGACATTTTGCGGTCTGGACATCAGGTAAAAAACAGACATGTCAGCGTGTTTTGCCCACAGACACCACATGGTCTGTGTAAAGTGGAAACACACTGACATGTGCACATACGCATTCATGTGAATGGGTCTACGTGTGTCAGTGTCTCTGGTACGTGTGGAAACGGTCACCGCATGTACTGACGTGTGAAAGAGCCCTTAGTATGTGTCCGTGTGCGCTTGTTTTCGTGTGTGTAAGCGTGCTTCTGCATGTCTGTGTGCTCTTCCGAAGATTTATTATATTTGGAGAGAGATGGGAGAGAAATTCTAGGAGACAGAATGGGGAGATGTGTGAAGAAACAGTATGGTGAACTAGGGGAGGGGTGGGAATGGGTGCGGGAACAGAATGGGGAAGGGATGTATAAGACAGTATGGAGAGTGGGGGAATAGTGTGAGGAGACAGTATGGAGGGAGAAAAGTGTGAGGTGACACAGCACAGATACTAGGTAGTGTGGGGGAAGGTATAGAGATGCGGCAGTATGGGGGGAACAGTGTGAGGGCACAGCAAGGAGGGAACAGTATGCTGAGGAGGGGGGAGTGTGATGAAGGGGCACAGTATAGAGACTGGGCAGTATAGGGGGGACACAGTGTGAGAGGACAATGTGAACAGGGGGCCCAGTATGGTAAGGAGAGGACAGTGTGGAGAGCAGGTACCATAAGAGGGGTAGAGTGTATGTCATGTTTTGTGCAGGGAGCATTGTAAGAGTTAGGTTTATTCAGGGGCTCAGTGTAGATATTTTTATTCGGGAGCATTATAATGACACTGCTATCTTTAAGGGCATCGTGTCGGGATGTGCTGCAGAAGACCGGAGAAGATGGAAGTCTGCAGAGACGAGCTGTGGATGAGAAAAGTCATCATGGAGACTGGACAAGAGGGAGACGAAAAGAGAGAGAACGACTCTAATCAGAGAAGACGTCTCAGGTAAGACACCTGGATGTAAATGTTCATCTGTGATCCTGCCTGCGTCTCATCAGTACTGTGGTTCCTGTATGGTCCACAGTCTGATGATGACTGATAACAACTCCCAGTATCTCTATTGTTAATTACATACTGGAAGTTGTAGGTTTATGCGATACAAAGATATATGGGGCTGACCTGACATTACAAATGATGGTGGTTCAGATGATGTATTCTTGTACTAATGTGTTTGTGCGCGTCTGTGTGTTTGTATGTGTCTACGTATCTGGAATAATATGTATTTTTGTAAGATGCGTGTATGTAAGAGTCCATTGTGGTGTGTAATAACATTCATATGCTTGGGGCACCTTTACTAAATCTATTAGGACTTGCTCACATGTGTTAGGGAATTCCATTTGTCTTTCCACATTTAGGAACAGACAAGTGAAATTTGCTAACCTTGTCATAACCATAGGGTTGTACTTGTATGGAGCGGGTTCAGGAGCTGAGCCTGCTCCATACCAGGCGGATGTCGGCTGTGTTACATAGCCGGCGTCTGCCTGTAACAGCAGTGATCAGAGTTCGCCTTGATTGCTGCTGTTCTGAGTATTTAAGTGCCCTTGTCAATCACTGACAGCGGCATTTAGATAGCACGATGGCCGGTGCATGCAGTCACCTGCTCCCTTCAGCCCCCTGTGACGCAGTTGCAGGTTGCTGGTGGGTTGCCAGTAGTGCTGAGTGAGCGTGGTCGGACAAGGTGTTATCTCAGCATGTTCGGGTGTTATCTGAGTATCTTGTAGTGCTCTGCTAATATGTTCGAGTCCCTGCGGTAACATGTTTTGCGGCGGTAGACAGAAGCAACACATGCAGTGATTACCTAACAAACAGGCAATTCCTGCATGTGTTGCGTCTGCCTGCAAAACATGCTACCCTGGGGACTCGAGCATATTAGCAGAACATTACAAGATACCTGGATAACACCCGAGCATGCTGGGATCACACCTTATCCGACCATGCTCGCTCAGCACTAGTTGCCAGATGCTGCTGCCATGTTAGTCGTTCAATGAAGCTCAGCCTGAGGCTGGGCTCCATGGAAGTGTCACAATCAAGGTGTCGGACGTTATTGCAGCACCCTCACTTTGTAGTTCGCGGTGACTGTAATGTCTCCCTCCTTGCACCGACCTTATAACAGGAAGCGAGTTGCGGCAGGGAGAATAAAACGTAATTTTCTCTGTGTAGCCAACGCTTTTCCATTAAGCTGTCTAACCAGGCTTTAAACCCTATTTACCTGCAGATTACCCCTATATCTGCAGATAAATAGCGTTTTTCAAGGTGACAAGTTACCATTAAAGGGACTCTGGCAGTACGGAATGACTGTTCGAACAAAGTCCTGCCGCTCAGTGCTTCACAGCGTGGCCAATCATGTAACTATAGTGCATTATAGAAAAGCATAACAAGTAATAAAACCGTTTATGGTGGGCTGTAGTTTGGGCCCCTAGAGTCAGTTCCCCTGGTGGGCCCTGGGCATCCCAGTCCGACTCTGCTCACCGCTATAATAAAACATTGTATTCCGTAATTAATAACCATCAGCTTCTCACAGAGGGAGGTCGGCGAGTGGTACATACAGCGCATTGTGAAAGGATTTGGCCCCCTTGAACTTTTCTACCTTTTGCCACATTTCTGGCTTCAAACATAAAGATATAAAATTCAAATTTTTTTGGGAAGAATCAACAAGTGGGAATGAAATCTATTGGATATTTTAAACTTTTTAAAAAAAATAAAAAATGAAAAGTGGGACGAGCAATATTATTCGGCCCCTTTACTTTCAGTTCAGCAAACTCACTCCAGAAGTTCAGTGAGGATCTCTGAATGATCCAATGTTGTCCTAAATGACTGGTAACGATAACTAGAATCCACCTGTGTGTAATCAAGTCTCTGTATAAATGCACCTGCTGTGTGATAGTCTCAGGGTTCTGTTTCAAGTGCAGAGAGCATCATGAAGACCAAGGAACACACCAGGCAGGTCCGAGATACTGTTGTGGCGAAGTTCAAAGCCGGATTTGGATACAAAAAGATTTCCCAAGTTTTAAACATCTCAAGGAGCACTGTGCAAGCGATAATATTGAAATGGAAGGAGTATCAGACCAATGCAAATCTACCAAGACCCGGCCGTCCCTCTAAACCAGTTTTTCCCAAACTCCAGTCCTCACGGACCCCCACAGGTCATGTTTTCAGTATTCCCTTAGTATTGCATAGGTGATGGAAGTATCATCAAAGCATCAGGAATTCTCTCACCAGTGCAATACTATGGAAATCCTGAAAACATGACCTGTGGGGTCTGTGAGGACTGGAGTATGGGAAACACTGCTCTAAACTTTCATCTCGAACAAGGAGAAGACTGATCAGAGATGCAGCCAAAAGGCCCATGATCACTCTGGATGAACTGCAGAGATCTAGAGCTGAGGTGGGATAGTCTGTCCATAGGACAACAATCAGTTGTACACTGCACAAATCTGGGCTTTATGGAAGAATGGCAAGAAGAAAGCCATTTCTCAAAGATATCCATAAACAGTCTCGTTTGAAGTTTGCCACAAGCCACCTAGGAGACACACCAAACATGTAGAATAAGGTGCTCTGGTCAGATTAAACCAAAATCGAACTTTTTGGTCACAATGCAAAATGATATGTTTGGCGTAAAAGCAACACAGCTCATCACCCTCAAAACACCATCCCCACTGTCGAACATGGTGGTGGCAGCATCATGGTTTGGGCCTGCTTATCTTCAGCAGGGACAGAGAAGATGGTTAAAATTGATGGGAAGATGGATGGAGCCAAATACAGGACCATTCTGGAAGAAAACCTGTTGGAGTCTGCAAAAGACCTGAGACTGGGAAGAAGATTTATCTTCCAACAAGACAATGATCCCAAACATAAAGCAAACTCTACAATGGAATGGTTAGAAAATAAACGTATCCAGGTGTTAGAATGGCCAAGTCAAAGTCCAGACCTGAATCCAATCGAGAATCAGTGGAAAGAGCTGAAAACTGCTGTTCACAAACGCCCTCCATCCAACCTCAATGAGCTCGAGCTGTTTTGCAAGGAAGAATGGGCAAGAATTTCAGCCTCTCGATGTGCAAAACTGATAGAGACATACCCCAAGCGACTTGCAGCTGTAATCGCAGCAAAAGGTGGCACTATAAAAGTATTAACTCAAGGGGGCCGAACAATATTGCACGCCCCACTTTTCAATTTGTTAAAAAAGTTTAAAATAGCAAATAAATTTCATTCCACTTCACGATTGTGTCCCACTTGTTGTTGATTCTTCCCCAGAAAAATAGAATTTTATATCTTTGCTAGATGGTGGCCCGATTCTAACGCATCGGGTATTCTAGAATATGTATGCGGCCGACCGGGCGCAATCAGCAGAACGTTGTTTAAATTTGGCGCCAAAATCGCTGATTGGTCGCGGCCGGCAACCGCGACTAATCAGCAAAACGGTGTTTAAATTTGGCGGCAATATCGGTGATTGGTCATGGGTGGCGGCCGCGACCAATCAGCGAACTGTGTTAGTGAGGACGGGAGAGCTTGTTTAAATTTGGCGATAAAATAGACCAATCAGCAGAGCGTTGTTTAAATTTTCCGGCAATCTCGCTGATTGGTCTTGGCCGGCCGGCGGCCGGGACCAATGAGCAGAGCGGTGTTTAAATTTGGCGCCAAAATCGCTGATTGGTAGCAGTCGCCGGCGGCCGCGACCAATCCGCAGAGCGTTGTTTAAGTTTGGCGCCAATCTCGCTGATTGGTCGCGGCTGTCGGCCACGACGAATCAGCACAGCGGTGTTTACATTTGCCGCCCATCTCGCTGATTGGTCGCGGCCGGCCACCGCGACCAATGAGCAGAGCGGCGTTTAAATTTGCCGCCGATATCGCTGATTGGTCGCGGTGGCCGGCTGCGATTAATCAGCACAGCGGCGTTTAAATTTGCCGCCCATCTCGCTCATTGGTCGCGGTGGCCGGCCGCGATCAATCAGCAGAGCGGTGTTTAAATTTGCCACCCATCTCGCTGATTGGTCGCGGTCGGCCACCGCGACCAATCAGCAGAGCGGCGTTTAAATTTGCCGCCCATCTCGCTGATTGGTCGCGGTCGGCCAACGCTACCAATCAGTCGAGCGGCGTTTAAATTTGCCGCCCATCTCGCTGATTGGTCGCGGCCGGCCACCGCGACCAACAGCGTCGTATTAGTGTAGGCCCGGGAGCGGCGCTGCTTGTGCGGCTCCTTCTGCTGCGAGAAGCCGGGAGATGAGCGGCTGCTCGCAGCAGAAGCATCCCGACCGGCGGCGCCGCTCCCCGGTCCTCCGTTCACACTTGCTGTCGGGAGATCAGCGGGCCGAGCCGCTGATCTTCCGACGTTAGCCGCATGGAGGTCAGCGGCGCCGGTCGGGGTAGTTGTGCTGCTAGCGCCGCTCATCTCCCCGCTGCATCGCCGCTGACCTCCGTCCGCCAGATGAGCCGCTAACGGCCGCCATCTTTTTTCAGAAATCCCGCGGCGCTGATTGGCCGCTGCCGGACCAATGAGCGACGCGGGATTTCCAGGACGGACAGACAGACAGACAGACAGACAGACGGGATAAGACAATTATATAGTAGATGTTTGAAGCCAGAAATGTGGCAAAAGGTAGAAAAGTTTAAGGGGACCAAATCCTTTCACAATGCACTGTATAGGCGACGGCAGTACTGTGTATTTGCAGGATTCCAGGCCAGTATCTGCCACCCGCTGTATTTCCCATGTGAGAAGCTCTGATATTTTATTACAGGGAAACTGTCATCAGGTTTTTGCTATGTAATCTAAAAGCAACAAGTCGGGGCAGAGGACCTTATCCCAGCGATGTGTCACTTGCTGGTCTGCATGATGGCATTTTGATATAATCCCTCTTATCTGCTGCAGATCTAGCAGTTCCCTGAATTCACAGATTATGTAGAGACCAATGCGGGAAAGTTACCCCAAATGTTCTAGAAGTCAGCATTGGATTTTCTGCTTTCAGATCACCTCACAGACCAATGTAAGTTAAGGGACAAGTTCAGATGACTGTTTATCCCACTGTTTTTTGAAAGAAATTCGCCATTAAAACTCATGCATACAGTACAAAAAGAAATAGATGCCACAACCAGGGCCGGCTCCAGGATTTCATGGGCCCCGGGCAAAAGTCTCAGTGGGCCCCTTTCACACCTACCTCGATTCATGATGCACAGAAATATAGGTATAGTACAATGCTAAAGATCTCACTTACTTCTCACATTACATGAGTGATATCTATTGTAAAGTCTACAACAGCTCAGAAACCGGCGAATCCTCCCAGCGCACAGTGCAGACAATATAGTCCTCTATACAGTATTATGGGCCCACGTAGTCCTCCATATACAGTATTATGGGCCCCACGTAGTCCTCCATATACAGTATTATGGGCACCACGTGGTCCTCCATATACAGTATTATGGGCACCACGTGGTCCTCCATATACAGTATTATGGGCACCACATGGTCCTACATATACAGTATTATGGGCACCACATGGTCCTCCATATACAGTATTATGGGCACCACATGGTCCTCCATATACAGTATTATGGGCACCACATGGTCCTCCACACAGTATTATGGGCACCACATGGTCCTCCATACAGTATTATGGACACCACATGGTCCTCTATACAGTATTGTGGACACCACATGGTCCTCCATACAGTATTATGGACACCACATGGTCCTCTATACAGTATTATGGACACCACATGGTCCTCCATACAGTATTATGGACACCACATGGTCCTCCATATAGTATTATGGGCAGCACATGGTCCTGCATCCAGTACTATGGGCACCATATATTGCTCCATACAGAATAATGGACCGCATATAATGCTCCATACAGTATGATCCCCATATATTGCTCCATTCAGTATAATGGACCCCATATATTGCTCCATAAAGTAAAATGAGCCCCATATATTGCTCCATACATAATGGGTACCATATAATGCTCCATACAGAATAATGGAGCCCAAATATTGCTCCATACAGTATGGGCCCCATATATTGCTCCACACAGTATGGGCCCTTTATATTGCTCCATAAATAGTGGGCCCAATATATTGCTCCATAAAGAATAGGCCCCATATAATGCTCCATAGATAATGGGCCCTATATAATACTCCATACATAATGGGCCCCATATATTGTTCAATATATAATGAGCCCCATATAATACTCCATACATAACGAGCTCCATATAATACTCCTTACATAAAAAAAAAAATCAAATACTCACCGCTCCTTGCTGGAAGCAGGCCTGTCTCATCAGCGTCTTCCGACTCTCTGCACTGGGACTGCTCAGCAGAGGGCGCTCTGTAGTGACGTCATCGCGCCCTCTGCCCTGAGATGTCACAGAGTAAGAAGACGCAGAAGACAGAGGAGCAGCAGAGGAACAGGCAGAGGTAAGTATTGCAAACAGTTTAAAGCACTGGGGAAGGCCCAGTGCAAGTGCCCATTCGCTGGCATCAGGCCCCGCCGACTCATGGGCCCCATAGTGCGCTGGTGTTCCAGAGGGTGAGTGGGCCCCCTGCTCGCTCAGGGCCCAGGCTCTTGCCCGGGTGGTGATGCCGGCCCTGGGTACAACACATACGGCACCCGTTTTTAACTGATCTGCTGCAATGATTATGTAGGAAACTGTATTCATTTACAATCATCCACAGAGTGAGAGAAAACAGCTACAACATTACTGAATAAACAGAAACCCTGCAAGTATAAGAAAATGATTTTATTAAAAATATTTTGCATATCAATCCAGTTTGAAAAAAAATAACTTATTAAGTATTTTTTACAACGTAGCAGTCCACATCTGACAGACTCCTGTAACTCTGGACACAGTATAATAGTGTGGCCGCTGTTCTCTAGCAGGACCCTCTAATGATAGAAGCAGGACGGCATACTGGATCTCGCACAACGCTACCTGCATGCCATCTGATTTGCTAAGTGCTCCAGCCGTATAAAGATCACTATGTATACAATATACTCCGAAAAGATGTCAGGGATTACTGTGAAGTAAAAATATTGTGGCCCCCATTGAGCAGGAATGATTAGAGATGGACAAGCTCCAGTTGGCAGACAGTCAGTGATGGCGGAGAGCTGATCATCTTTACTCGCTGCTCATTAGGAAAGTGGTCGCTTTCTGAAACCATTTGACTCTGAACTCGGCGTCAGACGGCATTATGTAAGAGGCCAATGTCTGAGTGGTTTTTGTGTCCGTTTGTCCTTCCTCTGTTCTTTCTGCCAAAAGATCCTCACCCATAACCTAAGGATTAAAATAAAGTTGAATTGTTACTAATATTATTTTTTTAAATTTAGGACATGAATTGAATTTCATAAATTAAAAGAAAACTTTCCCTCCGATGTCCACAAAACTGAGCGCCACTACATAAGCCACAAATAGTCTCCCCTCTCTCTCCCAGTCTGTGCAGCGGACGGGAACCATTTAAATGGGTGCAGGGCCGATTTTAGATAAAGTGGGGCCCTGGGGAAAAGTTTAAAGTGGGGTCCCAAATGCTGACATACAGCACCACACAAACATTTAGCTTGTATTTACATGCGCTGAGATCAGGCCGCTAAACGAGCGCAATCCACAATACTGAAGCCGTTCGACACTTGTTTCCCGACCTCTTTACACCAGCTGAGGAAGAATGATGGATACAGAACAATCACTAATAGATCAACCTGTCCCCATACAGCATCATGTTATCCACCGGGCGATGTGCTGCTGAGAACAAGGATTTTTGTTCTGGCATAAACAATCCAATTACTCGATGAATATGCAGCATTTTGCGTGTTTAGTATAATACATGCCATAGTCCTCCATATTTTATAATGTGCCCCACAGCCCCCAATATTGTATAATGAGGCCCATAGTCCTCCATATAGTATAATACACTCCCGATAGCCCTCCATATAGTATAATGCACTCCCCATAGCCCTCCATATTGTATAATGTGCCCCACAGCCCCCCATATTGTATAATGAGGCCCATAGTCCTCCAAATAGTATAATACACTCCCGATAGCCCTCCATATAGTATAATGCACTCCCCATAACCCTCTATATAGTATAATATACTCCCCATAGTCCTCCATATTGTATAATGTGCCCCACAGTCCTCCATATTGTATAATGTGGCCCATATTCCTCCAAATAGTATAATACACTCCCCATATCTCTCTATATAGTATAATGCACCTCATAGTTCTCCATATAGTATAATGCACCTCATAGTTCTCCATATAGTATAATGCACCTCATAGTCCTCCATATACACTGTGTTCCAAATTATTATGCAAATAATATTTTCTCAGATTTTCCCAAATTACCTATATGAATTGCAGTCATTGTAATTTTCCAGTCAAATAACTATTAGAGTACAATTGAAAGGTTTTTGTACAAACTGCCTATGATAACAGTATATTTTGAAAAAAATAAAACACTCAAACTGCACTCAAAATGCATGTTCCAAATTATTATGCACAGCAGAGTTTTCAACCTTTTCATTTTAATAAAGAACAAAAAAATGGTCATTTTTGAAATTATAAGCATTAGCAGGTTATTACAAACTGAACTCAAACAGTTTTCAACTCAAAACTTTATTCTAGGTGATGTAATATTTGCACATAGGACCCCTTGTTCGAAAGGAGCTTCTGAACTCTCTCATTCATTGAATAAGTTTGTCCCGTTTTATACCCACAGCAGCCAGAGATGCAGATGTGTTATGTGCAGCATGAGACGGGCATTATCATGCATGAAAATGATCTTGCTGCGGAATGCACGGCTCTTCTTCTTGAACCATGGCAGGAAGTACTGTTTGAGAAACTCAACATACATTATGGAGTTCATCTTTACCCCTTCAGGGATCCTAAAAGGGCCGACAATCTCTCTCCCCATGATTCCAGCACAAAACATTACTCCGTCTCCTCCTTGTTGGCGCCGTAGCCGTGTTTGCATGGGGTGTCCATCAACCAGCCATCCTCCATTCCATCCATCTGGACCATCGAGATCATTTCATGCATGATAATGCCCCGTCTCATGCTGCACATAACACATCTGCATCTCTGGCTGCTGTGGGCATAAAACGGGACAAACTTATGGTGTGGCCCCCATGCTCCCCTGACCTCAACCTCATTGAAAACCTCTGGAGCATCATCAAAAGGAGTGTCTATGATGGCGGGAGGCAGTTCACATCTAAGCAACAGTTCTGGGAGGGTATTCTGTCCTCATGCAAAACAATTGAAGCAGAAACCATCCAAAACCTGACAAATTCAATGAATGAGAGAGTTCAGAAGCTCCTTTCGAACAAGGGGTCCTATGTGCAAATGTAACATCACCTAGAATAAAGTTTTGAGTTGAAAACTGTTTGATTTCAGTTTGTAATAACCTGCTAATGCTTATAATTTCAAAAATAACCATTTTTTTGTTCTTTATTAAAATGAAAAGGTTGAAAACTCTGCTGTGCATAATAATTTGGAACATGCATTTCGAGTGCAGTTTGAGTGTTTTATTTTTTTAAAAATATACTGTTATCATAGGCAGATTGTACAAAAACCTTTCAATTGTACTCTAATAGTTATTTGACTGGAAAATTACAATGACTGCCATTCATATAGGCAATTTGGGAAAATCTGAGAAAATATTATTTGCATAATAATTTGGAACACAGTGTAGTATAATGCACCTCATAGCCCTCCATATAGTATAATGCACCTCATAGCCCTCCATATAGTATAATATACTCCCTATAGTATAACGCACTCCCCAAAGTCTTCAATATTGTATAATGTGCCCCACAGAGCTCCATATTGTATAATGTGACCCATATTCCTCCAAATAGTATAATACAATCCCCGTAGCCCTCCACATAGTATAATGCACCTCATAGTCCTCCATATAGTATAATGAACCTCATAGTCCGCCATATAGTATAATACACTACCCATAGCCCTCCATATAGTATAATGCACTCCCCATAGCCCTCCATATAGTATAATGCACTCCCCATAGCCCTCCATATAGTAAAATGCACTTCATAGTCCTCCATATAGTATAATACACTCCCCATACCCCTCTAAATAGTATAATGCACTCCCCAAAGTCCTCCATATAGTATAATATACGGCCCATAGTCCTCCATATAGTATAATGCACTCCCAATAGTCCTCCATATAGTATAATGTGGCCCACAGCCCTCCATATTGTATGATGTGGCCCATATTCCTCAATATAGTATAATACATTCCCCATAGTCCTCCATATAGTATAATACACTTCCCATAGCCCTGTGTATAGTATAATACACTGCCCCACAGCCCTCCATATAGTATAATACACTGCCCCATAGCCCTCCCTAAAGTATAATGCACTCCCCATAGCCCTCCCTTTAGTATAATGCACTCTCCATAGTCCTTCATAGTGTATAATGCACTCCCCATAGTCCTTCATATAGTATAATGCATTCTCCTCAGTCCTTAATAGAGTATAATGCAGCCTCCCTATAGTATAATGCAGCCAAACATATAGTACATATAATATAATGCAACCCATAGTCCTCGATAAAGTATAATTCGGCCCCAACCATAGAGTATAATGCAGCCCCCCAGTTCTGCAGTATTATGGTCACCACGTATAAAAAACAAATACATACAATACTCACCTCTCCTCGTTCTCCAGCTGCTCCATGCTCTGCAGAGCGTCTCAGCAGCTCCACTCTGCAGGCACAGTCATTCCCCCGCTACCGATACAGTTCAATGCGCGATGCGGGGGGACGAACTCACGGGCCCTATAGCGGCACGCCACGGGCTGGAGGCCCCAGGCAGATGCCTAGTCTGCCTGCCCTTACGCTGGCCCTGAATGGGTGTCTCATGCTGGGGACGTGTTTTTCTGCTTTTCTTCTTGCCATAGTACAAATTCTATTCAGTAGGACTATCAGCTGTGTATCCACCAGACTTCTGCACAACACAACTGATGGTCCCAACCCCATTTATAAGGCAAGAAATCCCACTTATTAAACCTGACAGGGCACACCTGTGAAGTGAAAACCATTTCCGGTGACTACCTCTTGAAGCTCATCAAGAGAATGCCAAGAGTGTGCAAAGCAGTCATCAAAGCAAAAGGTGGCTACTTTGAAGAACCTATAATATAAGACATATTTTCAGTTGTTTCACACTTTTTTGTTAAGTATATAATTCCACATGTGTTAATTCATAGTTTTGATGCCTTCAGTGTGAATGCACAATTTTCATAGTCATTGAAAATACAGAAAAATCTTTAAATGAGAAGGTGTGTCCAAACTTTTGGTCTGTTACTGTATATATCCAGGATGTGTGATCAAGG
The DNA here is from genome assembly GCF_046119375.1 of Phyllobates terribilis. Taxonomy (NCBI): domain Eukaryota; kingdom Metazoa; phylum Chordata; class Amphibia; order Anura; family Dendrobatidae; genus Phyllobates; species Phyllobates terribilis. The sequence continues at coordinate 349,225,784 of NW_027362768.1, read as the reverse complement.
GGTGCCATACATACCAGAATGGGGGATCAAGGGGTGTCATGCATACCAGGATGGGTGATCAAGGGATGCCATGCATACCAGGATGGGGGATCAAGGGGTGCCATGCATACCAGGATGGGGGATCAAGGGGTGCCATGAAAACTAGGATGGGGATCAGGGGGTGCCATGCATACCAGGATGGTAGATCAAAGGGGTGCCATGAATACCAGGATGGGGGATCAATGGGTGCCATGCATTCCAGGATGGGGATGAGGGCCACGTATACCAAGATGGGATGGGGGCCACATATACCAGGAAGGAGGGACCATACATACCAGGATGGAGGATATTAACAGAATTAGGGGACATTACCCCAATACCAATGTCAGCAGCAGACTCCTATTAGACAAAGATAGCACAAGTATACACAAAATGCAGTTTTTAAAAGGAAGGTTTTTATGATTAAGGGAAAAGGAAACCCAAACCTACAGGGCCCTGTGTGAAAAAAGTGATGCCCCTCCCTCCTTAAAACATAAATTAACTGTGATTTGTCACATCTTTGGGAAGCTGAGTTCAATTTCCGTAGCCCCACACAGCCCTGTTTACTGCCACACGTGTTCTCAATCAAGAAATCACTTAAATAGGACATGCCTGACAAAGTGAAGTAGAACAAAAGATCCTCTAAAGCTAGAGATCATGCTGCGATCCAAAGAAATTCAGGACCAAATGAGAAACAAAGTAATTGAGATCTATCAGTCTGGAAAAAGTTCTAAAGCCATTTCTAAAGATTTGGGACTCCAGCGAACCACAGTGGGAGTCATTATCCACAATAGGCGAAAATATGGAACAATGGTGAACTTTCCTAGGCGTGGCCGGCTGATCAAAATTACCCCAAGAGCACAGCAACGACTCATCCAAGAGGTCACAAAAGACCCCACAACAACATCCAGAGAACTGCAGGTCTCACTTGCCTCAGTTAAGGACAGTGTTCATGACTACACCATAAGAAAGAGACTGGGCAAAAATGACACGCATAGCAGAGTTCCAAGATGAAAACCACTGCTGAGCAATAAGAACAAAGGCTCATGTCAGTTTTGGCAGAAAACATCTTGATGATCGCCAAGACTTTTGGGAGAATACTCTGTGGACTGACAAGACAAAAGTTGAACTTTTTGGAAGGTGTATGTCCCATTACATCTGGCGTAGAAGTAACACTGCATTTCAAAAAAGGAACATCATACCAACCGTAAAATATGGTGGCAGTAGCGTGATTGTCTGGGACTGTTATGCTGCTTCAGGACCTGGAAGACTTGCTGTGGTAAATGGAACCATGAATTCTGCTGGTTAACCAAAAAATCCTGAAAGAGAATGTCTGGCCATCTGTTCATGACCTCAAGCTGAAGTGCACTTGGGTTATGCAGCAGGACAATGATCCAAAACACAGGAGTAAGTCCACCTCTGAATGGCTTAAGGAAAACAAAATTAAGACTTTGCAGTGGTTTAGTCAAAGTCCTGACCTTAAGAAAGCGGTTCATGCTCGGAAACCCTCCAATGTGGCTAAATTACAACAATTTTGCAAAGATGAGTGGGCAAAAATTCCTCCAGAGTGTTGTAAAAGATTCATTGCCAATTATCCCAAACACTTGATTGTAGTTGTTGTTGCTGAGGGTGCTTCAACCAGTTATTAGGTTTAGAGGGCAATCACTTTTTCACACAGGGCCCTGTAGGTTTGGATTTCTTTTTCCCTTAATAATTAGGATCTTCATTTAAAAACTGCATTTTGTGTTTACTTGTGTTATCTTTGTCTAATATTAAAATTTGTTTTGAGATCTGAAATATTTAAGTATGACAAGCATGCAAAAGAATGAGAAATCAGGAAGGGGCAAATAACTTTTCACACATACACATATACATATATATATATTCATTCCACAATGTCACATTCACCGCAGGAGAGAGGGATTGGTAAGATGGGACAACCATTACAAACCAGCCACCTGATCAGACGTTATTGAACACCTTTCCAGAAGCTTTAATCAATCTTATCTACTGTTATTTCCTGAAGAGAGGAAACAAATGTCCTAAAAATAAAAAAATATAAAAATGAAAGTTAAAAAAAAATAAAATAATAATAATAGGTTCACCTCCACTATGAGCATTTTTTGCTCTTCTAATAATCCAAGCTTTCCTAATTGTTCTTCTATTTGCTCCTGCATCTTCATATTCCTCTCCAGCACAAATGATGCATGCTGGAGCTGTAAGAGCTGTAATAGAGGCCTAGAAGAACCATCAGAGGTCAGGCCGATCTGGTTACAGCAAGAACACAGATACACGCTGTATAAGACAATGGTATGGAAACAAGATTTTAAAAGGAGTTATCAAACACTTTTATACTCCACTGGATAGGTCATTAATATAAGATAGGTGGGGGTCCAACCATCGGCCCCCCGATGATCAGCCGCCATCACCTCTGGCAAGATGCAGGCAATGTTCAAAGTGGAACAAAACCGCTCCGTACACTGCGGCCGCTGCCGGGTGCAGACCAGCTATTGAGGAGTACCGGAGGTGATCTGCAGCACCAGGCAGTGGCCACTGGGGTGCGCTCTGTGCACAAGTTACATCCGGCCGTTGCCAGAGCTATAAACAACTTATTGGTGGGGAGCCAAGAGTCGGACCTACAACCATCTGATATAGACGACCTATTTTATGCATAAATCATCTGCATTAAAGTATTAGAGAACGTCTTTAAGAGCCCTGCATTTTCAGAGCCAAACTTCAGTCAACATCTAATAACCAATTACAATGTCTTTCTTAGGACTCGTTCACACGGATGTATTTTCAGTAGGAAAGTTGTCTGTGGAACAAATGGACAGCACTCAGACCAATGCTATTCAATGGGAAAGTGCAGAGGAGGAATTTTTTTTTTTGTCACTGATCGAATCTGTGTGTGAGCAAAAAATAAAGAAAGAAAATGGCAGCATGTACTCGTTTCATCCGTCAGACAAGATTCACCCATTCAAGTCTATGGGTACAGAAAAAAATCTGCTTTATACAGATACATTGCAATCCTGTAGCCCTGGAAACTGTAAAGGGTTAAAAAGCCAGATTAGATCTGGACTGCACATGGATGACAAGTGAGAAAAGAATGATATTTTATCTGCTTGTGTGAACAGGCCCTTAGAGGTCTCGACAAGACGGAGGAGCTGATCCAGAGTGTCCAGGTAAAGCTAGCAGTCCAGGTAATGGCGGATACGGAGGCAACCATCCACATCGTGCTCCATGCCCTTCTAATCTGACGTCCGTGACAGTGATGCTCAGTGTAAAGCCTGAGCTCAGGAGATGTGGGCTCGGACCCTGTTCAGACACACTGGAACTGATCAATCTCCATTCAACATTATGAACATAAAACTGGAGCACTGGCCCCACTCAAATATATTGTATTATGGTCAAATCATTCCCTTTAGGAACTGAGTGATGTGTAATAGAGGAGGATAAGGCCCCCCGTATACAGCAATTTATTCTCTGATAGGCGAGAGGGAAGAGACGTCATCTCCTCCTTTCTGATAATGTCCCCTGTATCCTGGTGACAGTGATTGTGCCATCCCAGCAGGTGACACTAGAGCCGCTCCCCGCTCTTAGGCTATGTGCCCATGAAAACGCTTGTAAAACCGTCTGCCATGCAAAGCAATGTGAATTCGGATGTGCTGTGCACATGATGCGCTAATTAGAGAGCCGAATTCACATTGCGTTGCAAAATGCAGCATGACCATTTCTACCGCGATTACGCCGCAAATTCGCGGCCATTGAAAAGCAGCAACCCCGCAGGTATATGTGGATTTTTCTGCGTTTCAATTAAATTCAATGGCCGAGAATTTGCAGCGTAATCGGGGTGCGTGTGGTACCCAGGATGAAGAAGAGACTACAACTCCTCTTCATCCCGGCTACCAAGCGGTGAAAAAAAGAAATAAATAAGTTAAAAATAAAAAACCCTGTATACTCACCTCTCCGGTCTGCTCCCGGCGGCGATCCTCTCTCCTCGCCGTCCAGCGGTGTACTTGCAGGACCTGCGGTGAGGTCATCTAGTCAGCTGATGGTCACGTGACCGCTGACGTCAGAGGTCAGGTGATGGTCGCGTGACCATCAACTGACTAAATGACGTCACCGCAGATCCTGCCAGTATACCGCGGGACGCTGAAGAGAGAGAACGCCGCCGGGAGGAGACTGGAGAGGTGAGTATACAGGTTTTTTTTTTTTTTTTTTAACTTTTTAATTCTTTTTTTTTTTTTACTATAGATGCAGCATTTAAAGCATCTAAGTTGGTCACACAATATAAATCCATGCCGGTTGTATGGATTTATATTGTGTGACCAACTTGTCAAGCACTTTTCCAAGTTATGCTCAAAATCACTTGGAAAAGTGCTTGAAAAAACGCTGAAAAAATGCTGAAAAAACACTTCTCTCTGGTAGAAAAAAATGCATGTAAATCTGCATGTAAATCTGCCAGAGAGAGGCAAAAACGCTCTGCATCAAATCTGCTACGTGGGCACATAGCCTTAGCGTGTATGTGCTGTACTTATCATTCAGGACTGTGCAAAGACCTGCCTGTGACCAAAAGAACAACAAGGCTGTGTGCACACGCTGCAGATTTGGTGCGTTCTTCAATGGAACAGGCTGCCACGAGAGGCGGTGAATTCTCCTTCAATGGAAGTCTTCAAACAGAGGGTGGACAGACATTTGTCTGAGATGGTTTAGTGAATCCTGCATTGAGCAGGGGTTGGACACTAGGACCCTGGAGGTTCCTCCAATTCTAATGTTCTAGGATTCTATGTATAAACACCAGCTGCAATCTTCCATGGAGAAGTAACTGTGGTTTCAGGCGAACTTGCAGCAGATGGTCTGTGCCTTCCGCTAGCTCCTCCCCCTTCCGCTAGCTCCTCCCCTTCCTTCTTTAAAGAGTATTAATAGCACTAACTGTCATCTATCTCACTAATAGGAAAGTTTGTCTTCACTGAATACAGATTTTACAGATGTTACCGCGAATTGAGACTGAAAGATCAATCCAGCAGGAAAAAGACGACTTCTCTGATAAGATTATAAAATTACTTATTTTCATGTGTAATATTAATTTACAAAACAAAAATTAAAACAACGGTTATTCTTTAACTAATAAAGCACTTAGGACAGGGATTCATTAAGACTGGCCATATTCAAGCTGCTCTTGATGAGGGAGCGCGCTGGAGTCAGACGGTCCAGATTCATTAAGTGGCGCATGAATTATGCGCTTCTGACAAGTGGTGCGTGCACCTTGCCACAAATCTTACTCCAGTCACGGACTGAAGTAAGATTTCGGGTGTAAGGGAAGCCACAGTTCGCTATGAATTTGACAAGCTGTGGTGCCACACTTCCATCTTGCCCCAACTCTGCCCATTTTGGTGAAGCTGGGCAAAACTGACGTGAAAACAATAAACGTCACAACATTTTTGATCAACTCAACAATGCACAAAAATTGTGACTTTTCAAAGTGATTTACACCAGAATTCTGGCATAATTGCATTGATCAATCAGGACTATAGTGTCCTAAGTTTTTATACTTCATTAAAACATCCTCCTCCTCCCAAGAGGTGGTCCTAGGTACTGACCCTCGCAGTGTTCGGTCACTTCTGCTGCAGGACTGCTCGTCCGGCTTCTCGGTACAGATGAGATCCTCTATATACCTTGCCCTAATGAAGCCGGCACAGGACCACGTCCACAGCTGCTCCCTGTGTGTGGGGGCCGTCCACTTCTATTACAGGGTCCTAGTACGGAGTGATCAGCTCTGGATACAGTGGGGTGGTCTGTTCTGGCAATGTCATGTATACATTGCTGGGGGGCTCCCAGTGATGTCTGAGCACATAAGCTGAATCTATGGCAGTTCTGTGATGGATCCTCGCAGTCAGTGATGGAGAGGAAAAGCCTCATGGAAGATTCAGCCGGACAAATCCACAACTGTGGACTGAATGGAGGCAGAGAAATCAGTGGCTGCAAACAAGACATTTCTTCTTGTAGATTCCCCGGATGATTGGGAATAGTTGCTTGAAGATGTAAGACCCCAGTCAGGTGGTCGCTGTTATTAACTCCTTTTGCCTAAAAAAAATACAAATAAAATCTGCAGTCACTTTTGATAATTTTTTGTCACAGCTTCTGGCCTTAGTCTTTCTTCTCTAATTCTATCCAGTAATGGAGATTACAATGATAGCATACACGGTGCCATCTACAGCCCACAATACATTTATATGGAAAGGAGTTATAGAACATCAGAAAATGTCTGTTTTGTCACAGAAACAATCACATTAAATAGGATCTGTCACTTGTCATAAATATGTGACATTTATTTGGTGTAAATGCCGCTGTTCTTCTGAATCTGGGATTGGTTTTATTCCCTTTTCCATCGGCCACTCCACTCCTCTTACTTATATATTAATCTTCTCCCTTTAGCTAAGTGGTAGTGATACAAAACTCCTCTACATGGGAGGCTTTTTAACCCCTTAATGACCGGAGCATTTTGCATTTTCATTTTTTGCTCCCCTTCTTCCCAGACCCATAGCCTTTTTATTTTTAGTTTAATATTGCCATGTGATGGTTTATTTTTTGCGGGACAAGTTGTACTTTTAAACACCATCACTGGTTTTACCATATCATGTACTGGAGAACGGGGAAAAAAATTCCAAGCGTGGTGAAATTGCAACAAAAAATGCAATTCCACGGTTGTTTCTTTTGTACCACGTTCACTGAATGCTATAACTGACCTGCAGTTATGATTCTCCAGGTCATTACGAGTTTGTAGACACCAAACATGTATAGGTTCTTTTTTATTTAAGTGGTGAAAAAAAAATCCAAAGTTCGCTAAAAATGGCCCCATTTTCCGAGACCCGTAGAGTCTCCATTTTTCGGAATCTGGGGCCAAGTGAGGGCTTATTTTTTGCGTGTCGAGCTGATCGCCCGTTATTTCATTTTATTTCAATGTTGTGACGACCAAAAAACATAATTCTGGCGTCTAGAATTTTCTCGTTACGCCGTTTACCGATCGGATTAATTCTTTTTTTTATATTGATAGAATGGGCGATTCTGAACGCAGCAATACCAAATATGTGGTTTTTCTTTATTATTATTTTATTTTGAATGGGGCGAAAGGGGGCGATTTAAACTTTTATATATTGTTTTACCTTTTTCATATTTTTAAAAACATTTTTTTTCCACTTTCTGCCTCTTCAATAGTCTCCACAGGAGACCAGAAGCTGCAGTTACCTGATCGGCTCGGCATCAGAAAAGCGATGAGCAGATTGCCTCTATGTAGCAGAAATGCTCATGTGCGATGAGCGCCAACCACTAGGTGGCGCTCATAGCAAGCAAGACATGACAACCACAGGGGTCTGCTGCAGACCCCGGGTTGCCATGCCCACGCATCGGTAACCCGCGATCACGTGACAGGTCACCGATGGGCGGGGCTAATGCCGCTGGCCAGTAAGGGGTTAAAGACCACTCCGAGTTGGCTAAAAAGACTACTTTACACAAGGCGTAAAGTGCCATATTTTCTAAACGAAGGGGCACAGGAAAGAAAAACAAAATGAAGCAGATTCATGAGAACGGAAAAAATTACACATTTATGTCAAGTGACAGCTTCTCTACAAAGGAAGTTATTCAACAGAAAAAGTTGTCTTAATGTACTTAAAATAAAAACTGATGAAACTTCCTGTAACACGGCTGGGTGTGGACCCACTGCTCCTGGGGCCGGGCTGACCCTGGAGTGGCGTGACTAAGCAACTAACTGGTTTTCACTAGAGCCTCTGGTGGCGAGGATAGTCTTGGCCACAGGTAGTCGCCAGGTACCACTCCTGATCTCTGCAGGACAAAGCAGGGTTAAATTCCTGCAGAGACCGGCCACGCCCCCTAAGGCCAAATGGAAAACACCATGCTGTTGCAGCTGTGCAGAGGAGAGCTGCAAGAGGCGAACCTCAGCGAGCCGCCCTGATGGGAGGAGACGCCGAACGCTGACGATGGAGAGTAGGACGACGCTGAGGAGGCACGTGAGTTACTGCTGTGGCAGCACCCCCCTGACGCCCCACTGTTCTTTAGGCCAACCCGACGGAGAAACTGCTCAAAAATCACAGGGGGGAAGAGGGGGGAGAGCGATGTTGTCGGCAGGCTCCCAAGACCTTTCCTCAGGACCGAAACCCCTCCAATCAACTAGACAGGCAGGTGTGGAGAAATGCTGCACAGTGAAAATGGTTTAAAATGTAGAAGTGTCTATTTTTATCAATTAACAAAATACAAAGTGAATGAACACAATACATCATCAAAGCATCAATTCTTCTGGATGCACTTACACAGTTTTGAAGGAACTCGACAGGGAGATTGTTCCGAACATCTTGGAGATCTAACCACAGATCCTATGTAGGCTTTCGCAAAACCTTCTGTCTCTTCATGTAATCCCAGACAAACTTGATGTTGAGATCAGGGCTCTGTGGGGACATATCATCACTTCCAGGACTCCTTTTTCTTCTTTATGCCATTTACAGTTCTTAATGACATTGGCTGTATATTTGTGGTCGTTTTGCTGCTGCAGAATAATGATGGAGGCAATCAGACGCCTCCCTGATGGAATTGTATGATGGAGTCCTTAATGCTGAAAAATACAGACAGATAATTAGCCATCAATCCTGACTAAATCCCTAACTCCATTTGCTAAATTGCATGGACCATCCACTGTGCTTCACTTGGCAATCAACCTCTGCCTTAACGAGACACGCGTTCCCACAGTGCAGAGCAAATTCACACCACCTCCATACTGCGCAGCACAGCAACCAGGCAGTCTTCAAATTAATATGCCTTGAAGATCGCAGTCATACAGCTGAAGAGTTGTGGACAGCTCTCCAGGCTCAGTTTCAGCAATAGCCGTCTCCGCTGAACCTGGAGCCAGGGAAGGCCATGGACGATAACGGTGCGAACCTGTTTGCGGCTCTACGCCAAGGCGAACCCACACACGTGCTTTGCATGGCTCACGTCCTCAACCTGGTGGTACAGCGATTTCTCCGCCACTATCCCGGCCTGGATGAGCTGCTTCAGAAAGTCCGGAAGCTGTGTGCTCACTTCCGCCGTTCGCACCCCTCATGTCATCGACTTGCATTGATACAGAGGTCTTTCTCCATGACAGTTAACAGGTTGATAGTGATGTGCCAACGCGGTGGAATTCCACTCTGCACATGTTGCAGCGACTGTGGCAGCAGCAACGAGCCCTGACGCAGTATGTCATGTCGTATAGCCTGTGCCAACGCAGTACGGACGTGGGGCGTATCACGTTTACGGAGTGGGAACAGATTAAGGACCTCTGCACCCTTCTGCACAGTTTTGAAATGGCTATTATTAACCCCTTTACCCCCCAGGGTGGTTTGCACGTTAATGACCAGGCCAATGTTTACAATTCTGACCACTGTCACTTTAGGAGGTAATTACTCTGAAACGCTTCAACGGATCCCGCTGATTATGAGAATGTTTTTTCGTGACATATTGTACTTCATGATAGTGGTAAAATTTCTTCAATATCACTTGCGTTCATTTGTGAAAATATTGGAAATTTGGCGAAAATGTTGAAAATTTCACAAAATAGTTAATAAATAACATTTCCCACATGTCTACTTTACATCAGCACAATTTTGGAACCAACATTTTTTTTATTAGTGCGCTATAAGGGTTAAAAGTTGATCAGCGATTTTTTTTAGTTCCACAAGGGTAAGAGGAGAAAGTGGAACCTAAAAACTGTTGTGCAATTTCTCCTGAGTGCACCAATACCCCATATGTGGGGAAAATACACTGTTTGGGCTCACGTCAGGGTTCAGAAGGGAAGGAGCACTGTGTGACTTTTTGAACGCAAAATTGCCTGGAATCAAGAGCGGACGCCATGTCACATTTCGGGAGCCCCCGTCTCATGCTGCACATAACACATCTGCATCTCTGGCTGCTATGGGCATAAAAGGGGACAAACTTATGGTGTGGCCCCCATGCTCCCCTGACCTCAACCCCATTGAGAACCTCTGGAGCATCATTAAAAGGAGTGTCTATGATGGCGGGAGGCAGTTCACATCTAAGCAACAGCTCTGGGAGGGTATTCTGTCCTCATGCAAAACAATTGAAGCAGAAACCATCCAAAACCTGACAAATTCAATGAATGAGAGAGCTCAGAAGCTCCTTTCGAACAAGGGGTCCTATGTGCAAATGTAACATCACCTAGAATAAAGTTTTGAGTTGAAAACTGTTTGATTTCAGTTTGTAATAACCTGCTAATGCTTATAATTTCAAAAATGACCATTTTTTGTTCTTTATTAAAATGAAAAGGTTGAAAACTCTGCTGTGCATAATAATTTGGAACATGCATTTTGAGAGCAGTTTGAGTGTTTTATTTTTTTAAAAATATACTGTTATCATAGGCAGTTTGTACAAAAACCTTTCAATTGTACTCTAATAGTTATTTGACTGGAAAATTACAATGACTGCAATTCATATAGGTAATTTGGGAAAATCTGAGAAAATATTATTTGCATAATAATTTGGAACACAGTGTATTCGGAGAGCTATAACTTTTTTATTTTTCGGACAATGTTGCTGTGTGGTGGCTTGTGTTTTTGCGGGACAAGATGACTTTTTTAGCGGTACCATTTTTATTTACATTCGTCTTTTTGATTGCGTCTTATTCCATTTTTTGTTTGGCGGTATGATGACAAAGCATTGTTTTTTGCTTCGTTTTTTTTTTTTTTTACTATGTTCACTAAAGGGGTTAACTAGTGGGACAGTTTTATAGGTCAGGTCATTCCGGACGCGGCGATGCCAAATATGTGTTCTTTTATTGGTTTATTTTTTTTTTCATAATAAATAAATATTATGGGTTCAATATATTTTTATTTTTTGGGGATTATTTTTTTCTTTTATATATTTTTACAATTTTTTTTTTTTCACTTTTCTACTTTTTTTTTTACTTTTACACATTGTCCCACTATGGGACTTTCACTTTTTGCAGCCTGATCGGCTGCATGGCATAGAGAGCAGCAGCTCTCTTTGTCATGCAGCCTGTCAGCGCTGCACACCGGGGAGACATTACTTTGGTCGCGCACTGCGCATGACCAAAGGAACGTCCTGCCTCCTGGTGACCTGGATGTTGTCATGATGACATCGGATTGTCATGGCAACATCCGGAAGCCGCCGCAGACATCGCTGGACGCCGGCAGGAGAGGCGAGTATACCGATCACCTCCCCCCTTGCCACCGCAATGTGCCGGGTGTCAGCTGTGCACATAGCACCGGGTGTCAGCTGTGACAATCAGCTGACACCCGGCGGCGATCGCCCCGCTTGTGTGCGGGCGCGATCGCAGCGCGCGTAATAATACATAGCTGGTCCATAAGTCCCAGGGCACAGCAACGTACTATTACTGACAAGGTCGGAAAGGGGTTAAAATAGTTAGCGCTGACGATGCCATCATCAGCATCACTATTCCGGTCATACACATGCTGGAGCAGAATTTGAATAGTGTGCAGCACGAGGTGGTTGTCCCAGAAGAAGAGGAGGATGCGGAAGGGATAAGAATGTCTCAAAGTTCCAGACTATTGTCACACAGGCGGATGCCAAGTGACGGTGGATTCCGGCGATCGAGGGGTTTGGTGACACCAGACATACTGTTAGTGAAGGTGCAAGAGCCGAGGAACAAATGGAGGAGGAGGAGGAAGAGGTGATGGGCGAGTAGCTGTCAGAGGATGAAGAGGATAATCATCCCCTCTCTGTTGAACGTGGTTTGCAGGAGGGGACTGAGGAAAAAAGCATCAGTGTTACGCAGCCAGCAACAGAGCCTGGCTTTGGACCACCTGGAAGAGCCTGACATACAAGTGCCTTCTTGATGCACTATATGCAACATGATTCCCGTATAGTTAGGATTCGAAATAATGCTGACTACTGGGTTGCCACTCTTGTTAGATCCACGTTATAAGACTAAATTTTGCCAGATGCTTCCCGCCCTGGAAAGGGACCTGCTAATGTTGGAGTTTCGAAACAAGCTTTTAAGCAACCTTAATAGAGCTTTTCCCCAAGATAGGAGTGAGGCACACAGTGTGCGTCGCAGCTGTAGTCTTTCAACCTCCAGCACGTCAGTTTGTCAACGCCAAAACATTAGCAGCAGCAGCGTAAGTGGCAGAAGCAATTTCTGAGTCCTTTCACACATTTTTAGACCAGCTCATGCACCAGCACAACAGAGTACAAGTTTGACACATGGTAAACGACTGGAGAGGATGGTGGAGGAGTATCTAGAGCTCAATATGAATACCATCAGGGAAGATTTTAACCCTTTTACATTTTGGTCTTCAAAAATGGATCAATGGCCTGAGCTCGCCTGTCACGCCTTGGAGGTTTTATCATGCCCGACAGCCAGCATTCCCTCAGAACGTGTCTTCAGTGCTGCTGGTCGTGTCCCGACGGATAAGCGCAGCCGGCTGTCCCATGAAAGTGTTGACCGCCTAACTTTCATCAAGATGAACAAGTCATGGATCTCCAAGGACTTTTGCACCATAACTGCAGACTGTACAGAGTAGGCGATATTGTAGTTTTTAGAGTGCTGCATTGATCTTGCGGAATTGCGTCTGTGATGTGGGTTGTGTGCCTGCTGCAGGTTTTAGGCCCTAATTTTTGGAAATGTGGGGAATCCTGATTAGATCTCCATCTACTGGGTTGGCTGTAGGGGAAGAGGTGTCCTTTCTAATTCTACAATTTCTACTGTAGTGAAATTGATGCCACTTCGGTGGTTTTAGGCCCTAATTTGGTGCAGATATTTTTCTCCACAAAAGGGGTACACAGACCTGATAAACTCAAAATTGGAATATAAAGCAGGCTACATCTCCACTTAGAATTGTTTGGGACAGATATTGATCTCCATACAGGGGGGGGGAGTTGAGTAAGAGTAGCTCCGTGACCCTCGACTACTGTGCGGTCGGGGCAAGAAGAGGAGGAGGGTGACTCTGAAGGTGAGGAATGGGATAGCACATGGGATGATGAGGTTGTCCATCCAACTTGGTGTGAACCCAGAGGTACGCAGCTGAGTAGCTCATCTGAGGAGGTGGAGGAGGAAGACGAGAAGGTTACGTTGCGTCCTATGGCGCAGACACAAAGTAATGCAAACACGAGGAGCACTGCATCCTTCGCAACAACCGAGGCAGTGACCGGCAGCGGTCGCTGGTCTGCAGCTCGCAGGGGCGGCAAAGGTTGCCTAGTCTGGGCTTTTTTTTTTTTTTTGAGACCGCAAAAGATGAGCCAGATCGCGTTATCTGCAAAGTTTGCGATAAAAAACTCAGTAGAGGGAAAAAGTGCTAATAATTTGACTACTACATGCATGAACCTTGACATGCGCACACAACATGTGTTACGCTGGTAATCTTACCGCGCTAAAATGCGGACCTCAACAACCATCAGCTGCCCCATCAACCGCATCAGCGGCTTCTTCCTCCTCCTCCGATACCATGCCAAGTATTGTCACGCAGGTCTCCCACCGCAGAACTTCTAGTTCTGCACCCGCTCCAGTCAGGCTGAATGACAGCCTGTCAGCTGTATCAGAAGCAGACATGCCTGCTGTGTTTGTTTCACTGAGCACACCACGTTTCTCAATCCACCGTTACATCTGTGCTTGCACCTCACTCACGGTCCAGCAGTTTGTCCGTTTCACCATACTCCGCCCTCTATCAGCACCACAGCCAGCCCTCAGTCCCGCATTTGTGGTCACGTAAAAGATTGTTTCCTCCCACACATAACAAAGCTAAGAGGTCGAACTCCACCATCTCCAAACTGTTGGCCACGCAAATGGAGGTGTCAGTCCCTAATTTTTTGAACTGTGAACACTGCGGTATGGCTGCTTTTTTACTGAGGAGGTAACCGGAGAACCTGAAGGAAACCCCCACAAACACGGGGAGAACATACAAACTACTTGCAGATGTTGTCGTCTATCATCATGGAGTTAGCTCGTTGTGTAGGAGACCGACCACCACTGCTGTCTACCTTGTGAACATTGTGTTGAAGCTTGCAAGGTGTTATGGGTTTACCGTCACAGAGAGGAGCCAGAACGTCTGATTCCTCCCACTCCTGCAGTCATTAGAAGCCTTTCGCCTTCATATTAATCGGTGCAGGGGTTTATCTGCTCAGTTGTGAGCTCTTGGAAGCTTACTGTGATTTAGGCTCTCAGCAGATTTGTTCCATGCATCTCCCCTACTGTGATTTGTTCCATGCATCTCCCCTACTGTGATAACGCTGTACCCCAACACATCAGACTGTCGCCTACCATGGAAACCTTGAAAAAGAAGCTGAAGATCCACTTCTTCTGACAAGCGTACAATATGTGGTAACCCTCACTCCAGAGTACTTTTGCACAACCAGCTGTACCCTGACCTACTGTATCCTCAACCATCCCTTGCACCACGGAATAAATGTCGCTGCAACAGTAATAATAAATATAGTATTTGTACTCTGGCATCAGTTGACCCACTTTCCTGGTGTCTACACCCTTAATTTGATGTGTTTTGACAGCTTTTGGGCCAGAGTGAAGGTGTTGCATATGCTTTTTTTTTGGTCCCGTCCCCCCAATTGAACAGTATGGTGTTCGGAAATGTTCGGCGAATGTCTAAATATTCTATGAACATTTCCGAACCGAACATTGAAATGTACAACTAGGAGGGACCGATGTGCAAAGAAAATATCACGTATACCAAGTGCACTGCCATGAGATTGTACATTATGAAGGCCTGGGATCAAACAGTTTTAATAATAAAAAAATAAAAATAAACTGCTCCCACTGGGGGCCCGGAAACAGAGAATGGGCCGGGGGTGAGACCCAGGAACAGTAAGAAGGAAAAAAATGACGAACACTCCACCATACCACAAACTCTGCCACCAGATATGAGGATCGACGCTCTCACCCTTCCACCAGCCCCAAAAGAGTGCAGGCAGTTTGGAGTGACCCGGGCACTCCTCAAGGTCAAGAACCAAAAGGCAAGTTACAGGGTCCTCTGCGACAGGCTTCTCCATACTGTCATGTAGGAATCTAACCAACTTGGGCAGTAAGCTCAAATCTCTGGACAGTGTCACAGAAGGTGGAGGAACGTCCCCCGGCCCTTGCGGCACATGAGGCATACATCCAGGAACTGGGGCTGGACCCTACTCATCCTGGCTGTGGTGTAATATGTGCAATGTAGGATACAGAGTTGAGCCGCTCTCTCGGAATAGCTAGGAATTAGTTTGTCTAAGCTGTAGGAAATGGAAGGGTAAAGAAGATTTCACTTCAGAACATGAAATGGGTCACCAGCCACATAGACCTGACCCAGGTAAACCGAGCCTGCCCTTTCCCATAAAGGCCCTCACTCCAAATCTAATAATTCAATAAGAGTGCTGCTATGCCAGAGAGGGGTATGATTGTGAGAAAAAGGAGCACAGAAAAGTTTCCATACCATGGTCTAGATTGATATAGCCTGCATGAAAATCAGTTATGTATTGAAGGGGCCCTCTAGAACAGGGATGTCAAACTCAAACACACAGAGGGCCAAAATGAAAAACTTGGACAAAGTCGTGAGCCAATCAGTATACAGTATAATGTGCCCCACATAGTCCTCCATACAGGGTAATGGACCCCACATAGGGGTGGCGGTTCTGGTGCCGCAAGCCAAATATAAATCACCTTGCGGGCCAGAGCTTTTCATGTATGCTCTTGGAGGAGCAAAAAAGTATGTGCAAAGGGTGTTTAATCTCTGGGTCATAGGGTCAAACAATGGCCACAAGGGATCTCAGGAAGTCATCCCTGTTCCACCTACATATACAGGAAAGCTGAACAAACCAATAATGCGCAAAAGGATAATAATACGCCCAATAATACAGTCTAGGGTCCGATAAAGCCACCCCCTCACCCGAGCATATTA
Organism: Phyllobates terribilis; assembly: GCF_046119375.1. Taxonomy (NCBI): domain Eukaryota; kingdom Metazoa; phylum Chordata; class Amphibia; order Anura; family Dendrobatidae; genus Phyllobates; species Phyllobates terribilis. Next base: position 349,209,840 of record NW_027362768.1, on the reverse strand, counting down.
CAGGACTGGGCGATGGATCCCAGTTCTGTGACGCTGCAAAATGAATGAGGAAAAGATGGAGTTACGCTTATTGAAGGTATTGAAGTTCACATATATTGGGGATATAACCTGATGTGAGCCGCGACCGACAGGAGTAACTTCTCTTATCTCCTTATCTTAGCTTTTATAATCAACAAAAGAGCAAAGCTGTGTAGCGAATTCACCTGAATATGTAGATACTTGGACTCCTAGATAAGAGAACTTTGAAACCCATATCAAAGATAGGAGGGAGGCTTGTCTGGAGGGGACTTTCAGGTCTACAGGGAAGACAAAAGACTTATCCGAGTTGATTTTTAGACCTGAGAAGAGGCCGCACTCATCAATCACATTCAGCGCTGCTGGTACTGACACGTTAGCACCTTGCAGGTACAGGAAAGTGCTGTCTGCGTAGAGACTAAGTTTGCTGTGTGTTGGGGCCTGGATAAACCCCTCAATCTCTGGGGTGGAGCGGATAAGGGCGGCCAGTGGCTCCACTACAGTCACAGCATTGGGGACAGCGGACATCCCTGCTGCGCGCCCTGGATCAGGGGGAAACATATACGCACCACAGTGTCCGCGTATAGGAGCTTCTCCTATTTAGTAATCACTGGCCGAAAGCCCATCCAACGCTTGGTCGCCCAAAGAACAGACCATTCAATAGAGCTGAAGGCTTTATTGGCATCAAGTGAGACCATAACGTGTCCTCCTTAGAGAAAAATAAATAAAAACGCTGGAGGTTGAGGGTTGTCGACTTTCCTGGCACAATGTCAGTTTGGTCACAATGAATAATTTGCCGAATATATGAACGCAGAGGAATTTCCAATACTTTATCTAGAATTTTTACATCAAACTGAAGTAATAAACAGGCCTGTATAAGGAATAAAGATTGGTAAAAATTATCAAACTCCGAAAGAACATGTTTAGGGTCCCCTCTAGTTCTCCTCTCCTCGCCCCTAAGTGCCCTGATTATCATGGGGTCACAGTAACGATTTGCCATATAGGTAAGTAGTTTACCACATTTGTCCCCATTTAGTATTCCTGTCATACATGAAAGGACCATGTTGCTCATCATCTCTAAGCAGAGGGAGTGTAACAAGTAAGGCTGCCGGCCACTGGGAATTATGCTCCACAGGTACTGGAGCTCCTGTGTGATACCTCAGTCATCTTCACATCCCTCACAGCAGGAGCCAGGATATCATGAGCAAATGCTTCAAAAGTATCCCATACCTGTTGTATTATACGGTCCTCATTGTATTTTAAAATAAATAAAAGGAGAAGGAGAGAGACACAAGATGGATTTATATGTCACAGTGGCCTTGGAAATGGACCCTCCCAAGAGGGGAACAGGGAGAGGAGTAAGATCTGGGATGGAGTGACAGAGGTAATAATAGAAAATGACTGCAACCAAGGCAGAGTCCGGCACCAGGGCAAGATCTATGTGGGAGAGGCAAGAAGGCAAAAACATGACCAGAACCTCTGTAGCATCGGCGTCTCTGCCCCCTGATAGGCAGAGACGACGTCCCCCTTACCGCCGCGCTCCCGGCCCGGCACCTTCCGGCTCTCCTGCTGCTGCTGCCGGCGCGTGCAGCTTCCCAGGCACTGTGCTTAGGGCGCGCGCTCCCTCCCTCTTAAAAGGGGCCGCACGCGCCGTCCTAAGGACTCCCCTGCCAATGGCCGGAGGTCTTATCATATAAAAGGAACCTCCTCCAAAATGGAGGTGCCTGTGCAAGGTTGTAGCTCGGTGTTCTAAACTCTGCTTCAGCCCTCAGGTCCCGCTGCTAGCCTGACTACCAGTCCAGTCCGCCAGCCTGACAAACAGTCCAGTCCGCCAGCCTGACTACCAGTCCGCCAGCCAAGTACACTCTCCAGCCCGACGGTCTGCCTACAGTCCAAACCCGCCAGTCTGTCTATGGTCCAGGCTTGCCTGCCTACCCGGAGAACGTACCAGTTACCTGCCGTGCCTACCAGCCAGCCTACCCGGAGGCTCCTGCCAGTTACCTGTGGTGTCCGCCAGTCCGTCTACCCGGATCACCAGTCAGCCTGCCTGCCGTGCTCATCTGCTGTACCGGTCAGTCCCTGCCTTCTGACCCATGGGAGTCACCTGCTCTCATACAAGGACTGGCCCAGAGTAGCACCTAGTCCCTCTGCTCGGTCCTTCCCTGGTTCACGGCATCGATTGAGCCGCCGTGCGACCTTGGTCAGTGTGAGTTGATACCTAGTTACGCCCCTCTGGTCCCTCCTTGCACCGCAGCACAGAGGTTCCACCACCCGGATCCGTAACAGTTTGCACGGGCCATGGAACCCGGTGACCCCCAGGCTCCTTCGCTTGCTGACCTGTACCAGGAGGTTTCTCGTCAGAGATCCCAAAAGGAAACCATCCTGACCTACCTGCGGTCTGTCAACTCTCGCCTGGACACGCTGATCGTCCCACCTGTGTCCGCCTCGAGCCGAGCGACACCCGTTCCGGCGGCACCTCTGCCTACCAGTGCCACGGCATCCAGCTCTGGACCCCGGCTCTCTGCGCCTCCTCGTTTTGGGGGTAACCCCGTCTTACGTCGGGGTTTTCTGAACCAGTGCACATCAGTTTCCCTCCGACCGGGCCAAGGTGGCGTTCATTATGTCTCACCTCACCGGGGAAGCATTGGCATGGCTAAACCCTCTATGGGAGAGAGGGGATCCCCTGGTGTCCGATCTTCCGGCTTTCCTCACTGCCTTCCGGAGGGTCTTCGATGAGCCCGGACAAAGAACTTCTACTGCCTCCTCATTGCTCCGTCTCCGCCAAGGGAGTCTCACCGTGGGCCAGTATGCCATACAGTTCCGTACCCTCGCTTCTGAGCTTGACTGGAACAACGAGGCCCTAGTGTCCACCTTCTGGGAGGGTCTTTCCGGACGGATCAAGGACGAGCTGGCCGGCCGGGACATTCCTACCACCTTGGTTGACCTGGTGTCACTAGCTACCCGGATTGACATGCGTTTCCTGGAACGTGCTAAGGAGACTACCCGGGAGAGAAGATTTCCTCGTCTTGCTCCTGTTTTCCAAAAACCTGCCTCCCAACCAGCAACTCCCCGGGCACGCTCGCCTGAGCCCATGCAGATCGACCAGACCAAGATGGCCAAGTCTCGCCAAGAAACACGCCGAGCCGAGGGGAGTTGTTTCTACTGTGGTAGTAAGGAGCATCTGATCTGTTCCTGTCAGGTGAAGCCAGGAAACTACAGTGTCTAGGACCGCTCGGAGAGGTCGTCCTAGGCAAGAGTAAATCCTCTCCGTTCTTGACTTTTTCTGTTTCTATTTCCTGTGGAGAGAACCGCTTCTTTGAAACTGCCCACCTGGATTCCGGAGCCGCTGGGAATCTCATTTATCAGTCCCTTGTAGAGAAGTATCAGATTCCTACCAAACCTCTGGCTGAACCATTGGCAGTCACTTCCGTGGATGGAAGACTCCTTCCGGTGACCATCTAGCTCGTCACAGAGCCTGTAACCCTTCAGGTGGGAATGCTGCACTCGGAGAGGATCTCCTTCCATGTGCTATCCGGAGTCTCTCACTCCCTTTTGCTAGGTCTACCCTGGCTACAGAGACATGAACCCGTTCTGAATTGGCAATCCGGTGAGGTGCTCCGTTGGGGGCAGGATTGCCATGAGACCTGCCTGGTTCCGATTCGCCCGGCTTGACCTCCGTCTACTCCGGCTAATTTACCTGGTCTACCGGCACCTTACTGGTCCTATGCAGATGTCTTCGACAAGAAGGAGGCAGAGACCCTTCCACCTCATAGGCCATATGATTGCCCTATCGACCTGGTACCCGGTGCCACTCCACCCCGTGGGCGTATCTACCCATTGTCGTTGGCCGAAACCCGGGCCATGTCGGAGTACATCGAAGAAAATCTGGCTAGGGGATTCATCCAGAAATCTACCTCCCCGGCTGGAGCTGGATTCTTCTTCGTTAAAAAGAAAGACGGTTCACTACGCCCCTGTATCGATTATAGAGAACTCAACCAGATTACTATCAAAAATAAATAGCCCCTGCCGCTCATCTCTGAGCTGTTCCACCGCCTTAAAGGCGCGAAGATCTTCACCAAGCTCGATCTTCGTGGTCCGGATCCGCCAAGGAGACGAGTGGAAGACGGCATTCAATACCTGGGACGGCCACTATGAATACCATGTGATGCCCTTCGGCCTCTGTAATGCTCCAGCCGTCTTCCAAGAACTAGTTAACGACATCTTCCGTGACCTCTTATATTCATGCGTGGTGGTGTACCTGGACGACATCTTGGTCTTCTCTCCGGATCTTCCCACACACCGGAGGAATGTTTGTCAGGTCCTGCTTAGGCTCAGGCAGAATCACCTAAACGCAAAATTTGAGAAATGCCTCTTCAAGCATACCTCTCTTCCATTCCTGGGCTATATTATCTCTAAAACTGGTCTACGGATGGATCCCGAGAAGGTCTCTGCCGTCTTAAAGTGGCTCCAACCAGAGGGGTTGAAGGCGATTCAGCGATTGCTGAGCTTCGCTAACTATGAAAGCCTCTTCATCCCACATTTCTCTTCCCGGACTGCACCCATCTCTGCGCTCACCCGTAAGGGAGCAAATCCTAAGGAATGGACGTCCGAAGCGGAGGAGGCCTTCCTCTCATTAAAACAAGCCTTCTCCTCTGCCCCGATGCTGCACTGTCCGGATTGCAACAAACAGTTCTTTCTGGAGGTTGATGCTTCCTCTTCCGGAGCGGTGCTCACCCAGGAATCTCCGTCCGGGAGAATGGTAACCTGCGGCTTCTTCTCCAAGCTCTTCTCCTCGTCCGAGCGCAACTATTCCATTGGAGATCGAAAACTGCTAGCCATCAAATTGGCGCTGGAGGAGTGGTGTTACCTGCTAGAGGGGGCTCTGCACCCGGTGGTCATCTACACTGACCACAAAAAACTGGCATATCTACAAAATGCCCAAAGACTCAATCCGCGTCAGGCCCGGTGGTTTTTGTTCTTTTTAACTTTACCCTACATTACCGCCCTGCGGACAAGAACGTTAAAGCCGACGCTTTGTCGAGATCCTTCCTGTCTTCCGATCAAGAGGAGGAGCCTATGCATATCATCGATCCCTCCAAAGTGATGAATGAGGTCCAAGGGAGCCAGTCTCGTCTCCCACCCGATAAGACATTTAACCATATATTCATAAGGTACATTGTAAAAAACCACTCTACCCCAAGTGAGGTCCCAAAAATTGGAAAAGTGGAAGTTTATGCCACTCCATAAGACAAATATGCATGCTACCACAAAACACAGGAGTTTTTTTGGCAATAATTAGTAGACAAATATTTTATTGAACACTTAAAGACATGGGACATACAACAAGGAACAACCCGGCATAAAAAGTGGGGCTGCATATATAAATATATTAAGATCGAACAATCATAAAGAATAGAAATAACAATGGAGAAAAAAAGTGCCACAGTATTTAACCCCTAGTGGGATAGTTGTCTAAGTGCTGCATACAGGAAAAGTCTATAAAGACATGCATTGTTAATACAAAAAAGTATATAATAATCGTGTCAGCACATAAACCCCTATAATCTTTGTTCAAATCATGGTATTGCACGCTTACCCATTGCTAAATAGCAGCCCCACAAGAGAAAATCCCCAACGCACGTTTTGCTTGGTGTGTTAAACCGCTTCCTCGGGGGGGAATAAGGACTTCATCCATCACATCTTTCGTCTCCACGGCCTACCCCTCCACATCGTGTCTGAACGCGGGGTCCAGTTTACTTTGCGCTTCTGGAGAGCTACGTGTAAGCTGCTGGATGTCTCCCTGTATTTCTCCTCTGCTTATCATCCACAGTCCAATGGCCAAGTGGAACGTATCAACCAGATCCTTACCAGCTTCCCCCGGCACTTTGTCAACGCTCACCATACCGATTGGGTAGAGTTCCTACCATGGGCCGAGTTCTCCTATAACAACCATGACAGCGAATTTTCTTCCAAGTCCCCATTCTTTGTGGTCTACGGTCAACATCCCCGGATTCCGTTTCCCGTCTCCGCTTCAGTGGACAACCCTGCCGCAGAGTCTCTGATCAGCGAATTTTCCACCATTTTGGAGGACACTAGATCCGCACTTCTTCAATCCTACAAGCAGATGAAGAGACATGCCGACAAGAGATGTCTGGATCAGCCTCCATTCCGCCCTGGAGACAAGGTTTGGCTCTCCTCCAAACATGTTCGTCTCAAAATACCCTCCTATAAGTTGGGTCCACGGTTCATCGGTCCATTTGAAGTCCTCAAGCAAATCAATCCAGTGGCCTACAAGTTAAAACTCCCGGCCCCCTTCGGGTTCCCAACTCCATCCACGTATCTCTCCTCAAACCAGTTGTTCTTAATTCTTTTTCCGACAATCCAGGTACTTCCCCAGCTCCGGGCTCCACTGAGGAAGTCTATGAGGTAGAGAACATTCTGGCCACCAAGAGGGTAAGAGGAAAAACCTTTTTTCTGGTGGATTGGAAGGGGTTTGGCCCAGAGGAGAGAATTTGGGAACCCAGGGAGAACATCCACACCCTGCTTCACCTTAAAAAATTTCTTTCAGGCTTAAAAAAGAGGGGGCATAAAGGTGGGGGGGGGTACTGTAGCATCGGCGTCTCTGCCCCCTGACAGGCAGAGACGCCGTCCCTCTTACCGCCGTGCTCCCGGCGTCTTCCAGCTCTCCTGCTGCTGCTGGCACGCGCAGCTTCCCGGGCACTGTGCTTAGGGCGCACGCGCCGTCCTAAAGAGTCCCCGGCCAGTTGCCAGAGGACTTCTCATATAAAAAGGCACCTCCTCCAAAATGGAGGTGCCTGTGCAAGATTTTAGCTCTGTGTTCTAAACTCTGCTTCAGCCCTCAGGTCCCGCTGCTAGCCTGACTACCAGTCCAGTCCACCAGCCTGACTACAAGTCCAGTCCGCCAGCCTGACTACCAGTCCAGTCCGCCAGCCTGACTACCTCTCCAGTCCGCCAGCCTGACTACCTGTCCAGTCCGCCAGCCTGTCCAGTCCGCCAGCCTACCAGTCCAGTCCGCCAGCCAAGTACACTCTCCAGCCCGAGGGTCTGCCTACGGTCCAAACCCGCCAGTCTGTCTATGGTCCAGGCTTGCCTGCCTACCCGGAGAACGTACCAGTTACCTGCCGTGCGTACCAGCCAGCCAAACTGGATGCTCCTGCCAGTTACCTGTGGTGTCCGCCAGTCCGTCTACCCGGATCACCCGTCAGTCTCCTGCCGTGCTCATCTGCTGTACCGGTCAGTCCATGCCTTCTGACCCGTGGGAGTCACCTGCTCTTATACAAGGACTGGCCCAGAGTAGCACCTGGTCCCTCTGCTCGGTCCTTCCCTGGTTCATGGAGTCGATTGAGCCGCCGTGCAACCTTGGTCAGTCCGAGTTGATACCTAGTTACACCCCCTCTGGTCCCTCCTTGCACCGCAGCACAGAGGTTCCACCACCCGGATTCCTAACAACCTCCATATAGTGTGAACAGGTGCACGCTGCAATGAGTGCATAACATAAAATAAGAAAGAACAGCAGCACTCTGTAAGGGCCAAGAGGTGGTGGTCAGGTTTTTTGTTTTCTTGCAGTTTACCATGGAGGTTTTGACTGTCTCCTTTTCTGACTCTGCACTCCACCCATCAACCCAAGGGTGCTTTTAATTAGTGTTGCTTTCTAACTGCCCACTTAAAATTGTAGGCTTATAGCCCAAGAGAGGCATGTTTAGGAAAATAGTTACCCATCATGCGGAGGTCACCTTGCCGTGGTTGATGGGCACACATGAATTTTCCAATATATGCGCTAAGAACCTTGATTTTTTCTAAGGACATTTTATTTAGCAATAGTGCAGTTTAGATCTTATTTTCTTAGTGTTTGCATATGTCTTGGCCCTTACAGAGTGCTGCTGTGCTTTCTTATTCTATGTGGGAGAGGCAGTCATGAGTGAAAGGATAACAGGAGTGTGTCCTAGACGAGGAGATGGAAGAGCACCAGACCCAGTCCCCATACACTGCAATATTACAGAGGAGTCCACATCAGTGTCAGGGCTCAACAGCCGGGACCGCTCCCTATTTATACCACGAGCACAGTTAAAATACTGGAGCCAGATTACTAGTGGGGAACTATATAGTAGCATGAAAGCAACAGCTTTGTGCATGACGACTGGTATAAATGGAGGGGGTATATAAATATCCAGATGGGTAATAGGACACACAAGTTCCGTACAGTACAAGAATACACACATACCCTCTTTATATAAATTTAAATGTTGTAAAGGGTACAATTTAGGGTGCGCATGACTAGGATAGAAACTCCCCGGGCATATGTACAAAAGACTGAATAGTAAGCCCACCTGAAGACAGATAACGTGAAAACGCCTCCAGTGGGATTTCAAAGAAGTCAGACTGGTTGTCAGCAATGACCTTCAGGCGAGACAGAGAGAACATGGAGTATATAAGGTTGAGTTCCTTCAGGAATTTGACAGAACTGAGCGAGTATTCTCAAACTACATATGGTCTTTTCGAGACAAGCACAGAAGAAAGTCTCTGTCCCTACAGTTGAAGAATTTTGCAATGAAGGTGTAAGGTGCAGACCCAAGGGGCAAGGGATGGAGGGATGTGATAGGCCCTCTGCAATGTACATAGCCGAGAAACTATCCCGGCCATAGGTGGAGATCAGTACATTCCCTAAAAAGAGCCGTGGATATTTGGGAATATGTCTGAAATACCCCCACAAAACAAGGTCCAGGAGTATGCGCCAAAGGGGCCATAGACTGTAATGATGCAAACTGAGCGAACGTCCAGTATACGCCTCCCGGAGACAGACACCCAGACCCAGTCTACTATGTCCAGTCAGTGAATACGCCTGGACCCTGTTTTTTGGGGAACTTCGGAAGTATGCCCCGATGGGGACACAGAATGCAAGGTGAAAGCACCCTAACAAGTTGCAGCTTATCTGCTGTTCTGTTGTGAGATGAAGCCCATTTTGGTGGAGTCCGTATAAAATGGATCAACTCAGACTCCTAAAATATATAATAAATTGGGTACAGTAGTTTGTGGGGAATATTTTTTTCACAAGAATTTGGTAAAGTTATGAAATGTCCTATAAATGTCTGTCCTATTCCTGATCTAAGGGTCTAGACTTTTAGCTGAGATGAATCTGTGCTACAGTAAATTTATCACTTACACATGAGCCGTGTATGAGGGAGCCGGAGGCCTGGAAATGGAGGAGTCGGAGGTTTGGCTTACTGACTCCACAGCCCGGGTTAGCAATAGCCGGATGCAGGTGAAGCCGAGCAAAGGACGGACACTACATCTCCCCTTCTAATGAGCCGTGTAGTAGGTGGTCTCTGTCACAGAATAAGGTAAGGGTCCGGTGTGCTACCGGGGGTGTACAACTCCAAGAGGGGCAGGAAGAGAAGGATAGAATCCAACGGAAAAGGAGATCGCACAGTTTCCCAAGGAGACCGGATCACTAATGATCTACTCCAGACACACAAACAAGAGGATCTGATGGGGGAGGGGTGACAGACAAATTCATAGAGAACTGGATTCATGTAGCCAAAGTAGAATTAGCAAATGAGCTACAATGAGCCTGAAAAGGACGGACCCCACAAAGCCAGAGTTAATGTTGCAGATTTCACCGGCATCAGACAATGAGAGCGGGGGGCTTTGCACAGCTTAAGATACTCAGAATAAGGTCAGACATAACAGTACCTGCATATTACATGTGCTGACTAATGAAAGATACTGCCACTTGCACTGGTATGGCTGACATCAGACTGTAAGTGCGCCCGATAATGTCTGTGAGGGCGTATCTGTGCCCTGTTCCTCAGTCTCCTCTCGCTCTCCCTCTGAGCGCTGGTAAATAGGTGATGGTATCAGGGGGAACAATGTCTACCTAGAACTGAACCCTTGGTCTGGGCCAACTACGCCATCTTGTGGTAAGGGACAGTACCAATTAGTGAAGCGCTGCTAAGGGGCCATGTGTTTCTGAGTCAGGTCTCACAGTCTGGGGCCCATTCGTAACAGGACAATGGCAGACAAGGTCCTCTGGTCTCCCACCTCAGCTCAAGTGAGGCCGCAACTCTGAGCATCGCGTAGGCCATGCTAATGGAGCACAGCCAAACTCATCTGAAAATGGGCCCATAAGCTTCTTGTAACCAAGAGGAGTCACACTGATGGCCCTCCATGCCGGGATGAGCTCTCTGTGCAGCTCGGAGCCCCCTTGGACACATACGCACCCAATGGCTGCCGGACATGCCCCCCCTACACAACACTTATTTTTTAAAGCATTCTGACTTTGCAGCGTTTTCCCACAACACTATATCAGCGCTGGTCCCAGGTGTTGGCAGCTCCATTCCCACATAGGTGTCACTGGCAGAAGGAGATCCTGGACCAATGCAAATATGACAACTTTTCCATACCTTTTTTTTTAACTAGAGCATAATAGTAAGTTTCATCCATTTTTACTTTTAAACATAATAAAGCAACTTTTTCTTCTCAAGTTGGACAAATAATGTTTCCTATAATGTCTCCAATTCCATTCCCAGCAGTTCTGCGCTCTCCAGCGCTTCTTTGCGCCTCCCCAGACGTAGTAAGCCGCGCGCCTGACTTTCCTGGACGTCGCTCCTCATTGCGGTGTTTGCCAGCGGTATAAGTGCAGAGCAGTCGCTGGACACATTAAACGCCTTCTGAAAGGGAAGAAAGAGAACGGCCATTATCCTTCCTAAAAGAAAGGGATGGTGGCAGAATTCTTTTCAGCTGTTTTAGCAAAGTTTTTTGGATTTATGGGCAAAGTCTTTCCTACAAAACTGCAGAACTGATTTCTTGCAATTCTGCGAGTCTGATCATTCTATAAGAAAATTAACTAAGTGACAAATATATTGTTTTATTATAGTTCTGTGAGTACAAATCATTACATAACCTTGGGTTCACCCTGATATTACACACAAAGCAATTGGTTGGCTTGCTGTAAGGGGTTGTCGGGTCACTGTGTAACTGCAGACTTATAAATCCTCCAGCGCAGAGACTGGGCACTGTGTGGAGTCGCTGGTTTCTGACCCGGGGACGGCGGTGATATATGCATTATACATACTCCCGGGCAGAACCCGACTAGTGGGCGCAGCCCCGCTCCAGAGTGGCCTTGTACACACCAGTTTTTTGATTTGGAAGTGACAGTCAGTTTTTTGCTATTTGTATATTGTCTCTCTGACCGAGCGCTCCACCCTCCAGCCTGTGGTGGATTTAATTGCAGCAGGATCCTAGCTACCCATAAATGCAGGCTTTAGCCTAGCAGAGGATTCACATTAGATCAGTTCCCAGCAAACCGGAAAGTGCCTTGTCGTTGGCTGCTGGGTTTGCATGAATTGGCCAAATTATGTGCTAAACATCTCCATTTTTTCTTATTATCTAAAGCAGTAATGACATTCAAATTCCATGTATTTCATGTTTCCATGCTTTAGCACTACAGAGTGCTACTTTGTCTTTATATCATGTGGCTTCTGCCACAGAAACAGCACGGCCATGCCAGCCACACATCTCCTGGATGCTCACTATGGTTATAGTGATATACTGTACTGCTGCTCCCAGGGCTGCCATTGCTGGCCCTACACTGGAGTCTCTGGGCAATGGGGAGCCAGTGAAGGGATTGACAGAGAGGAGAGGCGGGGGACACGTGGATTAGTCGGGCAGCAGAGTTTAGGATAGATTGGAGGTGTGCGAGTGGTAGAAGGGAGGCCACAGAGCAAGAGGTTGCAGTAGTCAAGGCAGGAGATGATGAGGGCGTGCACTAGTGTTTTTGCAGATTCGTGGTTGAGGAATGTGCGGATCCGGGAGATATTTTTTGAGTTGGAGTCGGAAGGAAGTGGAAAGGGCTTGGATATGTGGTTTAAAGGAGAGGTTAGAGTCCAGGGTTACCCTGAGGCAGCGGGCTTGTGGGACTAGGGAGATTGGGCAGCCATTGACTTTGATGGATAGGTCAGTTGGGGGGGGTTGAGTGAGACGGTGGAAAAATGATGAATTCAGTTTTGTCTATGTTAAGTTTTAGAAACCTGTCAGAGAAGAAGGATAAAATAGCGGACAGACATTGTGGGATTTTGGTTAGTAGGGAGGAGAAATCGTATCCAGAGAGGTAGATCTGTGTGTCATCAGCATAGAGGTGATACTGAAAGCCATGGGACCCTATGAGCTGTCCCAGGCCGAAGGTGTAGATGGAGAAGAGCAGGGGTCCTAGGACTGAACCTTGGGGGACACTGACAGATAGGGGGCGAGATGAGGAGGTGGTGTGTGAGTGGCAGACACTGAATGTCCGGTCAGTTAGGTATGAAGAGATCCAAGATAGGGCCAAGTCCGTGATGCCAAGAGATGAGAGTCTGCAGTAAGAGGGAATGGTCGACTGTGTCAAAGGCAGATGACAGGTCCAGGAGGAGGAGGACAGAGTAGTGTTGCTTGGATTTGGCAGTTAGTAGGTCGTTGGTGACTTTAGTCAGGGAAGTTTCAGTGGAGTGGTGCGGTCGGAAGCCAGATTGGAAGCGGTCAAAGAGGAGAGGTGGGAGGACAGTTCAGAATGGACGTGTTGTTCCAGTAGTTTTGAGCCATAGGGGAGAAGTGATATGCGGCGATAGCTAGACAGAGAGGATGGGTCAAGGGATGGCTTTTTGAGGATGGGTGTGATCGAGGCATGTTTGAAGCATGAGGGGGAAGACACCAGTTGTTAGTGACAGGTTGAAAAGGTGGGTTAGGGTTGGGATGAGAATAGTGTTAAGGTTAGGGATAAGGTGGGACGGGACTGGGTCAAGTTTGCAGGTGGTGAGGTGTGATTTGGAGAATAAAGAGGAGAGTTGATTGTCTGTAATGGTGGAGAAGCTGGTTTTGGAGGAGGATGGTTGAGTAGGTGTGAGGAGGGGCTGTGGGGACTTTAGTCAAAAGATTTGTCTGATAGTGTCAACCTTCTGCTTGAAGAATGTGGCAAAGTCTTCGGCTGAGATGAGAGGAGATGAAGGAGGCGCTGGGGGACGGAGGAGAGAACTGAAAGTTTTGAATAGCTGTTTAGGGTTGTGAGACAGGGATGATATGTGAGATGAGAAGTATGTTTGTTTTGCTGCAGTAAGTGTGGACTTGAAGGTAGTGAGGGACTGTTAGAATGCAATGAAGTGCTCGTTGGAGTGGGACCTTTTCCATTTCCACTCAGCAACCCTGGAGGCCCTTCGCAGTTCTTTAGTCAGGTTGGTGAGCCAGGGTTGCCGGTTGAATGGGCGAGCTGTGATAAGTGTGAGGGGGCGACCGATTTGAGAGCTACAGCTATTGAGGTGTTATATAAAGTGGCAGCAGCATTTGCATTGTGCAATGAACTTATGCCTGTGAGAGGGAGAAGGGATTCAGAGATTGATTGTAGGTCAAGGTGTTTGAGATTTCTGTGAGGGTGTGCAAGTTTGTGGAGTGTGGCTTGTGTACCTGGAGAGGAGAGGTAAGAGAATGTAAGTTGTGGTCAGAAAGAGGGAGAGGTGAGCTTGAGAGGTTAGATAGGGAACAGAGGAGGGTGAAGATGAGGTCCAGTTTGTGGCCATCTTTGTGAGTGGGGGCTGAAGACCATTGAGCAAGGCTGAAGGAGGAAGTGAGGAATAGAAGCTTCGAGACAGATGAGTGGGAAGTGTCAATGGGGATGTTGAAGTCACCCATGATGATAGTGGGGATGTCATCGGAAAGGAAATTAAGCAGCCAGGTGTTGAAGTGGTCAAAGAAGGTGGTGGCTAGTCCTGGGGGGCAAGTAAATGACGGCCAGTTGGAGGGGGGAGTAGATGAGCACACAGTGTACTTCAAAGGAGGGGAGAGTAATGGAGGGTGGCAGTGGGATATGGGTGAAGGGGCAGTTGCCTGACAGGAGAAAACCTACTCCTCCACCATGCTTGAAATTGGAGCGGGGTGTGTGAGAAAGATGGAATCCACCGTACGAAAGTGCAGCAGGGGACGCCGTGTCAGAGGTGGTGAGCCAGGTATCGGTGATGCCGATGAAAGAGAGTTTGTTAGTAATGAAAAGATCATGGATGTAGGAAAGTTTGTTGCACACGGAGCGAGCATTGCATAGAGCTCCTGTTAGTGGGACTGGGGAGGCGGGGGCTGGGCGGATGGGAGTAAGGTTAGAAGGGTTGCGAGAGTTTGTGACAGATCGTGGATAGGAGGTGGAAGTGACTATATGACAGAAATACCCAACAGTGACAGCATTCTAAAAACTGCACCCCTCAAGGTGCTCAAAACAGCATTCAAGAAGTTTATTAACCCTTCAGGTGCTTCACAGGAATTTTTGGAATGTGGAAGAAAAAAATGAACATTTAACATTTTTCACAAAAATGATTTTTCAGCCCCAAATTTTTTATTTTCACAAGGGTAAGAGGAGAAAATGGACCCCAAAACTTGTTGTGCAATTTCTCCTGAGTACGCCGATACCTGATATGTGGGGAAAAACCACTGTTTGCGCGCACTGCAGGGTTCAGAAGGGAAGGAGCACTGTGTGACTTTTAGACCGCAAAATTGGCTGGAATCGAGAGCGGACGCCATGTCGCATTTGGAGAGCCCCTGATGCACCTAAACAGTGGACATCCCCCACAAGTGACCCCATTTTGGAAACTAGACCCCCCAAGGATTTTATCAAGGGGTTGTTGTAGATCGGCTCACTTGGTTGCATATAGCGGTACACAGGAACACTGTCTCTTTAAATCTTCTGCTGGGTTTATTAAGAATGCTGCATAAACCACAGCACAGATAGCAAAAACAAACACGACCTTCCTGGCCTAACAGGAAAAACAAAACATAACGTATGGCACAGTCCTTGTTGCTACGAGTAACCGCCCGCTTCAGGAACAAACAACTCAAGGTTTATCTTTCCTTCACATGACAAAACAGCTCAGAGCCTTCACCTCCAAACCCACCCTACACACAAATCCTCTAAAAGGCTGGGATTTTATCCTCTGACCTCCTTCCTTTCTACAGGTGTTTAACCACCTTAGAACTAAAGATGGCTGAGTAACCCCTTCGTATGCTGGAACCTTTTTCCTATATTTAATTACTGGAGCTCCTAATCTCAGTGCTACACATCTTCCCTCCAGTACTTTGCCAGTGACTTTGTCACAGGATATAGTGAACATTTTGAACCCAGAGGTACGACACAGAACACAGAGTTTGATAACATTATGTCATCATATTGAATATGTTGTCATTAGTCTTAAGTGCAAGTGCTCGCTACTTGAGTTTGCATCAGGTACTCAGGTATGAAACAAGTATCGCGGGGGCTCGAGTGACATGCTCGAGTCCTCGCCTCGCATGTTTCACGGTTTTTAGACACTCAAAAAAACAACAACAAAAAACATGCAGGGATTGCCGATGCATAGCAGGCAATCCCCATGTGTTTTTTTCTTTTGGCTGTATAACAGCCGTGAAACATATGGGGCAGAGACTCGAGCATGTCACTTGAGCACCTGCGATACTCAGTGCATACCCGGCACCCGATGCATACTCAAGTAGCGAGCACTTGCGCTCAAGACTAGTCACCATATCGTCATCATTTTTTTTTTTCTTTACTTTTGAAAAAATCCCAACCTCAATACAACCCTAACCCTAAAACAACCCTAAGGCCAGGGCCCCATTATCAGTATCTGGTCAGTATTTTTTCTCAGGAGTGGGAGACAAAACCAGGAGAGGAACAATCAGAGAAAAGGTAGAATAGAAACAAGTCACCAACTCTGCATTTATCACCCACTCCTGGTTTTGGTTCCCACTCCTGAGAAAAAATACTGAGCGAATACTGATAATGAGGCCGTGGTCTAACCGTAACTCTAATGCTAGAGCTTATTTTTTACGCTGTTCCTCGTGTGGTATAAGTGATTAGACGACTTTATTCTTCGGGTTGGTGCGATTACAACGATACCAGATTCATATTCATAAAAGACGCTTTTTTTGCACAGACTAGTTTTTGCATCCCCATATTTTGATAGCTATAATTTTTCCATATTTCGGCCGAGAGAGTCATGTAAGGGCTTGTTTTTTGCGGGACAAGTTGACGGTTTTATTGGTATCATTTTCAGGCACGTGACATTTTTTGATCGCTTTCTACTCGTATTTTTGGGAGGCAGAACAAACAAGAACCAACAATTCAGGAATTGTTTTTACTTTTTTTATGCTGCTCCACGTGTGGTAAAATTGATAAGGTCGCTTTATTCTTCGGGTCAGTACATTTACTGCTATACTACATTTATATAGTTTTTTATGTTTTGGCGCTTTTACACAATAAAAATGCATCTGAATTGATGATATTTCGCCAACGAGGAATTGGTCTTCACATTCCGGAGTTATGTTCATCATACTTATCTGAATAAATACCAGTGACAGGCTGCTGTATATTAATACAATAGCTTTTTTGATATAGAGGTTTTTAAAATTAGTGGCTCCTCTCAATCCTTATATATTTATTATTGTTTTAAATAAATTATATACACATTTTTTATTGTTCATATATGCACTGTAGCACTTTCATTAGTGTATGGAAAGTATGATCAATTGTTATTCACTTTGTGTCGTTTACTTTTAGTTCACAATCATATACAGTACAGACCAAAAGTTTGGACACACCTCATTTAAAGATTTTTCTGTATTTTCATGACTATGAAAATTGTACATTCACTCTGAAGGCATCAAAACTATGAATTAACACATGTGGAATTATATACTTAACAAAAAAGTGTGAAACAACTGAAAATATGTCTTATATTCTAGGTTCTTCAAAGTAGCCACCTTTTGAAAAATCTTTAAATGAGAAGGTGTGTCCAAACTTTTGGTCTGTACTGTATACTCATTACTTAGAAAAAGAAACTATTTTCTTCTTTCTTACTTCCATTTTTCACATTTGCTTCCCCCCCCCCACTGTTTATTCATAATAGGTCACTAACATTCATTCATTCACCTTTCACACTTCTGTTTTACGTTTCAGGACATGAGGCTCCTTGTATATTTATTGCGCTGAGCCCAGCCGGCTGTTATTTGACCCTTGTGTTCTAACGTGGAGCGCAGAAGTCGCCATCTTGTTTTGCGCTCCAACGCTGAACGCATACCGCCGTCACTTCTGCCCTATTGATGCGCTCAAGCGAGTCGAGTCACGCGGACCGGATGTGACGTTGACATGTCATGCATGACGATCCCTCTCTCTGTTACCAGCTAATCGCGGCTTGCTATCTCGCACTTTGGACTCTTTTTGGCTGACTCCGGCTTAAATACCAACGCTGCCTTTTTGTTCCTTGTCCCTAGTCAAAGCCCAGATGGCGAAACGTGCGTTGGGAGCAGGAGCATGTGTGTGTGGTTTCAGCTCATGCCGGTATGTTAATTTTTTCTGGCGATATGGCACCAGAGAGATCCCGCAGAATCCCACCACTGCCACCACATGTGAAGGATCCACACCTCGCCACCCGCCTGACATCACAGTTACGTCTGACAGATCACATGATATGGATCTGCCCTTTGCACCAACTTGATGTTCCGCACCCCCTCGAGGTAATGTCAGATTGGTACAGTTCTACACAGACACCCCCTGTCCACACAGGTACAGGAAGGTACCGGGCGTGAGTAGAGGTTGCCCACTCAGTGTCTGACGTGGCACCACACTCGCTCACACCCCTGACAGGCTGAGAGGCCCCTTCCACTAGCCCCAGTGAAACAGAACCTTGTCAGCCTGGTAGAGCTGCTACCAGTTTCTATTAGATATAAGCCCCCCGGTCCGTTAACGGGAATTATCGGGCCAGAAACCAGCCCCGGTATTGTGTTAGTTGGACCGTACAATGGACATGAGGATTCGTGGATCGAGATAAAAGATCAGCCCAAGGTTAAACTATATATTTAATCGCCATCACATCGCCTATATACATAAGGATTATAAATACATAATGGTCAGAGATGCAAACACAATAGTAGTGGTGCAAAAGATAAAAACAGATATTAAGAGTGAGTTACCAGTCAGATGGAAAGCTTGGCTTGTGGGGGAGGGCTGCCACATGGGAGGCCTCTGTGGGGATGACTTCCCTCACATGATGTGTCGTCGCGACCTCCCAGAGAAAAAGCCCTAGGCTAGAACTGCAGGAGCTTTTAAACTCTCTGGGTCACTCCCCCTCCTGCCCCCTGGACTGGACCTAAATCTCCACCCATGGCCTCCCTCAGCTATAAACTCCAAAAACAAAAATGGGTTATACTTCCTTAATGGACGGTCCTAGGGAGCCGGTTCTGGTGTCATCACGATCCAGCCGGGCCCCTGCTACACGAGGAGACTAAAGACAGTGGCCCTACGGGTCTTCAAAAGGCTGTGTCTGGTATCTCCCCATCCCTACGCGCTAGACTGGGCTGGGAGTAAGACTGACATTCCCCATTCTCTTGGGATCTTGAAAATCTATTTTATAAATAACTAGGACATATAGCATTTCCATAATTTGGTATTGAATTATAGTTGTCTGACACAAAGGGAACGGCATGGCTTGGATCTCTAGGGGGTCTTCCTATTGAAGCCCACCAGCTAGCTGGTGGGGGTATAATTTCTTGGCTTGGAGCTGCTAAGTGAGATATTTGTCACTCAATCTCTCGGGCCCCCTTCCTCCTTCTTGGCTGTAGAAGTGTCCAGTTACAACTGTATGCAGTAGATCTTTATAATCCCCTGCCAAATAGGATACAATGATTGACATGGGATTATATCTACAATATTCTTTACATATTTTGTATTTTTATTGCATCGTTTTATTCTGAGAGCTATAACTTATTTTTCGGCTGATGGAGCTGTATGGCGGTTTGATTTTTGCGGGACAAGATGACGTTTTCAGCGGTACCATTTTTATTTACATTTGTCTTTTTGATTGCGTTTTATTCCATTTTGTGTTCGGCGGTATGATGATAAAGCACTGTTATTTGCATTTTTTTTTTACACCGTGTTCACTAAATGGGTTAACGAGTGGGACAGTTTTATAGGTCAGGTCGTTCTGGACCTGGTGATGCCAAATATGTTTACTTTTATCGTTTTGTTTTTTTCATAATAATATTTATTTCTGGGTATAATATATTTTTATTCTTTATGATTTTTTCATTTTGTTTTATATTTTTCCAATTTTTTTTTTACTTTCTGACACTTTTTTACTTTGTACTACTATGGGACTTTCATTTTTTTGCAGGCTGATTGCTTGTATAGCATAGGGATGCAGCAGCATCTCTAAGCTATGCAGGCTGTAAGCTCTGCACTGACACAAGTTAGATAGATAGTGCTCTGCACATGATCTAACAAACTTACTGGTGCCTGGTGACCCGGAAGTAGTCATGAAGACATCGGGTCACCATGGCAACAAACAAGACCACCCCACTGAGACAGCGAGGGGTCTCCGATCCAAGGTAGGAGGGCTGTCTTACCTCTGCCTGCTCCCGAAATGCTGCGATCGACTTCAAATCGCAGCATTTTGGGGGTTAATGTGCCGGGCTGCTCCTGGCACAGAATACTGGGTGTCAGCTGTCAGAATCAGCTGACACTCGGAGATGAACGCGCCAGCACAGCATGTGTGCGGGCGCGATCGCCGAGGTGTAATAATACGTACCTGGTCATTAAGGCCCAGGGCACAGGGATGTCTTATTACGCCTCATGCCAGAAAGGGGTTAAAGAAATTTTTGTATGACTGTGACGCTGGATTTCCAGCATTTCCATTGCTGGTGAGCTGGATTTTTCCTATAAAGTCTGTTAGTGCAGTTAATAGTTACCATCCGTTTTCCTCTAGTCAGATAGGTTCAGATCACTTGGACACTAAGTTTGTGTTAAAAAACTCAAAAGAGAATAAAAAAAGTTAGAGAAGACCTCCATGTGTTATACACGTATTTTCCCATCAATATTTTGCCACAAATCAATTTATTGTGGAAAACTCATCATGGCTGGCAAACTGAAATGTTACAAGATTCTCTCATCTGCTCCTCAATGTTTGCTGATCCCTCAGTGCACACGGTGTATAATGCAGTCACAGCACCCGGCACTTACTTCCAGCTGTTAGGAGGTGCTGGGAAGTTTCCTTCAGTTTAATGCTGACTGATATTATAGTGAATGATTCCCAGTGAATAGACCATGCTGGCGATGTGGAGCATTATTCTATTCAGGGGTCGCCCACCCGTCACCTCCAGTGACTCCGCTCAGTAAGCGCTGCAGCTGCAAGAACTGGTAATAATCAGTGTGGGGCGTCACATTCCTCCCGCAGCGGCCATTTCATCCATCTGCCACATTCTTACACTGTCTTGTCCACATTTACACCATCTAGTTAGTTAGTTACTTATTTTCTGCCAGAAATGTAAGCTACAATTTTGGTGTAATTTCTGGAGTAGAATGTTAGGCCCCTCCCCTCTCATATAAGCCACACCCCTTTTCAGCTAAGCCACGCCTCTTGTCAGACAAGGCACAGAAAGGGTTTAAAACATGTGAAGCAAATCATGAAATACAGATTTTGCTGCACAGAACTACAGGATTCTGTCATTTAGCTGATAAATCTCTCCCAGTGACTTCTGATTAATATTTAGATTTGTATTGAACATAAACCGCAATCGTATGACCATTAATAGATAACCAGCCTTCTTTATACACGTTCAATTGTTACCATAAGTTATTTTTCCCCAAAATATCTCTGCAGATCCTCTAAATGAATCTATGTAAAAGAGATTAGTTACTTACCGGTAACGGGATTTCTCGGAGACCATGACAGCACCACGAGAGAGGGAATCCGCCCACCAAGGACAGGAAACCTACAGGCTTAAAAGGGGGCGGCCCTCCCTCTCGCCTCAGTTTGGATTACAGAGCATTGAGAGGACCGTCCGGTTAGTAGACATAGCAACATAATCATGAAACAAACAGTATATACATTTTCTTACAACATCAATGTGTGAGAATAAAGAATGAAAACAGATAAGAAGTGCTCCCAAAAAGGGGTGAAGGGAGGTAATATAAGGGTGCTGTCATGGTCTCCGAGAAATCCCGTTACCGGTAAGTAACTAATCTCTTTATCGGTCGACCATGACAGCACCGCGAGAGAATTGCAGAGATGAAGATTCTAGGGAGGGACCACCGCTTTGAGCCCCCTTCTCCCAAATGTGAGGTCAGACGAAGCACCCAGATCTAGTCTATAGTGCTTATAGAAGGTAGATGGAGAAGACCAGGTAGCAGCCTTACATATGTCCTCCATCGAGACGCCAGACCTCTCTGCCCATGAGGTTGCCACCGCCCTGGTAGAGTGAGCTTTCAGGCCACGCGGTGCTTCCTCTCCGTTGGATACATAGGCTAGCGTAATGGCCTCCCTAATCCATCTAGCCATGGTGGATCTAGAGACCTTAAGCCCCTTCCTAACCCCCTGATAGGAGATAAACAGGGAACTATCTCTCCTAAAGGGCTGAGTGACAGCAAGGTACCTAACCACACACCTTCTCACATCTAAAGCATGGAAATCTGTTTCTCTCTGATTACTAGGGTTCGGGCAAAAAGAGGGTAATATTACTTCCTGAAGTCTATGAAACCGGGAAGCTACCTTAGGCAAGTATGCCATGAAAACTAGGAATGGGATCAGGGGGTGCCATGCTTACCAGGATGGTAGATCAAAGGGGTGCCATGAATACCAGGATGGGGGATCAATGGGTGCCATGCATTCCAGGATGGGGATGAGGGCCACGTATACCAAGATGGGATGGGGGCCACATATACCAGGAAGGAGGGACCATACATACCAGGATGGAGGATATTAACAGAATTAGGGGACATTACCCCAATACCAATGTCAGCAGCAGACTCCTATTAGACAAAGATAGCACAAGTATACACAAAATGCAGATTTTAAAAGGAAGGTTTTTATGATTAAGGGAAAAGGAAACCCAAACCTACAGGGCCCTGTGTGAAAAAAGTGATGCCCCTCCCTCCTTAAAACATAAATTAACTGTGATTTGTCACATCTTTGGGAAGCTGAGTTCAATTTCCGTAGCCCCACACAGCCCTGTTTACTGCCACATGTGTTCTCAATCAAGAAATCACTTAAATAGGACATGTCTGACAAAGTGAAGTAGAACAAAAGATCCTCTAAAGCTAGAGATCATGCTGCGATCCAAAGAAATTCAGGACCAAATGAGAAACAAAGTAATTGAGATCTATCAGTCTGGAAAAAGTTCTAAAGCCATTTCTAAAGATTTGGGACTCCAGCGAACCACAGTGGGAGTCATTATCCACAATAGGCGAAAATATGGAACAATGGTGAACTTTCCTAGGCGTGGCCGGCTGATCAAAATTAACCCAAGAGCGCAGCAACGACTCATCCAAGAGGTCACAAAAGACCCCACAACAACATCCAGAGAACTGCAGGTCTCACTTGCCTCAGTTAAGGACAGTGTTCATGACTACACCATAAGAAAGAGACTGGGCAAAAATGACACGCATAGCAGAGTTCCAAGATGAAAACCACTGTTGAGCAATAAGAACAAAGGCTCATGTCAGTTTTGGCAGAAAACATCTTGATGATCGCCAAGACTTTTGGGAGAATACTCTGTGGACTGACAAGACAAAAGTTGAACTTTTTGGAAGGTGTATGTCCCATTACATCTGGCGTAGAAGTAACACTGCATTTCAAAAAAGGAACATCATACCAACCGTAAAATATGGTGGCAGTAGCGTGATTGTCTGGGACTGTTATGCTGCTTCAGGACCTGGAAGACTTGCTGTGGTAAATGGAACCATGAATTCTGCTGGTTAACCAAAAAATCCTGAAAGAGAATGTCCGGCCATCTGTTCATGACCTCAAGCTGAAGTGCACTTGGGTTATGCAGCAGGACAATGATCCAAAACACAGGAGTAAGTCCACCTCTGAATGGCTTAAGGAAAACAAAATTAAGACTTTGCAGTGGTTTAGTCAAAGTCCTGACCTTAAGAAAGTGGTTCATGCTCGGAAACCCTCCAATGTGGCTAAATTACAACAATTTTGCAAAGATGAGTGGGCAAAAATTCCTCCAGAGTGTTGTAAAAGATTCATTGCCAATTATCCCAAACACTTGATTGTAGTTGTTGTTGCTGAGGGTGCTTCAACCAGTTATTAGGTTTAGAGGGCAATCACTTTTTCACACAGGGCCCTGTAGGTTTGGATTTCTTTTTCCCTTAATAATTAGGATCTTCATTTAAAAACTGCATTTTGTGTTTACTTGTGTTATCTTTGTCTAATATTAAAATTTGTTTTGAGATCTGAAATATTTAAGTATGACAAACATGCAAAAGAATGAGAAATCAGGAAGGGGCAAACAACTTTTCACACATACACATATACATATATATATATTCATCCCACAATGTCACATTCACCGCAGGAGAGAGGGATTGGTAAGATGGGACAACCATTACAAACCAGCCACCTGATCAGACGTTATTGAACACCTTTCCAGAAGCTTTAATCAATCTTATCTACTGTTATTTCCTGAAGAGAGGAAACAAATGTCCTAAAAATAAAAAAATATAAAAATGAAAGTTAAAATAAAATAATAATAATAGGCTCACCTCCACTATGAGCATTTTTTGCTCTTCTAATAATCCAAGCTTTCCTAATTGTTCTTCTATTTGCTCCTGCATCTTCATATTCCTCTCCAGCACAAATGATGCATGCTGGGGCTGTAAGAGCTGTAATAGAGGCCTAGAAGAACCATCAGAGGTCAGGCCGATCTGGTTACAGCAAGAACACAGATACACGCTGTATAAGACAATAGGATGGAAACAAGATTTTAAAAGGAGTTATCAAACACTTTTATACTCCACTGGATAGGTCATTAATATAAGATAGGTGGGGTCCAACCATCGGCCCCCCGATGATCAGCCGCCATCACCTCTGACAAAACCGCTCCGTACACTGCGGCCGCTGCCGGATGCAGACCCTCTATTGAGGAGTACCGAAGGTGATCTGCAGCACCAGGCAGTGGCCACTGGGGTGCGCTCTGTGCACAAGTTACATCCGGCCGTTGCCAGAGCTATAAACAACTTATTGGTGGGGAGCCAAGAGTCGGACCTACAACCATCTGATATAGACGACCTATTTTATGCATAAATCATCTGCATTTAAGTATTAGAGAACGTCTTTAAGAGCCCTGCATTTTCAGAGCCAAACTTCAGTCAACATCTAATAACCAATTACAATGTCTTTCTTAGGACTCGTTCACACGAATGTATTTTCAGTAGGAAAGTTGTCTGTGGAACAAATGGACAGCACTCAGACCAATGCTATTCAATGGGAAAGTGCAGAGGAGTCATTTTTTTTTTGTCACTGATCGAATCTGTGTGTGAGAAAAAAATAAATAGAGAAAATGGCAGCATGTCCTCGTTTCATCCGTCAGACAAGATTCACCCATTCAAGTCTATGGGTACAGAAAAAAATCTGCTTTATACAGATACATTGCAATCCTGTAGCCCTGGAAACTGTAAATGGTTAAAAAGCCAGATTAGATCTGGACTGCACATGGACGTCAAGTGAGAAAAGAATTCTCCCACTTTTCTGGATGAAACTCTGAATGATATTTTATCTGCTTGTGTGAACAGGCCCTTAGAGGTCTCGACAAGACGGAGGAGCTGATCCAGAGCGTCCAGGTAAAGCTAGCAGTCCAGGTAATGGCGGATACGGAGGCAACCATCCACATCGTGCTCCATGCCCTTCTCATCTGACGTCCGTGACAGTGATGCTCAGTGTAAAGCCTGAGCTCAGGAGATGTGGGCTCGGACCCTGTTCAGACACACTGGAACTGATCAATCTCCATTCAACATTATGAACGTAAAACTGGAGCACTGGCCCCACTCAAATATATTGTATTATGGTCAAATCATTCCCTTTAGGAACTGAGTGCTGTGTAATAGAGGAGGATAAGGCCCCCCGTATACAGCAATCTATTCTCTGATAGGCGAGAGGGAAGAGACTTCATCTCCTCCTTTCTGATAATGTCCCCTGTATCCTGGTGACAGTGATTGTGCCATCCCAGCAGGTGACACTAGAGCCGCTCCCCGCTCTTAGGCTATGTGCCCATGAAAACGCTTGTAAAACCGTCTGCCATGCAAAGCAATGTGAATTCGGATGTGCTGTGCACATGATGCGCTAATTAGAGCGCCAAATTCGCATTGCGTTGCAAAATGCAGCATGACCATTTCTACCGCGATTACGCCGCAAATTCGCGGCCATTGGAAAGCAGCAACCCCGCAGGTATATGTGGATTTGCTGCTTTTCAATTAAATTCAATGGCCGAGAATTTGCAGCGTAATCGGGGTGCGTGTGGTACCCAGGATGAAGAAGAGACTACAACTCCTCTTCATCCCGGCTACCAAGCGGTGAAAAAAAGAAATAAATAAGTTAAAAATAAAAAACCCTGTATACTCACCTCTCCGGTCTGCTCCCGGCGGCGATCCTCTCTCCTCGCCGTCCAGCGGTGTACTTGCAGGACCTGCGGTGACGTCATCTAGTCAGCTGATGGTCACGCGACCGCTGATGTCAGAGGTCAGGTGATGGTCGCGTGACCATCAGCTGACTAAATGACGTCACCGCAGATCCTGCCAGTATACCGCGGGACGCTGAAGAGAGAGAACGCCGCCGGGAGGAGACTGGAGAGGTGAGTATACAGGTTTGTTTTTACTTTTAACTTTTTTACTATAGATGCAGCATTTAAAGCATCTAAGTTGGTCACACAATATAAATCCATGCCGGTTGCATGGATTTATATTGTGTGACCAACTTGTCAAGCACTTTTCCAAGTTATGCTCAAAATCACTTGGAAAAGTGCTTGAAAAAACGCTGAAAAAACACTTCTCTCTGGCAGAAAAAATGCATGTAAATCTGCATGTAAATCTGCATGTAAATCTGCCAGAGAGAGGCAAAAACACTCTGCATCAAATCTGCTACGTGTGCACATAGCCTTAGCGTGTATGTGCTGTACTTATCATTCAGGACTGTGCAAAGACCTGCCTGTGACCAAAAGAACAACAAGGCTGTGTGCACACGCTGCAGATTTGGTGCGTTCTTCAATGGAACAGGCTGCCACAAGAGGTGGTGAATTCTCCTTCAATGGAAGTCTTCAAACAGAGGCTGGACAGACATTTGTCTGAGATGGTTTAGTGAATCCTGCATTGAGCAGGGGTTGGACACTAGGACCCTGAAGGTTCCTCCAATTCTAATGTTCTAGGATTCTATTTATAAACACCAGCTGCAATCTTCCATGGAGAAGTAACTGTGGTTTCAGGAGAACTTGCAGCAGAAGGTCTGTGCCTTCCGCTAGCTCCTCCCCCTTCCGCTAGCTCCTCCCCTTCCTTCTTTAAAGAGTATTAATAGCACTAACTGTCATCTATCTCACTAATAGGAAAGTTTGTCTTCACTGAATACAGATTTTACAGATGTTACCGTGAATTGAGACTGAAAGATCAATCCAGCAGGAAAAAGAAGACTTCTCTGATAAGATTATAAAATTACTTATTTTCATGTGTAATATTAATTTACAAAACAAAAATTAAAACAACGGTTATTCTTTAACTAATAAAGCACTTAGGACAGGGATTCATTAAGACTGGCCATATTCAAGCTGCTCTTGATGAGGGAGCGCGCTGGAGTCAGACGGTCCAGATTCATTAAGTGGCGCATGAATTATGCACTTCTGACAAGTGGTGCGTGCACCTTGCCACAAACCTTACTCCAGTCACGGACTGGAGTAAGATTTCTGGTGTAAGGGAAGCCACAGTTCGCTATGAATTAGACAAGCTGTGGTGCTACACTTCCATCCTGCCCCAACTCTGCCCATTTTTGTGAAGCTGGGCAAAACTGACGTGAAAACACCAAACGTCACAACATTTTTGATCAACTCAACAATGCACAAAAATTGTGACTTTTCAAAGTGATTTACACCAGAATTCTGGCATAATTGCATTGATCAATCAGGACTATAGTGTCCTAAGTTTTTATACTTCATTAAAACATCCTCCTCCTCCCAAGAGGTGGTCCTAGGTCCTGACCCTCGCAGTGCTCGGTCACTTCTGCTGCAGGACTGCTCGTCCGGCTTCTCGGTACAGATGAGATCCTCTATATACCTTGCCCTAATGAAGCCGGCACAGGACCACGTCCACAGCTGCTCCCTGTGTGTGGGGGCCGTCCACTTCTATTACAGGGTCCTAGTACGGAGTGATCAGCTCTGGATACAGTGGGGTGGTCTGTTCTGGCAATGTCATGTATACATTGCTGGGGGGCTCCCAGTGATGTCTGAGCACATAAGCTGAATCTATGGCAGTTATGTGATGGATCCTCGCAGTCAGTGATGGAGAGGAAAAGCCTCATGGAAGATTCAGCCGGACAAATCCACAACTGTGGACTGAATGGAGGCAGAGAAATCAGTGGCTGCAAACAAGACATTTCTTCTTGTAGATTCCCCGGATGATTGGGAATAGTTGCTTGAAGATGTAAGACCCCAGTCAGGTGGTCGCTGTTATTAACTCCTTTTGCCTAAAAAAAATACAAATAAAATCTGCAGTCACTTTTGATAATTTTTGGTCACAGCTTCGAGCCTTAGTCTTTCTTCTCTAATTCTATCCAGTAATGGAGATTACAATGATAGCATACACGGTGCCATCTAGAGCCCACAATACATTTATATGGAAAGGAGTTATAGAACATCAGAAAATGTCTGTTTTGTCACAGAAACAATCACATTAAATAGGATCTGTCACTTGTCATAAATCTGTAACATTTATTTGGTGTAAATGCCGCTGTTCTTCTGAATCTGGGATTGGTTTTATTCCCTTTTCCATCGGCCACTCCACTCCTCTTACTTATATATTAATCTTGTCCCTTTAGCTAAGTGGTAGTGATACAAAACTCCTCTACATGGGAGGCTTTTTAACCCCTTAATGACCGGAGCATTTTCCATTTTTGCATTTTCATTTTTTGCTCCCCTTCTTCCCAGACCCATAGCCTTTTTATTTTTAGGTCAATATTGCCATGTGAGGGCTTATTTTTTGCGGGACAAGTTGTACTTTTAAACGTCATCACTGGTTTTACCATATCATGTACTGGAGAACGGGGAAAAAAATTCCAAGCGCGGTAACATTGCAAAAAAAATGCAATTCCATCGTTGTTTTGTTTTTACCACGTTCACTGAATGCTATAACTGACCTGCAATTATGATTCTCCAGGTCATTACGAGTTTGTAGACACCAAACATGTATAGGTTCTTTTTTATTTAAGTGGTGAAAAAAAAATCCAAAGTTTGCTAAAAATGGCGCCATTTTCCGAGACCCGTAGAGTCTCCATTTTTCGGGATCTGGGGCCAAGTGAGGGCTTATTTTTTGCGTGTCGAGCTGATCGCCCTTTATTTCATTTTATTTCAATGTTGTGACGACCAAAAAACATAATTCTGGCGTCTAGAATTTTCTCGTTACGCCGCTTACTGATCGGATTAATTCTTTTTTTTATATTGATAGAATGGGCGATTCTGAACGCAGCAATACCAAATATGTGGTTTTACTTTATTATTATTTTATTTTGAATGGGGCGAAAGGGGGCGATTTAAACTTTTATATATTGTTTTATCTTTTTCATATTTTTAAAAACATTTTTTTCCACTTTCTGCATGCTTCAATAGTCTCCACAGGAGACCAGAAGCTGCAGATACCTGATCGGCTCGACTTCAGAAAGGCGATGAGCAGATTGCCTCTATGTAGCAGAAATGCTCCTGTGCTATGAGCGCCAACCACTAGGTGGCGCTCATAGCAAGCAAGACATGACAACCACAAGGGTCTGCTGCAGACCCCGGGTTGCCATGCCCACGCATCGGTAACCCGCGATCACGTGACAGGTCACCGATGGGCGGGGCTAATGCCGCTGGCCAGTAAGGGGTTAAAGACCACTCCGAGTTGGCTAAAAAGACTACTTTACACAAGGCGTAAAGTGCCATATTTTCTAAACGAAGGGGCACAGGAAAGAAAAACAAAATGAAGCAGATTCATGAGAACGGAAAAAATTACACATTTATGTCAAGTGACAGCTTCTCTACAAAGGAAGTTGTTCAACAGAAAAAGTTGTCTTAATGTACTTAAAATAAAAACTGATGAAACTTCCTGTAACACGGCTGGGTGTGGACCCACTGCTCCTGGGGCCGGGCTGACCCTGGAGTGGCGTGACTAAGCAACTAACTGGTTTTCACTAGAGCCTCTGGTGGCGAGGATAGTCTTGGCCACAGGTATTCGCCAGGTACCACTCCTGATCTCTGCAGGACAAAGCAGGGTTAAATTCCTGCAGAGACCGGCCACGCCCCCTAAGGCCAAATGGAAAACACCATGCTGTTGCAGCTGTGCAGAGGAGAGCGGCAAGAGGCGAACCTCAGCGAGCCGACCTGATGGGAGGAGACGCCGAACGCTGACGATGGAGAGTAGGACGACGCTGAGGAGGCACGTGAGTTACTGCTGTGACAGCACCCCCCTGACGCCCCACTGTTCTTTAGGCCAACCCGACGGAGAAACTGCTCAAAAATCGCAGGGGGGAAGAGGGGGGAGAACGATGTTGTCGGCAGGCTCCCAAGACCTTTCCTCAGGACCGAAACCCCTCCAATCAACTAGACAGGCAGGTGTGGAGAAATGCTGCACAGTGAAAATGGTTTAAAATGTAGAAGTGTCTATTTTTATCAATTAACAAAATACAAAGTGAATGAACACAATACATCATCAAAGCATCAATTCTTCTGGATGCACTTACACAGTTTTGAAGGAACTCGACAGGGAGATTGTTCCGAACATCTTGGAGATCTAACCACAGATCCTATGTAGGCTTTCGCAAAACCTTCTGTCTCTTCATGTAATCCCAGACAAACTTGATGTTGAGATCAGGGCTCTGTGGGGACATATCATCACTTCCAGGACTCCTTTTTCTTCTTTATGCCATTTACAGTTCTTAATGACATTGGCTGTATATTTGTGGTCGTTTTGCTGCTGCAGAATAATGTTGGAGGCAATCAGACGCCTCCCTGATGGAATTGTATGATGGAGTCCTTAATGCTGAAAAATACAGGCAGATCATAATAATAAATAATAATCTACTATATAATTGTCTTATCCCGTCTGTCTGTCTGTCCAGGAAATCCCGCGTCGCTCATTGGTCCGGCAGCGGCCAATCAGCGCCGCGGGATTTCAGAAAAAAGATGGCGGCCGTTAGCGGGACAGAGCTCAGCGGCGTTGCAGCCGGGAGATGAGCGCCGCGAGGCGCTCATCTCCCGGCCGGTACCAGCAGAAGGACCCCGACCGCCGGACCCATCTGCGGGACGGAGATGCAGCCGGGAGATGAGCGGTGCGAGGCGCTCATGTCCCGGCCGGTAGCAGCGGAAGGACCGCCGGCGTCGCTGACCTCCATGCAGAAGAGAGGACCGGTGAGCGGCACTGCGGGTCGGGATACTTCTGCTGCGAGCACCCGCTCATGTCCCGGGTTCTCGCAGCGGAAGTAGCCGAACAGGCAGCGCCGCTTCCTGGTCCTCACCAAGACGATTCGATGATTGGTCGCGGTCTTCGGACCCGACCAATCACTGATCGTAGCGCAAAAGTTAAATACCGCTGTGCTGATTGGTCGCGGACGCTGCGCGCGACCAATCACCGATTTGGGCGCCAAATTTAAATATCGGCCGCGACCAATCAGCACAGTAGTGGTTAACTTTAGCCGCAAGATCAGTGATTGGTCGCGGGCCAAGACCGCGACCAATCACTGATTTGTGCGGCACATTTAAATAGCGGCCGCGACCAATTAATGTCAGCGCCGCTCCCCGGTCCTCTCTTCACACCCTAGCCGCTGATGTCCCCACAGTATCCGCATGGTGTTACAAAGATCCGGACATTTATGTTAAAAATTGCTGATTGGTCGCTGGAGCTGCCCGCGACCAATTACCGATTTGGGCGCCAAATTTAAATATCGGCCGCGACCAATCAGCACAGCGGTGTTTAAATCTGGAGCCAAGATCGGTGATTGGTCGTGTAGCACCCCGAGGGCTCGGCTGCTACAGGGGTATTGCACCTCAAACCAGAGGTGTGGTATTCCACTCCCGGGTAAGGATGGAGTGTGGACCAGGACTCGGTAGGCTGCATGCACCACATACACCCCATTTCCGAGGGACAGCTCAACTGTGCTCCCACTAGACAGAAGTGCAGGCATGACAGCATCTGTCCCTGGCTGGAGTGGGGGGGGGGGGGGGAGTGCACCCAGTGGTGTAGGAGCAGATAGGGGTGGGTCTCTGGGCATAGGTAGGGGCCCATTGGTTGCTAGTCACCTGGGCTCGGGTGTTAGAAGGAGGTATATAAGGTGGGCACCATCTTAGGACAGTAGTGAGTTGAGTCAGAGGGAAAGACAGGAAGCAGAGCCTCTGCATGGGCTCTGCTCCGCAGGCTGGCCTTGTCCGGAGGCTGGAGCCTGAGAGAGAGAGAAAGGAGAAGGAACAGAAAGGACAGTAAGCAAGGAACAGGAACACAGAGAAAGGCCCAGAGACACGAGTGAAGTAGGAACCTTAAGAACCCACGAGATAACGGGTGAAGGGTTGGCAGAGCAGGGTACCGGAACCCAAATTGGTGGAGGCGACTAATCCTCAGCCAAAACCGGAGGTTGTGACCACATCTTGGTGCGACCCCTCACTACATCCACCAGGAAACCATACCACATAGGGTCAGGGAAACCGGAGAGAGGTTTCGCCAACAGAAGGCCCGAGGAAGCTGGACAAAGGTGGGTCACTGGTGGGGACGGCCAGAGAAGGGAAGAGAAGGGAGTTCTGTGCCACACTCTGGAATTGCCTGGGAGTTGACCGAGTCCCTCACCTGGTGGACGCAGCACGGCTTGGGCAGTCATCGCCTGCAGCATTGACACGAATAACAACTGTGAGTAAAGCATTGGAAACTGCAACCGCACGTCTCTGTGTTTCATCGCCGCACCAGCACCATTAGTACTGGGACGCTCGCACCATCACTCCCATCATCTCGCACACTAACTGCCCTGGGGCTGCACTCTTCCCGTGGGGAGTCACACTACCTAAGCTGCATATACCATCAGCCCCAGCCGTCTGCCTTGAAGCGGCGGTCCCCACTGACCGCAATCCACGGGTGGTGTAGTCGGACACTTATTATAACACCAATAGACTGCCACTGGTTTGACCACCCTGGGCACGGACCGGGTCACCGCCACACGGAGACTACAACCCCCAGCGATCCGGCTCCGGGTATCCCCTGCACAGCGCAGGCCCAGGGGGCGAGTCAGTCGCGTCCGATATTTAAATTTGGCGCCCAAATCGGTGATTGGTCGCGGGCAGCGCCAGCGACCAATCAGCGATTTTTAACACAAATGTCCGGACCTTTGTAACACCATGCGGATACTGTGGGGACATCAGCGGCTAGGGTGTGAAGGGAGGACCAGGGAGCGGCGCTGCCTGTGCGGATAGTTCCGCTGCGAGAACCAGGGACATGAGCGGGCGCTCGCAGCAGAAGTATCCTGACCCGCAGAGCCGCTCCCCGGTCCTCCCTTCTCACCCTAGCCGCTGATGTCCCCACAGTATCAGCATGGTGTTACAAAGGTCCGGACATTTGTGTTAAAAATCGCTGATTGGTCGCTGGCGCTGCCCGCGACCAATCACCGATTTGGGCGCCAAATTTAAATATCGGCCGCGACCAATCACCGATCTTGGCTCCACATTTAAACACCGCTGTACTGATTGGTCGCGGACGCTATTTAAATGTGGCGCCAAAATCGTTGATTGGTCGCGCCCAGCGTCGGCGACCAATCAGCACAGCGGTGTTTAAATGTGGAGCCAATATCAGCGATTTTTAACACAAATGTCTGGACCTTTGTAACACCATGCGGATACTGTGGGGAGATCAGCGGCTAGGGTGTGAAGGGAAGACCGGGGAGCGGCGCTGCGGGTCGGGATACTTCTGCTGCGAGCAGTCGCTCATGTCCCGGGTCCTCGCAGTGGAAGTAGCCGCACAGGCAGCGGCGCTCCCCGGTCCTCACTAATACGATTCCGCTCCCCGCTCCTCACCAATACGATTCGCTGATTGGTCGCGCTCTCCGCACGCGACCAATCAGCGAGCTTGGCGCCAAATTTAAACAACGCTCTGCTGACTGATCGCGGTCGCTGGCCGAGATCAATCAGCAGTATTGGCGCAAAATTTAAACAACGCTCTGCTGATTGGTCGCCGGCCGCGACCAGTCAGCAGTATTGTCGCCAAATTTAAACACCTCTTTGCTGATTGGTCGCGGTCGCGACTAATCAGCGATTTTGGTGCCAAATTTAAACACGCTCTCCATTCCTCACTAACACTTTTAGCCGATTGGTCGCGGCCGCCGCCTGCGACCAATCACCGATATTGTCGCCAAATTTAAACACCGCTTTGCTGATTGGTCGCGGTTGCCTAACGCGACCAATCAGCGATTTGGGCGCCAAATTTAAACGCCGCTCTGCTAATTGCTCCCCGTCGGCAGCATACCTATTCTAGAATACCCGATGCGTTTGAATCGGGCCACCATCTAGTAATAATAATAAACAGGCAATGGAAGAAAAGTGCACACTACAAATGTGAATAAAGGATGCGCAGCCCTGGAGACATAACTCATGGTAATAATAATATAACAATATTTTTGATAGGGGTGACATGCAGGTATATGTATACATGTGCTGCATTATTGTGTATTAGCATGGTCATAATTTTCATGATATGAAGGGGATAAACACATATATGTATACTAGATGGTGGCCCGATTCGAACGCATCGGGTATTCTAGAATAGGTATGCGGCCGACGGGGCACAATTAGCAGAGCGGCGTTTAAATTTGGCGCCCAAATCGCTGATTGATCGCGTTAGGCAACCGCGACCAATCAGCAAAGCGGTGTTTAAATTTGGCGGCAATATCGGTGAATGGTCGCGGGCGGCGGCCGCGACCAATCTGCGAACCGTGTTAGTGAGGAATGGAAAGCGTGTTTAAATTTGGCACCAAAATCGCTGATTAGTCGCGACCGCGACCAATCAGCAAAGAGGTGTTTAAATTTGGCGACAATACTGCTGATTGGTCGTGGCCGGCGACCGTGACCAATCAGCAGAGCGATGCAGAGCGGTGTTTAAATTTGGCGCCAAAATCGCTGATTAGTCGCGGCTGACGGCCGCGACCAATCATCAGAGCGTTGTTTAAATTTTGCGCCAAGCT
Source organism: Phyllobates terribilis (assembly GCF_046119375.1). Taxonomy (NCBI): domain Eukaryota; kingdom Metazoa; phylum Chordata; class Amphibia; order Anura; family Dendrobatidae; genus Phyllobates; species Phyllobates terribilis. The sequence goes on along the minus strand of NW_027362768.1, from coordinate 349,175,590 downwards.
CGCTGATTGGTCGCGGCTGGCGTCCGCGACCAATTAGCACAGCAGTGTTTAAATGTGGCGGCAAGATCGGTGATTGGTCGCGGCCGCTATTTAAATGTGGCGCCCAAATCGGTGATTGGTCGTGGGCAGCGTCCGCGACCAATCAGCACAGCGGTATTTAACTTTTGCGCTAAGATCAGTGATTGGTCACGGTCTTCGGACCCGACCAATCATCGAATCGTCTTGGTGAGGACCGGGGAGCGGCGCTGCCTATGCGGCTACTTCCGCTGCGAGAACCCGGGACATGAGCGGGCGCTCGCAGCAGAAGTATCCCGACCCGCAGCGCCGCTCCCCGGTCCTCCCTTCCGCATGGATGTCAGCGACGCCGGCGGTCCTTCCGCTGCTACCGGCCGGGACATGAGCGCCTCCCGCCGCTCATCTCCCGGCTGCATCTCCGTCCCGCAGATGGGTCCGACGGTCGGGGTCCTTCTGCTGGTACCGGCCGGGAGATGAGCGCCTCGCGGCGCTCATCTCCCGGCTGCAACGCCGCTGAGCTCCGTCCCGCAGATGAGCCGCTAACGGCTGCCATTTTTTTTCTGAAATCCCGCGGCGCTGATTGGCTGCCGGACCAATGAGCAACGCGGGATTTCCTGGACAGATAGACAGACAGACAGACAGACGGGATAAGACAATTATATAGTAGATATTGTTCTATTGATATTACCATGAATTATGTCTCCACGGCTGCGCGTCCTTTATTCACATAGCGATTTGCACTGTGCACTTTTTCTTCCATTGCCTGTTATCATTATTTTTTTTTAATAAATGAAGATTCATTTCATTAATATGTGTTGTAGCCTATGTACATAAACACAATCATACATGCGCACAAACACACACGTCACTCACCATCCCTCTGCTCGGCTCCTGTCATCCAACTCCTCTCCGGTGCAGCAGTGCAAGGCGCACTGCCTGACGTCACAGGGCCGTGTCTCCTAGCTATGACGCGGCCGGTCCAGCACACAAGAAAGTTTACAGGTGCAGTGCTGGCCCGGCCGAAAGAAGAAGCAGGGGCCCTGCGCAGCTGCTGGGGGAGTGGCACGCCTCCCCCTTCCTCGCCGTCCAGCTCGCCCCTACCCACCGGGATATGTGCGCCACATCAGCTGCGCACACATTATAATGAGGGCGATCTGGCCAAGGGCCCCTCCGGAGCTCCGGACCCCGGGCGGTAGCCCAGATTGCCTTCATTATAATGCGCCTATGATAGAGGCCACTATCTCCTTAGCTTGCTGGTGGTACTTTTCTGCAGGAATCAGCTTGGCTCCAACCAGCCTGAAATATTTTCAGTGAATTATGGCACGACGCCATGGTATTAGCACTGCCCCCAGTACCAGTAGCGAAGCCATCCACAATTTCCTTCTCAGGAATTTTATTTGGTAGAATGAGTAGCTGGCCAAATACATTTGTTTTTCATAAAGGAGCTGAAGATACTGAGTGGCAAGTTTCTTCAGTATGTTAGACCGGAGATTACGTAAGGGAATATATCAGGAGAGATTACACTGTGTTCCAAATTATTATGCAAATAATATTTTCTCAGATTTTCCCAAATTACCTATATGAATTGCAGTCATTGTAATTTTCCAGTCAAATAACTATTAGAGTACAATTGAAAGGATTTTGTACAAACTGCCTATGATAACAGTATATTTTTAAAAAAAAATAAAACACTCAAACTGCACTCAAAATGCATGTTCCAAATTATTATGCATAGCAGAGTTTTCAACCTTTCAACCTTTTCATTTTAATAAAGAACAAAAAAAATGGTCATTTTTTAAATTATAAGTATTAGCAGGTTATTACAAACTGAAATCAAACAGTTTTCAACTCAAAACTTTATTCTAGGTGAAAGGAGCTTCTGAACTCTCTCATTCATTGAATTTGTCAGGTTTTGGATGGTTTCTGCTTCAATTGTTTTGCATGAGGACAGAATACCCTCCCAGAGCTGTTGCTTAGATGTGAACTGCCTCCCACCATCATAGACACTCCTTTTGATGATACTCCAGAGGTTCTCAATGGGGTTGAGGTCAGGGGAGCATGGGGGCCACACCATAAGTTTGTCCCCTTTTATGCCCATAGCAGCCAGAGATGCAGATGTGTTATGTGCAGCATGAGACGGGGCAATATCATGCATGAAATGATCTCGATGGTCCAGATGGATGGAGTGGAGGATGGCTGGTTGATGGACACCCCATGCAAACACGGCTACGGCGCCAACAAGGAGGAGGTGGAGTAATGTTTTGGACTGGAATCATGGGGAGAGAGATTGTCGGCCCTTTTAGGATCCCTGAAGGGGTAAAGATGAACTCCATAATGTATGTTGAGTTTCTCAAACAGTACTTCCTGCCATGGTTCAAGAAGAAGAACCGTGCATTCCGCAGCAAGATCATTTTCATGCATGATAATGCCCCGTCTCATGCTGCACATAACACATCTGCAGCTCTGGCTGCTGTGGGCATAAAAGGGGACAAACTTATGGTGTGGCCCCCATGCTCCCCTGACCTCAACCCCATTGAGAACCTCTGGAGCATCATCAAAAGGAGTGTCTATGATGGCGGGAGGCAGTTCACATCTAAGCAACAGCTCTGGGAGGGTATTCTGTCCTCATGCAAAACAATTGAAGCAGAAACCATCCAAAACCTGCCAAATTCAATGAATGAGAGAGTTCAGAAGCTCCTTTCGAACAAGGGGTCCTATGTGAAAATGTTACATCACCTAGAATAAAGTTTTGAGTTGAAAACTGTTTGATTTTAGTTTGTAATAACCTGCTAATGCTTATAATTTCAAAAATGACCATTTTTTTGTTCTTTATTAAAATGAAAAGGTTTAAAATTCTGCTGTGCATAATAATTTGGAACATGCATTTTGAGTGCAGTTCGAGTGTTTTATTTTTTAAAAAATATACTGTTATCATAGGCAGTTTGTACAAAAACCTTTCAATTGTACTCTAATAGTTATTTGACTGGAAAATTACAATGACTGCAATTCATATACAGTACAGACCAAAAGTTTGGACACACCTCATTTAAAGATTTTTCTGTATTTTCATAACTATGAAAATTGTACATTCACACTGAAGGCATCAAAACTATGAATTAACACATGTGGAATTATATACTTAACAAAAAAGTGTGAAACAACTGAAAATATGTCTTATATTAGGTTCTTCAAAGTAGCCACCTTTTGCTTTGATGACTGCTTTGCACACTCTTGGCATTCTCTTGATGAGCTTCAAGAGGTAGTCACCGGAAATGGTCTTCCAACAATCTTGAAGGAGTTCCCAGAGATGCTTAGCACTTGTTGGCCCTTTTGCCTTCACTCTGCGGTCCAGCTCACCCCAAACCATCTCGATTGGGTTCAGGTCTAGTGACTGTGGAGGCCAGGTCATCTGGCGTAGCACCCCATCACTCTCCTTCTTGGTCAAATAGCCCTTACACAGCCTGGAGGTGTGTTTGGGGTCATTGTCCTGTTGAAAAATAAATGATGGTCCAACTAAAAGCAAACCGGATGGAATAGCATGCCGCTGCAAGATGCTGTGGTAGCCATGCTGGCTCAGTATGCCTTCAATTTTGAATAAATCCCCAACAGTGTCACCAGCAAAGCCCCCCCACACCATCACACCTCCTCCTCCATGCTTCACGGTGGGAACCAGGCATGTAGAATCCATCCGTTCACCTTTTCTTCGTCGCACAAAGACACGATGGTTGGAACCAAAGATCTCAAATTTGGACTCATCAGACCAAAGCACAGATTTCCACTGGTCTAATGTCCATTCCTTGTGTTCTTTAGCCCAAACAAGTCTCTTCTGCTTGTTGCTTGTCCTTAGCAGTGGTTTCATAGCAGCTATTTTACCATGAAGGCCTGCTGCACAAAGTCTCCTCTTAACAGTTGTTGTAGAGATGTGTCTGCTGCTAGAACTCTGTGTGGCATTGACCTGGTCTCTAATCTGAACTGCTGTTAACCTGCGATTTCTGAGGCTGGTGACTTGGATAAACTTATCCTCAGAAGCAGAGGTGACTCTTGGTCTTCCTTTCCTGGGGAGGTCCTCATGTGAGCCAGTTTCTTTGTAGCGCTTGATGGTTTTTGCAACTGCACTTGGGAACACTTTCAAAGTTTGCCCAATTTTTTCGGACTGACTGACCTTCATTTCTTAAAGTAATGATGGCCACTCGTTTTTCTTTACTTAGCTACTTTTTTCTTGCCATAATACAAATTCTAACAGTCTATTCAGTAGGACTATCAGCTGTGTATCCACCTGACTTCTGCACAACACAACTGATGGTCCCAACCCCATTTATAAGGCAAGAAATCCCACTTATTAAACCTGACAGGGCACACCTGTGAAGTGAAAACCATTTCCGGTGACTACCTCTTGAAGCTCATCAAGAGAATGCCAAGAGTGTGCAAAGCAGTCATCAAAGCAAAAGGTGGCTACTTTGAGGAACCTAGAATATAAGACATATTTTCAGTTGTTTCACACTTTTTTGTTAAGTATATAATTCCACTTGTGTTAATTCATAGTTTTGATGCCTTCAGTGTGAATGTACAATTTTCATAGTCATGAGCATACAGAAAAATCTTTAACTGAGAAGGTGTGTCCAAACTTTTGGTCTGTACTGTAGGTAATTTGGGAAAATCTGAGAAAATATTATTTGCATAATTATTTGGAACACAGTGTAGTTCAGAGATGTACGGAGGAGAAAGGTTGTGGATGGCTTTGTAGGTCAGTGTTAGTAGTTTGAACTGGTTATGCTGGGCAATTGGGAGCCAGTGAAGGGATCTTATAGATTGCAATCTTATAGATTGCTGGAGCCAGTCCACAGTAAAAAAAAAAAAGCAGCCATAGAGTGTCTGGGAACCTTCACACAGACTTTTATTAGCCAGGGCTGCTTCTCAGAAGGGTTGGACATGCCCACCAGAGAACCAGAGACTCCTCCGGTGGGCCCTGGCTTCTCCTTCTGAATAGTTCATAGTGCAAACCTTACAGCTGCTATGGGGCTCTTGAGCGAGAGAGAAAGGTGGACCCTCAGAGAATCAAATCCTCTGGTGGGCCCAATGTTCTTCAGTCTCACACTGCTTCACGGTGAGAGTTGTATTTCACCACAGCCATATTCTTTAGCTCTGTGAAAGGACTGGTATAGAGGGAAACCGTATCTACTCCAGCTGTCATTTCTCCCAGGAAGTCCTCTAATGCAGCTTGTTGCATAAGCAATGGCAGCCCGTCCAACATCAGCTACCACTTCTGGGTGGTGCTTCAACATACAAAGATCTTTCTTTGTGGCTTGAATTTCATGACTACAGAGTTGGGCAATGGCCTGATCTGCAATGCGTTTTGAGAAATAACGTGCATAAGCACGTCCAATCCACAGTAAAAAAAAGCAGCCATAGAGTGTCCGGAAACCTTCACACATACTTTTCTTAGCCAGGGCTGCTTCTAGGAGAGAGTTGTATTTCACCACATCCATATTCTTTAGGTCAGATGAAAGGACTGGAATACAGGGAAACCTTATCCACTCCGGTTGTCATTTCTCCACCACCAGGTTCCGGACATTGTCACACACGACCATGTCTGGCTGCATGTTCAGCGGTGAAAGCCACAGATCTGCCTGCTGTGTTACAGCTTTCAACAACTCTGCAGCGGTGTGTGGTTTGTCACCTAAGCATAAGCATATTATCTTTGGCACAGCCTGTTGCCGCTTGGCCAAGGAAGTGCTGCAGTGCTTCCAGCTTGTGACTGATCATTTTGGAAATGGAGGCCGAACAGGAGGAGGATGAGAAGGAGGAGGTGCAGGAGCTGAACAATGTGATTACATTGAGGTTGTATTGTCGAGTGTTTTTTATTAGTGATGAGTGAGCATGCTTGCTACTGCTCGGTGCTCGCCCGAGCATCTCACTGCTCGAGATGCTCGGCGCTCGCCAAGTATTCCCGGGGTTGCTCGGGTCCCCTCCCTGCATGTTTGGCGCTCTTTAGAGCGCCAATCAACATGCAGGGATTGCCTGCCACTCATTGTAATGCCGCAGCCATGGTGGTTGTGGCATTACAGTGGTTGGATGGCCGCACAGCGTCATCAGGTCTATATCAGACCTGGCGCCGCTGTGCTCGTCACAGTCACTCCGGAGTCAGGCAGAGTAGGGAGAGGTGCTGCTGCTTCAGGGAGAGATTTGCTTGTGTATTAGGTAGTGTAGGGAGAAAAACCGTACATTACACTTATCCATCTTAACAAACAGTCATTTTGAGCACTGACTAATCCATATGCAGAGATATCAGGCAGGCAGTGTACATAGGCTGGCAGGCAGTGTATATAGCAGACTGCAGTGCATATAGCACAAGAGGCTCCATTCCAATTCTGCCTTCTGCTGCTGTTAGATATTTCTATACAAAGGCCCAGGTCTCAGGGGCCAGGAATACTTTTTTTTTTAAATCCTCATTATTTGCTTAAAAAGCAATCCAGAGAACACCATTTTTTTCTGCGCCATTTGCTTGTTGGCACTGCAGAATACAGTCAGGTCCTTTCCATATTACAGCGCTAGAAATCCAGCTAGTTAAAACCGTGTTTTCTCCGTCACATGGATCACATATACGTATTCAGAAAATACTGCCATTTTTGGCCTCCATTCCAATTTTTTTTCACTGTGTCAGCAAAGTTTTTGACACCAGTTTGCTGTTCAAACTAGTTACCTACAGGCCAGGTATTTAAAACTTTGTTTTCTCCGTCACACGGATCACATATACGTTGTCAGAAAACACTGCCATTTCTGGACTCCATTAAAAATTTCCTTCAGTGTGTCAGTGAAGCAATTCACACCAGTTTGCTGTTCAAACTAGTTACCTACAGGCCAGGTATTTAAAACTCTGTTTTCTCCGTCACACGGATCACATATACAGTACAGACCAAAAGTTTGGACACACTTTCTCATTTAAAGATTTTTATGTATTTTCATGACTTTGAAAATTGTCTTTTGTGTCTACTCACAGATAACTTGAGACTGTCTTTGATCATCCTGGAGCTGATCATTGGCTGTACCTTTGCCATTATGGCTATTCTTCGATCCATTTTAAACCATTGGAGATCATTTTAGCTGAACAGCCTATCATTGTCTGCACTTCTTTAGAAGTTTTACCCTCTCCAATCAACTTTTTAATCAAAGTACTCTGTTCTTCTGAACAATGTCTAGAACAACCCATATTTCTCAGGCTTTCAAGGAGAAATGCATGTACAACAAGTGCTGGCTTCATCCTTAAATAAGGGCCAACTGATTCACACCTTTTCTTCACAGAATGATTGACCTCACTAATTGAACTCCACACTGCTATTATTTTGAACACACCCCCTTTCAATTATTCAAATACACAGACTCAAAAACATGCAGATCATGAATGCTGAGTCTGTTGGTTTTCTTAGAATCTATTGCACCAACTGGTAAATTGTTTGATATGTGGTAATATAATTTATATCAAAAACAGTGATTAATCTGGTTAGTCATATTAAACTGCTATTATTTTGAACAGTATGTATAATGAATGGGGGGATGGATGCAGTGCAGGGACTAAGACTATGTGCACACATTCAGGATTTCCAGCAGAAAATTCTACTGCAAATCCTAATGTGTTGGCAGGAAAAACGTTGCATAAAATACGCTTTTTTGCTGTGCTTTTAAAAGGCGATTTTGTTGCAGATTTTTCTCCACTCATTGGAATGGGTGAAATATGCTGCAAGAATTGACATTATGCAGATTTGAATCTGCTGCAAATCTGTAAGGAAAAAATAGGCAGCGTGTGCATGACTTCAGGATTCTCATTCAATTTGCTGGTACAGTAAAATGATGCGTATTTGATGCAACATGTGCACATAGCCTTGAAATTAGTTGGGGGAATGTTAGACACTGACTAATATTTATTTATTGGGCTTCGAAAATTATAGTTAATGTGGGGTGGGGGGCACAGAGCTAGATTACTTATCAGTTTATATTTTTAAGGAGCAATGTGATGGAGACGTTTGTGTGTGTGTGTGTGTGTGTGTGTGTGTATATATACATATGATATATGTGACCTTATTATTTTCAGGGCTGCGGTGATCAGTGTGACAAGACGCGTCGTGGGTGGAAGATGTCGACATGAAGGTCTGACCAGATTGAGAAGAAACAACAGAAAATGGCTCTAATCAGACGAGATGTAAGTATTTATTCTGATGTGTATGACTTGGAGTAATACTGTTCTTTGTAAAATTCCTTAGGCCACTTCTCACATTTGTGTGAAATGTCTGTGAGCTGCCAGATTTTTTTATTGGTTGGCACATGGACTCAGGGTTTCATAGATCCATTCACTTATCAGTAAAAATCATGGATCCGAGAATGAGGTCTGCGAGACTCGGGGCATGTCCTGTTTCTGATCTGATTTTGAAGATCAGAATAGGACTTACTCAGTGGGTCTGTGTGCTGTTCGAGAGAAAAAGAAAATTGAGCAGCACACTGATACAGAAATGTAGCCTTACTATATACAGCACCGTCCCTTATTGTATAGTGTACTCCCTTATTATGTATAGCACAGTCATTAAAGGAGTATTCCCATCTCTAAGTTCCTATCCTAATATGTAGTAAGTGTAGTAATATTAGCAAATGGCCACACACATAGTGACTGTTAGTCAGCTGTTAGTGGTCGTAACTAGTGATGAGCGAGCTCGCTCAGTTAACCCTTTCACCGAGCACGCTCGGATACTGACCGAGAATTTTCGGAGTGCTCAACAACTATGTTCGAGTCGCTACGGCTGCATGTGTCGCGGCTGTTACACAGCTGCAACACATGCAGGGATTGCCTGTTTGTTAGGCAATCCCTGCATCTTATTATGTATAGCACCGTCCCTTACATAGCATATTCTTGTTAGTTTTGATAATCACTGCGCCCTCTCTTTATCACATGGTTCTCACTTGTTAGATATATAATGACTGCTGATGAAGCAGCATCTGACCAGGAGACCAGTCCATCATCCGCCTCCATTAGAAAAAAAGCTTTCCCATGCTCCATCAGCCGTCATTTTAATTTATTTCTAACAAGAGTGAACGCAATGAAATAAGGACAGGGCACCAAAATATTGAGAATTTGACATGTAAAGGACAAGAGAGGACACTATATAAAATTATATTACATGTATATAGCTTTGTCACCACAAAAGGATGGGGGCCCAGACACATTTCTTAAACAGGGGCCCCAACCTTTTAGTGTCCGCCCTTGGACGGTGGTATATACAGTTAGGTCCATATATATTTGGACAGAGACAACATTTTTCTAATTTTGGTTCTAGACATTACCACAATGAATTTTAAACAAAACAATTCAGATGCAGTTGAAGTTCAGACTTTCAGCTTTCATTTGAGGGTATCCACATTAAAATTGGATGAAGGGTTTAGGAGTTTCAGCTCTTTAACATGTACCACCCTGTTTTTAAAGGGACCAAAAGTAATTGGACAATTGACTCCAAGGCTATTTCATGGACAGGTGTGAGCAATCCCTTTATGTCATTCTCAATTAAGCAGATAAAAGGCTTGGAGTTGATTTGAGCTGTGGTGCTTGCATTTGGAAGGTTTTTCTGTGAAGTAAACATGCGGTCAAAGGAGCTCTCCATGCAGGTGAAACAAGCCATGCTTAAGCTGCAAAAACAGAAAAAACCCATCCGAGAAATTGCTACAATATTAGGAGTGGCAAAATCTACAGTTTGGTACATCCTGAGAAAGAAAGAAAGCACTGGTGAACTCATCAATGCAAAAAGACCTGGGCGCCCACGGAAGACAACAGTGGTGGATGATAACAGAATAATCTCCATGGTGAAGAGAAACCCCTTCACAACAGCCAACCAAGTGAACAACACTCTCCAGGAGGTAGGCGTATCAATATCCAAATCTACCATAAAGAGAAGACTGCATGAAAGTAAATACAGAGGGTTCACTGCACGGTGCAAGCCACTCATAAGAATCAAGAATAAAAAGGCTAGACTGGACTTTGCTAAAAAACATCTAAAACAGCCAGCACAGTTCTGGAAGAACATTCTTTGGACAGATGAAACCAAGATCAACCTCTACCAGAATGATGGAAAGAGAAAAGTATGGCGAAGGCGTGGTACAGCTCATGATCCAAAGCATACCACATCATCTATAAAACACGGCGGAGACAGTGTGATGGCTTGGGCATACATGGCTGCCAGTGGCACTGGGTCACTAGTGTTTATTGATGATGTGACACAGGACAGAAGCAGCCGAATGAATTCTGATGTATTCAGAGCCATACTGTGTGCTCAGATCCACCCAAATGCAGCCAAACTGATTGGTCGTCGTTTCATACTACAGATGGACAATGACCCAAAACATAAAGCCAAAGCAACCCAGGAGTTTATTAAAGCAAAGAAGTGGAATATTCTTGAATGGCCAAGTCAGTCACCTGATCTCAACCCAATTGCATTTCACTTGTTAAAGACTAAACTTCGGACAGAAAGGCCCACAAACAAACAGCAACTGAAAACCACCGCAGTGAAGGCCAGGCAGAGCATCAAAAAGGAGGAAACACAGCGTCTGGTGATGTCCATGAGTTCAAGACTTCAGGCAGTCATTGCCAACAAAGGGTTTTCAACCAAGTGCTAGAAATGAACATTTTATTTGCAATTATTTAATCAGTCCAATTACTTTTGGTCCCTTTAAAAACAGGGTGGCACATGTTAAGGAGCTGAAACTCCTAAACCCTTCATCCAATTTTAATGTGGATACCCTCAAATGAAAGCTGAAAGTCTGAACTTCAACTGCATCTGAATTGTTTTGTTTAAAATTCATTGTGGTAATATCTAGAACCAAAATTAGAAAAATGTTGTCTCTGTCCAAATATATATGGACCTAACTGTATATGAATGTATGTGTATATGCAAAACATAATACAACAACAGAGGACCTGTGTCTCCAGTCACGCACTGATTGGCTGCCGGCATGTATTGCAGCGCAGGGACTCGGCGGGTCCCCTGCACCGTAATACATTTCAGCTGAATGTGTGTACGATGATGCACATCAAGCTGAAATAGTCGCTGGTATCGGCGGGCCCCCTCCAGCTGCATCAGACATATGTCCGCCCCTGGTGCAGTGAGTAGCTGGGGTCCCTGACATCACAGCTGAGCCTAGAGCACATGCAAGGCCGTCCCTGGGACGCCATACTATGTATATTACTTATACTTCAGCAGTTGGGTGAGCAGTTTTTAATTATAACACAAGTGTTGGCACATTATCATTCTGATGCAATTAAGGCTTTTTATCACTATATGCAAATACATGTGAAGTGGTACAGAATAAAAATGAAGTATTGTTATATGAGGAGATGAGTATTATTGCAGTATGATTTCCTGATGTACAGTGATTAATCACGGATTATGGAGTAGATCTTATATATACCTTGTTTATGCACTGTGAATGTTCATGGCTTGAGAAAGGCTCACAGTATAAAGAGCTGAAATGTCGCACCTACACGGGTGAATAAAGATCAGTGTTTTTACTATCTCGCAGATGGAGTGCTGCCATTTTCTTGCTGTATTTCACTATAAATAAATATCTATATGAATCTCTAGTTATATGGTTACATTTTTATATGTAAAACAAAAACTGCATAGATTTGTCCTCATATATATTAGTGTAGAATATACGGACTCGAGAAAATCGGCAGGATCTATTGTAAAACTTCTTCGGCTGGTATTCAGACTAAAGCTTGTCACCGCAGGAGTCGCAATGTGACCCTACTCACCTGCATCACGCTACCATGCAGCAGCGGCATAGAACGAAGTTTGGCAGCTTGACCTATGTTGTGACCAAACTTCGTGTCACCCAAGCATAGGCTAGACCATGTGTGTGGGCTAACGTCACTGCCATGAAACGCCAATCCCTGGCACATCAACGTCAGCTGCTGCCCTCTGATTGGCCGGCAGCGTGTATTGTAGTCCAGGGACTCCGATTCTCTGCACCGCAACACACTTCAGTCCTGAGGTGCACATCCGACTGAAGTAGTCATATGGGTCCAGTTGCACTTTATGAGACCGCAATCATTACGCCCCTGGGTAATGTAGGGGACATGGGATGATACTGACATCATTGTGGATGGGGTGTGAGATGAAGTGATCGGTGCTGCACTGCCACAGATAAAAGCACAGGATCACTGCTCAGTCAGTTCCAATGCTGGAATGAATGAGGTCAGTGCTGAGGCGGATTACTAACAGCCAATGAGTGAGTATTGGGCGGGTAGAAGCAAGTGCTGGACAATTGAGCCAGGCAGTGCTAGCTCTGGTTCTGAGTCTACAAAAAAAAGTACAGGGAGCACAACCTAGTCTGGAGAGCAGCATGTAAACAGGGTGCAGCAAATAAAAAGAAATTCAGGAGTAATGAAAGGTAGAAATCAAAAACAAAGTTTATTGGGCTGTCATCCAAAATTGCCAGTAAAAAAATAAAAAAGTGGTATCTATCAAGGCAGGAGGTGGTATCGGTGGTATCAAGGCAGGCGGTGGTATCGGTGGTATTAAGGCATGTGGTGGTATCGGTGGTATCAAGGCAGGTGGTGGTATCGGTGGTATCAAGGCAGGTGGTGGTATCGGTGGTATCAAGGCAGGTGGTGGCATCGGTGGTATCAAGGCAGGTGGTGGTATCGGTGGTATCAAGGCAGGTGGTGGTATCGGTGGTATCAAGGCATGTGGTGGTATCGGTGGTATCAAGGCAGGTGGTGGTATCGGTGTTATCAAGGCAGGTGGTGGCATCGGTGGTATCAAGGCAGGTGGTGGTATCAAAGAAGGTGGTGGTATCAAGGCAGGTGGTGGTATCGGTGGTATCAAGCCAGGTGGTGGTATCAAGGCAGGTGGTGGTATCGGTGGTATCAAGGCAGGTGGTGGTATCGTTGGTATCAAGGCAGGTGGTGGTATCGGTGGTATCAAGGCTGGTGGTGGTATCAAGCCAGGTGGTGTATCAAGGCAGGTGGTGGTATCGGTGGTATCCTATATAGATTGGAGATATAACAAATAATATTGTTAAAGCGCATTAAAGTCACAAAAGTAGTCAGTGAACATCTTGTATAACTGTGTACATTTGGTGTGCTCTCTAAGTAACTCAACACACAGGCTTTAATGTCTAAACCACTTACAACAAAAGGGAGTACACCCCTAAGTGAAAATGGCCAAATTGTGCTCAATTAGGTACTTTCCTTCACCGATTTCATGTGGCTCATTAACGTTACAAAGTCATAGATGTGAATTTGGAGCAGGAGCATTAAATTTGGTGTTATCGCTCTCACACTGCTCACTAGAAATTCAACATGGCACCTCATGGCAAAAAAACCTCTCTGAGGATCTGAAAAAAAGAATTGTTGCTCTATGTAAAGATGGCCTAGGCCAGGGGTCCTCAAACTACGGCCCGCGGGCCACATGCGGCCCGTGGAGGATTTTTATCCGGCCCGCCGGGCTGTGGGCAGAGGGGAGCTGTGCCAGCGCCCACCCTTCTTCCCCGCTTTCTCAGAGCCCCGGTAGCCCGATACTTACCTCTCCCCGTGCCTTCGCAGATCCACTGTCTTCCTGGTCTGCGCTCCCTGTGACGTCTCAGGTCAGAGGGTGCGGTGACGTCTTTACACCGCGCCCTCCCCTGAGCCATCACAGGCAGCGCAGAGAGGGACGACGACGCCGCGACGCTGGAGTCCGGACCTGAGCAGCGGCAGCAGGCAAGGAGGGAGGTGAGTATTGGATTTTTATATATTTTTTTAATGTATGGAGGCATGGGACATAATATTAGGGGTGACATCCTGCATGTGGCATTATATGGGGGGGTGACTTCCTGAATGGGGCATTATATGGGGGAGTGATATCCTGCATGGGTCATTATATGGGGGGGGTGACATCCTGAATGGGGCATTATATGGGGGGGTGACATCCTGAATGGGGCATTATAAAGACAGGGGAGTGATATCCTGCATGGGTCATTATATGGGGGGGGGGGGTGACATCCTGAATGGGGCATTATATGGGGGGGGTGACATCCTGAATGGGGCATTATAAAGACAGGGGAGTGATATCTTGTATGGGGCATTATATGGTGGGAGAAAGGGAAATCCTGCATGGGGCATAATAAGGAGGGAACAGCCTGCATAGGGCATTATAAGGGGGAAACAGCCTGCCTATTGGGGATATTTACTTGCCTATTCGGGATATTTACCTGCCTATTAGGGACCTATGCTGCCTATTTGGGACATTTACCTGCCTATTGGGGACCTATGCTGCCTATTGGGAACATTTACCTGCCTATTGGGGACATTTACTTGCCTATTAGGAACCTATGCTGCCTATTGGGGATATTTACCTGCCTATTGGGGAACTATGCTGCCTATTGGGGATATTTACCTGCCTATTTGGGACATTTACTTGCCTATTAGGAACCTATGCTGCCTATTGGGTACATTTACCTGCCTATTGGGGACATTTACTTGCCTATTAGGAACCTATGCTGCCTATTGGGTACATTTACCTGCCTATTGGGGAACTATGCTGCCTATTTGGGACATTTACCTGCCTATTGGGGACCTATGCTGCCTATTGGGAACATTTACCTGCCTATTGTGGACATTTACTTGCCTATTAGGAACCTATGCTGCCTATTGGGTCATTTACCTGCCTATTGGGGACATTTACCTGCCTATTGGGAACATTTACCTGCCTATTGGGGACGTATGCTGCCTATTGGGGACATTTACCTGCCTATTGGGGATATTTAACTGCCTATTGAGGACCTATGCTGCCTATTGGGGATATTTAACTGCCTATTGAGGACCTATGCTTCCTATTGGGTACAGTTACCTACCTATTGAAATACCGGTTGATTTAACTTTACTTGTTCTTCATTTTAAATATTGTATTTGTTCCTGTATTGTTTTTTTTTACTACAAAATAAGATATGTGCAGTGTGCATAGTAATTTGTTCATAGTTTTTTTAAAAAACTATATTCCGGCCCTCCAATGGTCTGAGGGACCGTGAACTGGCCCCCTGTTTAAAAAGTTTGATGACCCCTGGCCTAGGCTATAAGAATATTGCCAACTGTTAGAACCCTCCTGTTAGTTTTTTTCCTATTTTGTGGTCACGTGACCTGCTGCCTATTTAAGCTCCGCCCTTCTGGCTTTGCTGGACTTCAGTGTTACTTTGACTCTTAATCTAGCCAGTTGCT
Source organism: Phyllobates terribilis (assembly GCF_046119375.1). Classification (NCBI taxonomy): domain Eukaryota; kingdom Metazoa; phylum Chordata; class Amphibia; order Anura; family Dendrobatidae; genus Phyllobates; species Phyllobates terribilis. The sequence goes on along the minus strand of NW_027362768.1, from coordinate 349,160,343 downwards.
TTGTACCTCTCTCTATAGTTTGCTTGGTCCTTGGACCTCTAAGTATTTCTGTGTGTTTGTCTTTTTGCTCCACTACAACGTCTATCATCCGGAGTCTAATGGACAGACAGAAAGAAAGAACCAGGATGTTGAGCAGTTTTTGTGTTGTTTTGTGGCAGACAATCAAGAGGTGTGGTCTGAGTTTCTGCCACTTGCTGAATTTGCTCTTAACAACCATACATCCTCCTCTGCTGGGTGTTCTCCGTTTTTTGTTGTACTGGGAGACATCCGTCGTTTGGTTCGTTCTCCAAATTGGTGTCTGCTGTGCCGGAGGAGGAGAATTTTTCCGGTGATTTGGAGAGAGTTTGGACTGATGTACGTTGTAACCTTCAAGAGGCTAACAAAAAGTTTAAGAAGTATTTTAACAGGAAACGTCAAGAGGTTTTGTTTACGGTTGGTGACATGGTTTGGTTGTCCTCAAAGAATCTGCGGTTGAGGATTCCTTCTAAAAAATTGGGTCCGAAGTTTGTGGGACCATTTAAGGTGCTTCAGGTGGTTAACCAGTCTGCTGTTAGGTTGGAGGTTCCCTCCTCCTGGAAGATTAATCCGGTGTTTCATGTTTCCTTGTTGAAAAAAGCTGATGTATCGGATAGGGATGCCACTGTCACAGTTCCTCCGGTGGTGGAAGACGGTGAATATGAATTTCTCGTATCCTGAATTCCAGAGGGCATAGAGGGAGATTGCAGTATCTCGTCGCTTGGAAAGATTTTGTTCCTTAGGATAACTCCTGGGTAAGGGCAGATGATGTCTCTGTTCCTAGACTTATCAGAGCGCTTCACAGGAGGTTTCCTGATAGGCCTGGGCCTGGAGGATCCGGAGGATCCTCATAGAAGAGGGGGTACTGTTAGAACCCTCCTGTTAGTTTTTTTTCTATTTTGTGGTCACGTGACCTGCTGCCTATTTATTCAAGCTCCGCCCTTCTGGCTTTGCTGGACTTCAGTGTTACTTTGACTCTTAATCTAGCCAGGTGCTTTGTACCTATCTCTATAGTTTGCTTGGTCCTTGGACCTCTAAGTATTTCTGTCTGTTTGTCTTTTTGCTCCGCTACAACTTCTGCTAGGAGGTGTCCAATTTTGTCCCAGTCCTTAGTACTTTTAGGGACCCCTCCCTTATATCTATAGGTCTGCGTTCAGACTAGCTGAGGACGAAGGCGGGTCTGTTCACAAGGAACAGGTTGCCCGCTGCATCATAGGGAATCAGCTTAGTCCTATTGTAGGGACAGTTTTCCTATCTTTGCTTAGCTCTTGTAGCAGATCATAACAGTAAGTCCAGCCCAAAATAAAATAAAAAATCCTAAGGAAAGAGATCCGGAGATCAGCATGGTGTCTGTTCAGAAATTGGCTCAACGCCTGCTGGGATTGTCTCTTGAGGTGGCCGAGCTCCAGCAACACGTGAGTAGCTGTCCTGGAGTGCATTTTGTTGAACCGAAGGTAGGACTGCCTGATTTTTTTTTATGGTAAACAACAAGATTTTTTTTCCTTTAAAAATGCTTGTTTATTATATTTTTGTTTGAGACCCAGGTCCTCTGGGAATGAATCACATTGCATTGGGTTTATCATGTCACTTTTGCGCAAGGAACCACAGGGATGGGCCTTTTCTCTCCAACCTAATGATCCGTGGTTTAGATCGGTGGAAGATTTTTTTTCTGCTATGGGGTTGTTGTATGACGATCCTGGTCGAGTCTCTTCTGCTGAGACACAACTGAGACGTTTAAAGCAGGGGTCAGGTGATGTTGAAAATTATTGTACACACTTCAGAAGGTGGTCTTCTGAAGTGAGATGGAATGATTCGGCGTTAAAATGTTTGTTTCTTGCTGGTTTAAGTGAAAGGGTTAAGGATCTGCTGATTGCTTTCCCTGCACCTGGAAACTTGCAAGAAGCCATGCAATTAGCTATTCAGGTGGACAGGAGACTGCGTGCCAGGGTTAATGAGGAGAAAACTCCTGCTATGGCAGCTCCTAGTCATCAGGGGGTCTGCTCGGACGACGGAGAACCGATGGAGATTGGGGCGATGCCACTCCGCTCTCAGGAAAAAGACCGCAGGTTTTCCAAGGGATTGTGTTTTTATTGTGGTAAATCTGACCATTTTGTTAAGAACTGTGAGCTTCTGTTAAACAAAAAAAAAGGTCAGTTACGCCGTATTGCTTGTTTAAACACTAAGGGAGTATTTCTTTCAGGGAGTACCTCATTGCAGGAGGAATTGATTGAATTTCAAGTATTTGTGGATTGTGGTTCTACACTGAATGTGATTGATAAGGGATTTTTGGAAAAACTTAAATTGGAACCCAAACCTTTGTCATCTCCTATTTCTGTGGTTGCTGTTGATAACACTCCTTTGAAATGTGTTACTCACAAGGTTTTTGAATTTCCCCTCACTATTAATGGTATTGACCAAGAGAATTTGGATTTAGTGGTATTAAATAATTTACCTTCTCCAGTAGTTTTAGGTTTGCCTTGGTTAAAACTGCACAATCCTTTACTGGACTGGTCTACTAATGAGATTAAGTCTTGGAGTCCTAAGTGTTATGATAAATGTTGTAACGGTCGCATTGCTGCTGTGGAAAGAGGGGAATTACCTGTATCTATTCAGGATTTTTGGAAGTTTTTTTCAGAGGAGGAGTCACAAATTCTACCTCCTCATAGGGACTATGATTGCACCATTGAGTTTGTTCCTGGAGCTACTCTTCCCAAGAGTCGCTTATTTAATCTTACTATCCCTGAAAGATAGGCCTTGGAGGAATACATACAGACGAACTTGGCTGCTGGTCACATTAGACCTTCTAAGTCACCTGTGGCTGTTGGATTATTTTTTGTAAAAAAAAAGGACGGCGGTTTACGTCCATGTCTGGACTTTCGCGAAATTAATAAAATTACCGTACGGAATTCCTACCCACTGCCGTTAATTCCTGACTTGTTTAACCAGTTAGTGGGGGCCAAGTGGTTCTCTAAAATTGATCTCCGGGGGGCATACAATTTGTTGCGAATGAAGGAGGGTGATGAATGGAAGACTGCTTTTAACACCCCGGTGGGTCATTTTGAGAATCTGGTTATGCCTTTTGGTCTTACCATTGCACCAGCGTTTTTTCAGAATCTTATTAATGACATCCTGAGACCTTTCATTGGTAAGAATGTGGTGGTGTATTTGGATGACATTTTGATTTATTCGCCAGATCTGGAGTCTCATTGGCAGAGTGTACGTGAGTTATTGCAGTTATTAAGTGACAATTCACTTTTTGCTAAGCTGGAGAAATGCGAGTTCGCTGTGCAGAGAATTCGTTTTATGGGCTACATTATCTCCAGCGAGGGCTTTGAGATGGACCCGGTGAAGGTTCAGGCTGTGCAAGAATGGCCTAGGCCTACTGGTTTAAAATCGATACAGAGATTTTTGGGTTTCGCCAATTATTACAGAAAATTCATTAAGAATTTTTCTATAATTGTTAAGCCGCTGACCGATCTCACCAGGAAAGGTGCGAATACGGTCCAGTGGACTACTGAGGCCATTGAAGCTTTTGTGTATCTCAAGGAGAGGTTCAGTTCTGCCCCCATCCTTATGCAGCCTGATGAGACCAAGCCTTTTTTGGTCGAGGTTGATGCTTCTTCGGTGGGGGTCGGTGCGGTTTTGTCTCAGGAGAACAAGGATGGAGTACATCCCTGTGCTTTTTGTTCGAAAAAATTTTCTGAAACCGAACTTAATTACGATGTTGGTAATCGGGAATTGCTGGCTATCAAACTCGCATTTGAACATTGGCGTCATTTCTTGGAAGGTGCTAAATTTTCCATTCAGGTTTTCACTGATCATAAGAATCTGATCTATCTAGATGCTGCCAAGCGCTTGAATGCCTGTCAGGCTAGGTGGGCTCTTTTTTTTTCACAGTTTAATTTTTCTGTTACTTACATCCCGGGTACTAAGAATGTTAAAGCTGATGCTTTATCTTGCAGCTTTTCTCCCATGGTTGGTACCGAGGAGGAGGAGAGCATTTTACAGGAAGGAGTTGTGATAGCAGCATTGGACTCCGTTTTGGAAGATGGGATTCTGAAAGCCCAGGAGGATGCCCCATCTAACACTCCCCATGGGAGGTTGTTTGTACCTAGAACCTTTAGGAGAGAGTTGTTTGTGGAGTACCATGAGTCTCGGTTGGCAGGTCATCCAGGAATTTCGGAGACTAAGAGACTGGTAGGTCGCAGTTTTTGGTGGCCTGGGTGGCAGAATGAAATCATTAAATGGGTGCGTCAATGTACTGTGTGTGCCAGATCAAAGGCTTCACACGCTCCTGCTGCGGGGTTGCTTTTCCCTCTGGAGGTTCCTAGTGCACCTTGGACGCATCTTGCAATGGATTTTATTACTGACCTTCCTGTGTCCGAGGGTTTCACTGACATCTGGGTGGTCGTGGACCGTTTTAGCAAGATGTGTCACTTGGTTCTTTTCATTAAACTACCCTGTGCTAAGACACTCGCTAAGGCTTTTGTGAAGGAAATTGTCAGACTCCATGGCGTTCCCACCGACATTGTTTCTGATAGGGGACCTCAGTTTGTGGCTCATTTTTGGCGTGATTTTTGTGACAGGTTGGGAGTCCATTTGTCATTTTCATCTGGGTATCATCCTGAGTCTAATGGACAGACAGAAAGAAAGAACCAGGATGTTGAGCAGTTTTTGCATTGTTTTGTCTTAGACAATCAAGAGGTGTGGTCTGAGTTTCTGCCACTTGCTGAATTTGCTCTTAACAACCATACATCCTCTTCTGCTGGGTGTTCTCTGTTTTTTTGTTGTACTGGGAGACATCCGTCGGTGGTTCGTTCTCCAAATTGGTGTCGGCTGTGCCGGAGGAGGAGAATTTTTCCGGTGATTTGGAGAGAGTTTGGACTGATGTACGTTGTAACCTTCAAGAGGCTAACAAAAAGTCTAAGAAGTATTTTAACAGGAAACGTCAAGAGGTTTTGTTTACGGTTGGTGACATGGTTTGGTTGTCCTCAAAGAATCTGCGGTTGAGGATTCCTTCTAAGAAATTGTGTCCGAAGTTTGTGGGACCATTTAAAGTGCTTCAGGTGGTTAACCAGTCTGCTGTTAGGTTGGAGGTTCCCTCCTCCTGGAAGATTAATCCGGTGTTTCATGTTTCCTTGTTGAAAAAAGCTGATGTATGGGATAGGGACGCCACTGTCACAGTTCCTCCGGTGGTGGAAGACTGTGAATATGAAATTTCTCGTATCCTGAATTCCAGAGGGCATAGAGGGAGATTGCAGTATCTCGTCGCTTGGAAAGGTTTCGGTCCTAAGGATAACTCCTGGGTAAGGGCAGATGATGTCTCTGCTCCTAGACTTATCAGAGCGTTTCACAGGAGGTTTCCTGATAGGCCTGGGCCTGGAGGATCCGGAGGATCCTCATAGAAGAGGGGGTACTGTTAGAACCCTCCTGTTAGTTTTTTTTCTATTTTGTGGTCACGTGACCTGCTGCCTATTTATTCAAGCTCCGCCCTTCTGGCTTTGCTGGACTTCAGTGTTACTTTGACTCTTAATCTAGCCAGGTGCTTTGTACCTATCTCTATAGTTTGCTTGGTCCTTGGACCTCTAAGTATTTCTGTCTGTTTGTCTTTTTGCTCCGCTACAACTTCTGCTAGGAGGTGTCCAATTTTGTCCCAGTCCTTAGTACTTTTAGGGACCCCTCCCTTATATCTATAGGTCTGTGTTCAGACTAGCTGAGGATGAAGGCGGGTCTGTTCACAAGGAACAGGTTGCCCGCTGCATCGTAGGGAATCAGCTTAGTCCTATTGTAGGGACAGTTTTCCTATCTTTCCTTAGTTCTTGTAGCAGATCATAACACCAACACTGTGAAACTGAGCTTCAACATGCTGGCCAAGACCATACAGTGGTTTAACAAGATAGGTTCCACTCAGAACTGGCCTCGCCATGGTCGAACAAAGAAGTTGAGTACACGTGCTCACCGTCATATCCAGAGGCTGTCTTTTCAAAAGAGGTGTAAAAGTGCTGCCAGCATTGCTTCGGAGGTTAAAGGCGTGGGGGGTCAGCCTGTCAGTACTCAGACCATACTTTGCAATCAAATTTTTATTGCATGGCTGTCGTCACAGAAGAAAGCCTCTTCTAAAGATGCTGCACAAGAAAGCCCGCAAACACTTTGCTGAAGACAAGCATACTAAGGACATGAATTACTGGCACCATGTCCTGTGGTCTGATGAAACCAAAATAAAGTTATTTGGTTCATATTGTGTAAAGTGTGTTAGGTAGCGAGCAGGTGAGGAGTACAAAGACAAGTGTATCTTCCCTACAGTCAAGCCTGCTGGTGGGAGTGTCATGGTTGGGGATACATGAGTGCTGCCGGCTGTGGTGAGCTACAGTTCATTAAGGGAACCATGAATGCCAAAATGTACTGTGACATCCTGAAGCAGAGCATGATTCCCTCACTTCGGAAGCTGGGCCAAAGCGCAGTATTCCAACATGATAATGACCCCAAACATACTTCCAAGATGACCACTGCCTTGCTAAAGAAACTGACGGTAAAGGTGCTGGACTAGCCAAGCATGTGTCCAGACCGAAACCCTGTTGAACATTTGTGGGGCATCCTCAAACAGAAGGTGGAGGAGTGCAAAGTCTCTAACATCCACCAGCTCCGTGATGTCATCATGGAGGAGTGGAAGAGGATTCCAGTGGCAACCTGTGAAGCTCTAGTGACCTGCATGCCCAAGAGAGTTAAGGCACTGCTTGAAAATAATGGTGGCCACGAATCATCTATTTAATTCTCTTCCTCTTGTCGGAACTAATCCTCACCTTTAGCTCTACTCAACTGGCACTTCTGTTTGATTTCTAATTTTTGATCTTCCTGTAATATCTTATTTCCAGATGTTGTTCCACCATTGTTGTATCTCTGATTTGTCTTTACTTTTTTGATTCATGATAAATAAATAATTTAAATCAAAATGAAAATAATGGTGGCCACACAAAGTTTTGACACTATGAGCACAATTTGGCCATTTTCAAGTAGGGGTGTACTCACTTTTGTTGCCAGTGGCTTAGACATTAATGGTTGTGTGAGTTATTTAGAGGGCACACCAAATTTACAAGCTGTACACTGACTATTTTACATTGTATCAAAGTGTCATATCTTCAGTGTTGTCCCATGAAAATATATAATAAAATATTTACAAAAATGTGAGGGGTGTACTCACTTTTGTGATATACTGTATCCCCAAAGATCAACGGCTGTAAGCTATTCTAGTGCCTGATCTGCATTGTCTGGTGATGACTGCTATACATTGACTGGGACTACACACTGGAAATCTGGGAGATGAGACATGGGAGCCAGAATGGGAGATGAGACATGGGGGCAGAATGGGAGATGAGACAAGAAGGTCAGAATGGGAGCTAACACATGGGGGTCAGAATGGGAGCTAACACATGGGGGGGGGGGGGGGTGGCAGAATGGAAGCTGAGACAGGGGGAAGAATGGGAGATGAGGCATGGAAGCAGAATGGATGATGATACATGGGGGGCAGAATGGGAGATAAGACATGGGGCAAAATGGAGAGGAGACACATGGAGGCTGGATGGAGCAAAAAAATGGGGGCAGAATGTAGAGGAGACATGGAGGCAGAATGGGAGATAAGACATGGGGGGCAGAATGGGAGCTGACACATGGGGGGCAGAATGGGAGCTGACATATGGGGGGCAGAATGGGAGCTGACACATGGGGGGCAGAATGGGAGCTGAGAAATGGGGGGCAGAATGGGAGCTGAGAAATGGGGGCAGAATGGAAGCTGAGAATTGGGTTCAAAATGGAAGCTGAGACATGGGCAGAATGGGAGATGACACATGGGGGGCAGAATGGGAGATGACACATGGGGGGCAGAATGGGAGATGACACATGGGGGGCAGAATGGGAGATGACACATGGGGGACAGAATGGGAGATGACACATGGGGGACAGAATGGGAGATGACACATGGGGGACAGAATGGAATATGAGACAAGGGGGGCAGAATGAGAGCTAACACATGGGGGTAGGCAGAATGAGAGCTAACACATGCACATGGGGGTCAGAATGGAAGCTGAGACATGGGAGGCAGAATAGGAGCTGAGACATGGGGGGCAGAATGGAAGCTGAGAAATGAAGGCAGAATGGAAGCTGAGACATGGGGGCAGAATGGTAAATGACACATGGGGGGCAGAATGGAAGCTGAGACACGGGGGGCAAAATGGGAGATGAGACATGGGGGGGCAGAATGGGAGTTGACACATTGGGGGCAGAATGGGAGCTGACACATTGGGGGGCAGAATGGGAGCTGACACATTGGGGGGCAGAATGGGAGCTGAGAAATGGGGGGCAGAATGGGAGATGATACATTGTTGCAGAATGGGAGCTGAGACCTGGGGGGCAGAATGGAAGCTGAGAATTGGGTTCAGAATGGAAGCTGAGACATGGGGGGCAAAATGGGAACTGACACATGCAGGGCAGAATGCGAGCTAACACATGGGGGCCAGAATGGAGAAATATGCAGGGAGAATGAAGTCACATGGGGCCAGGATGGGAGAACATATCAGGGCAAGATGAAGACATATGGGGTCCAGAATGGAGTACATATGGAAGCAGGATGTGGGACATTATTACATTATTACTGTAGGGGCTAATAAAAGGACATTATTACAAGTGTGATGTATTTTATTTTTGAGAATGCTGTTTTCAGTGGGGAGGGGGCACTGTTCCTGTGCAGGGTGGCACTATGTCGCTTTTTTTCTTCATTTGGTGTAGTGTAGAAGTTGGTGAAAAATTAGGGAATGTGCTCTGGAAACTGCTCTAGATAACTATGTGTTATTTTCTGCAGAGACGAGTCCTTGCTGGAAGAAGTGATGGCAGTCTGTGCTGGATGAAGAGGAAAAGCGAAGATGAAGGACTTCAACTAGAGACGTTACCGGTGAGTCAGTGTGTTACCTGTACATTTACACTATGCATTACATACTATACACAGAGCTCCTATATACTGTACTTAAAAAGAGTTTTAGGTAAAATAAGAAATGTTTAATAGGTTAGAGTAGAGTAGGGCCCGGCCAGAAGAATCTCCTTGTCGTGGTGGCAGCTTAAAAAAATCTTTTGGCCAAAACAAAAGCTGCTGGCTATGTAGGTGATCTGGTATTCGATGGAACTGTTAATATGTGATTGGTGAGGACGTGGTGCAGAAAGTGGAGTTTTTCCAAGAGTGAGCGGTGGCACTGTGGAAGGTTCGAGGGGTGCAGCTGGTGTGGAGCCTGGGGTGAAGTCTCAGGGGGGCCCAAAAACTTTGGCTGTATGGGGCCCTAAAATTCCTGGAGGCAGCCCTGCAATGTATTCAGGCAGGTCACATTCTCCTGGCATTCACCAAACCTAGAGCCATCCATCAGATGCAGGGCTGCCACCAGTAATTTGGGGGCCCCATACTGACAAAATTTTTGGGCCCCCTTGAAACTCCAGCCAGGCTCCATCCCAGCTCCACCTCCACCCCAGCTCTGTCTCCATCCCTCAAACGTTCCACAGTCCCACCGCCCACTCCTGGAAAAACTCTACTTTCTGCACCACATCTTCACCAATCACACATTAACATTTCCCATTGAACAGCAGATCACATATATAGCCAGCAGCTTTTGTTTTTGCCAAAAGATATTTTAAGTCACCACCACGGCAAGGAGACTCTTCTGGCCGGGCCATACTCTACGCTAACCTATTAAAAATTTCTTATAATATCCAATATTCTTTTTAGGTATATTTTTATTTATGGGAATGTGTTACATATATTTTTTAAAATGACCAATAATACCACGTATAAGGGACAAATACCATCACACCATGACCAGATCACATAATACCACCACATAGTGACCGAATAATACCACATACAAGGGTCAAATACCACCACACTATGACCAGATCACATATTACCACCACATAGTGACCGAATACTACAATACTGATTATTAATAAAAAAAAGAAAACTAATATTACCATAAGTACCATTATACACAGGAGCTCTGTACAACGTACACAGTGTATAGTGTAAATGTACAGATAACACATTGACTCACCGGTGACATTTCTAGTTGAAGTCCTTCATCTTTGCTTTTCCTCTTCATCCAGCGCAGACTGCCATCACTTCTTCCAGCCAGGACTCGTCTCTGCATAAGATAACACAGTTATCAAGAACAGTTTCCAGAGCACATTCCCCAATTTTTCCCCAGCTTCTACACTGCACAAGATAAAGAAAATAAAGCAACCTAGTGTCGCCTTGCACAGTAACATGACCCCCCTCACAAGGTCTTCATCCTGTCCCCCATGTCTCCATTCCCCCCCCATGTCTCCATTTTGCCTCCATTCTGCCCCCCATGTCTCAAGCTTGCCCCCCATCCTCTCCCCCATGTCTCCATCCCGCTCCCTATGTCTCCATTCTGCCCCCCATGTCTCTATCCTGGCCACAATGTCTCCATCATGCCCCCATGTCTTCATCCTGTCCCCCATGTCTTCATCCTGTCCCCCATGTCTCCATCCTGCCCCCCATGTCTCCATTTCCCCCCCATGTCTCCATTCTGCCCCCCATGTCTCAAGCTTGCCCCCATTCTCTCCCCCATGTCTCCATCCCGCTTCCTATGTCTCTATCCTGGCCCCCATGTCTCCATTTTGCCTCCATTCTGCCCCCAATGTCTCCATTCTGTCCCTAATGTCTCCATCAAGCCCCGCCCCCTACACCCCCTGTACAGAGAACAGAGGGCCCCCCGGTTCGCTAATCATGTCGGAGCACTGCCGATATGATTAGTGATGTGCCCTCTGGAGAGCGATCTCCCTGCTCTGCCTGCTGCCGCAGTGGCCTTCTGCCTCCTGTGCGCAGCGCGACACTGCCGGAGCGTGCGCAGGAGGTCAGTCTCAGGGTGATGACGTCATAGCCCTGGGACTGCTTCCTGTGCGCGCTGACGGACCCGGCGTCGCTCCAGGCAGCGGCTGCAGGCCTGCCTCTCATCTCGACGCGTGAGTATGAAAAGCAGGGGCCGGGACGGGGGGAGGGATCGGTGGGAGTGACTGGGAGGACCCCTGGCCGAGGCTGGCAGTAAATACTACTGGGCAGTGGGCATGATTATCATCATGCCCATTGCCTAGCATGTCTTGCTTCCAGCCTCTGGTTACTGGTGCTATGCCTAGCAGCATGTACTACCACCAGGGGCTGGCAGGACATGCTGGGTGGGCATGATAGTACCAAGGAGGCTGGTGGTGTGGTAGTCAGGGCTGGCGTCAGCTCCCGGGCAAGTGCCGGGGCCCTGAGCAGGCGGGAGGTCCACTTGCCGTCGGGCTCCCCGCCGGGCTATGGGCGGAGGAGAGCAGTGCCAGCGCCCGCCCTTCTCCCCCGCTTGCTCAGGGCCCCGGCAGCCGGATACTTACCTCTCCCCGTGCCTTCGCAGATCCGCTGTCTTCCTGGTCTGCGCTCCCTGTGACGTCTCAGGTCAGAGGGTGCGGTGACGACTTTCCACTGCGTCCTCCCCTGAGCCATCACAGGCAGCGCAGAGCGGGAAGACGCCGGCAACGCAGGAGTATAGACCTGAGCAGCGGCAGCAGGTGAGGAGGAGGGAGGTGAATATTTGATTTTTTTTTTTTTTTATGTATGGAGGCATGGGGCATTATATGGGCGGGGGTGACAGCCTGCATGGGGCATTATATTGGGGGCGGGTGACATCCTGCATGGGGCTTTATATGGGGGGGTAACAGCATGCATGGGGCATAATATGGGGGGGTAACAGCCTGCATGGGGCATTATATGGGGGGATGACACCCTTCATGGGGCATTATATGGTGGGGTGACAGCCTGCATGTGGCATTATATGGGGGGGGGGTGACAGCATGCATGGGGCATTATATGGGGGGTGACATCCTGCATGGGGCATTATATGGGGGGAAGGGACATCCTACATGAGGCATTATAAGGGGGGGTGACATCCTGCATGGGGCTTATATGGCGGGGTGACATCCTGCATGGGGCATTATATGGGGGGGAAAAGTGACATCCTGCATGGGGCATTATATGGGGGATGGCATCCTGCATGGGGCATTATATGGGGGGGAGTGATATCCTGCATGGGGCATTATATGTGGGGGAGTGACATCTTTCATGGTGCATTATATGATGAGTGACATTCTGCATGGGGCATTATATGGAGGGGAAGGGACATCCTACATGGGTTATTATATGGGGGGGGGAGGGACATCCTGCATAGGGCATTATATGGGGGGGGGGAGTGACATCCTGCATGGGGCATTATATGGGGGGAAGTGGCATCCTGCATGGGGCATTATATGGGGGGAAATGGCATCCTGCAAGGGGCATTATATGGGGGGTGACATCCTGCATGGGACATTATATGGGGGGGGAACAGCCTGGATGGGGCATTAGAAGGGGGGGATGGGACAGCCTGCATAGGGCATTATGTGGGGGGAACAGCTTGCATGGAGCTTTATATGGGGGCCAGTATCCTGTATGGAGCCTTATATGGGGGGGCCAGTATCCTGTATGGAGCATTTTATGGGGGCTAGTATACTGTGTGGAGCGTTATATGGGGCCATTATCCTGAATGGAGCGTTATATGGGGGCCAGTATCCTGTATGGAGCGTTATATGGGGACCAGTATCCTGTATGGAGGATTTTTTTGGGGGCCAGTATCCTGTATGGAGCGTTATTTGGGGGCCAATATCCTGTATGGAGCATTTTTTGGGGGCCAGTACACTGTGTGGAGCGATTCGCCGGTTTCTGAGCTATTGTAGAATTTAAAATAGATATCACTCATATAATATAAGAAGTGAAATCTTTGCATTGTACTATACTTTTATCTCTCTGCAGTATCTGTGCATCATGAATCGTAGTATGTGTTAAAGGGGCCCACTGAGACTCTTTCGCCCGGGGCCCAGAAAAACCTGGATCCGGCCCTTTGTGGTACTATCATGCTAGTACTACTACCGCCAGTGGCTGGCTGGCAGGACATGCCGGGTGGGCATGATAGTACCACAGAGGCTTGCAGGACATACTAGGCATGAATCATGCTTAGTATGTCCTGCCAGCCTCTGTGTACTATCATGCCCAGCATGTCCTGTCCTGCCAGCCACTGGTGGTACCATCATGCATGCCCATTGCCCAGTCACTGGTGGTGTGGTACTATCATGCTAGTACTAACACCAGTGGCTGGCTGGCAGGACATGCCATGTGAGCTTGAATGCTAGTACCACAGAGGCTGGCAGTACATACTGGGCAATGGGCATGATAGTACCACCAGTAGACTGACTAGGCGGTCTCCAGGGCTCCGTCTCCCCTTCTCGCTGCTGTTAGGATGGGTTAACATTGCGTTTATGCTGTGCGTTACAACGGATCCGTTGTAAATCAGCGCAGACGCAATGTACCGTAGACTTGCATTGCAAAAATAGGCATGCATTTGAAAGTATGCATTATTTGCAACGCGCAGGAAAACATGGTCGGCGGCTGGAGGCCAGCTGAGCACTTCTCTGACAACTGTGTTCTAGTGTCATTCTGTGCCTGCTCATCTCTGTCAGCAGGCATATTTGTCTGATGGAAAAGATGTAGCAGAGCTGGAGACAGAAGATCCGTGGATTACGTCAGGGCGAGGATTTTGTTATTTATTAAAGATGGAGTCCCTACATGTGTTTTGTGTTTTATTTTTATTAAAAAAAAATTTCTGTGTTTGTGGTTTTTTTTTCTGTTTACTAGAAATTCATGGTGGCCATGTCTAGGTTGGCGTGACGCCATGAATTTCAGGCTTAGTGCCAGCTGATAATACAAAGCTGGTACTGACCCCATTATTACCCAGCGTGCCACCCCCACCAGGGCCGTTGGAAGAGCCAGATAAAGTGCCTGGAAATGGCGCTACGATGAATGCGCCAATTCCAGGGGTGGCTGCGGGCTGCCGTTTTCAGCGTGGGGGGCCCAGAATGCTGGGCCTTACCATGCTGAGAATCCCAGACCCCAGCTGCCTGTTTTTTTACCAGGCTGGCGATCAAAATATGGCGGGAGCCCACGCATTTTTTTTTTTATTATTTTTTTAAATAATTTAAAAAAAACATTGGGCTTTCCTGACTTTTGATCGCCAGGCAGCTAGAAGTGGCAGCCTGTAGCTGTCTGCTTTATCTGCGCTGAGAATCAAAAATTCTGCGGAGCACTATGTCATTTTTGTTTTATTATTTATTTATTTTCACACTTCTATATGTGTGACAGGCCCAACAGCTAATCACAGACGCTGACACAAAAAATGGGCGTCTGTGATTGGCTGCTTGAGTAACCTGAAAGCTGCCCATACATAGTACCATACTAGAATGTATGGGCTGATTGTACATTACTCGAACAGCCAATCACAGACGCCCATCCTCTTTGACAGCATCTGTGATTGGCTGTTGGGTCTGTGACATATAGAAGTGTGAAAAGAAATCATTTTTAAAAACATGATGTAGCACTCTGCAGAATTTTTGATTCTCACCGCAGGTAAAGCGGACAGCTACGGCCTGCCACCCCCAGCTGCCTGGCTTTACCTTGGCTGGCGATCAAAAGACAGAGAAGCCGAATATTTGTTTTAAACTTATTTTAAATATTTTTTTTTAGAAAAAGGTGTGTGCTCCTGCCATATGTTGATCGCCAGCCAGATAAAACAAGGCAGCTGGGGGCTGGGATTCTCAGCATGGTAAGGCCCAAGTGTTCTTGGCCCCCCACGCTGAAAATCGCAGCCCGCAGCCACCCTTGAAAATTTCCAGGCGCTTTAGCTGGCTCTTCTAGCGGCCCTGGTGGTGAGTACCCTGGGTAATAATAGGGTTAGTGCCAGGCCAGCTTTGTATTATCAGCTGATACTAAGCCCGGAATTCATGTTGTCACGCCAAATTAGACATGGCCACCATGAATTTCTAGTAAACAGAAAAAAAACACAGAAATTTTTTTTTTATTAAAAATAAAACACAAAACACATTTAGGCTACGTTCATACGCGGCGCAAAAAATCGCTACTGCATGCCGACGTTGCGCTTTTCTCAGCGTGCTTTTCCCAAGGCCATGTTAACATGTAGCCTATGGGGAAATCGTGCCGAAAAAAACGCCAAGAATTGGCATGTCAATTCTTTTTGCACGGCCGCTTTTGCAGTGAAAGCGCCCGCGCAAAAATACCTGGCAAAACGCGGCGTCTGAACGCTTTTAAGTAAAAGCCATAGCTTTTGCTGGAAGCCGTTTCCAGCTTTCTTTGGCACTGCTTTTACGCGAGCGCTCTAAAACGCCGCATAAAAGCAGGAATATGCGGCTATTACTCCGCGTGGGAACGTAGCCTAAGGGACTCTATCTTTAATATAAAAAAAAATCCTCGCTCTGACGTAATCCATGGGTCTTCTGTCTTCAGCTCTGCTATATCTTTGCCATCAGACAAATATGTCTGCTGACAAATGAGCAGGCACAGAATGACACTGGAGCACTGTTACTGTGTAGTGCGGCACTATGTTGCTTTTTTGTCATTTCATGCAGTGTAGAAATCTTGGGAAAAGTGTGGATTGTGCTCTGGAAGTGATCAGTTATAGCTAACTATGTTATTTTCTGCATAGATAAGTCCTGCATAGAAGATGTGATATATCGGTCTGCGGCAGATAAAGAACTTCACCTAGAGACATCACTGGTGAGTATGTGTATTACCTATACACACACACTGACACTATATACAGAGCTTCTGTGTATAATGTCACTGGTGATGACTGTATAACCTGTACACTATATACAGAGCTCCTGTGTATAATGTCACTGGTGATCACTGTATAACCTGTACACTGACCCAATATACAGAGCTTTTTTACATTTTTATTATTTTAGCATTATTTGTCACTATGTGGTAGCATTATGTGCTTTGGTCATGACATGACGATATTTGTCCCTTGTATGTGGCATTATTCAGTCACTATGTGGTGGTAATATGTGGTCTCATGGTGTGTCAGTATTTATACCTTGTATCTGGTAGCATTTGATCACTATGTGGTGGTATTATGTGCTTTGGTCATGGTGTGGCGGTATTTGTGCCTTGTATGTGGCATTATTTGGGCACTATGTGGTGGTAATATGTGATCTGGTCACGGTGTGGTGGTATTTCTGCCTTCTATCTGGTAATATTACATAGTTACATAGTTTATAAGGCCGAAAAAAGACAAGCTTCCATCCAGTTCAGCCTATTTCTTGTGCACTGCAGCTATTCCGCAGCGTTGATCCAGGGGAAGGCAACAAAAAACTATGCGGTATAGGCCAGTTTACATCATTGAGGAAAAATTCACTTCCCGACACTAATCTGGCAGTCAGATTAAATCCCTGGATTAATTAACTAAGCATAAGATGTAATTTTATTGTTCTCAAGAAAGGCGTCCAGGCCTCTCTTGAACTCATTAAGTGAGTTGGACATCACCACTTCCTCTCCCAGAGAGTTCCAGAGTCTCACGGCTCTGACCGTAAAGAATCCCTTTCTATGCTGGTGCAGGAACCTCCTTTCCTCCAGACGCATAGTGTGCCCCCTCGTCTTTGTCACCATCCTTGGTATAAACAGGTCATGGGAAAGATCTCTGTACTGCCCCCTGATGTATTTATACATGTTTATGGGGTCTCTCCTAAGCCTTCTCTTTTTCAATGTAAATAGGCCTAATTTTGACAACCTCTCTGGGTATTCTAGTCCCTCCATTCCCTTTATTACCTTAGTCGCCCTCCTTTGTACCCTCTCTAGCTCCAATATGTCTTTCCTGAGCACCGGAGCCCAGAACTGTGCACAATATTCTAAGTGCGGCCTTACCAGCGCTTTATACAGAGGAAGAACAATGTTCTCATCATATGCCCCTATTCCTCTTCTGATGCATGCCATGACTCTATTTGCCTTCGCAGCTGCTGCCTGACACAGGGCACTCCAATTTAATTTGCTATTAACCAAGACGCCCAGGTCCTTCTCCATGTCAGATTTCCCCAACGGTTTCCCATTTAATATGTGTGGGTGACTGCTGTTTTTCTTTCCCATGTGCATGACCTTACATTTATCGGCATTGAACCCCATTTGCCATTTTTTGGCCTAACTCCCCAATTTATCTAAATCCTCCTGTAGCTGTGCCCTATCCTCATCTGTATTAACTACTTTACAAAGTTTAGTATCATCTGCAAATATTGCTATTTTACTATGCAACCCTTCCACTAGATCATTAATAAATATATTAAATAATATAGGGCCTAAGACAGACCCTTGAGGCACCCCGCTAGTAACCCTGACACCCCCTGAGCTTACTCCATTGATAACCACCCTCTGCTTTCTATCACTCAGCCAGCTATTTACCCACTTGCACACATTATCCCCCAGACCAAGCAGTCTCATTTTATATACCAACCTTTTGTGTGACACGGTATCAAACGCTTTGGAGAAGTCAAGGTATACAACATCCACTGACTCTCCGCGGTCCAGCTGTGAGCTCACCTCCTCGTAGAAGGCCATCAGGTTTGTTTGGCAGGAGCGATCCCTCATGAATCCATGTTGATATGGAGTTAGACAGTTATTATTATTAAGATATTCTACAATAGCATCTCTAAGAAATCCTTCAAACAATTTACCCACAACAGACGTTAAGCTGACTGGTCTATAGTTCCCAGGGTCACTTTTAGACCCCTTTTTGAATATTGGTACCACATTTGCTTGGCGCCAGTCTAGTGGGACAGTCCCTGTCCATAAAGAGTGCTTGAATATAAGATACAGTGGTCTGTCTATCACATTACTTAATTCTTTTAGTACCCGGGGGTGTATGTCATCTGGGCCTGGTGACTTGTCTATTTTGATATTATTTAGGCGTTTCTGAACTTCCTCCTGGGTTAGGTGGGTGATATTTAGCGGAGGGTTTACTTTATCACTCTGCATTTCCTTCTATAAATTGTTTTCTTTTGTGAAAACAGTGGAGAAGAAGCTATTGAGTAGGTTTGCTTTACCCTCATCGCCCTCTATGATTTTACCCAGGTTATTTTTCAATGGGCCAACTCCATCAGTTTTAATCCTTTTACTGTTTATATAGTTAAAGAACAGTTTGGGATTCGTTTTACTTTCCTTCGCAATTAGTCTCTCTGTGTCCTCTTTTGCTATTCTTATTTGTTTCTTACAGATTTTGTTTTTTTCCCTATAAGATATTAGCGCTTCCTCGCTGCCTTCTTGTTTAAGTTTACCGAAAGCCCTTTTTTTGTTTTTCATTGCCCTGATATTGATCTTGGTAGAGTGGATTGTGGTTGGTCATTTGTTTTACCTGATATCAATAAGGGGAAACCTCTTTATTTCCAATAGATATTAAATACTTGGATGTTTAACTCCTCCCTGCCCTGTGACTATTACACAGCAGCAGAGATGCAGTTACAGAGGTTCACCAGAGAAAGCAAGTTGGCATTTGGTGAGATTTTCACCTCTGAAGTTGACGCGCCCCCTGGGCCGAGTGGGGAACCCGGAACTGGGCCTTTCGTGGGATGCTGGGAGTTGTAGTCACCGTGGCGGCGACCCGGTCCCGTGGCTCAGGGTGGTCAAACCAGTGGCAGTCTATTTGTAAGGTTTTAGGTTAATTGTCCGACTACGCCACCCGTGGATTGCGGTCAGGGTGTACCGCTGCTGCGAGGCAGACCGCTGAGCCTGGTGTTGTATGAGCAGCAGAGAATGGGATGACTCCCCACGGGAGGAGTATAGCCTCAGGGCAATGAGTGTGGATGATGGGAGTGATGGTGCACGAGCGTAACAGGAACGACTCAGAGTCTTTGCAGTGCAGTTCAGGGTCTTTACTGATGATAATAAGGCAGACCCTCCCGGGAGTACTGGCTAGCATAAGAGGCCTGGTCAGTCTGTGAGCAAGCAGGAGCTCCCGTGGCCAGGTGGAGTTGTAGGCCTCCCCGTCTGTCTGCACTCTTCCTGGCTACCTTGCTATAAGCGGGTGATAGTAGCCCACGTCCCTGAGTGTACCGTGTAGTGCTCACCCATATGGCTGGTGACTTGGGGCCTTCTGTTAGCCTCCGCTCCTCGATGGCGGTGCTGGTCCCTTGCTTGTGACTGAGCCTCCGGGCTTCTATGGCCAGAGGACCTGGAATCCCCTGTCAGCTGGGTTCTGCTGTTGGACTTAGAGATCCTTACAGCCTCGGACTCCGGTGTCCGGTACTTAGATTCTTCTGCCAGGGCGAGCTCTGCTCAGCTCCAGCCCCTGGTCTTCAGCTCCTGCTCCTACAGAGCTCCTTGCTGTTACTTTCCCTGTGTCTGCTTGTTCTCCCTAACCCCGCCCCAGACCCAGTTTATAAGGGCAGATTCCTCCCCTCCCAGGACTGGACAGGAGGTGTTGCATGTTTAAGGGCTCCTGACCAGGAAACCTCCCACTTGCTCTCAGACGTAATATTTCTATTACTGTGGTAACCAGACCCCTGGGGTGCCACATTCCCCCCTAGTAAATTTTAGTACTCCGGTACTAAACACATTTTTAAGAAAACACAAATACAGGGTAAAACAATAACAGGAAAAGTACATTTTGTATTGATGGTCACGGCATTTCCGTAACCGGGTGTCCATATCACCCAAGGTGAAGTTTTTTAGAATAGAGTAGGGGACCTGTCCAAAGCAAACCCCGAACGTTGGCCCTGGGCGTGGCTGCAAGGCAAAGCTAACTACTTTGGGCCACATGGAGGCCACGCCAGACAGGTTTTTCTTCGTTTTCGCAAGAAGCACCAAGTGTAACTATCTACAATGTAGTTCCGGTTATTCAGCGTCCATAACCTGTCAGTCCAAATAAACCTGAAGGGTAACTAGAGAAACATAATTAATAAACAGGCAGCAAACATAAACCATTTTCAACATTTGCAGTTTACAGGTAAATTCACATTACAGTTTAGATTCTCCAGCGAGCGGGCATCTGTCCTCTAGTGCTCCTGGTGGACCTACGTAACCCACTATCTGGTTCTGCACTACAGGGTGTAGAAGGTGTTGCGGGTAGGCCTGGCAGCTTTCTGCGTACTCTTTGGCTTACTAGGGGCACGGCAGGCTCACTACTAGCAGAGGGTTGATTCTCCTGGGCTGCTGGTATGGATTCTTCTGCCTCCTGGGCCGGCTGCTCTTCTGACACTCCCTGTTCTTCTGTAGGCCCTTGAGGGGCTGGCTGGAGAAAGGTGAGGACGGGTACCACGACTGCGTTGTTGATTTGAGTCCAGGACCGGGGAAAGTTTCAGAGTACGGTACTGATCATTTCTTCTCTTTCCTCTGCGGGTTGAGGGTTCTCTTGATCTTCGTCAGCTCTTTGCAGCTGCTCGGGACACTTTTTCAGGTGGTCTCTGGAAACAATGGCTGTGGTTTCTCCTCCATCCTTACTGATTATGCAGACTTTTGGATTATCATGGCTTGAGGGCAGTACTGTGTACGGGTCCTTCTCCCACTGGTTGTCCAACTTGTGGAGCCGCCTCTTTCTCTTCAAGACCTGCTCTCCAGGTACCAGGGGAACAGCGGGAGCATGCTGGTCATAAGTCTTCTCTTGCCTTTCTCTTGCTTGAGACAGACTTTGCTCGACGCTCTCCTGTACTTTCTGATACTGCTGCTGCCGTTCTGTATCCCAGTCTGCCTCTGGCGAGGTGTCCTCAGGTGTCAGGACTCCCATATCCAGGTCAATAGGCAGCTTACCAGGTCTTGCTCTCATTAGGTAAGCCGGGGTACAGTTGGTAGAACCTACGGGGATGTGGTTATACAAGTCCACCAGATCAGGCAGTTTTTCAGGCCACAGACCGCATTCTTCCAGGGGCAACGTTTTTAGCAAGTCTATCACCACCTGGTTCATTTTCTCACATAGTCCGTTGGTCTGAGGGTGATAGGGCGTTGTTCTTATCTTCCTGCAGCCATACAGATTGCAGAACTCTTGGAAGACCTCCGCTTCGAAGGCTGGCCCTTGGTCAGTTAACACTTGCTCCGGATACCCGTGTGGATGGCAGAAGTGCTGCTGGAAGGCTCTAGCTGCTGTTTGAGCCGTTAAGTCCTTGACAGGGACCACCACCAGGAACCGGGAGTAGTGATCTACGATGGTGAGGGCGTAGACGTACCCAGATTTGCTTGGAGCCAGTTTCACATGGTCCAGGGCTACCAGTTCTAGTGGCTGCCTGGTGATGATGGGCTGCAGGGGAGTCTTCTGGCTGGCACGGTCTCTTCTCCTTAGGCTGCACGGGCCACAGTCTCTGCACCACCTCTCGTGGCTCCTCTCATGCCTACCCAGTAGAACCGTCCACGCAACAAGAACTCCAGCTTCTTCCATCCGAAGTGTCCTGCTCTGTCGTGGTATGCCTCCAGAACCATAGCCGCGTCTCGTCTTGGGACCACTACCTGCCAGGTCAGCTCATGTGTTCTAGAGTTGACCATTCTCCGGCACAGCTTCTCCTTGTAAAGAAACAGTTTACTTTTCTCCTTCCACAGTTGCTTGGTCTCCTCCGGAGCATCTGGGTCAAGACGGGCATCAGCCTGTGTCAGCATTTCCTTCACCAGACGGACTGCGGGATCACTGTCTTGTGTCTCCGCCCAGCTATAGTGGGGTAAGGGATTGAACGTAGCAGAGCGCTTGTCCCTTACACGGTGGGAATACAGGGTAATCCCATGACGGTGGAACGCAGGGAGTTCGACTTCTTCCAGTTCTTCTGGATCTTCCCCTACGTCCGGTAACTTTGGCATTCTGGACAGGGCATCCGCGTTGGCATTTGAGCGTCCCGCCCGGTATTTGATGGTGAATTCATAGTTGGACAGGCGGGCCATCCATCTCTGCTCCAGGGCACCAAGTCTTGCAGTGTCCAGGTGTGTCAACGGGTTGTTATCCGTGTACACGGTGAACTTTGAAGAGGCAAGGTAATGCTTGAAACGTTCGGTCACTGCCCACACCACTGCCAGGAACTCTAGCTTGAATGAGCTATAATTCTCAGGGTTTCTCTCTGTGGGCTGTAGTTTTCGGCTGGCGTAAGCGATTACCCGTTCTTTCCCCTGCTGGATCTGGGACAGTACGGCTCCTAGCCCGATGTTGCTCGCGTCCGTGTGGAGGATAAAGGGCTGGCCGTAGTCAGGGTATGCCAGGATTTCATCCCCCGTGAGGGCCATCTTCAGCTGGCGGAAGGACTCCTCTTCCAGCTTTTCCCACCTGAAGGGCGGCTTCTGGTTTTTGGCCTTCCTGGATTGACCTATCAGGAGGTCCTGCATAGGAGCTGCCATTTTGGTGAAACCGGGAATGAATCTTCGGTAGTAGCCTACCAACCCGAGAAACTGCCGCACTTCCTTTATGCTGGAGGGTCTTGGCCAGTCTTTAATCACGGTGATCTTATCGGGGTCGGGAGCCACTCCGTCAGCACTCACCACGTGTCCCAGGTACTGCACCTTTTGTTTCAGCAGGTGACACTTGGAGGGTTTCACCTTTAGGCCTTAGCTTGCCAGGGCGTCAAACACTTCTGCCAAGTGTTTCAGATGGTCCTCGTAGGTTTTGGAATAAACGATGACATCGTCCAGGTATAACAGGACAGTCTCGAAATTCCGGTGTCCCAGACAGCATTCCATCAACCGCTGGAAGGTTCCTGGTGCGTTGCAGAGCCCGAACGGCATACAGTTGAATTCGCTGAGACCCATCGGGGTGGTGAATGCGATCTTCTCCTTGTCTGCCTCTGCTACAGGAACCTGCCAGTACCCGCTAGTAAGATCCAAAGTGGAGAAGAAGTTAGCAGATTTTAATGCAGCTAAAGATTCTTCTATTCTAGGTAGCGGGTACGCATCTTTGTGTGTGATACGGTTGACCTTTCTGTAGTCTACACACATTCTCATTGTGTTGTCCTTCTTTTTCACTAGAACTAGTGGAGCTGCCCAGGGGCTACAGCTGTCCCTGATTACCCCAGCCTCCTTCATGTCCTTCAACATCCCCTTTGCATGCTGATAGTGTGCAGGGGGTACAGGTCGGTATCTTTCCTTTATGGGTGGATGGTCTCCCGTGGGGATGTGATGTTCTACCCCCTTTACTCACCCGAAGTCTAGCGGGTGTTTACTAAAGACTCTTTCGTACTCCTGAACCACCCGGTAGACTCCCTGTTTTTGGTGTGAGGGAGTGGAGTCAGTACCCAAATGCAGTTGCTGACACCTGTCCTCCATTTATTTCTTAGAGCCGTTACCTTCCTTTGGTTGAGATGGAGGCAAGGGTTCCACGGCCTTTACAGAATTTTGATTTATGGTGAACAATTTGGCTAGCGTGGCATACCGGGGCAGGTATACTTCTCTCTCCCCGATATTTACGATGCGGACAGGTACCCTCCCATGGCGTACATCGACTACTCCCTGTGCTGTCAAAATGGTGGGCCTACTGTCTGAGTAGACGGGCTCTACCATTGCTTGGTAGTCTCTACCTCTTAGACCAATAGCTGCTCGGCACCAGATCATCATCTCACTTTTCGGGGGCATGGTAATAGGGAACGGGTCGCACATTCTCACGCTACCTATCTCACCATCAGATAGTTCCACTTGTTGCCGTTTCATCAGTGCCCAGATCTCTTTTTGGAGGACACGCTGCTGGCTGGAACTGGCTTTCATGGCAACCTGCTGTAAAATGAGAATTATCTCTGCAAGACCATTTTCAATCACGTTAGTACCCAAGGTTATTTTAGGGTGACTCTCACGACGGTCAATGTCCACAATGATCAGTCCTTGTGCCGCCAGTTCGACTTTACCGATTTTAATGGTCACCTCTTTGAATCCCACCTGCGGCACGCGCTGACCATTGCTGGCGATGATACTCAGGTCGTCATCTGGGTAGCGGGTTATGTCCGAGTCATTCCAGTACCGCTTAAAGAGCACATAAGGGATGGTAGTTACCTGTGACCCGGTGTCTAGTAGGGCACTCATTGGAATGCCATCCAGTACCACAGGCAAGACTGGACGTCCCCCTACATATTTATCACGCCAGTTCGAGGGGCCTGATGATCTTATGCCTGGGGGTTGGCCCTCTGCCCCAGGTTGTGCCCGTTTAAATGACAGTACCTTGCCATATGTCCGGGTTGATTGCAGCGGCGGCAGATAGGTTGTCCGTCCTCGTTGTATCTGTCGCTGGGTCTTCCTCTGGACGATGAGATCCTCCTCTGTCGGCGCCACGGGACATCCTCCGGTCCGGATGCCGGCTGGATCTTTCCTGGAGGAGAGACCTGTAAAGACTGCACAGTTCTAGTTAGCGCGGCTACGCTTTTAGTTAGCTCTTGGACCTGATGGTGCAGGTCTGTAGCCGGGTTGTTGTCCAAAGCCTGCGCACCAGCTCCTATAGGCTCTGCAGACAAGGGCGCCGCCTCCTGGTGATAGGTAATAGCAGGGTGCCGGTGGGTTACAGCGCTACCCGGTGCCGGTTCTCTGAGCACCCGGATGGCCCTGTCTTTGAACTTTGCAAAGTCTAAACCAGGGTTCTGCAAGGCCATTGCACGTAACTGGGTTCGGTGGGCGTTGGACAGCAGACCCTCAATGAATTGCTCAGTTAATAGTTCATCTGCATTCCGCACACTGTCAGGGTCTGCCTGTTTAATGGCTCCCAGGGCCTCATGCAGACTCAAAGCATAGTCTCTTATACTGTCTTGGGCCCGCTGCTTGCACCCATAAAATCTCATTTTGATCTCGGCTGAGGTGCGGGTATCAAAAGTGTCCTTCAGCCGGGCTAAGATCTCCTTTACGGTCTCCTTGTCCCGGACTGACCAGGACTTTACTTTGCGTTGGGCTGCGCCGGTTAGCTGGCCTATCAATATGCTCACTTTCTGGCCCTCCGTCAGGGGGTATACCTTAAATAGGCTGTACAGTCTCTCTTTATAGTCGCTTAGGATATGCGACTCCCCTGAGTATTGGGGCAGCCAGGCCGCTCCGGGGATGTATGGCATTGTGAACGGCATTACTGCGGCAGCGGCCGCGCTGGTGGTAGAGGGTCCCTCCGTGTCCGTCATCTTCCTCCCCCCTAGTTAAGTGTGGCCTACCTTCCGACGATCCTCTTCTGTAGGCCGCGGCTCCGCTGGTGCTGCTCCGGACAAGGACCTTGCGTCGCGTCCTGGTGACGTCAGCGTCGCTCTCTCTCCCTTCCAGGACCTTGCGCAGCGTCGGTGCGTAGGGCGGAGCTTCAGGTCTCGCGCGCTTTCGGCATCCACGCCCCTCTTCTTCCCGCGTGGCGTCCCGAAGATGGCGCCCGATGGCGGGAAAACGGCTGAAGAGGGCGGAAACCTTCACCACGGCAGGTATGACAGTCTTTTGAAGGCGCGCAGTACCCGGTGGTTGCGGGCACGAAATCCTGCTGACTACGCCAAAGTTGACGCGCCCCCTGGGCCGCGTGGGGAATCCGGAACTGGGCCTTTCGTGGGACGCTGGGGGTTGTAGTCACCGTGGCGGTGACCCGGTCCCGTGGCTCAGGGTGGTCAAACCAGTGGCAGTCTATTTGTAAGGTTTTAGGTTAATTGTCCGACTACGCCACCCGTGGATTGCGGTCAGGGTATACCGCCGCTGCGAGGCAGACCGCTGAGGCTGGTGTTGTATGCGCAGCAGAGAATGGGAGGAGTATAGCCTCAGGGCAATGAGTGTGGATGATGGGAGTGATGGTGCACGAGCGTAACAGGAACGACTCAGAGTCTTTGCAGTGCAGTTCAGGGTCTTTACTGATGATAATAAGGCAGACCCTCCCGGGAGTACTGGCTGGCATAAGAGGCCTGGTCAGTCTGTGAGCAAGCAGGAGCTCCCGTGGCCAGGTGGAGTTGTAGGCCTCCCCGTCTGTCTGCACTCTTCCTGGCTACCTTGCTATAAGCGGGTGATAGTAGCCCACGTCCCTGAGTGTACCGTGTAGTGCTCACCCGTATGGCTGGTGACTTGGGGCCTTCTGTTAGCCTCCGCTCCTCGATGGCGGTGCTGGTCCCTTGCTTGTGACTGAGCCTCCGGGCTTCTATGGCCAGAGGACCTGGAATCCCCTGCCGGCTGGGTTCTGCTGTTGGACTTAGAGATCCTTACAGCCTCGGACTCCGGTGTCCGGTACTTAGATTCTTCTGCCAGGGCGAGCTCTGCTCAGCTCCAGCCCCTGGTCTTCAGCTCCTGCTCCTACAGAGCTCCTTGCTGTTACTTTCCCTGTGTCTGCTTGTTCTCCCTAACCCCGCCCCAGACCCAGTTTATAAGGGCAGATTCCTCCCCTCCCAGGACTGGACAGGAGGTGTTGCATGTTTAAGGGCTCCTGACCAGGAAACCTCCCACTTGCTCTCAGACGTAATATTTCTATTACTGTGGTAACCAGACCCCTGGGGTGCCACATATTTATAAGACAAAACCAGGAGTGGGTGAGAAATGCATAAAACATTACCTCAGATTGCTCCACTCCTGGTTTTGTCTTATAAATACAGAGGTAAAAATCTCACCAAATATTCAAAGTGCCACAATCTTCTGACAGTGCGGATTCCACCAATAAATAAGTGATCACCTTCCCAACCTGTGCATCGCTGATAACTTGTTTTCACCAATAAAAACCCTTTAATGCAAACTACAGTAATTGTACATCGCAGTTCTTGTGAGCGCACAGTGATATGCAGGAGCCGACAATATAATGGGTATAACGGCTAACAGGTATTTGCAAATAGCTGAAAGGTGGGTGGGCCCCTGGAGTCAATGTCCCTGGTGGGCCCCAGACACCCCAGTCCGGCGCTGTATGTACAGTAGTATTCAAAATAATAGCAGTCCAATATGACTAACCAGATTGATCACTGTTTTTGGTATAAATTATATTAAACATTAACAGCAAAATTCAAGGGGAGGCAATATGTGTGGGTTGCCCCTCCTGCCAAGTCCACAATTCGAAAATCATACAGTTAGGTCCATATATATTTGGACAGATACAATATTTTTCTAATTTTGGTTCTAGATATTACCACAATGAATTTTAAACAAAACAATTCAGATGCAGTTGAAGTTCAGACTTTCAGCTTTCATTTGAGGGTATCCACATTAAAATTGGATGAAGGGTTTAGGAGTTTCAGCTCCTCAACATGTGCCACCCTGTTTTTAAAGGGACCAAAAGTAATTGGACAGATTAAATAATTGTAAATAAAATGTTCATTTCTAGTACTTGGTTGAAAACCCTTTGTTGGCAATGACTGCCTGAAGTCTTGAACTCATGGACATCACCAGACGCTGTGTTTCCTCCTTTTTGATGCCTGGCCTTCACTGCGGTGGTTTTCAGTTGCTGTTTGTTTGTGGGCCTTTCTGTCTGAAGTTTAGTCTTTAACAAGTGAAATGCATGCTTAATTGGGTTGAGATCAGGTGACTGACTTGGCCATTCAAGAATATTCCACTTCTTTGCTTTAATAAACTCCTGGGTTGCTTTGGCTTTATGTTTTGGGTCATTGTCCATCTGTAGTATGAAACGACGACCAATCAGTTTGGCTGCATTTGGGTGGATCTGAGCACACAGTATGGCTCTGAATACATCACAATTCATTCGTCTGCTTCTGTCCTGTGTCACATCATCAATAAACACTAGTGACCCAGTGCCACTGGCAGCCATGCAT
Organism: Phyllobates terribilis; assembly: GCF_046119375.1. NCBI lineage: Eukaryota > Metazoa > Chordata > Amphibia > Anura > Dendrobatidae > Phyllobates > Phyllobates terribilis. The sequence goes on along the minus strand of NW_027362768.1, from coordinate 349,132,737 downwards.
GCCCAAGCCATCACACTGCCTCCGCCGTGTTTTACAGATGATGTGGTATGCTTTGGATCATGAGCTGTACCACGCCTTCGCCATACTTTTCTCTTTCAATCATTCTGGTAGAGGTTGATCTTGGTTTCATCTGTCCACAGAATGTTCTTCCAGAACTGTGCTGGCTTTTTTAGATGTTTTTTTTTAGCAAAGTCCAGTCTAGCCTTTTTATTCTTGATTCTTATGAGTGGCTTGCACCGTGCAGTGAACCCTCTGTATTTACTTTCATGCAGTCTTCTCTTTATGCTAGATTTGAATATTGATACGCCTACCTCCTGGAGAGTGTTGTTCACTTGGTTGGCTGTTGTGAAGGGGTTTCTCTTCACCATGGAGATTATTCTGTTAACATCCACCACTGTTGTCTTCCGTGGGCGCCCAGGTCTTTTTGCATTGATGAGTTCACCAGTGCTTTCTTTCTTTCTCAGGATGTACCAAACTGTAGATTTTGCCACTCCTAATATTGTAGCAATTTCTCGGATGGGTTTTCTCCGTTTTTGCAGCTTAAGGATGGCTTGTTTCACCTGCATGGAGAGCTCCTTTGACCGCATGTTTACTTCACATCAAAACCTTCCAAATGCAAGCACCACAGCTCAAATCAACTCCAAGCCTTTTATCTGCTTAATTGAGAATGACATAACGAAGGGATTGCTCACACCTGTCCATGAAATAGCCTTGGAGTCAATTGTCCAATTACTTTTGGTCCCTTTAAAAACAGGGTGGCACATGTTAAGGAGCTGAAACTCTAAAACCCTTCATCCAATTTTAATGTGGATACCCTCAAATGAAAGCTGAAAGTCTGAGCTTCAACTGCATCTGAATTATTTTTTTTTAAATTCATTGTTGCAATGTCTAGAACCAAAATTAGAAAAATGTTGTCTCTGTCCAAATATATATGGACCTACAGTAACTGTATATACCAACTATAGGGATTTAAAACTTAACTTTTACTATCAAGAATAAAAGATTTGGCAATCCTCTATACAAAATTGACAATACACATAACAAATATGTTAAAAAGTAGAAAATGTGCCCATGTCCCTGTATAGGATTATACTCTGACAATAGTCAAAAAAGTGGCAACAAGGCATCAGTGAATACCTATATAAATATATAACATGTTACAACAAAACCAAACAATAAAGTCCAGAATTTGTATGCAGTAGGGCCAATGGATATAAGGAAAGATCTCACCAAATTCGCTGGTCTCCAAATTCCTCCAACAGGTCCTCATCCATAAAGGCCCAAATCATGGAGTCCAAGGTGTTGATTATCCCTTTCAGTCCCTATAATGTTGACTGACCCTCAAACGTATTCTGCGCTCCAGTGCACCGGAAGTGACGTGCATACGTGTCGCTAATGGTGCGCCCCATCTACTTGGCACGCAGGGTGCGTTCCAGCGTACCGGAAGTGACGTGCCGGCGTACCGGAAACGAAGTTTGCGGCTCCCCCGGAAATATAGTAGGGAAACTGTGGAGCGCATACAGCATAGTTTGCGGCTCCCCCGGAAATCCTGTGGAGAGCATACAGCGTTCCATAATAGCATAGTGGCGCATACATCCCGGAACCAACCGGCGGTCCACAAACATGAGATATAATATTAAATCTGGTTATAGGGGCGTGCCCTCTGTTTATTGCAGGGTCACAGATATGGGTGGTTTTGTAATCCTATTTGCCCAAATAAGGTGAGAATGTCTTGGATAGGTCCACTTGATTAGTTTATTTTTGAATCTACCAATTACGACACATCTACATAACTAAGGGGTGGGGCACCACTCTCCAGGTGTCCACACTCCCTGATTTAGACATGCTATAAATTGCTGGCAGCCTCTATGGAATCTGCCATTGCCTAAAATTACAACCCAGATAGAGGGTTCCCAGCCCAGTCCCCAGCCCTATATTCTACAGTTTTTTGTGCTAATCCCCTGATGACTCAAGATTTTTGAAGAAACGCGTCGGGAGGCGCATAGGGTCAGTTCAGGGCTGTCCAGGTTTTCAGGGTCACCTCTTGACTGCCCTTGTAAGGGCAGGAGTCTTGGGGTTTGAGGGTCGGTCAAGATTATGGAGACTGACAGGGATAATCAACCCCTTGGACTCCATGATTTGGGCCTTTATGGATGAGGACCTGTTGGAGGAATTTGGAGACCAGCGAATTTGGTGAGATCTTTCCTTATATCCATTGGCCCTACTGTATACAATTTCTGGACTTTATTGTCTGGTTTAGTTGTAACATGTTATATATTTATATAGGTATTCACTGATGCCTTGTTGCCACCTTTTTGACTATTGTCAGAGTATGATCCTAAACAGGGACATGGACATATTTTATAGTTTTTAACATATTTGTTATGTGTATTGTCAATTTTGTATTGAGGATTGCCAAATCTTTTATTCTTAATAGTAAAAGTTAAGTTTTAAATCCACTATAGTTGCTATATATGATTTATAAATTATATTACCACATGTCAAACAATTTACCAGTTGGTGCAGTAGATTCTAAGAAAACCAACAGACTCCGCATTCATGATCTGCATGTTTTTGAGTCGGTGTATTTGAATAATTAATTGTTAGGGGGTGTGTTCAAAATAATAGCAGTGTGGAGTTCAATAGTGAGGTCAATCATTCTGTGAAGACACAGGTATGAATCAGGTGGCCCTTATTTAAGGATGAAGCCAGCACATGTTGTACATGCATTTCTCCTTGAAAGCCTGAGAAATCTGGGTCATTTGAGACATTGTTCAGAAGAACAGCGTACTTTGATTAAAAAGTTGTTTGGAAAGGGTAAAAATTATATAGAAGTGCAGACTATGATAGGCTGTTCAGCTAAAATGATCTCCAATGCTTTAAAATGGAAAGCAAAACCAGAGAGACGTGGAAAAAAAACAGAAGACTACCATTCGAATGGATCGAAGAATATCCAGAATGGAAAAGGTTCAGCCAATGATCAGCTCCAGGATGATCAAAGACCGTCTCAAGTTACCTGTGAGTACTGTGACAGTTAGAAGATGCCTGTGTGAAGCTAATCTCTTAGCATGAAGTCCCCGCAAAGTCCCACTGTTAAAAAAAGACATGTACTGAAGCGGATACAATTTGTCCAAGAACTCATCAACTAGCCTAAAGAGAAGTGGAGAAACATTTTGTGGACTGATGAAAGTAAAATTGTTCTTTTTGGGTCCAATGGGCACAGACAGTTCGTCAGACGACCCCTAAACTCTGCATTCAAGCCACAGTACACTCTGAAGACAGTGAAGCATGGTGGAGCAAGCATCATGATATGGGCACGTTTCTCTTACTATGGTGCCAGACCTATTTACCGCATACCAGGGATTATGGACCAGTTTGCATATATTAAAATACTTGAAGAGGTCATGTTGCCTTACGCTGAAGAGGATATGCCCTTGAAATGGGTGTTTCAACAAGACAACGACCCTAAACACACCAGTAAACGATCAAAATCTTGGTTCCAGTCCAACAAAATAGAGGTTATGGACTGACCAGCCCAATCCTTGGTGTTACGGATCCGGGTGGTGGAACCTCTGTGCTGCGGTGCAAGGGGGGACCAGAGAGGCGTAACTAGGTATCAACTCGGACCGACCAAGGTCGTACGGCGGTTCAATCGACTCCGTGACCAGGGAAGGACCGAGCAGAGGGACCAGGTGCTACTCTGGGTACCAACCTTGTATGAGAGCAGGTGACTCCCACGGGTCAGAAGGCAGGGACCGACCGGTACAGCAGATGAGCACGGCAGGCAGGCTGACGGGTGATCCGGGCAGACGGACAGGCAGGCGCGACAGGTAACAAGCAGGAGCCTCCAGGTAGGCTGACAGGTAGGCATGGCAGGTAACAAGCAGGAGCCTCCAGGTAGGCTGACAGGTGGGCACTGGCATGCACGGCTGGCATGCAGACAGGTAGGCACGGCAGGTAACAGGCAGATGCTTCCAGGCAAGCAGGCGGGTTGAGCCCATAGACAAACTGGCGGACTGGACCGTAGGCAGACTGTTTGGCTGGAGAGTAGACAAGCTGGCGGACAGGACTGGTAGTCAGGCTGGCGGACAGGACTGGTAGTCAGGCTGGCGGACAGGACTGGTAGTCAGGCTGGCGCGGGCAGGCAGGACTTGTAGTCAGGCTAGCAGCGGGACCTGAGGGCTGAAGCAGAGTTTAACACACAAAGCTACAACCTTGCACGGGCACCTCCATATTGGAGGAGGTGCCTTTTATAGGGGAAGTCCTCCGGCCATTGGCCGGGGACTTTTTAGGACGGCGCGCGCGGCCCCTTTAAGAGGGAGCGAGCGTGTGCGCGCCCCAAGTACAGAGCCGGGGAAGCTGCGTGCACCAGCAGCAGCTGCAGGGAGGCCAGAAGACGCCGGAGCAGGACCGCGGCGGTAATGGGGACGGAGTCTCTGCCGGGCAGGAGGCAGAGACGCCGATGCTACACCCCTATCTTAATCCGATAGAACACTTGTGGGGTGACATCAAAAATGCTGTTTCTGAGGCAAAGCCAACAGATGCCAAAAAATTGTGGGGTGTAGTCAAAGCATGAAACTACTTGCATTTTGCACTTAGTGCATAGCCTTTATGAGTCTAGAAGTATTACTATATGTCAAATTGACCAGAATGTGTATGAGACCCTCCTTTATTCTAATACAGGATGTATCAGAATCCCTAATTTTTGGCAGTTCTTTCTTCCTTTATAAATTACACTGAAATTACCTATTTGTTAATAAAATTAAAATTTTGGTTTAAGTCATTATACAGGAAAAAAATGATTCTTAAAGAAGTTGTCCAGTACTTTAGATTACCCCCCCCCCCCCCAATGTATCCACACGGGGCCCCTAAGGATTTTTGTAATTAGCTGACGTTGCAGCCAAGGATAGCGCCGCTCACAGGCATCACGTGACCCCGCGCTGACGTCACGACAAGTGAGGCGTGACAGCTGGATTGTGGGCGCCATCACCCCCCGCGTCACACCCAGCATTCACCGCGTGCGTTCCCAATGAATGGGGAGAGGGACAGCGCGAGGTGGATGCCGGGTGTGACGCAGGGGGTAACCCCACCTACAGCCTGGCATTCACCGTGGAATGTGGAAGAGAGAGACCCCCGGCTGCTGCCAGCACTTGTCGTGACATCAGCGGATATCAGAGCCGGCTGCAGCCGGGGGTCACGTGATGCCTGTGAGCGGCCAGTGATAGCGCCGCTCACAGGCATTATCTGCAACGTAAGGTAATTACAAAAATCCTTAGGGGCCCAGGGGGGATACATTGTGGGGGTAATCTAAAGTACTGGGCAACCCGTTTAACATTTTTGTTCCTGTAAAATGCAATTTCTCATTGATTGGGAATGTTTTATTGTCAGTCCTTAAAGTGGAGAAAAAGTGTCACACCATTGTTCTCAGCAGCGATCTGGGAGTCAGAGATGTCTCCAGGGGTCTTCCCCATGCTGTTCTCCTTCCATTCAGCACTTTTTCCATCCATTTGTACATTTTCACTGCCACCCAGACCTCCTTGTAGGGTCTTCCAGAAAAATGCTCGGATTTCTCATTGACTTCCATTATACTTGTTACTTGAAATGAGCACACGAGCATTAGGAATTGTTCGGTTCGAGTAACAAGCATCTGAGCAGTTTAGTGCTCACTCATCTATAGTCTTAATATGTGCTGTTATCTACCACTATATGGTCACCAAATAGTGGTAATATCGGTTAGTGACCCACTCGGATGTTTCGCCTCGTCAGTGCTTGACGTCTTAGCTACGATTTTGGTGGATTGTGACTGCTGGGACCCCCAGGATGCACAGCACAGAATCCAACTTGTTCTTGTGTCTGAATCTGAAATAGAGCGCTACTAAGGTAAAAGTATCTGAGTTCTTGTAAAATCAGTGGATCAGGGCATGTTTCCACCTAGCTTGATTGCCACTTTTTGTGCACACAATGTCTATTTCAGGTGGTTTCCTCCTGGTTCGCTTATGAAAAGCACTCAATAAAAATTAAATTGAACATACACTGCAATGTAAAAACAACTTGCTGTGCAAACTGTATGTTTCAGTCTTGTCTAATCTTCTGTTTGGTGTCCAAACCATTGGACAGATATAACATGTATAGCATTGATATGCCATAAATGTCAGTAATATTCAATTAAATTCAAAAGGACATTAATCAATTTTAATTTTTTTTTTTTAATTAACAATTACATGGAAGGTTGAAAAGATGTTCTTGGAGGCCTTTGACTTTTGCAGATATTTCTTGCTGGTCAGACGGCCACAGGTACAGTAGATGGTACAACTCTTTCCATGCAGGTACAGCATTGATGGTGGATGTGCTGTACTTTCTTCAGGGCACTAGATGTGAGGGTTTTCTGCCCTTGAGATGTTTCTGGTGCCCTGGTGACAGTGGGCAAAAATGCAGCTTTGTCTGATAGTGCGAGCAGCCCTGGATAATCCACGCCGGCAGGATGATATCATCCGGCGGAAGATAGAACCTATAAAAAAGATGCAAAACCGAAGTAAGTAATGGGACTCCATATTAGAGGACACTACTGTGGTGTCTCTGTGGAAGGCCGGTAGAGGAATCTTCTCCATACAGAGGTGCGGGATCATTGTCAGCCATCATACATGTGACAATGCCACCACTGACAGATGACATCTGCTCCACATGACTTATCTCACTGACATCATACAACATGGAGATTATCGTCACACTTACCTCGCCTACTACTTTCCCCCTCTTCCACTTTATCTGTTCTTTGCTGTTTTCTCAGATTTAGTGCAGATTTCTTTCTCTCCTGAACTGGAGGTTCTAATAAAAAGTCAGAAAAAGATGTTGATTATAAACTCCTCAAAGATTAATTTTATATGTTTATAGAGTTACTCAAACTGGTTAATATGCACTTGTAGCTTTTCTGTGTGCGGCCGTGTGGTGTCTCCCTTATTAACATGACATTACTTGCAGCAAGCCAAAGTGTTTTTATATAATCCGTCAGATAACACTTAAGCGTAAGTTTAAAGAAGACTCATCACCAGGTCTTAAGTGTCCAGAATTCACTCTTACTTTATTCCCCCTGCTCCCCTGAGGACTCTGTTTTTGGTTTTTATTAAAATCCCCCTTAGGCTATGTGCCCACGATGCAGAAATGCTCCGGATTTTTTTTTGAGCGTTTCTGCATCTCCCTGGCACAAAAAACGCATGCGGATTGTACACGCGGATTGTACACGCGGATTGTACACGCGGATTGTACACGCGGATTGTACATGCGTTTTTCCTGCCAGGGACATGCGGATGCGAAGCGTTTTGATCGAAAGAATGGTAAAAAATAAAAAATAAATATACTTGCCTTCTGATGGCCCCCGGAGTCCTTGTCTTGGCTTGCCGGCAGCTCGCGGTAGATTTAAGGACCTGCCAACATCATTGGTCGCATGACCCGTCACATGACTAAATGACGTCAGCGCAGGTCCTTTAGTCTACCGCGATCTGCCGGCAAGCCGAGACAAGGAACCGGAGGCCATCAGAAGGTAAGTATAATATTTATTTTTTATTTTATTCTTTTTTTTTACAGGTTCTATGGTGGGGGGGGTCCGGAGGAGAGTCTCCTCTTCTCCAGACCCGAGTACCATCCGCACATTGAAACACATGGATTCTGCATGTACAGATGCAGTGATGCGGATTCCATGTGTTCCAATGCAAGTCAATGGCGGTGAAAACGCAGCACTTCTGCAAAATAATTGGTAGTGCTGCGGATTTTTCCGCAATGATAATCCGCAGCGGAAATTTCCGCAGCATGTGCACAGCAGATGCGGATTATCATTGGGGAACATGGCAGACCTTCTACCAAGCGTTTTTTAAGCGTTTCTGCGGCGGAATTGCCACTGCGGAAACGATTAAAAACACATAGTGAGCACATCGCCTTACAGTTCCACAGACAGGGGCCTTTTTATTTAGTGGTCATTTTTATGGTCTTTACCACACTATAATACTGAAGAAGAGGCTGAAGACGCCCCCCCCCCCCCAGATAATCCTGTAAGCACCACCCCCTTGTAAAGAACATAAAAATTAGCACTAAATAAAACTGCCAATAACTCTGGAACCGTATGGTGGATTTTACTAAAACAAAAAATTGAATACTCAGGGGCAGCGGGAATAAAGTAAGTCATTATCTGAGCCTTCATGTGCAGATTCACATTACACTTTTGTATCATAGCCTATAATGGGATGGTCTATAAATCTGTACATACCTGACAATGAGGGCGAGGATGACTCACACTTTTTAGCAGTGACACACTGATTGTCACCATCATCAGTTTTGGAAGGGGGAGATTCTTTCTGCCTGTTTGGTAGAAGAAAGTCAAGTAAATTACAAGTGAAAACAATATAAAAAGGAAGAACACTTGTCTGTAAGGCCATTTGGGACATTATGAAGGGGATACTCTGCTCAGGACCCCATTCTACCAGCAAGAATGGAGTCTAACTAGTAATATTGGCCTATAAAGAGCTGGGAATGAATGGCTGGTTGCAATGATCAACTGATATTGCTGTGTAATCACAAGCCAGATCCACAGTAATCAGTTATCATGGGGTGGTGGATGCTGGATTTAGATTTGTGTTACTCGTGTCTGAGCATATATCAGAGCTAAATCTCATAATAATAATAATCTACTCACCAGTCTGGGTGTTTTTCGCTGTTCTCAGGGGTACACTCTGGAGGTGACATAGGTTCTTCAATGGTCACCATCTTGGTACTGGTGGTATATAGCTAAAAAACACAAAGAAATATAAATAGATATATTTTTAAACTTTTTTTCTAATTATAGGTTTTATTCATTTTATTGACCTACATGCTTTAGACATACTTACTTTGGAAAACCTTTGAGAAGATGATTCAAAGTTTTTGATTTCTGGACAGTCATTGTCCTCACTTGTGTCCCCATCATCTGAATTCCTAAATTTATAACGCACAGAGCGATCTGAAAAGTAAAAGTGTTATGAGAAATTATTAGTATAAGAGCCGGTCAGACAGTCACCATGTTATTACTCATTATGATAGGAACTGATTGTCACACATAATGAAAGAAAAGGCACTCAGCAGTTTTCTGCTGATAAGGTCTCATTTTACTTACTGCTAAAGTAGCAGGTGTCCTCATCTGATTTTAGATCAGGAACGAACAGAGGCTTCTGACTTAGAAGGTTGTTAAAGTTTAAGGCACGCAGAAATGGATGAATTTTGATCTCGTGTGCCCCTCCTGGAAAAGGAAGACAAGAAAGAAATCGATAGTTATTGTCAGAGAAACTACTCCGTATCTATACAGTTTATGTTAATCTGAACTGGAGATTTAAAAGAGCCAACATGAAGGAAATGTACTGAACATTAGAGCATGAAGAATGGGGAATGGACACGTTGGTAGAGACCTTCAGTGCTCATCCTCATGGACACCTTCATTTGTCCCGAGGTGTAATAAGTCATTATTAATACTATTATCATATTACCTGTCCCAAGTCTTTGTTCTGGATTTTTTCTGAGTAGCTGAGTGATGATGCCCCGAGCATTTGGTGGAGGAAAGTAATTACATCTCCAAACAATGTCATCTGTGATATAAAAAGAAAATATTACTGGAAATAAAACCTCTTCATTTATTTACATAAAAAAGCATTTTCCTTAAAAAAAGCTAGAAGCTAAACCAAGGAACCAATCAAACCAAATAACAGCGACATGACAAGCTGTCAGATTATTTTACTTACCACTGAGGATACTGCGTAATTTCTCCTTTTGGGAAGCCCTATAAAATGGTGTATATCCAAAGAGAAATTCATATAGGATGATGCCTACTGACCACCAGTCAACAGGTCTTCCATAGCCTTTCTGTAGGATAACTTCTGGGGCCATGTAACTAGACGTGCCAGCAGTCTGGAAAACAACAGAAGAATGAGATGATGATCAATACATACGACAAATAACATCAGTGGAAATGTGATGAGAAATGATCAGAGAAGGAGAAAGAGATGAAATATGTAAAGTAGAAGATCCTGTAAGTAAAGCCGACCTCTTTATCACAGAACTCTTTGGTGATGTCCTTAGTTGGAGCCTTATAGATGTTTGATGTTGGTCTCATGAGGCCAAGTTTTGAAACTCCAAAATCGGTCACTTTAATATGTCCTGTTGATGTTATCAGGATGCTGTAAAAGAAAAGATGGTGTCAGCCCCAAGTAATAACCCATAGACTGTATAACAAACTAACTTTCATCCCCTTTATTATACCTCAAGGGTCACTTACTTTACAGGCTTCAGGTCTCTGTGCACCACACCATAGCTGTGCAGATATTCCACAGCAAGGACTGTTTCTGCAATGTACAGACGGGCCAAGGTGATAGGTAAAGGACCCCTGTGCTGTAGAAGATTGCCACAGTCTCCTCCTACAGGAAAAAGCAAATATGACAGGTGAGGGTCTGTTACAGAGTAAATTACACATGATGAGTGTGAATGTGAAACAAGCGGAGATATTGGGACAGGATGGTATATATAGAGATACACTGTGTAATGTAGAGCGTATACTGCAGAGGAACCCTGTACATAGAGACAGAGCCAGGCCTCATCTACAAGCCTCTAATTTATTTCTCTGTGAAAGTTCTCATCTATAAAAACTGTTCAAATACAGAGAAATCTTCCTTTCCTCCATAGCAGATATTGCCGCCATGCTCAGTGAGGACACACAAGGAATCTTAGTAACATTATAGTAAATGCGGTGTGGACATGTAACCGTCCATGTGGACATGTTCAGGTTATATATAAGGTGCTAGGATTAGGCAGACGTGGGCTGGATATAAATACAATGGATGTGTCCTACCTGGTGCATACTCCATGACCATACACAGATGAAGTTTAGTAGGAAAGGAGCAGAACATGGAGGCCACAAAGGGACAATCAGCGAATGTAGAGATGTCCCTCTCCTGAAAGGCCCATTTAAGGGTCTTTGGGTTTTTCAGGTTCTGCTTGTCCATTTTCTTCATAGCACATATCTTGTTTGTGTCTGTATGGCGAACTAGGTGGACGGATCTGAGGAGGAAGAAAATCCATGATTTATTATGAATTCTTACTAACAGTCCATCCATAGACCTGATCAAGTGATCTCCTATACTAATGGTTAATACTAGATGTGCGGCCATCACTAGAAATCCATAAAATAACACTCCATAAATGATCACCTATGGAAAGTCCTCATCCACGTCACATCCTAACTGACCTGAAGAGAGACAATTAGATGTGGACAGTGATGTGGAACCATAATTTCTCTATGGTAGCATTGCACGGGCAGGACGTAGAGACATAGGCATCGTCATAAGGAGCCCTGAGAAATGAATATTATACCAAAGTAAAGCTCACCCAAATCCTCCACAGCTGATCAGTTTGATAGGATTAAAGTCGTCCTTACAAGGATTTCTCCCCGGGTTCACTGATCCGATCAAGGCCTAAAAAGGAATAAGAAATGACATCAAGACAACGAAGCTGCAGGAGGATAAAAGCTCCAGATGCAGGAACATCTTCCGTCTATATTATATCCCCCCTGATTACACTGCAACCGAAGTAGAGGACGTGATAAAAGCCGGACCCCCCACAGACACTATTATATTATAAGGGGATATTCCCCATACACATAAATCATTGTACTGCAGGGGAGGATAAGGGACATCACACGGAGGAGACAGAATAATAACACCACCGTCACACATAATAGGTCTGATCTACATAAGAGCAGAGATATCCCATTGTCATATGGGATGTGTAATTCCCACCCGTCATCTGATGATATACAGACGTCCCATGATACTTACACTGGCAGATTCCTGGATGATTTCTGGTGGCTCAGATGTTCCACCATCAGTATTTGCCGGCACAGTTATTCCTATAATAATGATAAAATAAAAAAGAGACGACATGTATTAGTCTATATCACCACTTATATAACACATCCATATAATAATGGAAATGATAAGACCCCTGTACATGGAATATACTAGATATAAGGATATTCTGCACACACTGTATATATTTATGGCATATCTATATATATATATATATATATATACTGTACTATGAACGTGTCATTGCGCAGGATCTGACCGAATCCTCAACAATTACATGATTGGGGACCAATGAGCCTCTTTGTACATTTGTGACCCCCTCCATTATAGTCCATGGGGGCTCATGAGCCGCCAGCGGCCTCATACATTGGATGAAGAGTAAATCTCCATGTTCTCTGCCGTTCTCTATAACTTGATATTTGTATGTAGAATATTAGATGACCGGCTTACCTTCCATCAGATCAGGGTTCGGCCCCGGCTGACTGATATCAGGGTCAGCAATATTTCCATTTTGCCCCTCTTTGGAGTCGCCTTCAGATGTTTCCTGATGGATATAATATATACAATTAATATAACATTTCACAAATACTACATTACCACATACAATAGACAGGAAGGACTAAACATTGGATTTCCTGGATAATTTCAGTATTGGACGAACTGTACAATGCCGCTCCCCCCAGTAAATCCACATTAATATACAACCCCTGGCAAAAATTATGGAATCACCGGGCTCGGAGGATGTTCATTTAGTTGTTTAATGTTGAAAAAAAAGCAGATCACAGACATGGCACAAAACTAAAGTAATTTCCAATGGCAACTTTAGGGCTTTAAGAAACACTAAAATAAATCAATATTAAAAATGTGGTACTCAGTAAGGGTAATTTTTTTTAGACCAAGCAGAGGGAAAAAATTTATGTTATCACTAAATTCTGAAGAAAAAATTATGGAATCACCCTGTAAATTTTAATTTCCAAAACTAACACCTGCATCAAATTAGATCTGCTAGTTAGTCTGCATCTAAAAAGGAGTGATCACACCTTGGAGAGCTGTTGCATCAAGTGGACTGACATGACTCATGGCTCCAACACGAGAGATGTCAATTGAAACAAATTAGAGGATTATCAAACTCTTAAAAGAAGGTAAATCATCACACAATGTTGCAAAAGATGTTGGTTTTTCACAGTCAGCTGTGTCTAAAATATGGACCAAATAGAAACAACATGGGAAGGTTGTTAAAGGCAAATATACTGGTAGACCAAGGAAGACATCAAAGCGTCAAGACCGGAAACTTAATGCAATATGTCTTCAAAACAGAAAATGCACAACAAAACAAATGAGGAATGAATTGGAGGAAACTGGAGTCAATGTCTGTGACCGAACTGTAAGAAACCGCCGAAAGGAAATGGGATTTACATACAGAAAAGCTAAACATAAGCCATCATTAACACCTAAACACAAAAAAAACAAGGTTACAATGGGCTAAGGAAAAGCAATTGTGGACTGTGGATGACTGGATGAAAGTCATATTCAGTGATGAATCGCGAATCTGGATTGGGCAAGGTGATGATGCTGGAACTTTTGTTTGGTGCCGTTCCAATGAGATTTATAAAGATGACTGCATGAAGAGAACATGCAAATTTCCACAGTCATTGATGATATGAGGCTGCATGTCAGTTAAAGGCATTGGGGAGATGGCTGTCATTACATCTTCAATAAATGCCCAAGTTTACATTGATATTTTGGACAGTCTTCTTATCCCATCAATTGAAACGATGTTTGGGGATGATGACATCATTTTTCAAGATGATAATGCATCCTGCCATAGAGCAAAAACTGTGAAAACATTCCTTGAAAGAAGACACATAAGGTCAATGTCATGGCCTGCAAATAGTCCGGATCTGAATCCAATTGAAAATCTTTGGTGGAAGTTGAAGAAAATGGTGCATGACAAAGCTCCAACATGCAAAGCTGATCTGGCAACAGCAATCAGAGAAAGTTGGAGCCAGATTGATGAAGAGTACTGTTTGTCACTCATTAAGTCCATGCCTCAGAGACTGCTAGCTGTTATTAAAGCCAGAGGTGGTGCAACAAAATACTAGTGATGTATTGGAGTGTTCTTTTGTGTGTTTGTTTTCCATGATTCCATAATTTTTCCTCAGAATTGAGTGATTCCATATTTGTTTCAATTGACATCTCTCGTGTTGGAGCCATGAGTCATATCAGTCCACTTGGTGCAACAGCTCTCCAAGGTGTGATCACTCCTTTTTATATGCAGACTAACTAGCAGATCTAATTTGATGCAGGTGTTAGTATTGGAAATGAAAATTTACAGGGTGATTCCATAATTTTTTCTTCAGAATTTAGTGATTCCATAATTTTTTTCCCTCTACTTGGTATGAAAAAAATTACCCTTACTGAGTACCACATTTTTAATCTTGATTTCTTTTAGTGTATCTTATAGCCCTAAAGTTGCCATTTGAAATGACTTTAGTTTTGTGCCATGTCTGTGATCTGCTTTTTTTTCAACAACATTAAACAACTGAATGAACATCCTCCGAGACCGGTGCTTCCATAATTTTTGCCAGGGTTTGTATAAGGGACTTGTATCTACAACTGATCTCCAATATCTTCTATCAGGACTACAGCATTTATAAGAAGGAAGATTGTGATCATCGAGAGAGACAGAAGCGGATATACTAACTCCGCACCGCTGAGTACAGACTGTCCTCACAGATGATGGAGCCGCAGAGACAGGCGGCCAAAAATGTCCTGTGTCTGCCTGGAGCGGACAGGGAGGCCTCTACCACCATAAATCTGAGCTTCTGCTATATGACGGTAATCTGGAGAAGATCAGACAACAAGGACATGAGATATAGAAGACGATGGCTCCTTACCAGGCGCTCCAGGGAGTAGGCCGGATACTCCAGTACAAGCAGGACATTCTGGGCCAGTTGTTTAATAAAGGCCAATTCTCCACTATGGGATTTTTCTTCAGCCTATAGAGATGGAAATAAACAAGAAAGGAAAATCATGAGAGAAAGTGCAGAATGGAGGACGCCATTTATATCGCCGTGTTACTCCTGATATCGGCACTACAAATGCTACATGACAGCTGACGAGGGATCCGGTCATTTGTAAACCTCTAAAGGGAACCTGTCATGTAAAGTAATGCTAGTAACCTGCAGATATGGAGTTGATATACAGGTTATTAGCATTCTGACACTGTGCTGCCATATTAGCACCGGCTGTCAGTCAGTGCCGGGTGCGGTTACAGCCGCCGCTCACTATGCAGAGAACGGTGACTGAAAGCCTGCCGGCGCCACCGATATGACTGAAAGAGTGAGGCTGCCTGGGGGATACAGTTTATTTCAGTGTGGCGGCTCCATGGTGTCAGAACGCTATTAACCTGCAGATTAAGGTGCATATTAATAGCATTATTTTAGGCGACAGGTTCCCTTTATATCTCCACATCCACCCTCCACACCTAGGGCATGTAAGTAAGACACATGACTGCTTACGACTTGTGTAAATCGGCCTGTGACAATTAAAAATCACATCTCCCCAAACCCTCTATTTATCAAGTACCGCCTTTTAAATCCTCCTTCCTCTCCTCCATATCTTACAGCGTAAAAACCAAGTCTTCACTGGGCCCCATCAACAGAAAAATAAGAAATGTTACGGGTCTCAGAATATAGCGACACAAAGCAAAAAAATGTTTTTGCAATATTCTGAATTTTCTTTGCATATTCGGTATCGCCTTAATCGAACTGACGTGGAAAATCATTTTTCCAGGTCATTTTTACTGCATAACAAACGCTGTAAAAACAAAACCCCCCAAAAACTACTGTATATTTTATGGTAAAAAGAATGGAGCCACTCAAAGCTACAACTCTTCTCACAAACGCCAACAGAAAAATAAGAAAGTTATGGCTCTTAAAAGAAAGTGATGAAAAAATGACAGCAAAAAAATATCAAATTTCCTGGTCCTTACAAGGTTAACCAATCCCATTCACCCCACGGTAACAACCTTCCTGTCCCTATTTCAATTAACCCTTTAGATACCTCAATTTCCCTTGTCATGTAGCCTGTATGCCCTATTTTTGGTCCCCAGCTATTCTTATCTTAGTATTTGGAACAGGTTAAACTTAAACTTGTAATCCCTTATCATATTCTATTATTATTATTATTATAAGATTTGTGCAGATTGCCTGCTATTTACCTGCTGTACGAGTGTCCAGATGTTTTGCTGTAAATGCTCAAGATATTCTGAGCTAATACGACCTTTGTGGTATTTGGTCAGGCAGTCTCTCACAAGCTTCATAACCAGCCGGTAAGTGAAGCTGAGGACGCCATCGGGTAGTGGTAGCACAATGTCAGGGGCGTAGGTGGTAAGAATCCCCTGGAGCAGTGCTAACACCTGAAGTCTGTCTGAAGGAATTTCAGACATTTCAAGTAAATCCAAAGTAAATCCAAGCGCAATCAGTATATGATTAGCTATGCAGCTTCTCACTGACAGCAATGACACCGGAATGTCAAAGTGACTATATGGGTGTAAACACTTCTGTAAGTAGTGATGGTTAATTATGATGTCATGATGGAATCTAGTGTTCTCATCTTTTTTTTTTTTTTTAAACAAACTTTATTTAATGAGACAAAATAGACAAACAAATCAGGTTATAATCCTAGAATCTCCATGACATTTACCAACACAGACCACATCTTTAGAAATAAGTGTGAAATCCATCCAATCATTTTTTTTCACAATTTTAACAGATTCAATTTTTAACTCCGCATGCAAAACAGCAAAAAAATACTTTTCCAAAATCCTTATATGAATAGATGTAAAAATAAGTGAATCCATTAGACTTTAAGTAATCCTGTTGTCCCCCTATGTTCCTCCGTGTGATACCAGGATGTGTGTCAGAATACTTTCATCAGCTGTGACATATCAGATTGTGTATTGCTATATTCATTAAAAGATCTCAGTTTGTGAAAAAAACGTTGTCGTCGACTTTTCTTTTTGTCTTTCTGACTCAAGTTTGTCATAAACTAATAAGGTTTTCAGAGTTTTGATTATTTCAGATAATTGAGGAGTCTCTTTCTTCAACCAATATCTAAGTGGACATTTTTTAACCACCAAAAGAACGACATGTATTATCTGTATAGACAGAACTCTGTCCCCATCCTCCCGATGTTCTGTTACAATATGATGAAATAAACATGCCCGAGGAGACTGGTACTTTAATTTTCCAAACATTATCTAATTAGAGAAGGGTCTCTTCCCACACCATTTGGGTGGAAGGGCATCGCCTGATGCTATCAAACAAATTGGTTTTAGGTTACATTTTGGGCATTTTCATAAATAATGTGATGAAGCATCTTTGTAGGAAAAATTGAAAGCATAAATGGCATTATGAATCAGTTTGTACTGCATTTCTCTCCATTGTTCATTGCTATTTTTACTTTATCCAAGCCCGTCAAAAGTTTACCATCTATCTAAGTGTCATTTAGCGCTATACTCCAATGGATAAATGAATCCGGTACCGCAGTGTGCAGAATTTGTCTCCTAATCCTTTGGTATATTGTGGATAGGGAATTTACCCATGAGCTAGACCACATCAATATGTCAAAATCACCCCTCCTTTCCACCTTCCCAAAATCTCTCACCATAGAGCTGTGGAAAGTAACTGTTTGGTGGTACTGTAGACATTGATGATCTCCCATATCATACATCCCTGAGAATTCCTGCCAGGTGAGCAGCCTTCCTTCATTAACATTTAATAAATCCCTTTCTGGTTCCATTGCTTACAAAGCTTGTTCTGTTTACCCTGAATAAATCTAGGATTTTCCCATAAGGGCACTAATTTAGATAGGTGAAAAGGTTGTTTGTATAATTTTCTTAAAACTTTCTACACACCCCCGGGCATGGGGAGCAGTGAATATTCCGCCAGCTGACATCGGCGTGTGGGGGCCATAAACAGTGCCAGCAGGAGACCCTTCCCCATAACAATGCGGCATGACATTTTTTTCTTCACATTTTTTTTCGATTTTCCTCCTCTAAAACCTTATAGTCTGTAAAATACGGTATATTAAAAACTGTGGATTAAGACATAGATTTCAAAAAACAAATCACATATATACATTGCTCATTTAACCCCTTTACCATCGTGGGATTTTTAGTTTTTGCATTTTCATTTTTTGATCCCCTTCTACCCAGAGCCATAACTTTTTTTTTTCAGTCAATATGGCCGTGTGAGGGCTTGTTTCTCGCGGACGAGTTGTACTTTTGAACGACACCATTGATTTTACCATATTGTGTACTGGAAAACGGGAAAAAAATTCCAAGTGTGGAGAAATTGCAAAAAAAAGTGCAATTCGACAATTGTTTTTTTTAACATATTCACTAAATGCTAAAAGTGACCTGCTATTATGATTCTCCGTGTCATTACGAGTTTGTAGACACCAAACATGTCCAGGTTCTTTTTTATTTAAGTGGTGAAAAAAAATTCCAAAGTTTGTAAAAAAGAAAATAAAGGAGCCATTTTCCAAGACCCATGGAATCTCCTTTTTTGGGATCTGGGGCCGGGTGAGGGCTTATTTCTTGCGCGCTGAGCTGACATTTTTATTGATGCCATTTTGGGGTAGATACGATGTTTTTATCACCCGTTATTTCATTTTATTGCAATGTTGCAGCAAACAAAATTCTACATTTTTGTTTTTTTTCCTCATTACCGATCTGATTAATTCTTTTTATATTTTGACAGATCGGGTGATTCTGAACTCGCCGATTAGAGATGAGCGTTGTTCGACTCGAACTGTTCGCCAATCTCAAATTCGAGCTGTTTTGGGCGGTGTTCGAGCCGTTCGGCGAACACGAACGATTTGAAAAAAATTCGGCTGTTCGAGGTTATGTTCGATAACTGTTCGTGCACCAAAATCATAACTGGATTTTTTCTCAGTAATGCTGAAAATTAATGTTAATATGCAGTTTGAGTGTACAGCGGGGCGGGGGGAGGGGCAGGGGATGGATCTCTGCAGGAATAATGAAGATCTCCATTTTTTTTTCTCTTTCCCGCATTTACAGTGGGGAGGTGCAATCTGTCAGCCTATCAGCAGCGCTCACACGCAGCAAAGTGCTTTTTTTCACACAAGCAAGGGCATGTGTCATTGGCAGTGTATGTCACATGTCCTTGCCCTATAAGTCCAAGCCATTTTCCCCGTCGCCACCATTTTCTCACTGCTGCAGCTGCGTGTTAGACTGCACCGCTGTTGCTGTGTGCGCTATACCTTGTTAATTTCAAGCCAATTTTCGCACAAATCTACAGATAGCTTGGGAGTAGGGAAGAGTTGTGATTGCAGTCCTTTTAAGGACTAGGTTACAGCATTTCCTTCGACTTTTATCAGGCAGGTCTGTGCTCTTAAATAGATAGGTTGGGAGTAAAGACTAATTGTAATTGCAGTCCTTTTCAGGACTAAGTTACATCCGTTCCTATCAGTTTTTGCCAGGCAGGTCTGTGCCAGTGCTGTGCAAGTTTTTTTCACAGCATTTGGCTAAATCTAGCAAAGCAAATCCTTTTTGGCCTATTGCAGAGTGTGTTAGTCAGTGGAGTAGCCTATCTGTGTTGCAAGATATAACACCTGTGTATAGAATACCAATTTTTTTACTGCACCTAGTGAAGTAAAATCTTTTGGGCATAGCATCATTCTATTAGTCCATCTATACTGACCTCCATCAGGTTGCAAATTAAAAATATTTTTTTTCTGCATCTGGCTCTGAAAAATTATTTGGGCTTCTAGCAGTGTGTGGGACTTGTTCTATTAGTCCATCTATACTGACCTCCATCAGGTTGCAAATTAAAAATAATTTTTATCGGCATCTAGCTCTGAAAAAATATTTGGGCTTTTAGCAGTGTGTGGGACTTGTTCTATTAGTCCATCTATACTGACCTCCATCAGGTTGCAAATTAAAAATAATTTTTATCTGCATCTAGCTTTGAAAAAATATTTGGGCTTCTAGCAGTGTGTGGGACTTGTTCTATTAGTCCAGCTATACTGACCTCCATCAGGTTGCAAATTGAATATAATTTTTATCTGCATCTAGCTCTGAAAAAATATTTGGGCTTCTAGCAGTGTGTGGGACTTGGTCTATTAGTCCATCTATACTGACCTCCATCAGGTTGCAAATTGAATATAATTTTTATCTGCATCTAGCTCTGAAAAAATATTTGGGCTTCTAGCAGTGTGTGGGACTTGTTCTATTAGTCCATCTATACTGACCTCCATCAGGTTGCAAATTGAATATAATTTTTATCTGCATCTAGCTCTGAAAAAATATTTGGGCTTCTAGCAGTGTGTGGGGCTTGTTCTATTAGTCCATCTATACTGACCTCCACCAGGTTGCAAATTGAATATAATTTTTTTTCTGCATCTAGCTCTGAAAAAATATTTGGGCTTCCAGCAGTGTGTGGGACTTGTTCTATTAGTCCATCTATACTGACCTCCATCAGGTTGCAAATTAAAAATAATTTTTATCTGCATCTAGCTCTGAAAAAATATTTGGGCTTCTAGCAGTGTGTGGGACTTGTTCTATTAGTCCATCTATACTGACCTCCATCAGGTTGCAAATTGAATATAATTTTTTTCTGCATCTAGCTCTGAAAAAATATTTGGGCTTCTAGCAGTGTGTGGTACTTGTTCTATTAGTCCATCTATACTGACCTCCATCAGGTTGCAAATTAAAAATATTTTTTTTCTGCATCTAGCTCTGAAAAAATATTTGGGCTTCTAGCAGTGTGTGGGACTTGTTCTATTAGTCCATCTATACTGACCTCCATCAGGTTGCAAATTGAATATAATTTTTTTCTGCATCTAGCTCTGAAAAAATATTTGGGCTTCTAGCAGTGTGTGGGACTTGGTCTATTAGTCCATCTATACTGACCTCCATCAGGTTGCAAATTGAATATAATTTTTTTCTGCATCTAACCCAGCCAATAGTTTTGGCCTAATACCACAGTTTGGCCACTCAGCTCTGCTCGGTTCCCATCCATTGTTTTTTTGTGCAAACAACTCCAGAGTTGTGAATTAGTTAACCACCAAAATGAGTGGAAAAAGGCCTGCTGCTGGTGGAAAGGGGAATAGGCGTGTTGGGAAGGGGAAAAAAGGTTGTGTCCCTGGGGTAGGTGTTAAAGCAACAGTAACATCTGCAGAAGAAAGACCATCTTCCAGCCAAACTAAAATGTCTACTTCTTTTAGCGGACAATGTGATAAGATCCCTTTCTTACGGCCACGCCAATCGCTACAAATTCCAGATGAGGCACAAAAACAGCAGGTGCTTCAACGGATATCAAGTGCTCTTTTAAGTGGGCTCTCTTCCACATCAACTTCAACATCACAAATACTCCAGTCCTCAGAGGTGTACCCCAATCGCACTTGCTTCCGCACAGCTCCCAAATCTCCAGCTGCCCGTCTGAGTATGAGGTAGAACAGATGGTTGAGTCTGCAGAGCTGTTTACTCATACTATAGCCTGGGAATCAGAGGTCGGCTCCAGCGCTTCTGTGAATCCAGACGAGGAAATGATCTGCACTGATGCCCAGAATCTTTATGAGTCGGATCCAGGACCAGACGCAGAGGGTTCTGACCATAATGTAGACGCTCATTCCCAAACTGTAACTCCTGTTGGTAGAGACAATGAGGAAGACGATGATGAGACTCAAATACCTGATTGGAGCGACAACTTTAGTTTTTTGTCAGGGCAGGAACAGGTTGGCTCTGAGGACGACGGGTGTGATAACACACAGGGTGATGATGATGAGGTTGGAGATCCCACTTACTGTCAACCGACAGTCAGCCAAGAGATGAGGTCAGCAGAGGAGGTGGAGGAGAATGCTAGTGACGACGAGGTCAGGTTGCGCCTTCCTGGACAGAGACGTAGTACTGGAAGCACGTCAACAACTGCATCCTCAAACACAACTCTGCCTCTGACCACAAGTCGTGGTGGCTCTTCAGGTCGCATGGGTGCTAAGCCTTGCATAGCCTGGGCATTTTTTCAGATCGATAAAGATAACCCAACTCGTGTTATCTGTAACATTTGTCAGCAAAAGCTAAGTAGAGGCCAAAAAATACATAGTTTGAGTACTTCATGCATGAACCGGCACATTGACATGAAGCATAAGTTGCTGTGGGAAGCTCACTGTGCTACAATGCGGCCTAGCCGGCCGGGCCAACCACCGTCTGCCACATCTTGTGCATCCGCGGCCTCTTCATCCTCTGTGACTGGGGGGACAGCAGTCACACCTGTTTTGGGATGCAGACCTGCCACCTCTTTACCCGCAACAGCCAGCGTGATTGGCAGGTCATCATTTTCTTTGGAGGTGGTAACACCAGCTGGTGTGGAGCGCTGTCCTACATCGATAGCACCACCTTTGGATCAAGGCAACCTAACATGTCCGCCTGCATCTTCCTCACAAACCGGAAGTTTGCCGGGGACTCCCTTATCAACCCCGTCTAAGCACAACAGCCAGCCCTCGGTCCCTCAGATGTGGACAAGTAAAAGACCATTTCCTCCTAGCCATGAGAAAGCTAAGAGGTTGAATTTCACCATCTGCAAGCTCTTGGCTACAGAAATGCTGCCTTTCCGCCTGGTGGACACAGAGGATTTTCGAGACCTTATGTCCGTCGCAGTGCCCCAGTACCAGATGCCCAGTCGGCACTACTTCTCAAAGAAAGGTGTGCCTGCGCTCCACCAGCATGTCGCACAAAACATCAACCGGTTCTTTGAGAAACTCTGTGTGTGACAGGGTGCATTTCACCACGGACACTTGGACGAGTAGGCATGGACAGGGGCATTACATGTCGCTGACTGGGCACTGGTTAACTATGGTGACAGCAAGACAAGGGGCTGCTGTCCAAGTCTTGCCGTCCCCACAAGTTGTGCGTCAATCCTCTTTATGTCAAAGTTACTCCACTGCTTCTGCCTCCTCAACCTCCTCTCGGTCTTCCACCTGCACCCAAAGCCTGTCTGGTCATGCCACAAGCTTTCTAACTGCGCAGAAGGGATCCTGCACACCTCCTTACTATGCTGGCAGTAGGACTCAACGTCATCAGGCGGTTTTTACTTTGAAATGTCTGGGAAATGTGAGTCGCACAGCTGAGGAGTTGTGGTCAGCTCTGGAGAACCAATTTCATGAATGGTTGTCTCCACTGGACCTGAAACCAGGGAAGGCCGTGTGCGACAATGCTGCAAACCTGGGTGCGGCCCTTCGCCGGGGCAATGTCACACACGTGCCTTGTATGGCTCACGTGTTGAACCTGGTTGTCCAGCAATTTTTAGCCCACTATCCCGGACTAGATGGCCTTCTGCAGAGGGCACGGTCGCTGTGTGCTCACTTCAGCCGTTCGCATCCCGCAGCTCAGCGACTTACATCTCTACAGAAGTCGTTGGGCCTGCCACTTCACCGGCTAAAATGCAATGTGCCTACCCGGTGGAATTCAACTGTGCACATGTTGCAGCGACTGTGGCAGCACCGACAAGCCCTGGTGCAATACGCTCTGACGTATAGCCTGGGCCAACGAGATCCAGAGGTGGGGCAAATCAAGCTGGAGGAGTGGTCTCAGATCAGGGACCTATGCATCCTTCTGCACAGTTTTGAAATGGCGACGAAGATGTTTAGTGCTGACGATGCCATTATCAGCATGACTATTCCGGTGATTTACATGCTGGAGCACATGTTAAACAGAATTCGGAGTCAGGTGGTGGCACAAGAGGAGGTGGAGGAAGTAGAGGAGGAGGAGTTGTATGCGGAAGGGCTAACATCTGCAAGGTCCAGACGGTCGGCAGCACCAAGGCGGCAGGCATGTGAGGGTTGGGGAGATGGTTTTACCAGGGCGCATGGTAGCAGCCAAACTAGTGAGGAAGGTGCAGGAGCCCAGGAAGAAGTGGAGGACGAACTGATGGAAGACTCATCAGATAAGGGAGACCTTGATCACATTTCTGTTGTGCGAGGTTGGGGGGAGAGAACAGAGGAAGGAAGCATGATTGTTAGCTCGCCACCAACACAACAGGGACTTGGTGCTCCTGGATGCGCAAGACACATGAGTGCCTTCTTGCTGCACTACCTGCAACATGACCCTCCAATTGGGAGAATTAGAAATAATCCTGACTACTGGGTTGCCACACTGTTAGATCCCCGGTACAAAAGTAAATTTGCAGAAATTATTCCTGCCATAGAAAGGGATGCACGCATGCAGGAGTATCAGCAGAGACTGTTGCAGAATCTTACATGTGCTTTTCCACAAAACACCAGTGGTGCACGTAGTGAATCTCACAGTTCCAACTTGCCAACCGTGGGACCGTTGAGTGTTCAGCACTCAAACCGTAACAGAAACACAGTATCTGCTGGTAACATCAATTTTGCGGAATCATTTCACCACTTTTTTAGCCCATCCTTTGCAAGGCCACAGGAGACAAGAAGTCTGACACATAGTCAACGCCTAGAGACGATGGTACAGCAGTATCTCCAAGTAACCATTGAAGCCATGAATGTGTCACTGGACCCTTGCTCTTTTTGGGCTTCCAATCTGGATAAATGGCCGGAGCTAGCCACTTACGCCTTGGAGATCTTATCATGCCCCGCAGCCAGCGTTCTGTCTGAACGTGTGTTCAACGCTGCTGGTGGTGTGCTGACAGATAAGCGCACACGGCTCTCCACTGATAATGTAGACAGACTCACGTTCATAAAGATGAACAAATCATGGATCCGAAACGAATTTTCTACCCCTGTGTCATCCTGGGGAGAGTAAAAGCTTGATGATTGGTTAAAATCACCTCACCAACCGTTTTAAGCTTTCAAATTACTAATCATGTTTATCAGTATCTTGGCTGGAAAATAATTTGGGCTTTGTAGCAGTGTGCAGTACTGATTCTATTAGGCCATCTATACTAAGCTCCACCAGATTTAAAATTACTAATCATGTTTATCTGTATCTTGGCTGGAAAATAATTTGGGCTTTGTAGCAGTGTGCAGTACTGATTCTATTATGCCATCTATACTAAGCTCCACCAGATTTAAAATTACTAATCATGTTTATCTGTATCTTGGCTGGAAAATAATTTGGGCTTTGTAGCAGTGTGCAGTACTGATTCTATTAGGCCATCTATACTAAGGTCCACCAGATTTAAAATTAATAATAATTTTTAGCTGCATGTAGCCCGGAAAATAATTTTGGGGCTCCGAGATGCGCAAGACACATAAGTGCCTTCTTGCTGCACTACCTGCAACATGACCCTCAGATTGTCAGAATTTGAAGTAATCCTGACTACTGGGTTGCCACACTCTTAGATCCCCCACACTCTTCGATCAACCTTTTCATTTTAATAAAGACCAAAAAAATGGTCATTTTTGAAATTATAAGCATTAGCAGGTTATTAGAAACAAATCAAACAGATTTCAACTCAGAACTTTATTCTAGGTGATGTTACATTTGCACATAGGACCCCTTGTTCGAAAGGAGCTTCTGAACTCTCTCATCCATTGAATTTGTCAGGTTTTGGATGGTTTCTGCTTCAGTTTTTTTGCATGAGGACAGAATACCCTCCCAGAACTGTTGCTTAGGTGTGAACTGCCTCCTGCCATCATAGACACTCCTTTTGATGATGCTCCAGAGGTTCTGAATGGGGTAGAGGTCAGGGGAGCATGGGGGTCACACCATAAGTTTGTCCCCTTTTATTCCCATATCAGCCAGAGATGCAGATGTGTTATGTGCAGCATGAGACGGTGCATTATCATGCATGAAAATGATCTTGCTGTGGAATACACGGTTCTTCTTCTTGAACCATGGCAGGAAGTGCTGTTTGAGAAACTCCACATACATTATGGAGTTCATCTTTACCCCTTCAGGGATCCTAAAGGGGCCGACAATCTCTCTCCCCATGATTCCAGCCCAAAACATTACTCCACCTGCTCCTTGTTGGCGCTGTAGCCATGTTTGCGTGGGGTATCCATCAAGCAGCCATCCTCCACTCCATCCATCTGGACCATCGAGCGTTGCACGGCACTCATCCGTGAACAAAACAGTTTTGAAATCAGTCTTCATGTATTGTTTGGCCCACTGGAGCCATTTCTGCTTGTGTGCAGTGGATAGAGGAGGTCGACAGGATGGCGTACGCACAGCTGCAAACCTCTGAAGGACCCTGCATCTTGTTGTTCGGGTGACGTTGGAGGCACCAGCAGCTTCAAGAACTTGTCTGCTGCTATGACAAGGCTTTTTTGCCGCTGCTCTTTTAACCTGACGTAATTGCCTGTAGGAAAGAGTCCTCAATTTGCCCTTATCAGCACGCACACGTGTGTACTGTGAATCAGCTACATACTTCTTGATTGCCAAAACACTTCATCCTGATCATCGCACAATGTTGATTGTAGTCATGCCTTGACCTAAACACTCCACAATTTGTTGCTTCTCAGCAGCCGACACATCCTTTTTCTTTCCCATTTTGGCAGAAAATTTAGGCTGCTTAATAATGTGGGACAGCCTTCTTAAGTAGTCTTGCCTTTCATTGGACACACCTGCCAAACTAATTAGCACAGGTGTCTGCAATTGCTTACAGTGATATAAAGAGCCCTGACACACATCACCATCAATGAGTTTAACTGACAAACAAACAAATTCTTCCCTTATCACTCCTAAACACTTTTTGCATAATAATTTGGAACACAGTGTACATGTGCTTTTCCACAAAACACCAGTGGTTCACGTAGTGAATCTTACAGTTCTAACTTGCCAACCGTGGTCTGTATGGAGTTGTTCAATAAAGGGCCCAAAATTAAGATAACATAGACGGGAGAGGTCTCTATGAATAGGAATTCCTAAGTATTTGATACCCTGTGAGGGACAGGCAAAGGGAAAGTTGGACTGGATGAAATCCTGTATGGATTTGGGGAGGGAGACATCGAGGGCCTCAGAGTTCGCTGTATTGATTTTAAAATTTGACCGTGCTCCGTCACTAGGATGTATAAGAGAGTGGACAGAGGACATCCCTGCCTTGTCCCATTGGTGATTATGAAAGGTGATGAAAATGTTCTGACGCGCCCCCTGGGCCTTGGGACACCCGGAGCTAGACCCTTTTTGGTGGATGCTGGTGGTTGTAGTCTCCGTGGCGGCAACCAGGTTCCGTGGCTCAGGGCGGTCAAACCAGTGGCGGAACTATTTATGTGGTTCTGATGTTTAAACGTCCGACTACGCCACCTTTGGATTGCGGTCAGAGTGAACCGCCGCTGCAGGGCAGACCGCTGAGGCTGGTGTTGTGGGTGCAGCAGAGCGTAGCATAACTCCCCACGGGAGGAGTATAGCCTCAGGGCAGTGTATGTGGAGGATGGGGGTGATGGTGCAGGGCAGCAGCAGTAACGACACGGAGTCAGTGATGCAGTCCAGGGCCCTTACTCACAGTTCTTATTATCCAGACCACTTCTGCAGGTAACGGCTGCCCATGTCGTACTGTGCTCACCAGGTGAGGGGCTCAGACAACTCCCAGATAACTTTGGAGCGCTTCACAGGACCCCCTTTGTGTCTGGCCTTTCTTACCAACCCTTCTGTCCGGCTGCCTCGGGCCTCCTCTTGGTAAACTTGGCGCCAGTTTCCCTGACCCTATGTGGTGCCTTCCTAGCGGGTGTAGCGAGGGGCTGCGCCACATAAAATGTCACAGCCTCCGGTTTCTAGCTGAGGGTCGTTTCCCGCCTCCACTAGTTTCGGGGACTGGTATCCCCCTTTGGCCTGACCCCTCCACGCAGGTGGATTCGGGCGTGCGGTGGCGACTCGCCCGTCCACACCCCTGGGATCCCTTCGTTCCTCTTTCCTGGAGCCTTCTCCGCTCCTCTTCCTTCCTTCTCCCTCTTCCAGGCCTGGGCCTCTGTTACTAGGCCCCCTCCGGAGCAGAGCTCATACAGAGCCCCTGCTCACTGTCACTTCTGCTCAGACTTCTCTGCACTGAACTAAGATGGTGCCCACCTTTTATACTCCCTTCTCAATGCACCCAGGAACTGCTTCCTCCCTGCTCCTGCACTACAGGGTTCCCCTTCCTCAGTGTTCCCTCCCCCCACTCCAGCCAGGGACAGGGACTGTCGTGCCCATCTCAGGGGCATATTGGTCGCCCTGCCCCACGGCAATGTGGTGTAATGCATGCAGGTGTCGGGTCCTGATCCACACTCCATCCTTACCTGAGAGTGAGATATCACACCTCTGGGTGAGGTGCAATACCTCTGTAGCAACCGAGCCCTCAGGGTGCTACAGTTCCATTTATCTTCAGCCTAGGTGACGTATTG
Organism: Phyllobates terribilis; assembly: GCF_046119375.1. Lineage (NCBI taxonomy): Eukaryota > Metazoa > Chordata > Amphibia > Anura > Dendrobatidae > Phyllobates > Phyllobates terribilis. The sequence goes on along the minus strand of NW_027362768.1, from coordinate 349,104,544 downwards.
CGATACAGGGCCGTGATTTTGGCTATAAAAGGGTCCCCTAGACCCCTACCCCAAACTTTTTAAGAGAATCATATATGGCGTGCCAGGAGACTCTATGGAATGCTTTCTCAGCATCCAACGAGAGTATCTAATTAAAATTTTTTAACTGCATCTAGCCCAGGAAATACTTTGTGCCTAGTAGCTGTGTCTGCTAGTCAGCGGATTATCCCGGCTGTTAAGCAAGCTACACCACCTGTAGTTTGGACACTTTATTTTTTCAAAGGAAATGCTTCGGGACCACCGGCTACTCAGTGAAGAGCATCAGGAGGCACCCCAAGGCATAGGGGCTGGGACTGGCAGTAGGATGCCTTGCGGTGGACAGCCAAGCTCGATCCTTATAAAAGCTTTTTAACTGCAGCAGCTTTAGTGGACGCTACTGGAGCTGGAATTACGCGGCTGCTGGCATGAGACTTGCCCTCCAATAGATCCTTGTAAATGGATTTAAAGTGTATTCATTCAAATTAGAGAGACAATTTAAATTAAAAAGCTTAGAGCTGCCTCCACCACAGGGGAGCTCGCTCGACCCACCAGCGGACAGGCACCAGTATTGGGAGAGGGGGGCTGGCCGTCAGGGTCCACTGTGGCTCTGGCACAAACCCGGCGACACGGAGGTGGCACTGGCAGGAACGGACTGGCCGTGTTGGCTTCTCACTTTTTGGATTTTAGAAGGGCATGACATGCCTATATCTGTGTCTCCCCCTCCTTTTACTCCTCCACCTCTTTTCTTTTCGCATGACTATATGTACTTGTCACTTTTCCATGTGTTAGTTATGTCTTCTGAGCAGTTTGTCAGCTTTTGGACACCTTTGAATGTGTTTTCTATGTGTTTCTATGTGTTTTTGTTTGCCTGCCATTGGTTTTAACGGTGTTCGAAGGTGTTCGACGAACACACGGGTGTTCGACGAACCGAACTGAACTCGAACATTACGGGGGTGGCTCAACACTAGTAATAACCCCTAAAACAAAACCTTTGTTTATTATAGCATGGGTTGTTATTTTACAATCTGTGGAGGGATTTGATGGAATTTTTGTGTAAGTAGTTGTATCAGACAAAAGCTCCAACATTTGGTTGTGATACATGTCTGCATCCATAACTACTACTAGTCCGCCTTTATCTGACATCTTAATAATGACATCCTCCATCCGTTTTAGTTCCTGTAATGCCTTCATTTGTTTTTTGCATAGATTTTTTTCTCAAAGTAATAAAAAGATGAAAGATGTCAATAAATTTGTAAGAAACCTGACGGTAAAAAGACATTTTTTTATCTGCACCTAACAATATAGATCATGACAAAATAACCAATGAATTTCGGACTCTTAATTTTCAGGAACAATCAGCATTACTACACCTTCAAGATTTGGAAAAGGAAAATCGCTCTCCACAACCTAGCATCAATTCAGCAGAGTTTTTTTCAGGGCGGAATCCTTTTTTTTATCCTATACAATCGAGAACGGGAGCAATGGATAAATTCCAGGAAACTATTCAACGTGAACTAAAAAATCTCCATATGCAGGAGGAAAATAACAGCTCAAAAAGTAATTTGAACAAAAAACAAATGAAGGCATTACAGGAACTAAAACGGATGGAGGATGTCATTATTAAGATGTCAGATAAAGGCGGACTAGTTGTAGTTATGGATTTAGACATGTATCACAACCAAATGTTGGAGCTTTTGTCTGATACAACTACTTACATAAAAATTCAATTCCACAAGAATGTGGTTGTGTATTTGGATGACATTTTGATTTATTCACCAGATCCAGAGTCCCATTGGCAGATTGTATGTGAAGTTTTGCAGTTATTGAGTGATAATTCACTCTTTGCTAAGCTGGAGAAATGTGAGTTCGCTGTGCAGAAAATTCGTTTTTTGGGCTACATTGTCTCCAGCGACGGCTTTGAGATGGACCCTGTGAAGGTTCACGCTGTGTAGGAATGGCCTAGGCCTATTGGTTTGAAATCTATACAGAGGTTTTTGGGTTTTGCCAATTATTACAGGAAATTCATTAAGAATTTTTCTGTAATTGTTAAACCTCTAACTGATCTCACCAGGAAAGGTGCGAATACGATCCAGTGGACTACTGAAGCCATTGAAGCGTTTGAGTATCTCAAAGAGAGGTTCAGTTCTGCCCCTATCCTTATACAGCCTGATGAGACCAAACCTTTTTTGGTCGAGGTCGATGCTTCATCAGTGGGGGTCGGAGCAGTTTTGTCTCAGGAGAACAAGGGTGGAGTACATCCTTGTGCCTTCTTTTCGAAAAAAATTTCGGAAACCGAACTGAATTATGATGTTGGAAATCGGGAGTTGCTGGCTATTAAACTTGCGTTTGAACACTGGCGTCATTTTTTGGAAGGCGCTAGATTTCCTATTCAGGTTTTCACAGATCATAAGAATCTGATCTATCTGGATGCTGCCAAGCGCTTGAATGCCCGTCAAGCTAGGTGGGCACTTTTATTTTCTCAGTTTCATTTTTCTGTTACCTATATCCCTGGTACTAAGAATGTTAAAGCCGATGCTTTATCTCGCAGCTTCTCTCCTACGGTCGGTGCCGAGGAGGAGGAGAGCATTTTGCAGAAAGGAGTTGTGGTGGCGGCATTGGACTCCGATTTGGAGAATGGGATTCTGAATGCTCAAGATGATGCTCCATCTAACACTCCCCATGGGAGGTTGTTTGTGCCTAGAGCCTTTAGGAGAGCTTTGTTTGTGGAGTGTCATGAGTCTCAGTTGGCAGGTCATCCAGGAGTTTCGGAGACCAAGAGACTTATCAGTCGCAGTTTTTGGTGGCCTGGATGGCAGAAGGAAGTCATCAAGTGGGTGCGTCAGTGTACTGTGTGTGCCAGGTCAAAGGCTTCACATACTCCTGCTGCGGGGTTGCTTTGTCCTCTGGAGGTTCCTAGTGCGCCTTGGACGCATCTCATTATGGATTTTATTACTGATCTTCCTGTGTCTGAGGGTTTTACTGTCATCTGGGTGGTCGTAGACCGTTTTAGTAAGATGTGTCATTTGGTTCCATTCATTAAGTTGCCCTGCGCCAAGACACTCGCTAAGGCGTTTGTTAAGGAGATTGTCAAGCTCCATGGCTTTCCCATGGATATTGTTTCTGATAGAGGACCTCAGTTTGGGGATCTCTTTTGGCGTGCTTTTTGTGACTGGTTGGGAGTTCATTTGTCATTTTCGTCTGGTTATCATCCTGAGTCTAATGGACAGACTGAAAGAAAGAACCAGGATGTTGAACAGTTTTTGCGTTGTTTTGTGGCGGACAATCAAGAGGGGTGGTCTGAGTTTCTGCCTCTCGCAGAATTTGCTCTTAACAATCATACATCCTCCTCTGCTGGGTGTTCTCCTTTTTTTTGTTGCACTGGGAGACATCCGTCTTTTGGTTCGTTCTCCAAATTGGGGTCGGCGGTGCCGGAGGAGGAGAATTTTTCCGGTGATTTGGAGAGAGTTTGGACTAATGTACATTGTAACCTGCAAGAGGCTAACAAGAAGTCCAAGAAGTATTTTGACAGGAAACGTAAAGAGGTTTTGTTTACTGTGGGTGACATGGTTTGGTTGTCCCCAAAGAACTTGCGGTTGATGATTCCCTCTAAAAAACTGTGTCCTAAGTTTGTGGGTTCATTTAAAGTGCTTCAGGTTGTTAACCCATCTGCTGTCAGGTTGGATGTCCCTACTTCCTGGAAGATTAATCCTGTGTTTCATGTTTCCTTGTTGAAAAAGGCTTACGTTTCTAATAGGGACGCCACTGTCACAGTTCCTCCTGTGGTGGAGGACGGTGAATATGAAATTTCTCGTATTTTGAATTCAAGATGGCATAGAGGGAAATTACAGTATCTTGTCTCCTGGAAGGGTTTCGGTCCCGAAGACAACTCCTGGGTAAGGACGGATGATGTCTCTGCTCCTAGGCTTGTTAAAGCTTTCCACAGGAGGTTTCCTGACTGCTGTACAAAGACGAGGAGATGCCACACAGTGGTAGACATGACCATGACCTGATTTTGAGTTGTGTTATTTGGCCGGTGTATTTCAGTATTGTACAGCTCTATTATTTGGGGACTTTCTGACGTGTATTTATGGACTGTGGGGTAGAATTATTTTGTGCACTGTATTGCACTATTTTCCATAGAACTGTGTGGCTATATTATTTGGTCAGCATATGGTAGTAGTTTTTGGCACTATGGATACTATTATTCTGAAACTTTGTGTTATCATTTTGTGGACTGTACAATTCTGTTCATACTAATGTAATTGCTTCTATTTTTATAGTCTATGTAGCATTTTGAACACCGTACGGTATTATTTTATGACAGAATTATTTGACCTCTTTATGGAATTATTTTCTTATGGACTGTATGTTGCCATTATTTAGTTATTGTATCGTCGTTTTTAGTAATGTGTTACTATTCTTTAGAGGTTTCATATGGTGGGTATTTAGGGATTGTTTGGTGGAATTAATTTGACCACTGTATGGCAGTATTATTGAGGCATTATAATAGGCCCATTGTGTGAATGTTGAAAGTACATCCAGCGGAGCCGTCACCACAGGGAGTCTCACATGTAGACCCAGGTGATGTGTTTGACCTGAGAAAAATACCTCCACTAGCTTTGGGGGGGAGGGTGAGAGCAGTTCTGTCCATTCAGAGGGCTGATCCCAGTGAAGGAGAAATGAAGCCACATGGTTAGAGTTGGTGGAATGTCGTTGAAGGGATAGTATCTAGTCTGAGGATCTGGACCATGGATGAATCGATGGCTTATGGCGTAGAGATCAGCTACCACCTGAGCTGAATAAATGTGCTACAGTTGTGGGATCCGTGATCCATTGTCTGGATTTGATACATTTTCTTAAAGGACTGTTGCTACTGGATACCTTTGCTTCTATCGTTTTATGTGTCATATGGAGAATCGTGGACTGTGACTACAGACTATACTTGCTGGAGATACGAAATATGTGGGCCAACCAAAAGTTGGGGGATAGTGAGTATCGCTTGGCACAAAGGCAGTGGAATTACCTCCCCGGGGATGGGATCTTGTGGACGGAGACAATTGTATTTTGGACATTTACCTGGAATTGCTGTATTACCATGGATGTAAGGAATAAAATAGTGTTGCTTGTAGATGGTAAGCTTAGGAGCAGGGACCTCACTCCTCATGTAACAGTTTAAACTGTCTTACCTTGTATTGAACTTATTGTATGTACATGTCCCCGCTTAATTGTAACGTGCTGCGGAATATGTTGGCGCTATATAAATAAAAATCATTATTATTATTAACCTGCCTAAGTAATTATTGAAATGCACCATCTCAGATCTTCACAGTATGGACCCCAAAATAGTAAGGATAAAACCTACAGCAAACACTGCAAATAAAAAAAATAAAGTTGGAAAGCAAAGAGGAAGCAATAGGACTATGTGACCCAGGACCTGGTGCAGCCATCTACTAATGTGCAGGACACCCTGGGGACAATGTGCTCCCCATCCATTAGAACTACAAGGTCCAGCAGACAAGCAGCAGAGCACATCACTCCTTCCCTCCATGTTCCGCTGCAAGTCCAGTGCCGACATTACCGCACATGGCCGCTAGATGGCGGGGCACCTCTGCTGTTGCAGCCAATACTAGCGTGCAGGTGAAGTCGCTGGCCACTAGGTGGCGGGGCATCTCTGCTGTTGCTTCCATTACAATTGCTGGGTGCAGTCGCTGGCCACTAGGTGGCGGCAGACTTTTCCAGGCTGGAATGTTGCTCTCCTCTGCTCTTGCTGTCATCACGGAGTCTCCAGTCTGATATAACGCTGTGGATTGTGGGCAGCAGAGATCACAGCCGCCCTGTCTCCTCCACACTCCGCGGAGAGATCCTGTCAGTGAGCCGCCCCTCCTGTCAGGGCGCCGGGGAGAGCCTGACCGCTGCCTCCATCCATCACCGGCCGCTGCTGCGGGCACAGGTAAGTAGCAGCCCCGTGCCCGCAGCCCATGTCCCGGGCTGAGAAGCCTCCGGCTGCTGATTGCTGCTGGCAGAAGCGATGGCAGCCGGGACTGGCAGCAGGTGATGGGTCCTGTGTGATGTGGGCACATACTGGTCAGATGGGGGCACAGCAGTGCCAGGGACGCTGGCAGGAGGAGATGCCCATAGTGTGTGGTGTCTGGGGTGATGGGGTGAGACTGGCACCTGCCCTGGTAACGCTGCCAGTGCCCGGGAGACTTGTGCCGCTCACTGTGCCCGGGGAGACTCGATCACCTGCTGATCTGCCAGTATTCTACAGCTGGGATTGCCTGTAAGAAGCGGATTGTAACCAAGTCCTAGTGATTAGCTGCAGCGTCGCTATGTGCCATTATGATCGTTATATACCAGGGATTAGCTGCAGCATCGCTATGTGCCATTGTGATCGTTATATACCAGGGATTAGCTGCAGTGTCGCCATGTGCCATTGTGATCGTTATATACCAGGGATTAGCTGCAGCGTTGCTCTGTGCCATTGTGATCGTTATATACCAGGGATTAGCAGCAGCGTAGCTCTGCCATTGTGATCGTTATATACCAGGGATTAGCAGCAGCGTCGCTCTTTGCCATTGTGATCGTTATATACCAGGGATTAGCTGCAGCGTTGCTATGTGCCATTGTGATCGTTATATTCCGGGTTACAATGTGACCCTATAAGCTGTGAGTAGCCAGTGAGTAATAGACACGAGGAGGTGAAGGACCCTCCTGCTGTTCCTCCTGGCCCGGTGGCCGTGGCACATATGGACGTCCACTCCAGTGATGGGTATAAATGTTATTATATTATTTTCTGATAACTGAATATTTTATCAACGGTATTTTCTGCCGTTAATGTTAGTGCGGTCCCAGTGTGCTATGAGATATACCCCAGTACCTTCTCTCCTGCTGATATCACCCCCCTCCATTCCTCCGTGCTGCTGATATCCCCTCCTCCATTCCTCCGTGCTGCTGATATCCCCCCATCCATTCCTCCGTGCTGCTGATATCCCCCCCTCCATTCCTCTGTGCTGCTCATATCCCCCCCCTCCATTCCTCCGTGCTGCTGATATCCCCCCCCTCCATTCCTCTGTGCTGCTGATATCCCCCCCTCCATTCCTCCGTGCTGCTGATATCCCCTCCCATTCCTCCTTGCTGCTGATATCCCACCCCTCCATTCCTCCGTGCTGCTGATATCCCCCCTACATTCCTCCGTGCTGCTGATATCCCCCCTCCATTCCTCCGTGCTGCTGATATCCCCCCCTCCATTCCTCCGTGCTGCTGATATCCCCCCCCTCCATTCCTCCGTGCTGCTGATATCCCCCCCCCCCTCCATTCCTCCGTGCTGCTGATATCCCCCCCCCCTCCATTCCTCCGTGCTGCTGATGACGCACCCCCTGGGCCGTGTGTGTAGGGGAATACCCGGAGCCGGGCCTCTGTGAGGTGCTGGGGGTTGTAGTATCCGTGGCGGCGACCCCGTCCGTGCCCAGGGCGGTCAAACCAGAGGGGATAGCCTATTCATTCTGAATGTCCGACTACGCCACGCGTGGATTGCGGTCGGAGTGAACCGCCGCTGCAGTGCAGACCGCTGAGGCTGGTGTTGTGGGCACAGCAGAGTGTAGTATAACTCCCCACGGGTGGAGTACAGCCTCAGGGCAGCAATCAGGGATGTTGGGAGTGATGGTGCACGGGAGTAATGATTCAGAGTCTCTGTAATGCAGTTCAGGATCTTTACTCACAGTTCTTTATCCAAGTTACTTCAGTTGGTCATAACGTCCCGCGTCGCACTGTGCTCACCAGGTAAGGGGTCGGCCAACTCCCAGATAACTTTGGAGCGCTTCACAGGACCCCCTTTGTGTGTCCTTCCTCTGGCCTGTCATACCCCACCAGTGACCACGCTTCTGTCCGGCTGCCTCGGGCCTTGGCGGGTAAACGTTGGCCTCCGTTTCCCTGACCCTATGTGGTGCCTTCCTAACGGGTATGGCAAGAGGCTGCGCCACATAAAATGTCACAGCCTTCGGTTTCTAGCTGAGGGTAGTTCCCCGCCTCCACTAGTTTCGGGGACCAGTCTCCCCCTTTGGCCTGACCCCTCCACGCAGGTAGATTCGGGCGTGTGGTGGCTACCAGCCGGTCCACACCCCTGGGGTCCCTTCGTTCCTTGTTCCTGGAGCCTTCACTGCTCCTCTTCCTTTCTCTTCCCCTCCAGGCTTGGGCCTAAGTTACTAGGCCCGCCTCTGGAGCAGAGCCCATGCAGAGCCTCTGCTCCCGGTCACTTCTCCTCAGACTCAACCCTGATCTAAGATGGTGCCCACCTTTTATACCTCCCTCTAGGTGCACCTAGGAACTACTTCCTCCCTGCTCCTGCACTACAGGGTTCCCCCTTCCTCGGTGTTCCCTCCCCCCACTCCAGCCAGGGACAGGGACTGTCGTGCTCTGCCTGGAGCATATCGGTCGCCCTGCCCCCCGGAAATGTGGTGTATTGCATGCAGGTGTCGGGGTCCTGATCCACACTCCATCCTTACCTGAGAGTGAGATATCGCACATCTGGATGAGATGCAATACCTCTGTAGCAACCGAGCCCTCGGGGTGCCACACTGATATCCCCCCCTCCATTCCTCCGTGCTGTTGATATCCCCCCCTCCATTCCTCCGTGCTACTGATATCCCCCCTCCATTCCTCCGTGCTACTGATATCCCCCCTCCATTCCTCCGTGCTACTGATATCCCCCCTCCATTCCTACTTGCTACTGATATCCCCCCTCCATTCCTCCGTGCTACTGATATCCCCCCCTCCATTCCTCCGTGCTACTGATATCCCCCCTCCATTCCTCTGTGCTGCTGATATCCCCCCTCCATTCCTCTGTGCTGCTGATATCCCCACTCCATTCCTCCGTGCTGCTGCTATCTCCCCCACTCCATTCATCCGTGCTGCTGCTATCCCCCCCACTCCATTCCTCCGTGCTGCTGATATCCCCCCACTCCATTCCTCCGTGCTGCTGATATCCCCCCCACTCCATTCCTCCGTGCTGCTGATATCCCCCCCACTCCATTCCTCCGTGCTGCTGATATCCCCCCCACTCCATCCTTCTGTGCTGCTGATATCCCCACTCCATTCCTCCGTGCTGCTGCTATCTCCCCCACTCCATTCCTCCGTGCTGCTGCTATCCCCCCCCACTCCATTCCTCCGTGCTGCTGATATCCCCCCACTCCATTCCTCCGTGCTGCTGATATCCCCCCCACTCCATTCCTCCGTGCTGCTGATATCCCCCCACTCTATTCCTCCGTGCTGCTGATCTCCCCCCCTCTCCATTCCTCCGTGCTGCTGATATCCCCCCTCCATTCCTCCGTGCTGCTGATATTACCCCCCTCCATTCCTCCCTCCTGCTGATATCCCCCCCACTCCATTCCTCCATGCTGCTGATATCCCCCCCACTCCATTCCTCCGTGCTGCAGATATCCCCCCACTCCATTCCTCCGTGCTGCTGATATCCCCCCCACTCCATTCCTCCGTGCTGCTATCCCCCCCACTCCATTCCTCCGTGCTGCTGATATCCCCCCAACTCCATTCTTCTGTGCTGCTGAGATCCCCTCCACTCCATTCCTCCGTGCTGCTGATATCCCCCCCACTCCATTCCTCCGTGCTGCTGTTGATATCCCCCCTCCATTCCTCCGTGCTGCTGTTGATATCCCCCCCTCCATTCCTCCGTGCTGCTGTTGATATCCCCCTCCATTCCTCCGTGCTGCTGTTGATATCCCCCCTCCATTCCTCCGTGCTGATGTTGATATCCCCCCCTCCATTCCTCTGTGCTACTGATATCTCCCCCCTCCATTCCTTCGTGCTACTGATATCCCCCCTCCATTCCTCTGTGCTGCTGATATCCCCCCCTCCATTCCTCTGTGCTGCTGATATCCCCCCTCTCCATTCCTCCGTGCTGCTATCTCCCTCCACTCCATTCCTCCGTGCTGCTATCTCACCCACTTCATTCCTCCGTGCTGCTGATATCCCCCCCACTCAATTCCTCCGTGCTGCTGATATCCCCCCCACTCCATTCCTCCGTGCTGCTGATATCCCCCCCACTCCATTCCTCCGTGCTGCTGATATTCCCCCCACTCCATTCCTCCGTGCTGCTGATATCCCCACACTCCATTCCTCTGTGCTGCTATTACCACCCCCTCCATTCCTCTGTGCTGCTGATATACCACCCCCTCCATTCCTCCGTTCTGCTGATATCCACCCCCTCCATTCCTCCGTGCTGCTGATATCCCCCCCTCCATTCCTCTGTGCTGCTGATATTACCACCCCCTCCATTCCTCTGTGCTGCTGTTATCCCCCCCCTCCATTCCTCTGTGCTGCTGATATTACCCCCCCTCCATTCCTCTGTGCTGCTGATATTACCCCCCCTCCATTTCTCTATGCTGCTGATATTACCCCCCCCTCCATTCCTCCGTGCTGCTGATATCCCCCCCCCCTTCCACTCCTCCCTCCTGCTGATGTCCCCCCCCCTCCATTCCTCCGTCCTGCTGGCCGGGTCCCCGCCGGTTTCTTCTCTTCTTTCATTGTTGGCTCGTGCCTGTCCCATCCAAGCAGTGGTGGTAGTGACGCGCCCCCTGGGCCTGTGCTGTTCAGGGGGATACCCGGAGCCGGGCCTTCTGTAAGATGCTGGGGGTTGTAGTCTCCGTGTGGCGGCGACACGGTCCGTGCCCATGGCGGTCAAACCAGTGGCAGTCTATTGGTATTGTAATTGTCCGACTACGCCACCCGTGAATTGCGGTCAGTGGGGACCGCCGCTGCGCTGCAGACCGCTGAGGCTGATGTAATTTGCGCAGCCGAGTATGGAATAACTCCCCACGGGAGAAGTATTGTTAGAACTCTCCTGTTAGGTTTTTTTTAGTTTGCTGGTCACATGACCATTTTTGCCTATTTAATCCGGCTCCGCCCTCCTGGTCTTGCTGGACTTCATTGTATTTACTACTCTTGAGCTAGCTTGGTGCTCTGTTGCCGTTCTCTGTTAGTTTTGCTAGGTCTTCTGACCTCTATGCTTTTTGTTGTGTGTTTGTCTTTGACTGCTACTATTTCTGCTAGGAGGTGTCCAACTTATCCCAGTCCCTAGTTCTTGTAGGGATCCCTCCCTCACATCTATAGGTCTTCGTTCAGTCTAGCCGAGGACTTTAGCGGGTCTGATCGCATGATCAGGTTCCCCGTTACATCGTAGGGATCTAGTTTAGTTCTATTGTAGGGACAGTTCTCCTGTCTTTCCTTAGTCCCTGTAGCAGATCATAACAGTAAGTCCAGCCCTAAAAGAAAAAAAAAAAAATTTTCTCTAATGAAAGACCTCCAGTTTTCCATCATGGTCTCGGTTCAAGATTTGGCTCAACGCTTGCAGGGACTCTCTCTGGAGGTGGCCAAGCTCCAACAACACGTGAGTAGCTGTTCTGGAGCACATTTTGTGGAACCAAAGGTACGTCTGCCTGATTTATTTTTTGGCGAACAAGATTTTTTTTCTTTTAAAAATGCTTGTTTATTGTATTTTCGTTTGAGACCTGGATCCTCTGATGATGAATCATAGCGCATAGGGTTCATAATGTCACTTTTGCGCAAAGATCCTCAGGGATGGGCCTTCTCTCTCCAACCTAGTGATCCGTGCTTTAGATCAGTGGATAGTTTTTTTTCTGCTTTGGGTTTGTTGTATGATGATCCTGATCGTGTCTCATCTGCTGAGTCTGAATTGAGACGTTTGAGGCAGGGATCAGGTAATGTGGAAAAATATTGTTCTCACTTCCGTCGGTGGTCTGCCCAGGTGGGGTGGAACGATTCAGCTTTGAAAAGCTTGTTTCTTGCAGGGCTAGGTGAAAGGGTTAAGGATTTACTGATTGCTTATCCCACACCTGGAAACTTGCAGGAGGCTATGCAATTAGCTATACGGGTGGACAGGAGACTGCGTGCAAGGGTTAATGAGAGCAAATCCTCTGCTATGTCAGCTCCGAGTCTTGAGAGGGTCTGTGCTGACAATGGAGAGCCGATGGAGATTGGGGCGATGCCACCCCGCTCTCAGGAAAAAGATCGCAGGCTTTCTGAAGGCTTGTGCTTCTATTGCGGAAATTCTGGTCATTTTATTAAGAACTGTGTGCTTCGTATGAAGAAAGAAAAAAAAAATGGTCAGTTATGCCCGTATTGCCTGTTTAAATTCTAAGGGAGTATTTCTATCTGCCACTACTGCTGCTCAGGATGAATTAATTGAATTTGGGGTATTTGTGGATTGTGGTTCTACTCTGAATGTGATTGATGGGGGATTCTTGGAAAAACTTAGATTAGAACCTAAAACTTTGTCATCCCCTATTGCTGTGGTTTCTGTTGATGGCTCTCCCTTGAAGAGTGTTACTCATAAGGTCTGTGAATTTCCCCTCACTATTAATGGTATTCACCAAGAAAATTTGGATTTGGTGGTATTGGATAATTTGCCTTCTCCAGTAATATTGGGGTTACCCTGGTTAAAATTGCACAATCCTGTACTAGATTGGTCTACCAATGAAATTAAGTCCTGGAGCCCTAAGTGTTATGACAAGTGTTGTAACGGACGTATTGCTGCTGTGGATAAAGGGGAATTGCCTGTACCTATTCAGGATTTTTGGAGAGTTTTTTCTGAGGAGGAGTCACAAATTTTGCCTCCCCATAGAGACTATGATTGTACCATTGAATTTGTCCCTGGAGCGACTCTTCCTAAAAGTCGTTTATTTAATCTTACTATTCCTGAGAGAAAGGCTTTGGAGGAATACATACAGACAAGCTTGGCCGCCGGTCACATTAGGCCTTCCAAGTCTCCTGTGGCTGTTGGATTTTTTTTTGTAAAAAAAAACGATGGCGGTTTACGTCCTTGTCTGGACTTTCGTGAGATTAATAAAATTACTGTACGCAATCCTTACCCACTGCCATTGATTCCTGATTTATTTAACCAGTTAGTGGGGGCCAAGTGGTTCTCTAAAATTGATCTCCGGGGGGCATACAATTTGTTGCGCATGAAGGAGGGTGATGAATGGAAGACTGCTTTTAACACTCCTGTGGGTCATTTTGAGAATCTGGTTATGCCTTTTGGTCTTACCAATGCTCCAGCATTTTTTCAGAATCTTATTAATGACATCCTTAGACCTTTAATCGGCAAAAATGTGGTTGTGTATTTGGATGACATTCTGATTTATTCGCCTGATCTGGAGTCTCATTGGCGGAGCGTACATGAGGTATTACAGTTATTAATGGACAATTCGCTTTTTGCTAAGCTGGAGAAATGTGAGTTCGCTGTACAGAGAATTAGTTTTTTGGGCTACATTATCTCCAGTGAAGGTTTTGAGATGGACCCGATTAAAGTTCAAGCTGTGCAGGAATGGCCTAGGCCTATTGGTTTGAAATCGATACAGAGGTTTTTGGGTTTCGCCAATTATTACAGAAAATTCATAAAAAAATGTTCTATTATTGTCAAACCGCTGACCGATCTCACCAGGAAAGGTGCTAATGCGGTTCAGTGGACTTCTGAGGCCATTGAAGCTTTTGTGTTTCTAAAGGAGAGGTTCACCTCTGCTCCCATCCTTATGCAGCCTGATGTGACTAAGCCGTTTTTGGTTGAGGTTGATGCTTCTTCGGTGGGGGTCGGTGCGGTGTTGTCTCAGGAAAACAAGGATGGAGTACATCCCTGTGCCTTTTTTTCAAAAAAATTTTCTGAGACTGAACTTAATTACGATATTGGTAATCGGGAATTGCTGGCGATTAAACTCGCATTTGAACACTGGCGTCACCTCTTGGAAGGTGCTGAATTTCCCATTCAGGTTTTCACTGATCATAAAAATCTGATCTATCTTGATGCTGCCAAGCGCTTGAATGCCCGTCAGGCTAGGTGGGCACTTTTTTTCTCGCGGTTTAATTTTTCCGTTACTTACATCCCGGGTACCAAGAATGTTAAAGCGGATGCTTTGTCTCGCAGCTTTTCTCCCATGGTCGGTGTTGAGGAGGAAGAGGAGAGCATTTTACAAGAAGGTGTTGTGATTGCTGCTTTGGACTCCGTTTTGGAGGATGAGATTCTTAAAGCTCAGGAGAATGCCCCATCTAACACTCCCCATGGAAGGTTGTTTGTGCCTAGGACCTTTAGGAGAGATTTGTTTGTTGAGTGTCATGAGTCTCGGTTGGCAGGTCATCCAGGAATTTCTGAGACCAAGAGACTTGTGGGTCGCAGTTTTTGGTGGCCTGGATGGCAGAAGGAAGTCATTAAGTGGGTGCGCCAATGTACTGTGTGTGCTAGATCCAAGTCTTCGCATGCTCCTGCTGCGGGGTTGCTTTGCCCTCTGGAGGTTCCTAGTGCACCTTGGACACATCTGGCTATGGACTTTATTACTGACCTTCCCCCCTCTGAAGGTTTCACGGTCATCTGGGTGGTCGTGGACCGTTTTAGCAAGATGTGTCACTTGGTTCCCTTCATCAAACTGCCTTGCGCTAAGACACTCGCTAAGGCCTTTGTCAAGGAAATTGTCAGACTACATGGTGTTCCTACTGACATTGTTTCTGATAGGGGACCTCAGTTCGTGGCTCGTTTTTGGCGTGCCTTTTGTGACAGGTTGGGAGTTCATTTGTCGTTTTCATCTGGATATCATCCTGAGTCTAATGGCCAGACAGAAAGGAAGAACCAGGATGTTGAGCAGTTCTTGCGTTGTTTTGTGGCAGACAATCAAGAGGGGTGGTCTGAGTTTCTGCCACTTGCTGAATTTGCTCTTAACAACCATACATCCTCTTCTGCTGGGTGTTCGCCTTTTTTTTGTTGTTCTGGGAGACATCCGTCTTTTGGGTCATTCTCCAAATTGGTTTCGGCTGTGCCTGAGGAGGAGAGTTTTTCCGGTGATTTGGAGAGAGTTTGGACGGATGTGCGTGGTAATCTTCAGGAGGCTAACAAAAAATCTAAGAGGTACTTTGATAGGAAACGGCAAGAGGTTTTGTTTGCTGTTGGTGACATGGTTTGGTTGTCCTCTAAGAATCTGCGATTGAGGATTCCTTCTAAAAAATTGGGTCCCAAGTTCGTAGGGCCCTTTAAGGTGCTTCAGATAGTTAACCAATCTGCTGTTAGGTTGGAGGTTCCTTCGTCCTGGAAGATTAACCCGGTGTTTCATGTTTCTCTGTTGAAAAAAGCTGATGTGTCTGATGGTGACGCCTCTGCCACTGTTCCTCCGGTGGTGAAGGACGGGGAATATGAAATTTCCCGCATCCTAAATTCTAGACGGTATAGAGGGAGTTTGCAGTATCTCGTCGCTTGGAAGGGTTTCGGACCTGAGGATAACTCATGGGTGAGGGCGGATGATGTTTCTGCTTCCAGACTTGTCAGAGCGTTTCACAGGAGGTTTCCTGGTAAGCCTGGGCCTAGGGGATCCGGAGGATCCTCTTAGAAGAGGGATCCTCTGTTAGAACTCTCCTGTTAGGTTTTTTTTAGTTTGCTGGTCACATGACCATTTTTGCCTATTTAATCCGGCTCCGCCCTCCTGGTCTTGCTGGACTTCATTGTATTTACTACTCTTGAGCTAGCTTGGTGCTCTGTTGCCGTTCTCTGTTAGTTTTGCTAGGTCTTCTGACCTCTATGCTTTTTGTTGTGTGTTTGTCTTTGACTGCTACTATTTCTGCTAGGAGGTGTCCAACTTATCCCAGTCCCTAGTTCTTGTAGGGATCCCTCCCTCACATCTATAGGTCTTCGTTCAGACTAGCCGAGGACTTTAGCGGGTCTGATCGCAGGATCAGGTTCCCCGTTACATCGTAGGGATCTAGTTTAGTTCTATTGTAGGGACAGTTCTCCTGTCTTTCCTTAGTCCCTGTAGCAGATCACAACAAGTATTGCCTCAGGGCAGCTAATGTGGATGATGGGAGTGATGGTGTGAGCGTCCCGGTAGTAATGGTGCTGGTGCGGCGATGAAACACAGAGACATGTGGTGCAGTTCAGGGTCTTTACTGGTGGTATAAAGCAGACCCCCTCGGGAGTACTGGTTAGCAGTTGGGGCCTGGTCAGTCTGTGAGCAAGCAGGATCTCCCCTGGCCAGGTGGAGTTGTAGGCCTCCCCGACTATCTGCACTCTTTCCTGGCTACCTTGCTCTATGTGGGTAGAAGTAGCCCACGTCCCTGAGTATACCGTGTGGTGCTCACCCGTATGGCCGGTGACTTGGGGCCTTCCGTCAGCCTCCGCTTCACGATGGCGGTGCTGGTCCCTTGCTTGTGACCGTGCCTTCGGGTTTCTAAAGCCAGAGGACATGGAATCCCCTGCCGGTTGGATTCTGCTGCTGGACCTGGATGTCCCCACAGCCTCGGACTCCGTGTCCGGGTTTAGTGTCTTCAGCCAAGGCGAGCTATCTAGCTTCCAGCCTCTGGCACTCACTCCTGCTCCTACAGAGCTCCTGTTGTCACTTTCCCTGTGTCTGCTGTCCTCCAGACCTGACTGCGTCTCTGTCTGGGACTTCACTCACTAATCCCGCCCCAGACCCAGTTTATAAGGGCAGATTCCTCCCCTCCCAGGTCTGGGTGGGCCTTGTTGCATGCTTAGGGCTCCTGACCAGAGAAACCTTGCTCTCAGACATAATATCTCTATTACTGTGGTAACCAGACCCCTGGGGTGCCACATTCCCCCCTAGTAAATTTTAGTACTCCGGGACTAAACACATTTTTTTAAAGAAACATAAATGCAGGGTATAACAATAATACAATAACATATTTACAAGTAGCTTTAGTTCTTTAAAGGTCACGGCGTGTCCGCAACCGGGTGTCCATATCACCCAAGGTGAAGTTTGTGAAACTAGAGGGTGTCCATGTCACCCAAGGTGAAGCTTTAAGCGAAGTAGGGGACCTGTCCAAAGCAAACCCCTTGCGTTGGCCTTGGGCGTGGCTGCAAGGCTGGAGCTAGCTACTTTGGGCCGCAAGTAGGCCACGTCAGACAGGTTTTCTCTTCCGCGACCGTCTTCACAAGAGGCACCAAGGTGCAACTATCTACAAGACTGTTCCGGTTATCCTGTGTGCATAACCTGTTAGTCCAAAGAAATCTGCAGGGTAACTGAGAAACATAATAATAATTAATAACAGGCAACAAACGTAAACCATAAACAGTTGAACAGATAAATTCACAGTGCATTACTTATATTTTCCAGCGAGCGGGCATCTGACCTCTAGTGACTCTTGTGGACCTACGGAGCTCACTAACTGGTCCTGCACTACAGGGTGTAGGAGGT
Source organism: Phyllobates terribilis (assembly GCF_046119375.1). Classification (NCBI taxonomy): domain Eukaryota; kingdom Metazoa; phylum Chordata; class Amphibia; order Anura; family Dendrobatidae; genus Phyllobates; species Phyllobates terribilis. The sequence goes on along the minus strand of NW_027362768.1, from coordinate 349,087,313 downwards.
GTTATGGGTAAGCTGGGCAGCTGTCTTCGCACTCTTTGGCTCACTAGGGGCACGGCAGGCTCACTACTAGCAGAGGGTTGATTCTTCTGTGCTGCTGGTATGGATTCTTCTGCCTCCTGGGCCGGCTGCTCTTCCAGCTCTATCTGGTCTTCTGTAGGCACTTGAGGGGCTGGTTGGAGAAAGGTGAGGACGGGCACCACGATAGCGTTGTTGACTTGTGTCCAGGACCGGGGAAAGTCTCCGAGTATGGTGCTGATCATTTCCTCCTTTTCATCTACGGGTTGAGGGTCTTCCTGATCTTCATCCGTGCTTTGCAACTTCTCGGGGCACTTTTTCAGGTGGTCTTTGGAGACAGTGGCTGTGGTCTCTCCTCCATCCTTGCTGATGACGTACACCTTTGGATTATTGTGGCTTGAGGGCAGTACGGTGTACGGGTCCTTTTCCCACTGATCGTCCACCTTATGGAGCCGCCTTTTCCTTTTCAAGACCTGCTCTCCAGGTACCAGGGGAACAGCGGGAGCATGTTGGTTATAAGTCCTCTCCTGCCTTTCTCT